>NW_020799095.1:61671607-61768603 GCF_003259725.1 Athene cunicularia
CACCCCCCAAGTTTATATACCAAGCACAGCATTCTATGGTACGGAATATCCCTTTGGCTAGTTCAGGTCAGCTGTTCTGGCCATGCTCCCTCCCAGCTTCTTGAGCACCTGCTTGCTGGCAGAGCATGAGAAACTGAAAAATCCTTAACTTAGGATAAGTGCTACTCAGCCACAAGTAATACATCACTGTGCTACCAACACTGTTCACACACTGAATCCAAAACACAGCATTGTACCAGCTACTAGGAAGAAAACTAACTCTATCCCAGCTGCAAGCAGGACAGCACCCCAGCAAATACATACTGTGGTCCAAGATGTCTCACTGCCATCATTGTCCTCCTTTCTAAACTCTCCTGTCCTTTAACAACAGTGATATGAAGCCCATTGATGTTCATCCCTTTCTAGGTTCAAGGCAAACAGCAGCTCCGAAGACTGTTTCCTTATGAGCTTACAGACATTTTAGTCTCCCCTTGAGAGCAATGTGTTCTTCCCACTACATTTTCTGCCCTGCTGTCACCTCCAGCCACCACCTCCAGCTACATTCTCTTCACAACTGAGGTGTGCTCCAGCACAATGCTCGGAGAAGCTAACAGGACACTGGCTGGCTCTGCTGTCTCTGTGTTGGATGACTCCTGGCACACTGCCCAAGCCTGGAAGCCCTGCTGTCCCTCCTTCAGCTGCCTGACCACCCCCTTAGTTTTTTGGGGAACTGAAAAGAGTTTTAGGAAAAAGTAGAACTGATCCCACCTGCAGAGTGCTGCTGCAAGGTGCTGGCCAGGCCTGGTGGACAGCACTGCCGACGCACAAACTCTGCACCACTTCTTGGGTCCCATCAGAGCTTTGTCGTCACAGTGCTACTTTAAATGTTCTGTTTACTTTCAATTTTAAACACTGCAGTGCACTATCTTTGACATTTTTCAACAGCCTCAGAAAACAAGAGTGCTTTCCCAGTAATTACACTATCTATAGGACTCCACTGAGCCCACTTTGTAAGGAATATTGCAAATAATAACATCGCATTTTTCAGTCACCCAAGGTGAAAGCATTTAGGAGTACTGAATTACTATCATTTTTTTTAAATAATAAAATGGAAGCTTATGATGATCCACCCTCAATGATACATGTTTACTAGTCATTAGTCACACCTCCTTCTCTGGTTAATAAATAAGCCAAGTACTTACTAAAACTGCAAGCTTTTCCCTCTCAGGATGCTAATTTTAGTACAGCGGTTTGTAGCTGGACACCAGTGCTGTACCCTGCTCTGCCAGCCTGCCTCGCCCATGCCTGATCACTGAAAACTCAGGGCTGGGAGTCTTCTACATGGGTTTGTGATAGTTTAAGACACTCCTCATCCCCAGCCCTCTGTTTCACCTTTCTGTCCAAAATAACTGCCCCTGCAGCAGCTGATTAAACAAACACCAGCCTGTTCCTCCACCACTGCAGTTCACAGCCCTCTGTAGCCAGCTAAAAATTGTCTCTTTCAGTGGTTTATGATAATATATGCTCGATGAAGCACTACAGCAGCTTGAGGCATTGAGACACAGCTGTCTTAAGCAGCAACAGGATCCACCAGAATTCATCTGTCAGCATAAAATAGCAAATACTTGGGTTCTGCGCACGTTGCCACACCATGGTACTACCCTGGACACCTCAGCAGCAGGAATCACTTGGTCACTGTAAGAATAGTCTCTGTTTGTCTGCACACAGCAAAGGATCAAAAGCTAGCCTGGATCCAGGTACCTTACAGCTGCACGGGAGAGAAAATATAATACATGGCAGAAGCCCCCACCTCTAGAAGAAAACCAGCTGGGGATAATGCACAGCCAGTGCCAGTGAGCAAGCTGGCACAAGGCCACAGAGTATCTTTTTTTCCAAAAAACAGAATGAACCTCAGCACTTTCCACAAATATTTGGCATTATAAGGAAAAAAACCCACGTTTTCCCAGATGCAGTAACCATGAGTGCAACATGCCAACGGGACAGGAGAAGTTTTGTGCTTCTGGCTGTTCACTCAGTTCCCTCCCTGATACTGGCTGCAGATGAGGGACACAATGAACAAGCGACAAACACAGCAGAGGAAAAAGCTGTACTTGTATTTTGACAGCAGCGACACAAACGCAAGGTTAACGATGACATGTACTGGGTTAGCAACTCCACAGCAGCCAAACTATTAAAAAGCCAGCCATGCTTTACTGCCATCACCAGTCTAAGTCAGAAAAATATGAGACAGCAGCATCACAGCTGTCAAGTTCTAACAGTCCTGCATTGCCCATGTTTTGAAGAAATATGTACATAAACTATACAGTTCTAATGCTATGACATATTCTCATCAAAATGAAAGCTACAGTCCTCTAATAGCTAAGCCTTTCTTAATATATTCCATGGTTAAACTACATTAATTCAGTGTTATCATAGGAAATTTAAACACGTAACAGGCATGAAATTCAAATTTGCAAATTTACAACTGTAAGTTAGCCCCCTTGCACATAATGAAGTTTCCTGTATTAGTGTGTATGCTCCTAGATTTACACTTTCGTGTTTATGACCAGTGTAGACAAATTACGGTTGCTGCAGGAAGCATAATTTTGAATTTCTTGGCTGTCATGTCTTAAAATTTGCAGTCACAATGTTCCATTATAAGTTTTCTACCCTTCCCTTCACCAAATCTTTTTTTTTTCTTAGTTATATATAGTAAATTCTATATATTCATACATGTATACACACACATAGATACATTTATGTGTAAACACACATACATATACCCAAAGGAGGAAATGGAGACATTTCAACAGACAACTTCTATAAAGTCTGATAAGCAGATATAGAGATATGTTCTGGGATTAAGCTCTTAAAACAAAAGCAAATAGACCAGTTTGGGATTGATGCACTGCTCTGTCCCTCATAGGGAACAGTGGAAGAGTGTTAGCCTCCAGTAGTCTCTGAGCTTCTCAGGGATGAACACACAATTATGACCAGCCCTTTCTGGATGGCAATCTGCACCCCCCAACAGAGCTCTTCATCTCTGCAGGACACATACAGGTATCATGTGTCCATGGGAACATCATGTGCTCCCTGGAATTCAGGCACTCGGCTTGTACATGGACCATTTTGAGTGGAAGAGGTTTTCTTCACGCATGGATGAGAATGCTCTATCCTTGCCTTGAATATCATGTGAGTGCCTTTGAGTGTCCCCAATGGCTTTCAAGCCATTAATTCATTTAATGTGGAAAGGGAAACAACCTTCACTACTTCTCACAGAAGCAAGTAAAAAGGAGGAGAGAGAAAGGGTTGCATCAGTTTTAAAATGAATTAAAGGGTGCATTTTTTTCACACTGTGCATACCATAACTAAGGATCTGTTACACGGAACCAAAAGGGACTATACAAATTCACAGTGGACAGATCCTTTATTTACTGTTAAACAGAGCGATCCAACTGCATTTTTAGTTCAGCAGACCTCTCTCAGCTTTAAGCAGTAAAAGTAGAGAAGGATCACGCTGTTTCCATATGCGCTCTGCTGTTCTACAAGCACTTGCAGTTTGCCGTCAAAGGAGACAGCATACTTGAGCTGGATGGTTAGGTATGGATTAATATGTCTTTTCTTTTTAAGAAAATTGCTTCTTTCATGGCATTCTGGTAATGACAATATTATCAAACTGAATCTCCTTTCCTTATCTAGTTTAGTGATTTCTCATCTTAAAGCAAGTATGGAGAACAGCATAGACATTGAGCTACTGACAAGAACTGGGTGTACATCACCTTAGGTACAATTCCTCTTAGGCATGGTAGCAGTACTATGCAATTAAGTCCTCTAGAGGCTCTAGGGCTGGGGGAAGGGGAAGGATTGCCTAAACATTTCCAAAGCCACCCCCATTTTCTTCCCTTTTTACTTTCTAACCAGCCTAGTTCCTTTCTGTTCCTAAAGGTTTTCATTTGCATTGCTTGATGGAAATTTTTGATTTCTAAGCTCTGTTTAGGAGTCCTGGTTCTGAGCCTGCTCCTTCGTTTGAGACAAGAACCCAAGCGAAAGCTACCACCAGCCACATTTGACTACAGATACTCCAGATAACTGGATTTGCCAACACACATTTGTAGGTCGAATCAATCAAATAATAACCCAGTTCCCACTCCAACTAGTGCAGTTCACAGGCGTTCATGGGGGTGAAAAGGGGGAGTGATGTCAGATTCCCTTCTAGCAATCAATACCTTGAAGAAAATCATGTTTGGCAGAAAGACCAGCTTGTTTGTCAGCAGTAGCCTGCACAATTAAACAGCACTGGGTTACTGTTCCTCATCTTGGCAAAGCACTCTCTTTGCCTAAAGGCATCCCTTGGGAAAAACAATCATGGAATTACAGAGATACAGGAAGTACCTTGCAGGAAATATAAGAAAGAAAACAATGCTATCAAGAAACACAGAAAATTAAACTGTTCTCAAAGGTGAAACACCCGTCCCAGACCCAGGTTGAGCAGGGAGGTGTCATGGGACACAGTTTGTCTTTCTAGGTAAGACTCAGCCTACAATGTAGGATGAAGCAGCTAAGGCCTCCTGACAGGAACTGCAGCTTTGTGCCTGGCCAAATCTGTGGACCAGATCCCACTCTACTGTGTGGTGCATGCCACCATCTGAACTCTGTCCTCTCCCCACCTAGGTTAAGCCCTATGGGGTCTTGTTGAAGGTAAGAGTTTATCTCTCAAGTCATGTTACAGGTTCCCTGAAGGTGCAAAACAAGAGTTAACTGCTTATATTCTGCTTGTGTTCACCATGTAAGCTCTTCTTATCATCTCCTTTAGTCACCTTCTCCAATGCTAGTGAAGCACCTTTGAGTAGAGAAAAACCCAAAGACTTATCACAAACGCATGCACATGTATATACGCACAAGAACAAATACAACCTTTCTTGCACGCTAAAAGTTGCAGCTTGTTAAGGAGGAGCCTGTCTGACAAAGTTGATACCTAGTATGACACTGAAAAATTAAGAAGGGTAACAGCCAATGAAAAGATTAAACTTCTTAAATAAGCTCCTCCACCTTTTCCAAGCACTATGAAGAATGGACAAGAGGACTGGTGTTGTGGCAGAATGAGTGAATAGAAAGCTTGCCATTAAACGTGTTTATTCAAAAGTAATGCTAGTTATTAAGCCTCTGCAGTCCAACCAGGAAGGGACACTGTTCTCTTATGCATGACGTTATTTTAAATTGCAAGCATTTTATTTTAAAGTCAAGCTCATTTAAATTTGTCATGGACAATGCTCCAAGTTTAAAGCCACAATACACTGAGTGCAAATATGTATTTTAAATTGACCTGTTGTCAAAAAACTAAGAAACAACACATGGCTTTTCAGATGCTTTCCAGACACAAAAAGATAACTTCTATTGCCACTGAAAAGGTTATTTTTATATGATTAGTAAGGAATTGAAAAGGTGCAGGAAAGACATTAAAAAAAAAAAAAAAAAGAAAAAAGGATTGACCTAATACTATTACAGGTAGGGTTGTTGCATAAATCACAGCAGAGAAATCCAGATACCCACGCATTTGGACATTTGGATATGCTTTGCCACTTGTGATCTGATTATAAAAAACACCAAAAAATAAATGTAAATGATTCCTAAATAGCAGTGATGGACCTTCTGCTCTGTGCTTGACTAGTCAAAAAAATCTCATTTCCATACAACAGATAGGACTCACAGGGAGAACCATCAAAAGGGATGTGTCTCTACTACTCACTCCCACCTCTCAGCTTTTTACAACCCCTTTTTGAAAGCACCAGGGTGAAGAAGAGATTAGTCTGACATGTTCCTATAGAAGTTCTAGGTCTGCTGTGGAAAAATATGCATTCTCCTCATGCTCCTTCCCCAGCCTCCCAGTTGATGGCCTACTGAGCTAGCTGGTTTCACAGTGCTAATCTCCCATTTCAAACACACTTATATCACCGCAAAACAACTAAAAGCCAATAAATGCTTTTTCTGGTATCACTTTCCCATTCGAGCAGTTGTTACCAGAGAACTGTTGAGAAACAAAGGGCAACAGATGGGCCAATCTATTTATTACATTGTGGTGTCATCTATAGAAAGCAAGCTTGTGCCCTGAGGAAAGGAATCCAGTGATTTGAAATCACCAAAATGGCAAAGCATATTCTCACACCAAACCTAATAATCAACACTTAGGAATGTATTTTGCACCGGCTGACCATATTCTGTCTGTCCTTCCTATCCAAATCTCCCACCCCATAGGCTGAATCACTATCATTTTTGTAGCAGGGATCAAGAGGGAGAGGAGACACAAACCATCAGTGAATAAAGACTCTATGTAACAATCCTGCACTTTCCTAAAAAGTATCTACCATGCCTGTAAAGAACAGGCAATAAACTGGTGTAAATCAGCAGAAACCCAACTTCTCAGCAGATACTAAGAATTTCTTTTTCAGCAGTGCTGAGCACTTGCAGTTCCTGCAGAAGGCATTGGTTGCTGCAGGCAGTCAGTGTTTTTGCCATGCGCAGAAGTCAGGTTTCCTCCTTTCTTATGTCTTGGTTTGTATGTTTTTTCTCGTTATGCTTAATAATAATGCCGAGATAAATAGCTCAGTGGGGTAAAATACTGCACACATCAACAATTCATATAGAAGATTTATATCTAAATAAAGAATGCGAGTATTTGGAAAGAGACTGCAGCAATATGAAGATGTATTTCTTCCAAATACATAGCAGAACAATAGAAACAAAATGCACCCAACATTTTATTTCAGCTTAGATGAAAAATCTCATATAAAGCACTGTTGATTATATTTCCTTTTCTTCTCATTAAATCCAACATTCTGGAGAGTTATTGTTTAAATAGCAGAATCTCCAGAATACCTGAATATGGTTTACACCGAAATAAACTGGCATTACAAATCTTACAGGCACACACAACACCTGAAAATGTCCTTCTTCCTGTCTAGCAAACTGTGGGGTTTTTTGGTTTTTTTTTCTCTCACTCCTAAAAAGCACAGAGATTTCCAAGACAATGGTAATGATGCTTCATATTTCTTCGCCAGGTCCAACTTCATATGATGCCCTGGACATTGCTATGCTACAAAGGAATGTCCTTGTCTTTCTACACTTCTCAGACTTATGAGCTAAGCTGTACCGTCTGAGAGATGCTACTGTAGATACACCATCATAAAAATCTATGCTCCCTATTAGTTAAAAGATCCCAATTGCCACATACAGCAATTTACCTGAGCAGATTACTGGTGGTTTTGAAATATTCTTCATGATTTCCAAAGTCACTAAAATAGCTGGGTTTCCCTCTTTACTTGGGGAAACGTCCTGAGCTGCAATGACTCTTGGCGAAACCCAGTACTTTAGTTTCCAGAGTAGTCAGCTTCATTTTTCCCCCTTTTTTCCCCCTTAAGTATTAAATTCATACAAATCACAACCTCCAAAGTGCAAAACCAATAATAAAACACTAAGGTAATGTAGCAAGCTAAAAACAGTATCTAACTTTTTAAAGAACAGTAGATAAGCTAGGGATAAACAGAAATGAATGGATTTATTTACTTCTCCAATACTCAGAAGGGGCAGAAAAGTCTCTAATTTTTCCTTTCAGGCAGACCCTAAGCATTCCTAAAGCTATACTCTTGTTAAAGAGTAACAACACTTATGAACAGAAAACAACAGAAAAGTCATAAAGCCAAGAACAGACTAAATACAAAAAGCATGAAAAATACACTAAGCATTTAAATATGTGATGATACAATGTGAGGAACATTTAAATCTCTACAACCAGAATCCTTGTGCACAACAGGCATTTATTTAGTGCCTTTCCTTACATTGCAAGATTAAGAAAATGGGTTCACTATTGCTGATTTAAGAGAACAGATTACATGTGGGAATAATTATGATAACTGGATTTAATGTGTGCAGGAGCAGAAGGATGCAAGCAATCCTCAAAAGAGGTGATTTCTTCCCACTATTCAGTTTTAGAAAATTGCAAAAACAAATCATCTGCAGCATACAGACCCCAAAGCATTACTGACTTGTCACATTTTGTTTTAGGCTGTCACTACCATGGTCCATGTGTGTCTCACACTAGCAAGATGAAGGAAATTGAGGATGGGTATGATAAGAATAATACAGTTCTTCCCAACTGTGCCTTCTGTTGTTTGGCTATTCTCTGTAGCCTAATTCATATTCTGATCAGAGAAATAGGAGCTGAAAATCAGGGGTTTTTTATTAACACCATGTACTTCAAAAGGTGCTCCTCTTCACGCATATGCACACATGCACCCAGACTGTTCTCCCCAGCCATCATTTCCTAGGGACACTACAGCTGAGCTGCAATGGCTAATCATGATGCAGATGATGACTGTGAGGGTTTAGGCATGACTTTATAGATCACTTCATCAAAAGCTCTTTGCAAAATGTATATTTTGCATGTAAAACATTGGCACAAATGTTAAAACAGTTATCAAGCAAACATCTATGACAAAACCCATCCTTTTATCCAAAACTGGTAGAAAGAATTAGAGCGTATTTCCTACTGGTTTCAAGATACCTCTTCCTCCCACCTGCTTTGTATTTCTGTGGCTGTGTATGCATACCAATACATACCTGTATCTCCAAAGACATATACTTGCATAGCATAAGTGCTTAGGCACATTTGAAATAGGAGTTTATTCTTAAACCAAATATATAATGTACACTCACAAAGATGTATTTAATCCCATTGTATGTATGCAGATATTCAGATTGTGATAATCACCTAGGTCTGCCAGTCAGAAACCAGGGTCCCATTAAGTAGACAGAGCCCTGTCCTGAAGAACTTCCCACCCAAGGATATTATTGGAGAAATCATGCTGAGGCAGGAGGTACAAGACAGCTACAACTGTAAACAGCATGGGAAACAGAACTATCAAGTAGGGAAACTGAGTCACTTCTCAGGTCAGGGCCAAAGATTAAAGTCAAGATAGTTACTGTGCTATCCTCCTAGCCAGAATTCTACTCCTTGAACTATAATTAAAACAATATTGGAAAAATACTGTCAAAAGTGTAAGGGTTACCCTCCTTACTAGCTACATACTTTTGTAGACAGTTAAGACTGAAAGCTCTGAACATCTGTGGATTCCTGCTGAAACCACCAGCAGCTGGTTCTCATAACTTCACATAACCAATACAAAATCTATTGTTATTTTAGATTTCCAGGTTTACTCCTTCACCTAATATTAATTTAATGTGGGTTTCAGCATATATATCACTGATGGAAATTGCTCCATGGCTTATTTAAGCACTTTGTATAACCATTATACTTCATCATTTGGGATGCAATAAAGATTGGTTGATATACTCAGCAGCAGAATTACTCATTTGTGAGCTATTTGTTTTAAAGAGCCTCAACCAGTCAAACTGCAAATATATGAGGTTTAGAGATCATAGCAAACCACAGTAACACATGATTTTTGAAGCTTATTGTACTTTTTGCTAAGTAATCATTTAAATAGTATCAGGTGTACTTTGACTGGGTTACATTTTTTTTTTTTTTGGTACCAAAAAACCCAAAGACATCAGCAGCAAAATAATTCTACTGACAGTAACTGTACATTGCAGCAGCATTTGTAAATGGAAATTCATTCTTTATTTACATCATGTTGGGGTGAGCTCAAAATTTAGTCAAGGCTACAGTTGCTCCTTTTTGTTTAAAAACAAATTTGAAGGAAATTCCTGGTGGTCTGTTCCAGCTGCTGGGATTCTCTTTCCCTTGTATTGATGACACACCTGCTGGCTATACCACATTCTCTACATATTTACCCATCATCCTCTAAATTAACAACATGCTCTAAATTCAGCCACACCCGAGATGGACATTCTTGATGTGCCTTTTTTTCTTTTTTCTTTTGCTTGTGCCAAAGCTTTTCAAGGATATGTTGTGAATGTTATCACTCTTGAGGACTTGTGGACTTGTGAGAGGCTGGGTTTCTGCCATTTTGTTCCAACTTTCCAGACTATGGAGAGGCAGGAAAAAAATGTGATCTTGAGTTTTTAATTTGTTTTTCAACAGGTAATATTCCTTTTTTTAGTGTAAGTATTTTTACATTAATTATATGGAAGGGAAATGGCAAACACCTGTTTGGGAAGATATGGACAACCCAATTTGAAATTCACAGGACACATCTACAGACTCAGTGGCCTTTGGATCTCGTGAGCATTGCACAGCTGTATTTCACTTGGGATGCCACCACTGGAATCTAAGTGACAAAAAACTTTCAACAAAAACAGCTGTATGTCTTCACCTAAGTTACACTGTTCTTTCTTCTCTAGTCCCCTGGTTTTATCCTGCCTCCAGAAAGAAAACTGCTGTCTCCTCAGTTGTGAGAAGCAGATCAGGGAACTGATATGGCTTTAAGGAACCACAGAGGAAAAAGGGTCCCTGATCCACCTCACAGTGCAGCCACATAAGTAGCTGCTGGGGTACAACTGGAACAGCAGAACAGAACAATACATGGAAACATGGGTAAGTGGGAAGGAAGAAAATATTACGCTTTTCATCCTGACACTGTGAGAACCAAGGCTCTGGGAACAAGTGGTACAGAGCAGTCATAAAACCACCAACATCCTTCAAACAGGGAGAATCTTCAACTGCTCTGACTGGACCTTCAGTCAAAAAAAGAGGACATCTTCCAGATGGACACACTGGTAATTTCACATTGCAAGCTTCCCAAAACCCCCATGGCACTCTCCAAGTTTGTTAGTAAAGCCCTAAACTTCCCACATAGCTGAGAATTTGAGGAAACACATAATTACATCCAGGTTTTAGAGTTACCTGGAGTCATAAAAATTCTAATGGTGATTTAACTATGTATTAGCATAGAAAACTGAAAGGAGGGATGAAATACTTTGTTCTTTGTACATGTATACACATATACTTCACCCACTCTAAACAAATTTCAACTGGGACAATTGTATACAACGCAGAAAACTCAACCAGAAAGAACAGCTCAAACTAACTTTTTTGCTTCAAGTTACCACCAGCAAGAACAATTCTGCTATTGGCATGTGACAACTTAATGGAGGTAAACATGAGAGTTTTCAAATATTCTAAGACTGTGAAAACAACCTAGAATTACTTAAAGTATTTTCAAGGAATATAGGTGAAGGAGTGGAAAAGAACTATGTTTTTGCTAGTGAATACCATAGGCTTCTTTGTACTTCTCACTATTATCAAGGTGGCTGCTAGATGGATGACATGGATTTGCTTTGCCCTTTGGCACTCCAGCAGACAACAGACGGAGATATTACATAAGATAAATATCACTGTCTAATCTAAGTGCAAAGGGCTATTGCCATTTTTTCAAATACAAGCGGAAAGGAATTAAACTATTGCTGATTTGTCCAGGTTCAACAGGAGGCTATCAGTAAGACTAGATTGCAGTAGGTGGGTGGAGGGATGGAAACCGGGTATGTGTGAAAACCTGCATCATCAGTATTAGCTCAAAGGGTAGCAGCTGGATTGCTGGGAACCACAAGCCCCGTCAGTGGTTATTTTTACCAAGAGTCATCTCAGTGCAGCCTTAGTCATGGGCCTGGGTTCTGGCACACTAAGTGTTTCACAAACCCAGAATCAAAATGTGGAGTCCTGTGACAGTTCCTGCCCCTAAAGGCTGATGTGCTAACTGTAAGACAAAATGACAAGCAGATGAAAGCTTGAGGTAGAGTCCACTAGAACCATGAAATGAAAACTCAGAAATAACAGACAGGTCTCTTGGCTTTTCACCACCTCAGACATTTGCTACCAGCAGTTTTGGTAGACATTGCAAGAAATTGGGAGTTTGTGAAGGAGAGGATTGAAAGAGAACAGGAAAGTGGATATCACAGAGAGCTCTTCCCCAGTGTGAGAAGCAGTATCAGAAAAAACCCAGAATGCTCACATGGACACTTAACAAGTGAAAAGAAATGTTGAAATCACTGTCCAGTTTGATGCAGGCATCAGTTTCTGCATAAGGACTAAGGGCTGCTAGGTGAGAACAGGTTATGAAGTGCCTTGACAGTGAAGAAAAGCAACATCTCCTTGATAAGCCACAGAAGGGATAACAAGAAAACATGCAAAAAGAACTCAGTTCTGCTGAGAAGGACCTTGGGGCTCCTGGTGAACAGCAATTGGGCATGAGTGCACCCTGCAAGCAAAGAAGGCCAAGAATACCCTGGCCTTTATCAACAGGATAGAGAGAGTGATCATTCCTCTTTACTCAGTGCTTGTTAGACTGCATCTGGAGTACTGCATCCACTTTTGCCATGCCCCCATCACCAGCACAGGAAAGACACTGGAGCAATGGGCCACCAAGAAGATTGGGAGCTGAAACACTTGCCCTGTGAGAAAAGGCTGAGGGAGCTGGGTTTGTTCAGCCTGTAGATGAGGCAGCTTCAGGGGTACCTAACAGCAACTGCAAGTACATATAAAGAAGTCTTTAACAAGACAGACCCGGGCTTTTTTCTCCCATGTGTGGTGGGAGGATGAAAGACAACAGATGTAAGTCAAAACAAGACAATTTCAGAATGGATATAAGAAAAAACTTCTTCACCATGAGGACACTCATGTAGTGGAATAGGTTTCTCAAACAGCTTGTGCAGTTTCCATCTTCAGAAAGTTTCAAGATCCAACTGGCTAATGTCCTGAGCAACCTGGGCTGATGTCAGAGCTGACCCTACTTTGAGGAGGGGGTGGGTCTAGAGATCTCCTGAGGTCCCTTCCAACCTGAATTAGCCTTAGATTCTATGAAGAATGAAAGCCAAGGCAAAGATGTGGCAGGAAGATGAGACAGGGTACTCCTTTGATCCCCATATTGCTGTTCCTAGCACACTGAACTAATTCAGGAAACACTCTTCAACACCTTCCCATATCTGCTCTTCTGTACAATGTCAGACACCACCTCTCTTTTAAACAAAACACAGCATCTATAGAACCAGTAGCTGTGGTAAGTATCCTCACTCAGGTTTTACTTGGGGAAATAAAAAGCTAAGAATAGCCAGAGAAATAAAGCACTGAATGTGTTTGGAAAATTCATTACCTTGAAAGTCTGAGCACACAGGTTCAGTTGTGCTCCAGTGAAATTGCGTGTGTGTCTGAGCATCTGTTTATTATATCTTATGATAGAAAAGCCACTATATTACTCATTTGCAGTTCACTGGTTATGTAAGCTGCTGATTTTTTTAAAAGTCCACAAAATCAAATTAGGATAGGATAGCATTGGATACACCAGTTTTCATCATGCTTTTTCTTTTGTTGAGGTATGCCTGAGTTTTGGAGAGCTGCTATAAATGTTTCAATCATTGCTCTCAGACATTTCTGGCTTTCAACACCACCCCCCACCCTCAACCTAAGAGTGATGATAATACTTTAAAGTGCAGAATTGCTTTGATGGCTTGTGGTCATTATTTTTGTGGGCATTCATACTTCTTGATTTTTCAAAAGGAGATCAAGAGTAGGTTATACAGTACAAAGTCTGGGAATACTTTCTGATTGATTTAGAAAGAGACTTTTGCATCAGTCTCAACTGCTTTTTGTCTTAAACCTACTCTCTTTTTCTGAGAGAAAAGAGACTCTTCCCTTCCCCACCTCACCCCCATCTTGTTTAAACTTTCTCTGTTTGCCCCCAGAATTTTTCATATTGCTCCCAATGCCCAAAGTATAGCTCTTCTCTCTTCTACCTTCCTCTTAGTCTTATCTCAGTGGCTTGAGTTTTTTTGTATCCAGTCTCATGTGACTGTCCATCTACTCACTCTCTTAATTTCTGAGCCCCTATTTTCTGTTTTCCTTCCCATGTTTTCAGCCAATTGTCTTCAGTTGAGAATGGGAATTCAAGTCCTGTTTACTCTCCAGATGCTTGCTTGTTGACCTTCTTTACCCAAGTGTTGATCAGTAAAACTGGCTTGCATCAAAGAATTTACAAATTAAGTTCGTGATTTGCCAGATTAAATTCATATTGCTAATAACAGCCATTTTGAAAGTTTCCTCTGCTTCAGCCCTGCAAGGCACTGATCACTCTCAGTTGGATCCCAGGAAGTATGAAGATCTCTGATCTGAAACTATTTAGGCATTTAGGTTATGCTTGACTGGGCACAGGAACTATCGCATTGATTTAAATGGGACTACTCGCAAGTTTAAAGCTCAGCATGTGCTTCAGTACTTTGCCTGACTGAGGCCAGAGGGCTCAGGTTCCCAGAGCTTCAATACCAGCACTGCCTACCAACAATACGAGATATAATGTTCTGATGAGAGAAGACATGATGATCAAGTGATTTCTAATCCAATCGTGCAGCTTAGTGAAGCATCTCTGCAATGAAGAAGATATTTTTGCCACCTTCCCATGGCTATGCAAACTAAAAAAAGGAGTTTCACAATGTTCTTCACAGTATACAGACAAACCTGAGATGACATACAGCACTGTAAAGGTTTTATTGACATTCATATAAGATGATCTACGTAAGTCACTCATAAGAAATTCAACCTTCCCAAAGTCATACCAATAAAATGTTTATGCTACACCATCATCTATTCTCTGTTGTACCTCCACATGCATACACACACATTATATATCTTCAATTACAGTAAAACTAATTAGACAATAAATCACAGTTGAGGCTGTACCTCATTTGTTCAGACATCCAAGTTAAATTTACATACTAATGGTTGCGTATTTGCCTTTAATAGATGCACTATTAGAAAGTAAACATAATAAATGAATAACCATTTAAGCATGGAGTTACCTAATCTTGATGAAAAATATCTAAAAATGTAGCAGCCAGTGAATCTATTTACTTTTTTATTGGAAAATAAAGCTAATCACAGACTGAGAAGATAAATATAAATTATATGGAGTAGCGTACTAATGATGGATCATACAGACCCACCCTGTGCAATGAATGTAATAAGATCAAACTGGTTGAAGTGGCTGACATAAACTAGATGCTCTCTTTCTCAAGCATGGAATAAAGGCTATAGAGTACAACAGTTTAATTTGCAAAAGTTTCCCCTTGGACCTGTCAGTGCATTTTATTTTCAGCATCTTCTAAAGCTTCAGGACAGCTGTAAGTCTCCCAGCAGCAATTGGGTATGTGCATAGGAAAGATCCACAGGGATGATGACTATCTAAGAAAATTGAAAAGTGCACAGTAAAGTAAAAAAGTTGTACTGTGTGAACGAGATGGTTCACATGCGTAGCAAATAGTGCAAACTGGGCTACTGGATAAATCTTTTGTCATTAGAATAGGGGCTTAATTCCTATTGAACTCTGAGCAAAGGCAAATGGGAGTGAGTGAGGCCAGCCTTTGCTATCTTGCACAGGAGAAAAATGAGCCCACTTTGATTTCTTTTCCTATATAAATAATCACTTCTTTCCACACAATTGCATCTTTCTGAAAATACACTTTTTCTCATCTCTGTTCACCTTGACTGTTCACTTTTCCAAGCAGGGACAGCCTCCTAACTTAGGGCCACATATACCATTTTGGCTACAGCTGTGCAGGAGGTGAACAGTGACAATTCAAGGTGCTTGTCAACTCTCCTCACTCCACTGCCAAAGATTACTAGCCCCTCAGGTCTCCCAGCAGAGCTGCTCTGGGAGCTTTGACTATCCTGGAGCCATCAGAATAATCTTGGTTAGAAAGCCTATTATTTGGAGTATTGAAACTAACATCTTATTATGAAGGAAAGGAGTTTGGGGAGACTACACGTGCCAGCAGATACAAAGAAGGAACAGCCCCTGGAGCTGATGGAAGGGCGTGGTAAAGGGTAGGTGGTGCTAGGCTTATTGCAGATATTGCAGAATATTACAGATAATTGCAGACATGAGGGAAAGAATAAGTAAGCAAATCCCATAATCTCACAGAGGGAGACTGCAGTTTAGCTAGGAATCTGATCCAGATTCCCTCTGTACCAGTGCTTCCCTTAGAGCAGCATAAACATGCTTCTGCTTGACCTTAGTCCAGGCCACAGGGCTCATCTGCAGTTAAAACAAATCTTAAAACAACAGCAGCCACAGCTGCTAGCAACATCAGATGAAAGTGCGAGGAGAGAATGCATCAGCAGCCAACTGACATGACATGCCACTGGGTCGCTGGGGCAGCAAAATGATGGAGGTTCCAGGAACTGTCCCGCCACCAGAACCCATTTGTCTTAACACCTCTGGGCACACCGCACTTCATCTGAACTGTGAATGTCTTCCTTCCCTAAATGTAATTTTAGTTTTGTACCTTTTCTTGAGAGTTGTCAGAGCCCATGGACACATTTTTTTTTTTGTAAGAATGCTGGCTCAGCATGAACCAGAGAGCAATTACATGCAACTAAGCTCAGAGTCCTGACAAACACTGATGTAACACAGCGTACTAGACTGGATCCAAGCCATTTGTTTTATTATATTACACCTTTCAGGTGCTTAATCCTTCCTTCCCTGTTCATCCTTGGCCTTTCATTTCACATCCTGAGCAGAAGCCCTACACAAGTGATTGAAGGCAAATTACCAGCCTCTGATCCCCCACACTGCTGTGACTTGTGTCAATTTGTAGCTAGAGTGATTTGGTAATCCAAATCAAGGCAATAATCTGATCTGTGGGGAACAGCACTCTAACACTGCTGTGCTGAGTGGCCACAACGGTACAAGCACTGTCAGCTTTTCCCAGCAGCTTTTTGACCTACTGAATCCTGCACACGTATATTGAGCAACTGATGACACAGGGAAAAGTCTGACACATTCAGGCTGTTAAAAGGCACAAAACATATACTTTAGGTCCCAAGAAGATGCTCCAATTAAATTCCATTTTTGAACAAGAGTATATTTAGCCCAGCTATTATTAAAGTTTACTGCTACATAGTGTGAACTTCATGTATTTGAAGAACATTTTAATGAACAGAAAGAAAAATATTTATGTTTGTGGATAACATTCAGATTATAAGAAAGGATGGGGGGAGTATCCAAAGGTTGAAAGGTATATTTCAGTTAAGCACATGAAGGATGGACATTTACCCAGGCCTTCTGAGGCTGCAGGATTCAATTTGTGTAATGAAAGGCTCTCAAAACACCTGGGCTGCTTGGTTCAGTTCAGTCAGGCTGAAAAGTACTGCATGGCCCTGCATGCAGAAAATCTGATACTTTTTTAATATCCACTGAGATTTCTTACAACATCAACACTGGAAGACAGGCTAAAAGTTTTCTTTCAAATATGATATGAATAAACCATGTGATTCATTAATTATGTCTCTTTAGCAAGTAAACAGGTACAGAAGGTCTGCCAACTTGGCTTTATAGAATACCTGAAAAATAACACAGAACAGAAAGAAAGAAAAACTGGCTTATTAACTCCCATCACCTGAGATCTTATGGTAGTACCAAAGATTATTTCACACTATTTGTATTCGAAGGGTCATTAGCACTTTAAAAAGCAATGCCAGTATGTACAAGAAGTATGTACAGTACTGAGCTTGAAAAAGCTCAATGTAAGATACCGAATGAATGCTGGCTACAGACAAAAAAGCAAGCTTGCCTCTACTCTCTTTTATTCAGAGTTGAAAAATGTAAACTAAGAATTAGGGAGAATTATTCTACCACAGCTGAAGATGGGACATGCAGGTAGGTTGTGTGTATGTATGTGTTGGAAAGGAGAAAGAGAAAAAAAAAAAAAAGGAGGAGAAAAAGAAAAAAAGTCCCTAAGAAGTGCTTGATAACAGAGCAAAAATCTGTTTCTAAAACTTTGGCCATATCCTTTCTTTAGAAGAAAAAAAGAAAAGGTTGAAAATGATCCCTTTTTCCACCTCTGCTGTCCCTCTTCATATCCTTCATTCTCCCAATCCGTGTATTTTTCAGTGACCTATTTGTTGGTATACTACAACCGCCAACACATTAATGTGATAAAGCAGCAGTTAATATTACTCCAGTCTTTCCATTTGGTCCTACTAAGAGCACAGTGTCAGCTGACAATTTATCTTCCTTGAGGTCCCCCACCTGCTGCATCCGACCTTCTGATTCATGTTATTACTTCACAATGTATTCCAGCCAGCAAGCCTCAACTTCATGACTCTCTCTACAATACCAGTTCTGGGTTGTAGAACTTTTCTCCTTGTTCCAAGCTGAACGAATGCCAGCTGAAACCAATGCTGCTCAGCAAGAAGAAATGCTTAAAGGTCCACCAAGACCTTGTCACCACTCCCTTATTGATGACACAGTTACCCAGCAAAACATACAAAACCATGTACTCCTAGCAGCCCCTGCTCAGCTAAGATTACCAAACAGCACCAATGATAAAAAAAAAAATATGCATTTCTTTCACTTTTAGCTTCCTAGAAACCATGTCCTTTCCTCTGAGTCTATCCACAGTAACCTATGCCTCTGTCATTTTCAGACTGGTTCATTACACCTGGCTTTACCTGAAGTTGAACATGAAAATGATACACAAAGAAGCCAGAGAGCCAGCCCTCTCTACAGTTCATCTTCAACATCAGACCATATCATTCTAACAAACTGGGCCTTCCCCCAAAAACCCAATCTACTGCCAGTATCAGTTTGAGGCTTGGATCCACAATTTTAAAGTGCCCAAGAAATCTCATTTTAGTTCTATTAGAGATCAGACTGCAATCTGTAAACCAAGACACAACCTGTGTTCCTCAGGAGCAAAGCCAATCAGAAAGATACAGGCTGAAAAGAAGGAAAAGAAAAAGCACTCATTGAAAAGGACAACAAACACTCTGTAGAACAGAGAAACCTACAGGCAGACCCACCTTCAGGAAGAGTGGCAAAAGCCTGTTTTCTTTCTGTAAGAACTACAATTTGAATACCCTAATGCCAGTATCACAAAAAACCAAAACAAAAATCCAAACCAAACCAGAACTGGACCCAAAAACCCCAACCCACCCCCCAAATCTATCTAAATACTATTTTCAATTTTTGACTCTACCAGAGATGAGTCAGAATTGCCATGAGTTAAAAAATGGATGTTGCTACTGATTTGATGTGGAGGCTGCTCAAATGTTATCTAGGCATTATCACTGTTGATTTTCCCTTCTTTATTTTCAGTTCTTAAAAAACAATCAAGCTGCTCAGAAACAAATCAAGTAAAATGGTAAAAGGCAGCAGCAAAAAGTGGTTTGCTGCTTTAGCACTTCAGACTTCGTCAAACATCTACACAGCTGTGTCAGCTCAATTCCCCCAAAGACCAGCGATGCCACCTGACTTGAACCTTCTTGTGCTCATGCTGAAGAATATTATGGAAGTAGCCTTTCCACTCAATCCAGTTACGCTTGGTTACTTTGCAACTATGGAAAGTAAGACAAGGTTGCTAACTACAAAAATCACCTCAGTAGAGGAGTTACAAAATAAACACAAGCTAAGCCTGCACTCTTCCCCCACTATCACCTGGAGGAAAGAGCTGGCACATTGAAGATGGTAAGGCACATTCATAAAGCATTTTGCCAGTTTAACAATGCAACTCACATTGACATCAATTAACATAGAGTGAAAACAATGGGAAAATTTGGTGTTACGATATTTGAATGCTCAGCATCAGACACATTTTTATAATGAAACTGAATTATGGACACAATTCAAGAACAAACCCAAACCAAACAGGCCTAAATCAATCCCTATTCTGGATAAATTTACAAGTTAAATATATGCTTAAGTGTTATACAAAACAGAGATATTCACTGTGTATCAGCAGCAACTCACATTATCTGGTTGAAAAAAATGTTGCCATCAAAAGCTGGATTTTATTGCAGTATATCAGAGAATCATGATAGCTGTAAAGCTGTTGCCTTAAAACCTAATCTGTTAATGGCACAGAATTTTAATTATGTGATATTCTCTAGGACTACACACACTTCGTACTGATAGAAAATTATATATATACTACTTTTACCTGGAATTCTATTTTTTGCCAAATGTGAGGCACAATAAACTGTTTCAGGAAGCGTTCATCTTCACTCCAGAACAGTCGGATGTCTGGGATATCATACAGGATCATGGCCAACCTCTCCAAACCCAAGCCAAATGCCCAGCCAATTTTATCTTGAGCACCAGCTGCAACAAACAAACAAGATAAAAAGTCAAGAGCTTAAGTTTACAACATGAGAAATTGCTGATAAAATGTTCACCTGTTTACCAAGAAAAAAAAAGGTGCACTGTCAAGACAGAAAAGCCTACAAGTAACTGCCAAATGAAAGATCTAAAGGCAACAGGACAGATCCTACTTCTATCAAAAATGCAGCAAGACTGGGCACATCACTGAGTCCAGGAGACAGAAGTGGTAATAAAATAAAGCTGCATCCTTGGCAATTTGTGTCCAAAGTTTCAGATAGACTTTGAGAGATGCTGCATAACACTATACACCTCTTTCCCTTACCATCCTTATAGCTGAGCACTTCCAAACCTGATTCAGTTGTGTTTTATAAGACATATAAACATTAATTTTGTGTTCATTATATTTTACTTGGCCTGACAGACAAGGCCAAGCCTATGAAGCATTTATGCCATTACCAACATTTGAGAGGATCAAAATTGCCTCTTCTGAGGCATTTGGAAGAAAAAGAGCAATGGGATGTGAGCTGCTGTCGCATTAGCATCACACCTCCAACCAGGGAACTCTGGGATTCTGTCCCTGGGAAAAGCCACTGCTCTCACTTACACGTCTCTCTTATGCAGCACTAAATATAAAAAGACAAGAATATTTAATACAGAAGAGCTGCACAGATATTAACGATGCAACATTTCTGTCAGGAAAGTAAATATTCATACCTTCCTTCATTTACAGGGCAGGAGCACTGAGCCATTAAACAGGGATCTTTTCAACACCAAGAACCAACTCCACGTTTAACCATCAGCCTACTGATTTTGAAATAAGCTGAGAGCCCAGCAAAGGCTCAGAGCTTTTTAAAACTTAAACAAATGCCTAAATAAACACACTTATGCTGAAAGGATGCGTGCACGTGTGACAGACTTGACTCCTCACCATCAGCACTGGCAGTACGCTCCTGAGTCATATCACTCTACATCTCGCAGCTATCCAGCTACACCAAGGCCTTCCCTGCCTCTCCCAGTATTCATTTAAACTCTTATTTTTGGAAACTTTGAACTTGGCAGCTTCCCCACCATGCTGCAGGAGGCTGGAGGCAGAAGTCTACTTTCTAACCCCTGTCTCTGCTATCAAAGGAGATGGTTCCTGTTATTTGGGCACTGATGACACCCTGAGGCATGCTGTCACTTTCAATGCTGAGGCATTGAAACAGTCCAGAGTCCTGTTTAAATAGAGGCAGGCATAGGGAGCTTGGGAAAAAAGACACAGTCATCACTTTGATTCTTCTAATTTATTTCAGCCTATTTACCTGGAATACCAGGTCCTCAGCAGAACCTCTCTGTGACTCATCTGCAACCTCAGAACTATTGCACTGCCACAGGAATTTGGTCAACTTCATGGAGTACTTCCCAGAGGACTCTGGATGTTCTGCCTTGTCCTTTCTCATGTGTTCATAGGCAAGACTTTGCACTTTCTGACCTTCGAAAGCAATTTATCAGTGGAACTGTGGAAGTCCTAAGAAACAGAGGACTGGGTGTGAACTCAGAAGGTACCTCATAGCAGAGATGCTCAAACTAGTGTCTTTAGACCAACCAACAGACTTTGAGATAACCTGACCTTGGAAACCTATGATCCATGACACATTACATGAAGAACTGCACAGTTTGCTCCTGCTGATTGAGTTCTTTTTTAGAGAAAGGATAGTGAGTACACAGAATGTATTGAAATTTGTCTTTGGGAGAGATTATGAGCTTTGACTTTAAACCATAAACTATTTCTTTTCCAAGCTGAAAGTACTATTTCTCTCCATACTCTAGTATATAAAAGTAATTATATTTTTATCGCTATGAAGAAGGGAAGATAATTCATTGCAATGGTGTTGCTTCCCCAAATTTCCAGCTTGTCTGTCTTAGATCAACTCCTGTCTCGGTAACAAAACTATTAATTTCAAAAGTGCCAGACTTTCACATACATACGGATTTTTCTGTAGACTAATTAACACAATCAACTCCCTTCTCCAGAGGTAAACTAGAGCACCTGGAGCAGTATCATGAGGGTTTTGAACAGTCACTGCTTAATCTCAACAGAGGTGCTAAACCTGAAACCTAGAGATGACAGGTTAAGCATTAGTGTTAATTAATTCACTGATGCACATTTAAGTATACATGATAGGGGGTAATGATCCTCCTTCCCCATGTTACTGATGATTACTGGTAGATTGGACAGGGAAAAAAGGATATGACAGATAAGCAGAATGGATGTATATCCTGATAAGCAAAGATTTACATTTAAGATTTGTGGGTTTTAAGTATTTTGATAGAAGAATGGCTTTTATAGTAACTCTTTTAACCTCACACTTTATACCTAATTGATTTGCTATGTACTTTAATTCTTCAATGACTGTTTTGATTTTATATCAGGGGTTTTTTTGGTTGGGTTTTGTTTTAGAAGAACTGGGACAGATCACAGGTTTTTGCACTATGAGGCAGACAAAAAACTCTTTATCCAGCTATCTGCCTAGCAGCTCAGAGCATTGTCATCTGAGCTATGAATAAACACCTAGTCTCAGAACTTTGACTTGGATGATCCTAATATAATTACCAACCTTCAGATCGTGAGCTTCTCAAGTGTCCGCAAAGCCATATTAGTGAACATTTCCCTCTACTTGTAGAGAGAGAGAAAAAAAAAAAAGAAAAAGGAGAATTGAGATAATTAGAATTTCTCCTCAGATCAGCACTGGCAAATCTCCACTGCACTCCAAATCTTCAGTTACTGTGTCACTGATCTCTCCTCCAAATTTCTATTTGCAAAGTTCCAAGTTAACGTAGTGTTGACTTAAAGCATCTGAAGAACTACCTTGAAGAACTCAACAAGACTAAAGCATGCTTCTAAACATATTTCTGACTGGAAATGACCAGGTGGCTTAGAAGTGAAACGTGCAGTTAACCACCCTGTTGAGTGAGAGAACAACACAAAGATTTTCACAGCACATATGTATGTTTAAATACACTGAATTTTGGCAAGTAGTATGCAAAGAAGTCAAGTGAATGTGAGTCAACATGACAGAAAGAACAAATACAGAATAGCTTTAAATGTGGCAAAAAACAGGTTGAGATTCTGACGAGGAGACCTGGCCAAAGTGGCAGATTCCAGGGACCTGGTGGAACAATCATATCATCACCGCTTGAAATAACACAGCTCAATGGATAAAGCTTTCTGACACATGAGATTTCCCCAGCTGGCCCTCAAAGGTTTCTATGTTGCCAGGCTTCTGCTGCCTCAACATGAAAAACTTGACTACCCACCAGAAGAAAATTGCTGGAAACTTTGCATGTCAGGTAGCCAAAGATAGAAAAGGAAAGGATAAAATGGTTTGACTGACTTCCCACACTGGTGGCTGAGACAGTCCAATCTGACTCCAGAAGGCTGCATCATTGCAGGTGTGTCTTACACAGGAGCTCAAGTGTCCTTCCTTGAGAAGTTACATCTATCTGTCCTGCTCTTGAGCTTTGAGCCCAGATGAATCAATTTACACTTAAATGTAGACTGGTCAAATCATTCTCCAAAAAACCTTGTTAAATGAAAGCTAAATTTGATCAGCCAGGCTGGGAAGCTTCATAATTACTCACTGAGGCATATATAATGACCTGCCAGAATTTATGGATTATATCCCACTGAATCCTCAGAAATACCCACAGACAAAAATGTTTGCCTTCAAGAAGTGTGAGGCAAGACATTTTGCACTGTACAAGATTTTTACGGCATATTTTACAACATAGTGTTAGGAACATGTTGACAAAAATTTTTTGTTATTCACTTCAGTCACACTTGGTTTTGTATCTATGCTGGCTTTT
This sequence comes from Athene cunicularia, assembly GCF_003259725.1. Taxonomy (NCBI): domain Eukaryota; kingdom Metazoa; phylum Chordata; class Aves; order Strigiformes; family Strigidae; genus Athene; species Athene cunicularia. Next base: position 61,695,493 of record NW_020799095.1, read on the forward strand.
ATTTAACAATTTTCGCTACTCCTGTAAAACTGCCAATAAAGAAATCTTTCTTTCAATAAAGCCTAAATTGGGCCTTCAAATTGTTATACTCAGCAGTTACTGAGAAGAAATTAAATTTTGATCTTGGATTGAGGCAAAGTCAGAAGCGTACAACAGCCTGCATATAAGGAGTTCTTCACAAAATGCCCGAAAATGAATATACACAAAGTGCATGTAGCTGAAAGCTGGCATGAGTTCCAGAAGCAAAGACCTGAATTTCATCTCCTGCTTTCAGTCCAAATCATGGCTGTTAATGGAAAAAATTCAGGATCTAAAATGGTGGGAAGAGGGGTGAACAGATTTTCAAGGATACACAGACTTCATATAATGTTTTATAAAACAAATCAGTGCTTTATACTATATAGAAGGTAAGTCACAGACATAATGAACATGGGACTTGACACAAACCAAGAAATTCCTGAAACAAAGACCTATGCTCACATTTGAGCTCTATGTGATTAATGGATAGCCTATGAACAAGGCTTTGAAAAAGAGCTTCTGCAAAATACATATTTATTCATTGCTAGAGACTGGAATGCACATTCTACATGAAGCACACAGCAATGAGGTAAACCACATTCACCCATGTTAAAAATAAGCCATATAGAATTAATTCCTACTTCAGATAAAACTCCCATATATCGAGAGTCAAAGGTTTTACAAGAAAAAAAATACTAAGGTATCAGTCTAATAAAGAAGAGCTACTGAAAGTGCAAGGTCAGGTGGTTGGGACGTTAAGCAACTGAGGCCATGAAGTTTACTGGTTTCCTTCTGAACTGCTCTCTTCCGAGAAAGCAAAAGTCAAAACTGTCATATTATTCTCTAACTCTGTTAAATTGATGCATTCAGGCTCCTGTGTGCAATTCATTTTAAATTACCTCCTAAAATAAGGACTTGGCTTTCAGATTATGCATGCTAAGTAAGCCACTCCTCAAGAACTCAAGAAAAGAAGTAAACATTCAATTATGCCTATTCTGTGGAAAAATTACTTATCTTACTAAATCTCACATGTGGAATAATTTTCTAACAATAATAGTCACTTTGAGACCACAGCTTTGTCTCCTGGGTCAGACTAATCTGTTCTGTTTGCTCCACTTGAAAACTAAGCAAAAGAACTTTAAAGGCATTGATTGAGTTTTTAATGTGTATGTTTATTTTTGTTCCATAATCAAAATAGCTGGGTACATACTAAAGGAACAGCCTATTAAAAAAAATATCTACTCAGGGAAGCCATCCACCAGATTCAACTTTCTCTTAATATGTAATTAATATACATTCTACCATTTTACCAATATTTACCAGCTGGGAGGAAAACATTCCTGGTAGGGGATTACCAGAGCAGAAAGGAACAGGAAAACTAGATTAGCAAGAAGATAAAAGAGTGAACCAAAGCAACAATGAGGAACTTCCCTGTTTTCATCCCAACTCAGACTGATACTTTTAGTTTCCAATTCTTTTATCTTTCTGCTTCTGAAATTATGAATTCCTCGGTTTTCCTCCCCTGCTCCTTTCCATCTTCCTGTCTTTGCCCAAGTCCATTTCTCCAGTTCCCACAAGCCCTCCTAAGCATTCACAACAAAATCATTGATGAAACCATCATTAAACAGAATCTTACTTAAAACTTCAGATGTTTTTTCAAAGTTCATAACCGTACAATGCGATTATATTCAGCCTTTCATTATATATGATAAAGTATCCACTTAACTCCCAAGAGCAATCCGTTATATTAGTCATTAACTACAAACACTTCTATGGTATATGGTCTCCCTTTTTCTCTGTACTCCAGCCTACAAATCTGAACAAACGGCTTGCTTCATTTTTGAGGGTTTTTTCCCTTATCCCTGCATATCTCAAGAGCGGACATTCTCTATGGAGGACAGTGCAATTTGCTGTCCTAATTTATGTCACAGAGCAAAAAATGAATTGAATCCTTGGGTCTATTTCCCCTGGCTCTGCCTGCGGGCTCCAGAACTGCTCTTTTTGTTCTGTGTATGTTTAAAAGCAAATTCCAATTTCTTTCACAATATTTTGTTCATTCAGGTAAAGTTGGATTTTGAGGTTTTGGGTCTTTTATTATCTTTTAATACTGTTCAATCTCCCTAGACATTAGGGCCACATAGATTTGAAAACATAAAACCTATAAGATATATATGAGGGGGTGCCACTTGGCAGAAAGACCAAGTTTACACTACAGTTCAAAAATTCAATTACAAAGCTAATTTTTTCAGGGGTACAAGTACAGCTGGACAAATTCACTCCATGTATATTCATTGCCTGCAGATGCAACTTTCTTGGCAAAATTTCACCAATACAGAAGTCGACTGTTTAGTGTCTTACGAAATGGTCTTTTCTTCAAGAACAGGCAGAGTAAGGAACAGGAACAGAAAGACCATCACAACATGATACAATCTTCAAGAGATTAAGACATCCTCAAAAGATACAGAGGCAGCATTTTAAGTATCATAGCACTATCAGCATCCATTTGATATTCCTGTTCAAATATCAGAGCAGCCAGAACACCTGTATATATTTAAAGGTTAAAAACTCTGTTCAGCTGATAGTAGCACAGTCTCGTGGTTACTCTGAAAGCCTGACACTGCCCAAAAAAATGCAACTGTTACAGACAGAGACTGACACCACATTTTGTGTTTCTACAGCACCCACCATAAACAAGCCTTGGGTTCATGACCAGGGTTCCTTGGCTCTACAATATATAAAAATAGTAGACAGATAAGGTTTATGCTTCAACAACTACACTCTTCTGCCACAAACTCATTCCTTTGAAGAAACTCATGAAGAGCCTCATGATTACATAGACATCACTTGCCTTATAACTGGGGTTGGGATAATAGTCTTTCCTTTCCAAGAATGGTTTAGGTGCCACGCATAATAAATGTAAAACACTGACTTTCAAAATCTTTCTATCAAAAGAATCTGTTCAGCATTCTAATGGTAAAGCTATAAAAAGATTTCACACTGAAGTGCAGCATATATACTCCAACACAATGAACTCCAACATAATCCCACTACAAGGTTTCACAGCAGTTCTGACAAGGTTCCAGGTACACACAATTAATTTATTTCAAAAAATCACAACATGAAAGGTCTGGGTGCCTAAATGTATTGTCATACAGCACAGACTGGAGAATCTTTGTTCAGAAGCACTATCCTCAGTTTTCCATTCTTCTTACTAGAGAATTGCTCCACCAGGCCTGTGCTACAACAGGCGTTTCTCACTTTTGCTCAAAAAAGGCTCTTCAAAGTGTGAGTGGCTTCACAAGCTATGCCTGCTTATTGATCTCCTACCTGAAAAAAATTCAACTATTGTATGTTCCTGGGCAAAATAATTTCTATCAATAGGTCTCCCGCTATTCAAAGATATGGATATGTTTTAATTATATAATTACAGGAAGTACTATGTATAAGACAATACCAAGCGGGGTTTGCAGACAATGTTACAAAAGGGCCCTCTTGCGTTTCTCTCTACATTGCTCCTGAGTATAGCACTTCCAGTTGCTGTTTGTCAAGCTGGCCACCTGCAAATATCTTTATCTGCACCTATAATATACCTATGGATGCTCAATTAGTGTCCAACTACATTTTGTATGCAAAGGCATGCATGAAAGGAAAAGTATACAGCTGTAGCACTAAAGGACACCTCAGAAAAAAGCATAGTGAGCCATGAACTGCTCTTCTGCCTGGGCCTAAAATGTCCTCCATTTCCTCTCTCATGCCCATGTTCCCAGGAACACTAAGATGGATCAAAACCTGAACTTACAAATTAGTTTCTTTAGCTTGTAGTGCCCTGCTTGACTTCTATGCAGCCATAACCCTCTGAACAGCACTACCTGGGAAAGGACTTGATCTGTGCCTAACCCTGTGCATGCTCAGTGATACTGTGGAATGGTACTGCCATGCCCAGCACTCTTCTGGGACTGGAACTGAAGGTTTTCACCCATGGCAAGAGAGTTCTCCCTTCTACTCAATTCATGTTTTGAAATCACACCTGGTCATTAACAACTTGATGGTTATTAATGTATTCTCTTTGGTTTTGGGGAGGCTTCCAGGTGGAAGCAGAGATAGCGGCAAGAAGATGCTGAGCAGAAGAGTAATTCTGGGGGATGCCATTGGCTACTTCACTACACATCACTAGGTATCTGATCTAAGCCAGCCCCTTCAGCTCTTTGGTAAACAGGGAGAGAGAATCACAAATAATTATTCACTTTATCTTAAGACATGTACAGACAAAACACTTAACTTTTAGACAGGTAAATCAGATTAGATTAATTTGACCCTATGTGCCCATTTCAGATTCAATTTTTATCATGAAATAAGCATTCCTGTATAATTACAAGGAAGAGAACAAAAATCTTTCATCTCAGAGTGATCACTTCACATATGTTTCTCTTTTGGATTTCTTTCTCAGATTTCTTTTAATTAGTTTCATCATTTCTAGTAACCTCTTTCATGATTTAGGAACTCTCATGACACAAACACAATGGAAATGATGTTTTGAATACTCTCCTGTCCTTACCTCTCTCCTCCCGGACAGCACAAAGTGTCTATAGCCACTTTAAAAAAAAATTAATAATTTATTTAAAATCATTTATTTCAAATCATCTTATTCACCAGTAATACTAGAGGATCACAGCCAGACCTCCATACTCTTCATGATTATGAGTAAAACATTTAAGTTAGTGGCTATTTTTAAAATTAACCCACCATCTCCATGTGAAGCAGGTGGCAAAAAATACTGAAGAGGAAGTAATTGTTCCTTAAAGATCATATTAACTCTTTTTCCTCTACTTTGTAATTTGTATTAAATCTCTGAGTTCTGGCAGCAGTGTGTTCATTCTTGAAAAATAATGGTTTCTTAAAAGTGACATAGATTGTATTACAATTTGGCATAAAGCGATTAAAGGATTTTCGCAAAATACAGTATTTCCAGCTTCTACACTATAGCAATTGGAAGAAATGTCCCATATACACTATATAAGAAAACCTTAGGAAAAGACACAAGGAGAGCTTTTGCTTTACGTCCTTGAAATAATTTGTGGAAGCACCTTAGCTGTACATTTTGCAGAAGCTTCTTGCCCACTCTTGCCATGCAGCTGACAAGGCACGTAAAAGATGATGGAAACAGATGCACAAGCAATAAAATACACAAGTGAAACAGATTATGCTGTGCAATTTTCTCTAGCAAAATGCAGTGACTACAACAACCCTACAGTAAATGAAATCAATAGAAAAGGAAAAGAATCCTTACAAAAACTTGCTTTTCCCTTAGGGACTAATATCTTGGCAAGAGATCATTTCTATTTTATATGTTTAAAATTAAGTTTATATGTAGTCTTTCAATGTACACTTTTAAATCCTGCTTTTATGTTACCTATCTCTAATGACATTTCCTAGAAAACTGTATCAAGAGCAAGATGTCCCATTTTACATGCAAGACCGCTTTCCCAGGTATGATGGGCATCCAGGAAAGCACATGTTTTGCTAAAATGAAAACCAGAATATTACCTTACTAGTCAACAGCAATGTGTCCCCAACAGAGTGAACTGGTAAAACTTGCTTTTCTTTGGAAATCTTGAAGAGATTCTTCTTAATGATGTACCTTTTTATCAGCAAAAGGTCTGTGTCAGCACAACTCCAGCAGTAAGTTCATTCTGCTGGTATGAAGTACACCTACAGCACACCTACACTGGCCGACCTCTCCTATACTGGGCTGGGGAGTGACACATACAAGGCATGTGTTACACTAAGTTACTGATAGACTGATGATGTCCGGCTGGTGCTGTACACACGTGCTTATGCAAACATATTAGCACTCCACAGACCACCTCTCTATGTCTTACTGGAGTTACAGATGGTGAATAGAGTTATACCACTAATAGCCAGAACCAAAAGAAATGCTTATTGCAAAAGGACGGGCTGCAGGATAACCCCAGAACTACTCTCTAGGTATATGTATTGTTCAGAATAGCTTACTACCTCACACAGGGACCAACAGCACAAACTGGAACAGCTTTCTTTGAAGGAAGAGGAGTTTTTCTTAGAAAACATATTCAAAGAAGGCAAAGACTGCCACATAAAGCACTCCCAACTTCCACAGCTGCTTGAAAAAAATCATGATTCTCCCACTATGTTCATACAAACTCTCAATTATATCTAATATTTTGTATGTATAATAATTATAGAGGTATATAAGCACAGAATTACTCTACAAAGCTTGTAATTATATTACACTGATGACTCATAAAAACGTGATGATATACAACAGAATATCTCCATTTTTTAGTTTTCAATTTAAAACAACCAAGAAATGGCCCACAGAAGTGAGCCTTAATACAACACTTGGTGTTTCAATGAAACATTCAGATATTCTGAATGTTAAGGTTGCCTGAGGAACACTAAGATGTTTTCATCTTAGAAACACATGACAATGCTCTTTTCAATGAGGCAAACAAGATGTTGCTCTGTTCAGCAGAAAAGCAGCAATGGTTAACAAACACTGCCTGCATTCCTCGCATTGCTGAACACGTACCCCAAATGCATTACACACTGAGAAATATTCAAGCAGAGCTCTGAAGACACATTCTTTCTTGTATGACCTTCTCAATGAAGCATCCAGTTCCACAATATTTAAGTGCTTAAAAAATATAAGGACTTTTTTTTCTTCTTCGACATGTCTTGGTGAGTTGAGGAAGTATTGGTGTCTCCTGTATTGCAGACTGGGAACTTGGGCACAGAGACTTTAAGATCAAAAGTGTCTATTAATTTTGCTCCCAATCTGAGATACCTGGGACCTGATGCTTCTCAGCACCAAGCATTATACGATGCTTAATACATTCAAAGTACAGCTCCCTATTACTACTGCTGCAGCTGTGAGCACTCAACACTTCTGCATATCACACCTCACAGTCTCCAGTCAGGCACTGAGAAAACAAGAAGTACACAGTGGCCACATGTGAAAAGTTTGAGTCAGGAGATGTTCCTACACACAACTAGGAACTTTTTCACTCAGGAAAGAAGAGAAGGCAGAGAAGCGGTCAAGCACACAGACTGGCACCCATTTCAGACTGGCACACAGAAAAGGCACCCATTTCATGCTTTCCAACTACTGCCTTATTGAAGCAGAGGCTTGCAAGAGCAGATTCTCCACCTAGCAGTTCAAATTCATCCACAAAGGAATGATCATCCTGGAAACTGATCCAGATAGTGGTCCTTCACAGAAGTAGTAAATTTAGCCATGCCCTTTGACTCCTAAATTGCCCCCCCCACTCCCCAACCTTGATTCCCCCAGGACTCTGGCTCTCCAACAAAGGAGGTTTCTCTCTCTCTCTCTCTCTCTCTCTCTCTCTGGGACACAGCATGAAGGTTTTGAGGGAGTGAGCCTCCTGCATCCTAGGCAGGTGGTGATGGATGCCTGCAGCCCTGGACTGAACAGCAGAGAGCTTGACTCAGGCTATACCCACCTAAGAGTGAACACTGGATGAGTTCAGCTGATAGCAAGTTATGGTACCAATAAGCCCACATGAACTTCAAGTTTTCAGAGGAAACCAGAGTTAAACAAACTCCTGCTGATAAACGTTCCTGCACCCTTTACCCCAGTAGTGCTCTACCTTACTCACAAGCACAGACTCTGAGAAAGAGTACTATTTACTGAACACAGGTATGTACCTCTTGTATGCCTTTTTTTCCCCCCTCCCAAAACAATGGCCTCCTTCAATAAGCAGTCAAAACTGCAAATAAGGTGGGCTAATGGTGTAATTAGACCTGACTAGAAGTTGACTCAAAACTACAGGAGTATATAATCGGAAACCCACTGAAGACAACAGAGAAACAAAACCCACGCAGACTTCAGTAAGGTATGGAAAAGTTCCTTTCTCACCAAACACCACCTTGTTTCATGCACAGGGCATGGGCATGGAAGACAGACCACTGCCTTGGCAGAAGCTCAAGTATGTAACTGGCATGTGTGTATCACAGGACCTCAATGGGAGAGATCCAAGCTTCACTCAATGAGCTTTTTATCTTCCTCATGGAGTATATGAATGAAAATATTCGGATGTACATACAACATAAATGAAAGGTTACTGCTTTCATTACATGGTATTTTAATTTGCTGCTAAAATATTTAAATGAATTAACAGAGAAGACTGTTTTTCTTCATCTGCTTTTCTTTCTGGAGGAATGAATATATTAAGAAAAATAATTTCTCTTGCTCAGTTTAAAAACTGCAGTTTAAACCCCCTTATTAATAGATTCCTTTCTCAAAAAAAAAAAAAGTCACTAGTTCTCTAACTAATGTTCATTTTTCACAGTTGGTAATTAATCTGTTGTTATGCATCGAACTTAATTTTGGAAAGGTAAAGGCACTGACACTTAAAGAAATGAATGATAAAAGAAATGTTAGATCCCCTAATTCTGTAATTCTTATGTAATGACAATTAATGAAATACTATTTCCCACTGGGAATTTTTTTAAGCGCTAGATAAAGGGGCTGCTGTGCTTTTAAGATTTACTCTCATGATCGAATTGTGTCTCTTACAGCTATCAGAAATATAATTAAAAGAAGACTCTTCCTAGAAAATGAACCTACAGATAGTTTTTAATTACATCTTGTTTCCTTTACAGTTTGAAAGTTGACAGCAATTGCTATAGAAACTCATAACTGTTTGGTAATTTTTGCCCTGCACTCATTTAGAGAAGTCCATCTTGAGCATCAGTCCCACTTGTCAATAGAGGAGAATCTGAAATATATTAACATTTAGTTTTACAGGACAGATACTAATTGGGTTGTTATTTTGTCACTGTGTAAATTTTCAGTGACCTTTCCAAAACTGAAATAACAAGTCAATAGAAACTGTTTCTTCTCAACTTTCTCTAACCACTTCTAAATATTTTTTTTTAAACAGCTATCTGAAGTTTCTTAATCCCTTTCCAGCTACATACAGTTTCATTTTTTAAATTATTTTTTTTTAGGCAGAAAGGATAAGTAAGGCAATTTTGTTCTTTTTTTACTTTCCATTTTAATTTAACGGAGGTTTTCTAAGTTGTTATCTCAACTAACATATTACATATTCATAGCAAATAACATCAGGTTATCCAGCACAAAGTACTGTAAAAACTCATTCTCCTCCTCACACTGTCCCTCTCCTGGGAAATGGAAGAAGAAAACACAACAAAATGAAAACACAGAGCGGCTGGCTTTTAGCAGTGGATGCACATTTGTGCATCTTGTAAAGAAAGATCTACATATACTTACTGAATTTACTGAATAACAGTTATTTGTAAATATTATATCAGCATTATCTGTGGATTAAGATTGAATCAACCCAAATCCTATTATACTTGCTCTGCACTCTACCACCACATGCTTGACACCCTTCCCCTCTGATGGGCAAGGGATCTTGCTAATATTAAAGACAATGCAAACCCACAGCGATTTTAAAAGATGGCGTGGCCAGCTCTAGGAATACTCTGCCTCTCTCCTGAAAGCAAAAGATTGAACACAAATGCGCACAGCACGGGAAGGAAACAGGAGACATAAAAAGTCTAAGTGCAGTTGCCATGACCTCGCTGGGATTACAAACATGGTGGGAAAACTCGTTTGACTGAAGTGATGGATTGGTACGGGCTTTTTTGGGAGAGATTTAAAAACTGGCAAAACAAAGCCCTGAGCAACCTGTTCTGCCTGGACTTGCTTTGATCAGGGGGCTTGACTACAGACCTCTGCAGGTCCCCTCCGATCTACATGACTGTGATTGTGGCTTTGCATGTGTATGTGTAATTCTTTGTAGGAAAATCATGCTCAATCTTTGCTAAGGAGAAATTTTCAGCTAGGAAAAAAACCAAATTAATCTCAACAGAAAACTTCATACAGAAACTGGTTGGCTTGATGGTCCTAAAGGTCTTTTCCAACCTAAATGATTCTATATTATATAGCTATTGCACAGAATTTCAGTGGGCTTAAAAATAAAAGGAAGCTGGAAGACTGTATGATAATGTTGCCAAAAATTTGCAGGTAAAATATGACAATGTGATATTCTTTCTCGGTAGATTACATTTTTAGACTAACACACTCCAAGGTCATTTACATGCAAACTCCCTGTCAGTTCTCTCTGCAGTGAATGATTAGGCATGCAGTTTTGGGTAGATAAACTGCATGCTTCTACATGGTAACATTTAAAGTAATATCTTTGGTTTACCCTCCTCATGAAACCACAATCAGAACGTCTATAAATGTCACTTGTCATTTATGGAGCACTTAATCATTTCAGGACATGGTGGACAAACTAATTAATATTTAACACAGATCTTGGGATTATGGCACCACTTCACAAATGAGAAAGAGAGCAGCTCCAACATCTCCTTTAAGAAGAAATGCCTGATTTCTGGGTGCCTAACACTGGGCTTCAGGAGACCGTGAGACCTAACAATGTCCTGCCATAAAGGATATGCAAACTGGCAATTAATTTATGATACATTCAAAGAACTCTTAGTCTTGCAATTCGTCACTCAATAGGATTTTTTTTTTAAAAATAGAACCAAAACTCCACATGTGCACTCACAAACCCCTTTAAGAATATTGCAGTGGGATGATTACAGTTAACAAAATAAAAACGAGATTTTAGGGGTTCCCACCGGTTACTAAAGATACAAGATGTCCAATTACACCAGACACTAAATTTTGCATAGGATTAGCTAACATGGTGAACTGCTGAGCTTCACATCCTATAAAACCTATGCAATCCCTGCAAATCATGTTAAAGAGTATTTTTTGCCTCTTTCCTTATATCTTTACAAGTAATTATTTGGATTTTACTTTAATAGTTTGGAAAGTAGAAACCTCTGCCAGGAATACAGTACTTCACATCATAACACCAATACGAATCATCATTCACTCAAATCAAATAGATCCTGATGAAAACAAACAAAAAATCCTGGTCCTCTCAGTTATTCAACAACCACCGCCTTGACTTCGATCCTACAGTTTCATTTCATACAGTTCTGAAACTCTCACACCACTGACAGCAGCTAGATCATAGAATCATAGAATCATAGACTGATTTGAGTTGGAAGGAACCTTAAAGACCATCTAGTTCCAGCCCCCCTGCCATGGGCAGGGACACCTTCCACTAGCCCAGGTTGCTCAAAGCCCCGTCCAACCTGGCCTTGTACCTGCCAGGGAGGAGGCAGCCACAGCTTCTCCATACAACCATACAGCCACAGCTTCTCCATACAACCTGTTCCAGTGTCTCACCACACTCACGATGAATAATTTCTTCCTTATATCTGACCTAAATCTACCACCTTTCATCTTAAAACCATTACCCTTCATCCTATCACTACACCCCCTGATAAAAAGTCCATCCCTCCCTTTCCTGTAGCCCCCTTTAAGTACTGGAAGGCTGCTATAAGGTCTCCCCAGAGCCTTCTCTTCTCTTCTCTGGGCTAACAACCCCAACTCTCTCAGCCTGTCCTCACAGGGGAGGTGCTCCAGCCCCCTGATCATGTCTGTGGCCTCCTCTGGACTCACTCAAGCAGGTCCATGTCCTTCTTGTGTTGGGGTCCCCAGAGCTGTACACAGCACTCCAGGTGAGGTCTCATTAGAGTGGAGTAGAGGGGGAGAATCACCTCCCTCGACTTGCTGGCCACAGTTCTCTTGATGCATACCAGATGGTTGGCTTTCTGGGCAGTTTTCCATCAGATTTCTACTACTAAAAAAATAAGCATAAAAGGGTGTGTCCTAGCATATATTAAAAAATCAAATTAGAGATCTTTGGATGATGCCTTACCAAAAAAGACAAAGCAATGCCTGCTTTTACAGCAAAATTCCCCTGACATTTCTATAATCTTGTTATTATAATCTAAGAAAAAAGAAAAAAAAAAAACAACCTGTAAAGGTACCCAAATACTAATTAGCAATGCCATGTTTAAGTAGCTGTTTGTTACTTGGAAGCTGGCCATTTTTGTAGCGTGCAGTGAGTGTGGATTTAAATTAAATATAAGAAATAGTAGGAATTACCAAATCAACACACAGGTACGTCAAACCATCTAGACCAAAACGAATTACATGCTGCAACGCCTCCATTACTAATAGGGGATTGAAAAATTGATAATGCCAAGCAGAAAACTCCCCTACAAGGAGACCTCACCATCTGGCTTATCTCAAACCCAAAGGGAATTAAACAATAAAAGAAAATAATTTTCCAGTAGTGATGCAGCAGTGCAGAGTGGAGGACAAGAACCAGCCACAGTCTAGAGACTAATGTTTATGAAGCATTTTTTATAACACAGTTCTTCATATCTTCTTGCACACATCAAGCCTTAGGGAAGTATTGCAATTAATCTTGTCTTAAAAATGATGAAATTTGAGGCATACTAGCCATTTCCTTAAAGAGACCAAATCATTAACTAAGTGAACAATGCAGCTCAGAATTATTGATTTCTAGAATTGATGTCTGAATCATGAAAATACACTTCAACGTAAGTTTCTATACTTTGCTCCAACTTCACAAAGCTTTTGAACTTCCGAACGTATTAAATTCTACACAACGATGCTGCGTTAACAGAATCTTAATTATACAGTTTTAAATTACTTCATCTAATCAATTACCTACTCATACTGTTTGTGAGGAATTTGTTATGACAGAGTGAAAGCAAGTAAGAATCCAGGACCATGTGCTTAAAATTCTTAAATAGTCCATTTTATCAGAAGTCACTGAGACTATAAAACTTCCTTACTCTATACTTCAGGATTAGCCATGTATGAAAAAGCTACACTTAATAAAATACATGATTGTGAGTGTGCAGTATATTGTATATATGGGAAAATACGCATCATCAAGTTTTACCTTGTCAGCTAAGCATTCCTGGCTAGAAAGAAATATATGCAATATTTGGTTATCACACCTGTCTACTGCAGGTTTTTCCCACATATTTCTCTGATACAAATAGTACTGTCATGAGACAGAACAGTGAGACGGACCACTGCTGGAGCACAGAACTTGATAACTTCCCTTTCATCATCTCTTTTTCACTAACAAACTTCTAAAATATGCATACCTCTAAACAAATCACAAAACCCTACAAAATCATTATAGTTGCACAGGCATGACCTAGTATTAAAATATTATAAACTGAACAGAATCATCACAATTTCATTTTCCTTGTCAGTTCCTAGGATGTATTATGCACCAGTTGCACATAATTATAAGAGGTTTTTAGCTTCTGAGCGCCGCTTCCATCATGGTTGCTTGCTTTCCTGAACAATTTAAAATGTCATCAGCCATTAAAGTACAACCAGATTAATCAAGGTGTCCTTGGGTAATTATCACGTGAAGTTTGCACATAAGTTAGCATAGGCATTCTTTCTACAAAATGCATGTAATTCCCCCAAGTCAGATAAGATAGGATATGCTCTAAGGCATAGTGACGCTTAAATGAATGTAAATCCTTCCTACTTTTTGTTGTCACAATAGAAACACAAGCTCTTCTGTTGAACTCTAAGAAAGAATCACCATCAACAGCAGATTTCAGTATGTATTCATTTTGAGTCCTCAAAAATCAAATGAAATAAATAGGGTTTGCTTACCCATAAATTTATTCAGCTATTAAAATTGTGGTTTTCACAGGGGACAAAAAAAGCTATAGAAAAGTACAAATCCTCATTTTGGATTTAAAACAAATCCTCTACATATCTATGCAACCTAGATTCAAAATTAATAGGCTTCTAGATTCATGTAAAAAAGCTCTACTCTGAAAAAGGCTTGTAGTTTTTATGTGCTGTCAATTGGTCAGAGCTGAAACTTGCACATGAGAGGCAGAACAAAAGATCACTAAGCACAAGAGCACAAGATGGAAAACAGAATTAGAGGTAAAAAAAGGAAAAAAAACCCAACACCTCACATTTGCACAGAGGGACTGCATAACAAGCTCAGCTGGTGTGAATTAGTATAAAAGCTCCTCCAACATCAGCGAAGCTGTGCCAATTTAGACCAGATGAGATCTAAGCTGTCATTAGCCAAATGGCAAAAGAAACAAACAAAAAATCAGCCCAGTTCTTATTTATTCAAATTTCTATGCATGTGCACACAAAAATATCTCCTTGGCTTCACTACTGTTACTCCTAGTTTCCTGCAGCATAAGTAGCAGAAGAATCAGAAGTATTGTGTTTCCACAGGTTTGCTCATAAACATTTATTGACTGCACAATTACTTGAGCTACACAACATCATTCTGTAACAACACTTCAGATCAGATCAAATTCACCTTATTTCAGATTTCATAAAATAAACAAGAAAGTCAGGCCAGACAAAGCAGGAGGATTCCTGCCAAGCTGTAATTTTTATTAGAAGCCATATGAGACTGGCTTCAACCTTAACGCAATCAAAAAAATTCAAGGGTTGCAAGCACACACAGCAAAGATAGCAGAAACAGGCCCTTCCCCAACACAAGGAGATGAAAGAAAGTTTGGACCAGTGTCTCTGCTTTATCACTCTCGAACTTGTCAACAGACAGAGGGTCCAGCCATTACAGTTCTGCACAGCTGATATTAACCTAATCACAGCACAGAGAGGAAGCTGAATTCAGTAAAATTGCTAGTCACATTGTTCATTCATTGTTTTAGCTTTTGTCAATATTTACAATAGGTTAGGACAATCCTGTCAGATGAACAAAACAGTCCTTTCCTCTCCCTGTTTTGCTGCCAGAAAAACTACAAGGAAATCCATGTGGCTCACAAAGGCTAAAGGTGCAAAGGACACTTCTTGAATAAGGTAATTCAGCTGCCAGTTCTGGTCTAGTCAGGTCAATAAGAAGGTCCAGGAAGAACAATTTATCCCACTTCTTTCTTGCTGAGGTCAACCAGCCAGCTCTGCTACAGCTAGTCTGCTTGTGGCAAACATGTCTTGAGATTTTTACTCATCCGCCAAGATTGCAGAATGCACCCGCCTCTTCCAGTGACCCCAAAACTGGTGTGCAATTTCCTCAACCTTCTGCTCCCTACCAGTAATCTCAAGATAAACTATGTTAACTTCATTAGACCTGCTTAAATTGGTAAATTGGACAACTATTATCACAGAATCACAATTAAGTAATGACTCTCGCAAATTTCTGAGCTTAATATTCACATAGTCACACAGACATGCAATGATAGGAAAACTACAAAGTCTTCCTCTATCTATCTCTCCTCTCTTTGAATCCACATAATTCAAGTAAGAAAGGAAAGTGAATTTGCACAACTGCACTTCAAGCAATGCACACAAATAATTATGAAGATGTACTGTTCTCTGCCCTTAAACTGCTCTATATTCTGTGACTATGAAGACTGTCAGAAAAACACAAAGGCTACCAGAATAAACTCTGGACAAAAAACTTCCAAGAGCGCATGCAAACATCTCCCACTCCTCCCAGCTAACACTGAAAAGAGAAGATACAAATTCTGTGTTTCATACCCATTGTATAGTTACTCTGCTTGCCCATATGTGCCAAAAAGGAACACAGTACTAGGAAATGATTAGAGGAAAAAGGGTATTATGTTGCAGGAAGAGTGCTGATGATACCAAGTTTCATACTGCTTGACTGAGGCAAGAAACATACACTTGGGTCCTCGATATCACAGGTCACTTCAGACCAGGTATTAAAACCAGCTCTGAGAAGAACTCCAGAAGCGTCATTGTAGTGGGTGACTCCACTCTAAGGGGTGTTGAAGGCCCCATATGCAGACCAGACCCGCTTCATAGGGAATTCTGCTGCCTCCCTGGGGCCCGCATCAACGACCTCACAGCAACACTCCCTACCCTAGTGAGACCGAAGGGTTACTACCCTCTCCTGTTTTTTCAGGTAGGTAGTGATGACATCACCAGGAGAAGGCCCAAAGCAATGAAGAGAGATTTTAGGTCCTTGGGAAAACTGCTTAAGGGGTCAGGGGCACAAACTGTTCTCCTCCATCCCTATGGTTGGGGGATGGATAAGGAAAATTACAGGAGAATTCAGCAGATGAAGGGGTGGCTCCAAGACTGGTGTTACCATCAGGGCTTTGGATTCTTCAATTATGGGTTGGTATACAGGGCACCTGATCTTTTGACATTAGACAGGATGCACCTGTCCTGGAGAGGGAAGGGGATTTTGGGGCAGGAGTTAGCTGGGCTCATAGACAGAGCTTTAAACTAGATTTGAACGGGGAAGGGGCAAAACATCGGCCCATCTGAAGTGCATGTATACCAATGCACACAGCATGGGTAACAAACAGAAGGAGCTTGTAGCCATGATGAAACAGGAAAATTACAATGTTATTGCTATTACAGAAACATGGTGGGATGTCTCCCATGACTGGAGTGTGCCAGTTGATGGGTACAAGCTCTTTAGGAGGGACAGACAGGGAAGGAGAGGTGGTGGGGTGGCACTGTATGTTAAGGACTGTTATGATTGCTTCGAGCACAGGTGTAGTGAAGACAGGGTTGAGTGTCTTTGCATTAGAATCAGGGGGAAGGCCAACAGGGCAGATGTTGTAGTAGGAGTCTACTATAGGCCACCCAACCAGGACAGAGAGATGGATGAGATATTTTATAGGCACTTAGGTGAAATTTCACAATCGCTTGCCCTTGTTCTTGTGGGAGACTTTAACTTCCCAGACATCTGCTGGAAATACAAGATGGCAGAACGAGACCAGTCCCGGAGATTCCTAAAATGTGTGGGAGACAACTTCCTGACGCAGCTGGTGAGTAAACTGACCAGAGAAGATGCCCTGCTGGATCTCTTCTTTATGAACAGAGAAGGGCTGGTGGACAATGTGGAGGTTGGAGGTCGACTAGGGCACAGCGCTCATGAAATAATAGAGTTCTCTATTCTCAGAGAGGTCAGGAGAGAGCTAAGCAGGACTGACATCCTGGACTTCCAAAGGGCTGACTTTGTCTTGTTTAGGCACTTGCTCGAAAGGATCCCCTGGGAGACTGTCCTGAAGGGTACAGGGGCCCAGGAGGGCTGGGTCTCTTTAAGAAGGAAGTGTTAATGGCTCAGGAGCTGGCTGTCCCCAGGTGCTCTAAGAGAAGACGACACCAGAGAAGACCACCCTGGCTGAACAGGGAGCTTTGGCAGCAACTCAGGGAGAAAAGGAGAGCTTACAGCCTTTAGAAGAAGGGGCTAGCCACACACAGTGATTACAAAGAGGCTGTGAGGCTATGCAAGGTGGAAATCAGAAGGGCTAAAGCCCAACTGGAAATTAATTTGGCCTCTGCAACCAAGGATAACAAGAAAAGTTTCTATAAATATGTCAGTAGCAAAAGAAAGTCCAGGGATAGTCTCCATCCCCTGCTAGATGCAGGAGGAAATATGGTAACAAGTGATGAGGAGAAGGCTGAGGTGCTTAATGCCTTCTTTGCCTCAGTCTTTAATAAGAAGATTAGTTGTATTGAAAAAATCCAGCCTCCACAGCCAGAATACAGAGACTGGGAGAACGACCCCCCTGCAATCCAGGAGACAGAGACCAACTGCATCACACAGACACACACACAAGTTTATGGGACCAGATGGGATACACCTGAGAGTGCTGAAGGAGCTGGCTGGGGTGCTCACCAGGCCACTTTCCATCATTTACCAGCAGTCCTGGCTGACCGGGGAGGTCCTGACTGATTGGAAATTGGCCAGTGTGACGCTCATCTATAAGAAGGGTCAGAAGGATGATCTGGGAAATTTCAGGCCTGTCAGCTTGACTTTGGTGCCCAGGAAGCTGATGGAGCAGCTCATCCTAAACATCATCATGCAACACATAAGGGACAACCAGATGCTCAGGCCCAGTCAGCATGGGTTTATGAAAGGCAGGTCCTGCCTGACAAACCTGATCTCCTTCTATGACAGATGGATGAGGGAAAGGCTGTGGATGTAATTTACCTTGACTTTAGCAAGGCTTTTGACACTATTTCCCACAGCATGCTTCTGGCAAAAATGGCTGCTCGAGGTTTGGACAATTGCACACTTTGCTGGGTAAAAAACTGTCTGGATGGCTGGGCCCAAAGAGTTGTGGTGAACAGAGTTAAATCCAGTTGGCAGCCGGTCACAAGTGGTGTCCCCCAGGGCTCAATTTTGGGGCCACTCCTGTTCAACATCTTTATTGATGATCTAGACGAGGGGATCGAGTGCACCCTCAGTCAGTTGGCAGATGACACCCAGTTGGGTGGGAGTGTTGATCTGCTCGAGGGTCGGGAGGCTCTGCAGAGAGACCTGGACAGGCTGGAGCCATGGGCTGAGGCCAACTGGAGGAGTTTCCATAAGGCCAAATGCCGGGGGCTGCCCTTGGGCCACAACAACCCCCAGCAGCGCTACAGGCTTGGGGAGGAGTGGCTGGAGAGCTGCCAGTCAGAGAGGGACCTGGGGGGGTTGATTGACAGCCAGCTGAACAGGAGCCAGCAGTGTGCCCAGGGGGCCAAGAAGGCCAATGGCATCCTGCCTTGTGTCAGCAATAGCATGGACAGCAGGGACAGGGAAGGGATCTTGCCCCTGTACTCGGCACTGGTGAGGCCGCACCTCGATTCCTGTGTTCAGTTTTGGGCCCCTCACTACAAAAAGGACATTGAATGACTCGAGCGTGTCCAGAGAAGGGCTACAAAGCTGGTTAAGGGTCTGGAACATATGTCCTATGAGGAGCAGCTGAAGGAACTGGGATTGTTTAGTCTGGAGAAGAGGAGGCTGAGGGGAGACTTTATCACCCTCTACCTGAAAGGAAGCTGCAGAGAGATGGGTTTGAGCCTCTTTAGCCTAGTAGAAAGCAACAGGACAAGAGGGAATGGCATCAAGTTGCACCAGGGAAAGTTTAGACTAGATATTAGGAAGCATTTCTTTACAGAGCGGGTTGTTAGGTGCTGGAATGGGCTGCCCAGGGAGGTGGTGGAGTCCCCATCCCTGGAGGTGTTCAAGAGTAGGGCTGATGTGGAGTTTAAGGATATGCTGTAGGTAGGAACTGTGCTAGGCGAACGGTTGGACTAGATGATCTCCAGGGTCCTTTCCAACCTAGATGATTTTGTGATTCTGTGATATCACTAGGGAGCTCTTCTATATATTTGCCATGGTTGATACATTTTCTTTAACACTTCTACAAAATTGATCTAAAAGATTAATAAAAAGTAAGACAAGTGAAAATGATCAATAAAGATTTAAAAGTATCTCAAAAGCTTACAGTGGTCTCAAAGTAGCATAAGCATAGGTTTCACTGTTGAAATAAAGGCACAAGGCTATCACTCAGGTTGTTAAATGGTGCCTGTCAAAAAAAAAGCCAGGTCTGATTATTTCAACAATAGCAGCCAAATCCATCTGGTGCTCAGCGACCATCCAGAAAGCACTTACAAGCTTCAAAGGACTGAGTTACTATGAGACATACCCGAAATGATTACTAATCAATTTGTATTTCGTAAGAACTTTCCTTCGGCCTTCTACCTTAAAGCTCAACTGAGTGACAACAATGGTTTGTTGTTGAATTCAGGGCAAAATGGTGCTAGAGGGCTACTTCTGAAGCCAATGGTAAACACTTTGTACCCAAAGCCATCCTGGCTCCAATTGTGAGATTTGATTTTACTGTTCAATAAAGTGTCTTGCACTTGCTTTGGGGGAGCACATAAAGCACAAAAGTAGCTGCACATCACAGCAGTTCTGGTTTCATATGCCTGATGGTTTCAAAATTCAGCAAATGTTTACTTTTGGGCATCAGCTCAGCTACAGTCCTGCAATTAGAAGTGCCCATCAACTGAGCATCACTGAAATTGTTGATGCTCTGAGAAGAGCAACTTCACAGACCTTGCAGGAGTAGGACCATAATGATTTCATTATCACATATAATAGCAGACTAGATCACAGTGGAACATACAAATATCAAAGTGCCAAAGGAAATAATTCTCTGAAGAACCTGTTTGCAACACACAGAATCAGAGAATGGTTGAGGTAGGAAGGGACCTCTTGAAATCATGGAATTCAATCACCCTGGCTCAATCAGGGCAAGCTAGAGTTAGTTGCCCAGAACTGGGTCCAACTGGGTTTTGAGTATTTCCACAGATGAAGTGACACAGGTCAATAATCTTCAGCTGAATTGAACTTTTTTTTTTTTTTTTTTTTTTTTTTTTTTTATTTAAGTAACAATAGATAAGTCAATAAAGTCAAAACCTTGAAAAAGACTGCATTTTATATGCTTGTTGAAAACCATAAGCCTCACAGAGGAATTCCTGCCTTCTGAAAACGAACTGGGAAAATTCTATCCACACAAGCCACCGCTCTGGATCTTTACAACCACAATGGACAAGCAATTTGGAAATAATGAATGGCAATGTAAAAAGCAAGGAAGTTGACTTCCACGAGTAAGACACAAACACTATTGGAGAAAGCCTCAAATCCCTCCCGAGGAACTTCAGTTGTTTGGGATTCCAGATGGACAAGACAAAGTGATTAGTCCTCTCTGTGGATTCTGTCTGACATCTTAAGATTTGAATCTTTAAGAAAAGATCCCTTAGCAATAAAAAGGCCTATAACACCTTCATTATTTAGGAACTCTGAAAAACATTCCAGTAGGAGGGCAATACAAAAATTTTCATCTTTATGAAAGACCTCAATAGAAACCAAAAGCAAAGTATTACTCTACAAGACTCCCAGCTGCTCTTCCATATAGCACAAGAGAAGAGAGTATTTAAAAATCTATCCTTCCTGGCAGAAAACGTACAAGTTAATGTTTCAAAAGAATAAACAACATCTGTTTTGGATGGGGTAGATGGAGAAAAACTCACGATCCAACCTGCAGGTAACCTAAGTGAATGGATTTATAAGAGACCATGATAAATGTGTGTTGATTATTTGCTTAATACATCTGGAATGTAATTCTTCATTTATGCAATAGGATGGGGGGGGTGGGGGGGTGTCCCCACAAAGAAAGATCCTCCACTGGGACTCATAAAGGCAGTAATATTTTAGGAAGTTACTATGACACTAAGAAAAGTAGAGATTGTCTTGCATTTTCTTTTTCACAGCTTTATAATTAACAAAGTAAAAATGTAGGCTGTTATGTTTGATGGAAGTTTCCCCAGAGAGATCAAATAATCTAAAGCAGTAACAGCTTTCTATAATTCTGAATATAATTATAGAGTGAATTTCTTTTTATGGTGTAAACAGTCATAGTTAAGTAGATAGGTCTTAGTGGTTACCATTTGCATTCCTAAGGACGCCTGCAAGAAAGTCAAGTTTCTCTCTGCCACGTCTTAGAACAGCCACTAAAGTATTACTGTTAATACATGCCATATAAACAAATGCATGTTTATAGGTAGGGGCACTTTATCATTGACATCACAATGCTGAACCTGGAATCAGTATTGCAAATTTAAGGGTAGATCATCAGAATAACAAGGGCTGAACAAACCCCTCCACAGAAAGTTTTTCCAAAATTTGGTCTTTCTTACTGTAAAAAAACCCCAAACCAAATAAAATCTCTGTGACACTTAGTGGAGTTGACTGTGTGATCACATATACACAACAATGCACATTTACATATTTACACAGAGAGATAGATGTGTATACACCACACAAAGACATACCATCTTTCTGAACTAATATTTTTGGAGTTACAAAGAAAAAGCTTTTTCAGCCCAAACAGCTGACAAGAACTAAGCATGCTGATGAAAGACACAACTTCCACTTGAGGGCAAGGCTTAGTAGAGATGCCCTAGAAAAAAAAACAGTAGAGTACAATAGCTGGAAGGAGCAGCCTGAAGTATAATGCCAAGAGAGAAGAGACAACACACATCTCCTTTCTTTTCCTGATGGCCCAAAGGAATGCCAGACTGGACCATGCCACAGGCCTTCAAGATACAAGTTGTGGCTGCTACAAAGCAAGAAACTAGTGCCAGCATTTCTCCCTCAGTGCTGCAGGGTCTTATGCTCCTACAACACACAAGACCAACATCAAAGATATCCAACATCTGTTATGGTTGTGGATACCACAGAAGCTCCTCTCAGACTAAGATACCACAGAAGCTCCTCAACAAGATTAAATATTCTATTTTAGCCCCACACAGCTGAGAAGCTTTTTCATCACTGCAACTCCCTCTCACAGAGAAAAATCTTCCTACACAAATAATTTATACACTCTGAACCTTGAGATTTCATCCCCTGCCCTTCTGCCGACTCCTGCACTTTCTCTCTCAGTATCGACCTCACCTGAAATCAAACTGCTGTCTGGAGAGAGGTGGTGGCTGTTAGCAGCACATGGTAGAAGCATGAGCATCAGATAGCCATATGTGAACACTTCTCATTTTTGTCAACCAGGAACAGTGACAACATTGGGGATGGATAGTTAACTTTTTTTTTGATAATGTAACATGACAACTACTGAGACCTCTAGGTTTTTCAAACATATACAAACCTTTCTTCATCCACTCCATTATACAATAACTCTACAAACATGCATACGGCTTAGCAGTACACTCTTTAAAGTGTATTACAACAGGTAGATACACGAGCAGATTTCAAAAAAAGATAAAACACCTCCTGTTCAGGTTGTTTTCAAAGAAAGTTTTGGTATCTGGCCCCTTGGAAAGAAGAATCTTTTCATTACAGGCATCAGCAGTAGGAATCAAAGAGTGAAAAGTATGGCCCTCTGACCTCTACACCTCTTCTAAGTACCAATACCTATCAAATCAAGAGCACATAAAACCGAGATGGTAACAGTTCCAGTTACATGTGTCCAATAACATCCAATATGGTTGCACTGCCATTACTACTAAAACAGTTGTTCACTACTCAAGATTATCACCACACTACAGACACAAAAAAGCAATTTATTCCATGAGTTTCTTCTGTTGGAAATGAAGGAAACATGTATGGTTCAGTTTATTTTTCTTTCTGTGATTCTTGTTCGGGAAGCATCTGTAAGAACACAACTGCCTCAACGCTCCCTCATGATTTAATCAGCTTTTAGCAAAATTTGATGACAAGCCTAAATATAAATATTTCTGATACAGTCAGGCATGAAACAATTCAGACCACTCTCATATGCATCACCTTACTCTCCTTTTTCTGTAATGTAAACTCTCTGTTGTCTGGCCACAGAGGAGTGTGCAGCTATCAGGCAAGGGAGTACTATGTTTGCAAACAGTCTTTTGCAGATCCCAAAGATCACACATTCCCCAAGTACTCTGGAAGAAATACATTGATATTTCAGATACAGTTTTATTCTGCTTAAGAATATACTTAGAGGAGGGAAAAAAAAGCAACTAAAGTAAATTATCATCATGTTCACCCTTCTTTAATATGGAATATCTGTAAACAAAACTTTTGATTATGGAACAATATTCTTGCATCATGTGTGAACGTGTCACTGCATGCAGTTGTGCTTCAGAAACGGCATGAATAAGTAACACAAGAGGAGAATAGAGTATTCAACAAACACCTAAGGAGACCATCACATTAAATTATGATTCATCTGGGAAGGAACTATGCTACACTGAAAAGCATAATTATGTGTTTTGTCTTAATTAAATGTGCTCTTAACAGTATAACAGAAAGTGTCTATGCTCTTTTCTTGGCAGTGGCTATGTACATAATACAGAGTTTAGGACTAATGTGCCCTACCTGCCAAATATAAAGTTCAGTAAGTTATGGTCTTTTTGTTAACCTGCTACTCACGATTATGCTGGTTTTGAAGCATTTACCATGTAATAAATGCAGCAGCTGAAAAGTATCTAGAATCAGTGGTCATTCATACCCTCAGTCATCTAACAATTTGAGCATGTTCAGCAGAATACATGAATGCGCACGCATATTTAATAAGAACATGCACCACAAGTTTTGTTTATAAAGAATAGCTAAGAGAAGGATTGAAATCTTTCTGAAACCTCCAGGGCTTTTTTTTCCCCCTGAGACTATGATGTAGGTAATTTATTATACACATTTCAGCCAATATTTATGTGAAAAACTGACAAATGCCATCTTGGTAGGATTCAAGAAATGATTTTGCTATTCCAGCATCCTATAAAACTGTCATACAATACCAATTCTGTCAATCAACAGTGTTAAATTTTGAAACTATCTCTTTGTTCTGACTGGTTAGTACTACTGCATTTTACAGGAAAAGGTTAGCCAGGTCAGATTTCAAAGATGACCAGCTCTTAAGATAATCTGAAACTTCAAGTAGCAGAGAACAGAGACCATTAAAGAGTGTAGCCTGCAAAATAAAATCCTTTGTTGAGAATTCAAAGCCTTTTTTCAGGATGAATAAAATACAAAAGCATACATTCTTTAAATATACATTTAGCCTCTTGGCCTTACTCCACAAAGGTGCTCTTCAGCACCCAGAGCACAGCCAATAATTTGTTGTTACAGCCTGACTTTTTTGATACCATTTTGCTTTTGAACTTTTAAAAAGGTTTTAAATTCCCAAATAGTCTAGTCCCACTTCTTGCACTCTGTTGCATTTTTGGAACATAATTACTAAAAATAGCCTTAATTAGCATTATATAACAACAGGGGGGGAAAAAAAACAATCAAAACTTCAAAAGAAACAGCTCTGTAAATTTTGGGCATTGACTGAGAAACAGTACAGCTGATCCATCAACGATGTCTGAAGCAAACTGCCTGAAGAGAAATATCAATTTCTGAATCAACTGGAAACTAGTTTTGTACTTATGCATAATCATAATCATAAACACATAACTAACACAGAGGTATGGCCAGCAGGGAACAGAAATATAAGGAAAAAAATAATTAACCAATTAGCATCAAGATAGAACATGTCTTTCTCCCTTTTCCACCAAATATCCATGCTGTGTTGCCTTCTCTGAAAGTAGAGAACAATGTATCCAAGGCATTTTCATGCTTTTTAAATTAACATTGTCTAAATGCTTAATTTCTAGCCCTGCAGTTTAAATTACTTGTCAAGTGGATAGAAATGATGAAACCTACCACATTTGAAGGTCTGTATCTGCTTTCACTCCCTCTGCCAGCTAGGTACACTACAGCAGGTTTGCCTAAGAATTCCTCAGTACATAATGGAGAAACATCTTCCCAATGCCAAGAACTATCCCTTAGGAGCAAAAGAACTGCTAGCCCTCAGAATTTACTCTATTTGTGGTAAATTATGACTAATTTTATGTATCTATATGAATAAAAATTACAAACAAAACTGTGCTGAAATGATAGGTTACTTTGAACAACTATGCTTATCTGGTCCTCTACTAAAATCTTAACCCTTAAAAGTTGCTATAAGTTAATTGCCACAGTGTGGGCCAGTACTCCACTAAGCTCCCTCTTTCATGGGTTGTAGAGAAATAGGTCATCCTTCCTTTTTCTTTCCCTTTTTTTTTCCCCTGATACTATCAACTAGTACCACCCACCTTTACCCCTAGAAAGACATCTTGCGAAATTGAGGATGGTAGTTATATACACTTCCAAGCCTGAAACTAAGGCTGAATGCAATTTGACTGAATAAAATCAGAACTCTGGGAGTGCTGAAAAAGTCATAGTTCAAATAAGTCCTAAAGAGCTTACCTTTGTGAGCATACAGATCACACAGGTAGTACCTTGGGGTCCCTTCCTATTTAAGATATTCCTGAGTGAAAAGTATTAAACAGATATCCTCTATTCCTCAATACTGTCTCCTTCACAGGATATCTGCAGTGGGAAGAGACCTCTAGAAATTGCCTAGTCCAACCCTTCTTGCTCAAACCAGGATCAATTAGAGCAGGTTACTCAGGACCATGTTGCATTTTTAGTATCTCCAAGGATGGAGAAATCACAACCCCACCAAGAAAGTTGTTCTAGTGTTCAACAACCCCCACAGTAAAAAAAAGCTTTTTCTTACATTTAAATGGAATTTCCTGTATTTCCATTTGCACCCACTGCATCTCCTCCTGCCACTGGGCACCACTGAGAAGAGTCTGGCTCCGTCTTCTTTACTCCTCCCCATCAGGTATTTACATAAACTAAGAAGATCCCCCTGAGCATTCTCTTTTCTTAAGGTTCTCCACCCCACATGGCAGATGCTCCAAGTCCTTAACTACTTCTGTGGCCCTGCGCTGGACTCACTTTAGCATGTCCCTCTTTCTCTTGTACTAGGGAGCCTAGGACTGGACACAAATCTCCAAATGTTTCTCACCAGTGCTGATCAGAGGACAAGGATCATCTCCCTTGACCTGCTGGCAACCCCGTTTTTAATGCAGCCTAGGAAGCTGTTGGCTTGCTGGCTCACAGACAGCATGTTGTCCACCCAACTTTTTGGATAATAAACAGATACTCTGAGATGCAAACTGTATCCTTCCCTGCTCCTCCTGCAACTGATCTCATTCTTTCTCTCAAAGATCTTGCATGCATTTCAAACAAAATGAAGTGCTGTGTTTCTCCAAGCAGATTTGCTCTATGTGGAGCTGGGTAGCACTCTCTATACCTTCATAAATTAACCTACATTAACCTAGGCATGCCTACCAATTAATGAAATCTCCACAACTTGAGCTGGATCAAGTAGACACTCCAAGAGTATGCTAGCCCACTGTGAAGAATAAGCTGTTTGGAATTGCTACTTGGTCAACTCATGTAAAAATACAAGGATTAATAAAGAGAATAATCTATGATCTCTAGGTAAACATAGAATAGAAAGAAGCAAAACTGCAAACAAGTGAAACAGTAAAACACTCAATTCTCTCTGACAACTTAACTTCAT
Organism: Athene cunicularia; assembly: GCF_003259725.1. Classification (NCBI taxonomy): domain Eukaryota; kingdom Metazoa; phylum Chordata; class Aves; order Strigiformes; family Strigidae; genus Athene; species Athene cunicularia. Next base: position 61,722,220 of record NW_020799095.1, read on the forward strand.
GTTTTGGTATCAGAACAAGATTCTCCTGTACTCCTAAAGCTGAGGGTTTATTATGGCAAGCGTTCTTACTGATGGAACACGGCTTCAGAAAACCATGCCTTGTTCTGGTTATAGGCGATGATTTATGTCTTTATTGAAGGAACTACGGAAAACAAATAGAAGATCAAAGGAAATCTTTGACATTTTTATGATTGTCTTTGGCGTTTCAGAGCATGCCTCCCTTAATTCCTTACTAACTTTGGAAACCTCTTAATGTAATGATTTTGCTGATGGCAGCATGTGTGAAACTATATTAAGCTTGAAAATACATCTCTTTGATGAATGAAAGGAGACCCCGAAGTGCTAATTCCTCCAGCACCCTTTTTTTCTCATTTATCATTCTTCAAGAAGCTGACTGAACAGTAGCTAGGAAAAACTCAGTTGTATCACTCTGCGATTTACATTGAGGAAGAGGTTGCAGGACAACATCTTGCTTTACATGTTCGGATTGCTTTATTAACACAAACTTTTCAAAAGTTAAGTATGGCCACTAGAACTCAGTCTCTCTTTTCACCATTTCCTGAATTTAGTCCCAAAATATAAATATTGTATGTGGGCTCTCTTCTGTCTGGGGGTTCCTTTGCAACTCCAGTCCTTTGCCAGTACAAAGGTAACTTCTTTTGCTTGTGGCAATGCTTTATAAAGCATGCCATCTGGAAAACTGAAAGTTCACCTACAAATTGTTTCACTACTACACTCGGGAGTTCTGGGATACAAAAAGACCAAGACCTGTTCACGACAGCTACAAAAATGAGAGTGAAGAGCACAGTATCAGTCCCAAACTGATCCACTAATCACTGAGACAAAGCCCAGTCTAGCACAGCAAGACTCAAACAGCAGCTACTGTGCATTCTTTCTTCAAGAGATGACTATTTTAGACTCCTCTGCTCAACAGCTACATAATCCAAGTCATTAAGGAGGCAGAAGATCCCTTTCTATAGCCATTTGTACTTTTGATTCTTTTCAGTAATGAAAAAAACCCACCCCAGAACAGGCAGATCTAAACCAGGAAACCTCAGTCCCTTCATTTATGAGGGGAGAGAACAAGTATGGGAAGAAAAAAAAAAAAAAATCCTCTGAAAAGACACTATTAATTATTTCAAATTAAACAGCCCCTCTACGTCCAGCAAATTCATCACAACTTACCTGCTCAAACTGTCCACCTAGAGCTGGCAACCTTCTTTTTACTGGGAAGCTAAAAGGAGCCTTCTTGCTAAGTCCTTCTAACAACATATTCCTTATTCTTTTTTACTGTAACCATAGCACAGAATGTCAAATTGGATGCAGGACACACGTTAAAAGACATCTTGCAGCATGTACACATGGTTTCATGTATACAGCTCAGGCTTTACTCCTTCACAGCTTTTATTCTGAGAATTAAGTTTTGATTCTAAGAAGCAGAGGATCTAGAAACACTTCAGCAGGGTAAGGACTAAGTTGTTTCAAAACTCTAATCCAAAAAAAAAAAAAAAAAAAAAAAGAAAGGCTTTCCATGCTGCCAGCTCACTTTGTTTCACCAAGTCTTTCCATATTTGGCAGACTTGTTTGTTTTTTTTCCCCCAGATTCTGACATAAGAAGATTTTAAAAGTAACATTTAATTCTTCTGGCAGTGTAAAAATATGGTTTAGAAGCAGAACCAAAGAAAACCAAACCCACGCCTAGCATTTTTAAGCATCTTTTTTTAAATGCTTAGCATCATCTGTTATGTCTTCAACTACAACTAGTATTGCTTCTATTGAGAATGAAATCACAGCAAAGAGCTGGAATCAGCTGTATGACCCAGGTGTGAAGCTTCAATTGTCAAGTTTCCTCCAAATACTAAAAATTCAAAAGAAAACATTTTGGTACCACATTGCAGCAGTGAGCAAATTCAGCAACATTTGACATAGATTAAAAATTAACAGTGTGGAAGCTATATGAAATTTAGTATTAAATATACACTCAGTTTTTAGGTTTTGAAATAAGGAACTAGCAGTGCCACATAGTTCTCTGTACTGAACTGAGGTTTTGAAAACATTAGAGCTGACTAAATTGCAAACTTGGAAAATGAAGAGGGTAACAAAGAACAGTACACAGAAACACAGAGCTGTGAAGCTACTTCAGATCACGCCACAGACATTACTTCAATGCAGTGGCTGAAATAAGAGCGCTTTGCCTGTCACAGGAATATTTTCCCAAGTAAAGGGACTTTAAGCATACATATGTGACAGTGCAACTTAGTTGCTTGAGGCAGCTCTCAGAAAATGCCAAATGGCTCTCAAGTGAGCCCAGACATTACCCTCCCTTCTGCTCCATCACTCAGACCATATAAAGTAAATATCGCATATGCTTTGGTAAAAGCTGTTCGAGAAAATCCAGATACTGCAGTCAGTTCTGATTGTCTTTATTACTGTGATGGTCTGGCTGAAAGAGATATCCCATATGGGACTGCAGACCCATCTTCCTGAGCACTACATAAACAAACGCTAAGCACTCCAAGGAGGTTACAGCCTAAATAGATGAGAGGCAAGGAGCATTCTTAATCCCAGTTTTCAGATGAAGAATTGAGTCATAAAGGGATAGAACACATGCTTCACTAAGACGGTCAGGCCCTTTCTATGTGTCTGTGTGCTACTGGACAGTCCACAAAGGACCATTTATCTCTCGGCACTCTATCATCCTCAGCTTTTAAAAAGTGCCTAGGAACCAAATTTCCTTCCCTTTACAGGAGCAAAATGGCTCCTACAGCTCCAGAGAACTAACTCCATTAGGCACAGAGCATCACAACACTCAAATACCTCAGGACAACTTGCCTTAAATGACCTAGACAGTCACACAAGAAGGCAATAGCAGATCCAAGACTTCCTGACTCTACACATATGCTACCACTGCTATGGTTTTTGTACTATTTCACAGGTAATGTTTCTCGCTTTTGCTATATATGTTAAAAATTATCTAGTAAGTTGAGAGGGGACACAGGATATTGAAGATGCCATCACTTAGATGAGCTACAAATCAAAGTACTGTTTGTGTCCTTTAAAGATGGTACATTTCAAAAAAGGTCAGGATAGCGTAAAGAAAATTTCACTTTTTGCTGTATTACTTTCTGCTTTATTATTTTGTCGTTCTACATTTGTCCCACACCATTGACATGTTCCATTAAATTGGCTTCAGCACTGCCAAAACATAGCCACAATGAGCAATCTAAGGAAAAACCTCTTGTACTAAGAGAGCATTTTAAGATCTGAAAGGATTATACAAACAATCTCTGTTTATTTCCATAGCTTTGCTGATTTATCTGCATGGAAAGATAGAAAACATTCTAAAAGAAGTCATTCAGAAACAAGTTGAATTAAAAAGTTAAGTATTCAAGTATTCAGTATTTCAGTTTGTGGCTTTGGAGCTGCTTCTGCTAAGGGTTAAAATCCATCAACTTCGGTAGAATTACTCCTGATTTCCACACATGGAAATCAAATCGGTACATTAAAAATTAACTTTGATCTCTCTGTTCATCTTCAACAAGAACAGAAGAGTTTCTGGATGCCATTCTGAGAGTTTTAGCTGCTTACAAGCCCATTTAAAAAAAAAAATCAGAAAAATAGCAGATTTGCGTTTTGAAAACCAAGCTGCAGTAATTGGGCATATTATTTCTAAATTGGAGTCCAGTTCAGCAGAGTATGGGGAAATAGAAGGAAAAAAAGTAATTTGATTCCAAATGCATCATTGTGAAATAAATTATTGGGTAGACAGATCTCTAAATGTTTATTAATTCTCTATTCTTGGGAAATACACAATGTAGTGACAAAAAAAGTTTTCTGATTTTTTTTTTAAGAACATATAATTCCTTAGATCCAAAACTTAGACAGATTGGTACATTATGCTGAGCATTTAAGTGATATTAAGGGAATTGAAAGAATTTTCAATGATGCTAGTGACATTCATTTTCAATGTTAATAACCTATTTACCATGATAGCAGCTTAATAAGCTTTTAACTGGCAGAAATGAAATTACACTGCAATATGGCATTATTATTAACATTATGAAGAAAAAAAACCCACAGTTCCTTGCCCTCATCATTCAGATATTTTTATGCTATATTTCAGGGAGATCATTAGGAGATATTTTCTCTCCTCTTCCTACCTATGCAGGAAAATTCCAATTCCATTTGTTGGGATCTAAAATCTACTTGGGTATTGCAACAGGTGCAATCTGCCTGTCTTCTTTGCAAACGTACATTCCAGAGCAGCTTTTTCTGTCTGCCTTTCAGTCTGCACAAGACCACAAATGCCAAACAGCACTCTTATGGTTTACAGACCGTGTAGCAAGCTCAAGATAACAAAATAACAAGTCTAATCCTCTCCACTGGAATTAAAGGGTTCAATTCCTGCCAGATAAAAAGTCCACCTATCTTCAAAATCTTGATCTGTGTAACATGGCTGGATTCAGTCTCCCATTTTCTTGTGTGATTCACTCTTTACTGTCCTACAAATCTTGTTGCAAAATGTGAAACTACAAGTAGCATCTCTGTAAGACATTACTACTGTCTACTTCATCAACGCAAACAGAAGCCTCCATTTTACTTTAGGCAATCTATTATCTTTGCCAACTGTCCAAAACATCTCTGCCATGAAGAGAAACCACTATATAAATTGCTTCCCTTCTTCATGTGATCAAAAATAACATTTTCCCCTACTTGACTCATAGATGCAACTCAGCACACATACCATGTAGTGGATGATTGAGGGTTCTATGCCAAACGCTTCCTTAAATTGAAAACGAAACATCTTTTCCTGTCCTGTGAGTGCAATCACTTCATTTCACAAAGATTTTTGGCAAGTACTTCAGGAAGGAACTAACATGGGTTCATTCAAACTGAAATTTCAGTACCTGTATCTTAAAATGAAAAACATCAATCCAGACAACTTTAAAATGTTTGTGCATTAAACATTTGTATATCCTACCCACCTGTGCATGATACAATTTTAATACTATCTTAGAGTTTTTCTAATTTTTTTCCCTGAAGTTTTAGAACATGTTGCCATAATAAGTAAGGACATGATGAAAGTTTCCTACTTGGTGAAGCTTAACGTAGAATGATTTCTAGTTGTTCTGCATCAAATATTGTATCTGAATGTTTTTTAAATATAACAATATTATTAAGAAAAGGTACTTGGCTAATAAACTCCCTTCACCAAGACAGTCTGCATGTGCAGAGAGCCCATACATCTAAGACAGGGACAATGAGAGCTTCCAGCATCACTCTATTCTTGGGTGGTGCTTCTACAAGAAAGGGCTTGACTTGGTTTTGGACTCCCTGCAGTATCAACCAAACGTATCAATCACTGCCAATTGTTCCCAGGGGGCTGGTGATGTACCCAGCCTGCAAATACAAATCCATTCTGCACAGGTCACTGAGCAGCAACCAGACAGTGATTTTTGGTCACTATGAATCTGGACCAGATGCACAATGATGACCTGAAAGTGAAAGGCTCTGAATCCAATTACTAATCCCCTGAGCCACTGACTCCTCTGGCGTCTTATTTGTCATAACCCTGATATTTATCAGAAAATTGAGAGGCATCACTCCAATTCCATTTTTAATTACAGAAAATCTCTGGCGAGGTTTCAAGCTCTTTTTGCGCCGTAACAAACTGTTTCTCCTCTAGTGCTTGAATTCACACTGAGGAAAGAAAACAAATACAATCAAGTCTGTGACTTTTGATGACACAGAAAATGAAAAAGACAAATGCCACAGCACAGACAATTGGATGCTGTAGCTTTGTACCTTGCATGGATACATTGTACTGGATCCAAAGTAGTAATGGAAACTCTGGGGCTTTACAGTTTTTCACTTCTAGTGCCTAGGCTACTCCTTGTGCAACCAGATGTCAGGTTCTCCCAGTTTCCTGCTGGAAGAAGGCCTACCCCACATTCTAGAGCAATCTACCTTATTCTACCAAGTCAGAGCGCTATAAAACTCTGCAAGCTACCATATAGGATATCAAAATATGTGATTTAAATCCTTTCTAACTGCAATAGAATTATGCCAATGATCTATGAAGAGGTATGCTATATACTTACGACAAGATAGTTAAACTACTGCAAAACCATTACTAGAGATGTAGGAACAGTAAGGACAGGCTCAGGAAAATGAGACATTACATTTTTAGGACTAAATCTACAGCAAGAATTTGCTTAAGAGTCCAAAGTACCTGACAGTTGCCTCATCGTGAGCCAGCAACAACTTCATGCCTTTGAACCCAGGAGATCCTGATCCCCTGGGGCTCACAGGGTTTCTGGCAGGACCCCCAGACCTCCATGGGGAGGTTCTTGAAAACCCAATCTCAGTTTCATTTCCCTCCTGTTCAAAGATAGTGGAAGTCAAAGCTCTCATCTTGAGAAGATATGAGCATTGGACATTGCCAGCACCCCAAAGGAGGTAAATGATGCATTAGTTCTCTTACTTTCCCACCCACTCAGTGAGCACATACGACTTTTGTTAGGCAAAAGTGTCTTGCTACACTTCTCTCACCTCAGAGCAAACAAGCTGAGCAAGGCATCAAAATAACCTGCACAGGAAAGGCATCAGGAGTTCAGATTATTCTTTTTGTGGGGAGGTGGGTCTGAAGCTTATCCTTTCTGGAACTGGAAACTTTCCCCCAGTACCATAGGAAAGAAATTCTCGTTCAGACCAGCAATGAGAAATAAAAAAATGTAGCAGAAAATTAAAGGCTATGAAAATTGTGGCACAGACACAGAATGAGGAAAGAATCATAGCACCTGAGATGAACTGGCAATAATGTGGAAGAACAGACATCAAAAAGGTACCACAAGACAAGCCAGCACAGCAGGAGGCAATAATGCAAATGAATGGATGGGGACAGTCAACGGATGTCTAATTGGACTGTCAACCTTCTATTACAGAGATGGGATGTGTTATATAAATCTGTAAACATAGAGTGTTTAAAACTTTTAAGACAGAAAGAGACCGACAGAAAGAGACCTAGTAGAGAGATATGCCACAGTTTCAGGAACTCTGGATAAAAAAAGAAAATAATAATAATTCACCACTAAACAAATTACATAAGCACAAGGTTGCAAAAAAAAAAAAAAATTAACATAAATTGGTTTAGCTGTACAAGATTTATCAAGTTAGAATAAAGTATGTTTTCAGGCAACATTCATTTGGGCTTCAATTATATTGAGAAAGGCACTGAAATAATCAAATTACGAAGCCCCAAAAGCATTTAATAATCACAAAAATGAAGCAGATGCACTAATAAAATTAACACTAATAAACTAGGTCAAGACTGAGAAAAAGAAGAGAGTGATGGAGGAGGAAGAGAGCTCCACCCAGAGATGCTCCTCCAGGGTGCCGGCTTTGGTGCTGCACTCCCTGCACAGTGCTGTGCAGTAATGACTACAGATGATGCAGTTCTTTGACCTCTTTAACACAGACATTGCTCACACTGTCTCCATAGAATCTCTGCTTGCTGCAGCTAGCATCCAAATGGCTCCTTAATATAGAAATCTGTGAGGAAATGCTCCTCTACCAGTAGTTTATCAACCATCAGATTAGGAAAGAGGGCCTTTAAGCCTCACAGGCTTATCTGCAGTGCAGCAGGAGTCTATAGAGAGGCGAGCAGAGGACAGTCAGGAACTCGCCAGCTCTTGAGTCACTCCACAATCTGTGGCTCAGGAAGGTAATTTCAGCACTAGTCTCCGCTTTCCTCACTCAAGAGTATAACCACCACCTGCTGACCTTTCCTAAAATGATTAGAAAGAGAACGAACCTGAATCCAGCTGTGTTGCCTCTACTCTGCTGCCCCTTCCTGAAGCTGGGCAACCTTTTGTGCTGAGAACAACTCCACAAAAATCCAAAGAAAAAAAAGGTAGTCTTCAAATCTGCAAAATATAGGCTCCCAGTGGTTTCACTCATGAAATGCTACATGCAATATACACTGAAGAGTGATGACAAGTGCTGGCCAAGCCAGTAAACAGAAAGGAGAGCCAGAACTGTTCTGCTCCACCTCAGAATCTGACCCACTCCTGTTATAAAACAGATGCATAAATGATTACAGTGATTATGCAGGGGAGCAAGATTATGCAAGTGCTAAGCACTGCTGTTATAATACAGATACACAAACGAGTATAAAGGGGCCTAGGGATGTGGCATTTCTCTTCAGCTTTCTTAGGAAGGCAAAGAAAGAATGAGAAAAAGGGGGCTGGATAAATGCAGTCTGTGGGAATTATTTAGGCAGGAAAGACAGAAATCCTGTCTTTCTGCCAGGCGCTCCCTTGCTCACACAGGGAAAGCTCCAGCACAGCAGCAAAACAGCAGAGGCAGAAGGGTAAAGGCAAAGAACTAAACTGTTCATTAAAACTCAGGATTGGAAAGAGCTGACAAGCATTATAGTGCCGCAGAAGATTATTCTGCTCAACTTTCTGGCACAGAAAAATCAGGAACAACTGCAAAAAAAAAAAAAAAAAAAAAAAATCAAGGACAAAGGAACAAAGTCACAGGCCAGTTCTGAAGAGCGGGGAGTGGTAGCAGAGATGCAAAAAAAGATGTACATTTAAGTGTGGTGAATTTGGAAGCTTTCTTAAAAGAAAGGCCAACCGTTACTATAAATGCTGACACTAAAGCAGCTACTTTCAAATCCCCCTCCTCAAATTAAAGTTGACACAAGATTGCAAAGACTCTAAGACATTTTCCGATGCAAAAGCAGAGCATTTAGTGATGTGCACAGAGGATAAAGCAGTAGCAGAAACTCAGGCAAGTAATTCTAGAAACCAGGCTGGCTGCAGGCAGGTCTGTCATTTCATACTATTGTATGCCAGTACAGAGAGAAAAGGTCAGGACAGTCATAACCTGCAAACAAAAGAAGTCAAGATCGTTTAATTGTAATTAGTTCCAAAGTCATTTATCAGAAAGCTCACAAATGAGACCAAGCTCAGCAGTAGCCCTTTATCAGGGATGCAGGGGCCATTCCCGCTCCATCACCCCCACCCTGTGCTCAGACCCTCCCCAACCACTCCCTCAGCCCCCAGGGAGCATGAAAGGAGTCAACACACACTCAAGTGCCAGCCGTCACCTCCTCACTATGAGCTTCTGGGCAGCGATTTGCATTGGAGGAATCAGAAAGCCCAAGTTACCTCAGCCCTTTGGACTTGGGTGCTTCTGCTGCTCTGTGGACATATTCACCAGAGCCTACAGCTGAAATGTCCCTGAAACTCTCAGGGCAGGAATCACCTTGGTCCTGTGCCAATGCAGCATGTGGGGCCCAGCTCTCACATAGGTTTTTTAGCAATATAAGAAGATCCCTTTCCCTTCTTTCTTTTCATAACAAGTATAGATGGGTTTTAGGAGAAAGAAATCAGTAAGACGCTACTCAAAGATTACACAGTATTTATTGGAATTATAGTACGTTACCTCAAAGGGATATGAACCTATTCAGGCAACATAATGGAAGATCAGGAAGATGTATTTTAATCCTGAACCAATAGTTCCAGTGCTGCTGCTCTTGAAAGCACGTACTCCTTGAACCTTACAAACTGCACAGTCTCGGTCCAATATGCCATTACTATAAATCCACATTTTCAGCTCATTTTTTTCCCCAGTTTGATGAATGGTTTAAAATCATGCTTAAAATAGCACATTTCTAGTATATACTGTATGCAAAGTCAAATTAAGACACTTACACACAACTTTGGTAAATCATAAAAAATTACTTTCCTGTTCTGTAAGAACTACCCAAATCTTCCAAGGCTTCCTATCCTGAATCCCTGCCCTACCCCCGTAGTCTGAGCCTCCAAGCCCAACTGACTATTGCTGTAACAGAAACCCGCCTCTATGGACATTTTCTCTATTAAAGAAAAAGCTCATGGATAAATTAAGAATCAAAGCCAAGACATTTAACACAAACTCCTACAGTACTGCTTTTAACCAAGCTTTTGAAGATTTCCTTCCCATTCCTCCACTTGCCCAACCAACTAAAAGGTTTGAAAAATTAATGACCAAAGATTTTGCCTAACTGATGTTGAATGCCAGAAGCAAAGCCTGAGGTGAAATACAGATATATGGAAAGACTAGTTTGGACAGGCTTTATTATGGCCAGTTTGGTTTATTTCCATTTACTGCTCATATCTATCTTGTTTTTTTCCTCATAATGAAGGCTTACATGCCTTGTGTCCAAAAACTACCAAAGATGAACTCTCAACATGTATAAATATACTTGTAAGCCACTAAGGGCTAGTTTTCTGGATTTTTTTAGAGGATGGCATCCTATTGGTAGATCATTCATATACCTATTTTTATACTGCAAGGTCTGTCATTTGAGACTGTGCAGTAAGTGCCTAGCAAGGAGTGGGCGCCACCATAAATTTACTAATGTGTCATTATGCATCGCTGTAATCATTTATTGTCCTTGCAAGTTCAAATAACATCTTGTGTGTAGGACAATGCATTTACTTCAGTTAAAAATCACTACTTCAATTAAAAATCACTACATCTTTTTTTATTAAGTTTTCAGCTGCCAGCATTATCAATGGGTTTTAGAACATTCGCTCCTCTTAAAAGGACATCTCAAGGATGAACCTAAAAAGGATACACTGATTTTCCTCCATGCGAAAACTCTGGAGATAAACTTCACACATTCCTTTGCCAGGGAAAAAAAGAACATTTCCCCCACCTCCCCCTTCAACTTTTACAAATATTTTTGGTCCATGGAGGAGCAAACAGATTGACAAGGCAGTATGCTTGGCAGATCACCCAACTGAATGGGTGATTGAAATAAAAAAAACCCTAACCTAACAAAATATAGAGATCATTTAACCCAAAGGGAGGAAGAATTACAAGTGGTTTAAGTGAGAGTGTACATGTCAAGGATTGGCTGATCTCTGGGTAATTGTCATTAATTGTATTGATATGATAGTATAAGTGCTGGGTTTCGTGCTCATTAAGAGCTGAACAGCCTGAAACTCCTATAACTTTGGAATCTGGGGGATTTTAAATTACATAGGTCATCAGTGAAAATAAAACCCTTAAATGGACTTTTCAAAACTGAAGTAAAACAAAAAAAAAGAAAACCGAAACGTTTCAATGTGCTGGTGCAGTGAGCTGGGGAAGACCCTTGGGCAATTCCTGTATATACAATTCTATGGCATAGTCAATGGGAAAGCCAGTCAGCATATGGGAGAGCACTGCTGTATTTTATAAGTAAGGACAGTTTAGTCAAATCAATCAAATAGTATGTACTAGATGCAAAAACTGAACGCCATACTTACATAACAATTAAATCGTCTTCAAATAGTCTTTTTCTCCACATTTTTTTATTAAAGCCACTATTCTTTTCCATCTTTAAAGATATTAAGTGAAGCTCTTTTGATTCATTCGCATTTTACAAAGGGTGCAGCTGCAGATCTACATCATCTCTAAATACCTGCACCTCATCTCTTTTGTCTAGCAACTTCAGCCCCTAAGCAGAAGGATGTGAATCTTCACAAAATCATTAATACACAATACACCTGAAGTCTCAAAGAATCCCCTCCCTTTCTCATTCAAGTCTGACAGAATTCTGCTTTTTGATGACCAGCTCTTTTGTTTGCTTTTTTTACACTGAAATGTCCAATGCTTTGCTATAACATTATAGTACTCTGGGTCAGACCACAGTATTTCACAGCAATTCCTTGAGACTGTTCCAGTAAGAGCCAAGAAGTGGCTTGGACCACAGGAGTGGAAAAGCAGCCTTGTTTTTATATACTCTCATGCAGGGTGACAAAATAATTCAGGATGGATGGGACCTCAGGAGGTCATCTAGTCCAACCATATGAGTACCTAGATGCTTTTGTTTCTCTTGGGCTGCTCCTCCAATCAGTGGCATAAAATCTGTCCTTTGATTCATAATAAAGTTAGTCTTTAAGAGCTTTTTTCAGGATGTTTTAGAAACTACATTCAAGAAATGTGATATTTCACCCCTCAGTATGGCTTACAGTGAAAAAAATCAAAACATTTCTTGTCAAAAAGTGTCAAAATGGATAAAGCAGATATTTCTGGAACAATTTATCATGAAAATTTTCTTAGAAATCAACCAGGTTCATTTTACAGGTTTCCATTTTGAATAAAAACAACTTTTTCTGTTCAAAACGACAGTATTTTAATGAGAAAAATCTCTTAGCAGTGCTAAACCTTGCCCTGTCAACTAGTGTTTTCACCTACTAGAACCTGCGTGTGCTTGAATGCATAGCTGTTTCTGCTGATGTTTAGTAGCAGCAAAGCCCTTTGGGGGTCACTTATTCTCCTGTACTTGGGTCTTCTGGCATCATTATTTCTGCCAATCCAAAAATCAAAGCAGATCCTGGTTGCTGAGCAATCACAAGCATGTGCACGCAGACTAATCAATACAACTCCAACTAATTCCTTTATGAACAAAAGTAAAATACTAATTTACTCAAAAACTCAGGCCACAGAAAATTCTCCCTCATGATCTGACCTTCTTTCTCTTATGCCTGCCTGGCCTCCTTAGGCTGAACAAATATTTGTAGCTGATAGCTCAATGAATTATCACAGGGCAAATAAAGTTGTAACAGCTACCTGAACATGATGTTAAAAAGGATGAGAGACATAACAGACAGACCTGTAATCTTCAAAGCAGTTCTACATGGGAGCAAACTAAAGCATCCAGGCCACTCATGACTTGTCAGCTAATAATGCACTCACTTCTTGTTCTAATACTGTGCTGTAGTACAAGCCAATCATTTATTCTGCAAGTCTTCTAGCAAAACTGCATAAACAACAATAACCCTCCTCCAAACATGACATTTTTATTTCATGCTGTACGTGAATTAATTGAAATTCAAATTCAAATGCTTTCTGCATGCACAGTTGGAAGCTTGTCCTGTCTCTTAGCGAAGTGTGCGTTCTAGCAACCAAACACTACCATGTTAAGTTGTCAGATAAGCTAGGAAGGAAATTCCAAATAAATTATTTTCAAGGCACTGTCTTCATTTTAAGCAAGCAAGAAATATTTATGCATTGAGTCCTTAGCTACAGACAAGCATTCTTATGAAGGAGGAATTCATTCCAACATACAGCTTCATTTATTTCTAGATACGAAAAAAATAAAAAGTACATAATGGAAAGAATGTTTCCCACCTGAAGCTGCTATAAGGTCATATAATACATGGGCTGTAGTGTGACATTACCATTAAACTGAGCCAAAAGTGTATTGCAGTATGTTCTATCCGCCTCTACCCTAAATGCCAACAAAGCTGGAGGGGAAGCCAAAGTTGCTGCTGGTGTGGGAGGTAAATCTGCTCCACCAGCGGGGGGGAAAGATGAGCTGGGGCTGGTGGAGGAGGTCCTTGTGTCTCCTGGGAGAACATGAAGGGCAGGGATAGATGGGGGAAAAGCAGACATGTAGACTTGTCTTTCTATATTGCAGGCACAAATCAGGGCTGGGGGAAACAATCATGATGAGGAGGGAGGGCTGCAAACATATTCCCCCTTCATGTGATGAGAACATATACTGCATTTAATAGTACCAACGGGGATGAGATAGTCACCCCCTTTTTGTCTCCCCTCACCCCCTATAAATCTGTCCATCAGCATCAAGGAATTTAGTTTTAGAACAACTGTTTGCTAACCCATTGCCTGCAGCAAGTAGACAGACTTGAAAAAGGAAACAAACTACTTCTCATTTAAACCAAGAGTGAAATCTTTACCTAGACAATACTTAGCAAAATACTGTGTTAACTCTCAGACAGCAGAAATACCAACCATTGTCCTTCTTACTATTGTGCATCAATTTATTTGAGAGGACATTTCCCAAGAATAAGGAGTCAAATAAAACTGCAGTTTAATCTTCTGTTTAAAGTTGCAATTGGTTTTGTCCTTAGCCTGCAAGGCATGGAATAAATGGGAGCACAACTGAGAAATTGTGGCTGGACAGAGAATCTAGTTTGCACAAACTGGATGCTCAGAGAGGACAAAACTGAAAGACCATAATGATGAAATGGAAGCTCTCAGAGGAAGACGAAAGAACTTATTCCTACAGGAAGATTAAGATTTCAAGTCAATTAACAGTCAACTGAAAATTACCCATTCTCAATAAAAATCACAAAAAAATAAATTAACTAACTACCTTGTGTATTTCCAGCAAGTTGACTTTAAACAACTTCCTTGTGAAGGTATTTTTAAAACACTATGGATTACACATACAGAACTTGTTTCAAAATATTTGAAAAATGTCACTTGCACTTATACCAGGAGAGATACAAACAGCACTAGTATTGTTGCATACTCCATATTCCACCACAACAGAAAAACATAACTCACTTGTTCAGTTAACTAGGGATAGTGTTGGATAGCGTGTGCTTGTATATGCTTAGACATTGCAAACTGCTGAGAGGAGAGCAAGTAAAAAAAGGCAGACGTTCAGCTTGTGCAACACGTCAGATGGGTTCATGATAATCTGAACCAGCTGAAGATCTCTCCCCACACATTTATACATCCTTTAAACATTTGTCTTGTGCAAGACAGGGTAACGGAGGAAATGAATGACATCTGCATCTTCTTGTCAGATATGATGGGCTGTGACATTTCAGTCTGGAAAGTTTTCACAGACTGAGATGAAGTATTAGATCTCTGAGTAACACAACCTTGAGGGGAAAATCAACATGGGACAACAAAAACCCCAGATGCTTCTCATGAAGGAGCTTTACACAGAGATTAGAAAAAAGCTGCTACCTAATTCCTGGGGTAAGTGATTTAAATAAAATTTCAACAGAGATGGAACTACGGGGCAGATCATAAGTTGTACACTTGTGGATGCAGCATTTATATCATGTAATATGTGTTACAAGTTACTGTGTATATATAAAAATATCATGCACCTTCACCCATGGCTCTGCTATTCATCTGTCCTATGTGCGGATCTGTCCATTGGTCTTATCAACACATCTGCACGTTCTTCAAGCCTACACAATGTCTGGACACAGAGACATAACTCTCAATTTATTGTGAAAAGCAAAATCAGGCTACTAAAATGACCTCTCTCATTCTCCCAGAGACAAATGCATGCCCCACAACCTACTTCAAAGGACACAGAAAATCACCAGTTTCTACCCCACCACCTACAAAGGATGGTCATTAAAGGTGTCAACATCAGGTAGGGGCCTTCTTGCAGGTTAACAGTCTGACAGCAAAATTATTTTTCTCTTTCTTAAACAAAAAAATAATAGAAACATTTAAAGCATAACATGATTTTTAGCAGAGGAAAACTGTCTCAGCTTTGGTCCCTTCTGGGATATTTTTTTCCTTTGTAAAGAAGAAAGTGAGCTAGTAATTACAACATGCAGCTCTAAGACCAATTAACAATCTGCAACATGCCCCACTTCTTTTATCCTCCACTCCTAACGCTACAGGCAGCATTAACTGTCTAATAAATAGGTGAGCACTGCTTAACACTTTGCAAGGTTTCAGCATTTCTCTTCACCCCCGGCATCAGTCCTCTCTTTCCCTTGGCTATTAGCAGATCAGTCTGGCAGTATGCAGATGCTGTTCTGTGGTGTGCTCCAAGACACACACTGCCTTTAGGCTCCCCTGGGCTATGAAAGGCAGGTGGCATATTCACGTTCTGAAAAGAAAGCTCACTAATGACCTCGCAGAGGTCTCCAAGAGATTTTCTTTTTTTTTTTTTTCTAGCTAATCAGCCAGACAAAGAATTTACTTCTGCTTAGGAAGGGTGGATGTTTGTAAGCCAGCTATGAGTGGTGAAAGGCAAATATTAAAAAAGTATTTTTAATATACTTCCAGTTCCTGAGAGCTAAATAGTTCCATGCACAGTACAAAGCACTGTGAGGAAATATTGTAAGCGCACACATTCCAGCTGTTCAGGGACCAAGTACACAAGCATTGGTCCTATACAAATGCCCGAACTGGATTAGCAACCATAATTAATTATGCCTCAAATATACACGCCCAGCACCTTTTTCAAGGTTGTAATACTTGGCTTCTTTTAAGGCCAAGGTAGGGAGTAATTATGGAGGTGTACAGCCAGTACAGAAGCATACAGGTGAATTATCTAGTGCTTACTGGTACCACATGATACTGCTGCTACCAGGAAAAGCTGTAAAGGCAGATCTGGTTCTTCTAAGATTCCTGTTGGGCAATATATGAACAAGCAGGACATATTTTCTTTGCCTGTAATAAACAATTCATACCAACATAAAATTGACTAGCTCGTCATCAATGTGACAGAAAGCACAAAAAGAATATGTCTATCAAGTAGTGTATCACCTGAAAACCTGCATCCTATTTATCAGTGTCTTCAGAAAGTCATAGCATATACAAATTAAGAATCAAAAATATATACTGACTTTTATTTATATGCTCCTAGAAAAAATTATTAATAGCAATTTGTCCGTAATAAAACCACATACTGAATAAGGCTTTTCAGGCAAAAGTGTTAGCTGGTCATGCACATTAACATAAGTAAAAACAGAGATAGCTTTCATAAATCGTTTCTCTTTCCTCTCTACATCTTTAGTCATCTGATTCCACATATGCATTTTAAGAAAGGCTAGTAGCTAACACCCACAGTCTTTATTTTAATTTAATCTGTAGAAAACATTTCTGGCACTTCAAAAAAATTGGAAGGGCTTGTGTGTGCATGTGTGTATGCACTCAAATATATAAACACATATAGACTCACATAAACAAACATATTTACATAGTTTTGATATAGTCTGGGTTTTTATAACTGTTTCAGAGGAAAAAAACCCAGTAACTTCACCCTCAATTTTCCTGAGTAGCATTATTATTGAAAGAAAGATCAGGTTTTGGCTGTTTTGTCTAGAATCTCCTCTCTTTCATTGTTGGCTAAAGAAAAGAGAACTTTATGAAAGTCAGTAGCTGAGAACCTGGTCCTTTACCTCCTCGCTGACTTACTACATCCTGAAAGTATCACGAGTGCACCATGAAACCGTGGAGTAGAATATGATACTCTGCCTTTTCATTCACCACATCTCCACTCTTGTAGATCATATTCTATACTTATAGTGTCCACAGATAATGAAATCTGTCCAAGTGATGGTCTAAACTCTTACAAATATAGCTTAAAGGACCACATGAAATTGTTTTGCACTGCCCCGAGGAATAGCAGTATCATCCTTTAGTCTTTGTTTCACATGGCAAAAGAATTGCTTTAATTAGCACCAAGTTGTTGCCCAAAGGAAGATAAAAAAAGCAACCTTCTCCAAAAAGAGAAACCTCCTATTGTGTCCTGCTTCCTCCCCAGCTCAAATTCTCCTCAAATTAATAACAATACTCCAGCAACCCAAAATCCAGGAAGATACAACTCACTGGCAGAGGCACTTCCAAATGTTCATATGTCTTACTAGCTTCCAGACTGGAGTTGGCTTGCAACAACCAGTAAGTGCACAGCCAAAGCTAATACACCACTGTCAAAAATGGACAGCCATATTTGGGTCAATATATACAATCATCTCCATTACTCTATCTAGGATGGCCAAGCTAGAGGTATGTTAATAATGCAAAAGAGCCTTTTGAAGTCTTATGCATATATTGCATAAAAGAACTATTAACACTGCACCAACAGAAGCATGGTATTTTCTCCACACGTTCAATCCAGTGCTTATTCTTGTCACTTTACTTCCATTTGACCCTCTGAGAAGAATATTTAACATTCAGGTGAGGATCCAGGTAGCATTTTGTTGCCAGAATAGAAAGAGAAAATATGAAAAAGGAAATTTTTGTTTCAATTGGGGGTGGGGGGGGAAGCAGAATGTGAATGCTCTTATCAACAGTTTTAGTTTCAAAGTTTTGTGGCCTTTTCCCGCATGCATTCAAAAGGATGCTTGGATTAATGTATTCTCTTTGACAGTGAAATACCTTAAGCAATTCTATTCTCACAGACACACTGAGATATTTTTGGTATTTGGGGTGTTGCATTATCCCCATCCAGTTCCATGTATGCAAAGGGAAATGGAAAACACATATTGTGGCGGGGGGGAAAATGAGTAAAAGAACTGTTCCTCTTTGCAGACCATGGCTTGAATGTGGTCTAGGGAGGAAACATCCTAATTGGAAAGATCAGAAGAATCACCTCAGTGGTTCAGGTTTGGGTACCAGGGAGCTCACCATATCACTCAAAACATTTACTCTCCTGTTGACAGGCCTCTTACCTCATCTCTATTCCAAGCTCGTCTCTTCTGTCAGTGAGCAAACATGGTTTTGATTCGTGCAACGATCCAAGCAATCAATGTATGCACACACTCCATCCTGCTCCTTGACCCCAACACCCACATGAACAAAATGCTTAATGACACTTTTGTTCACAGGTTTGACATAGGTTGCAAGCACTGTCACATGCAAAGCATCCACTTGTAACTTTTATGTGCACCAGTACAACTCTTACTGGTGTTCCAACTGCACAGTGAAGCTCAATTCTTGTTAACCAAACTTAAGTCGAGTTGCTCTCACTCTATTTATAACACAGGCAGGGCAAAACAGTCTGATGAATCTTAATTAAATTTAAATAAACTTTGATTGGTGTAAAATGTAATGCACATTTGGCCAGTGGACTATCCAGTGTAAGAAGCCCCAAGCAATAATGGAAGTCTCAGAGGAAATGAAACAAAGTTTGCTTAAAAAATGCATCTCAAACCATCTCATACTTTCTTCCTACTAACGTGCTCAACTATTGGTGTTATGTTAATAAAGTCTACATAAATGGTCTCCTAATCACTTGATAAATTGCTTAATAAAGAAGTAACTTCCATAGTTGTCAATTACTTACATAATCAGCAAGTATTTGCTATCCATCAAACAGCAGCAGCAAACACAACTGCAGAACACCAGACTATCAGGGGAATGAGAGAGCAGGAAGAAGGTAAGAGAAGAAATTAAATACATATTGTTAGCATTTCATGTCACCTGTACAAATAGCATTTTGGTATTGATGTAAAGTCAATTTTATCCCTACTGCCCCGCAAAGCTAGCAATCCTCTGCTACAAGTTTATAATACACTCAACTCCTCTTCTGAGCTGCCAGAAGATATAAAAGGATCAGAACCTAAAACTGATCTCACCACATGACAAAAGAAATTAAAAAAACTCAAACCACCACCACCAAAAAAAACCCACAAAGGAAACCCTTTTACTACTTGCTTTGGAAATTTTGAGAATCAAACTATTGCCAGATCAGCCCTAATACCCAGTACTTACTACCCATCTATGAGAACCCATTTTGCATTTGACAAGATGTGGATTTAAACCCTTCCCATTCAAAATACTTCTTGTTATTATTTCCATGGATATTTTAAATGGAAAAAATAAAGAAAAAGGGCAACTGCAATCAAACCCAGATGAACCCCAGATGCAGAAATATATAAACTGGGAGAAATGACCAAATGACATAATGAAAGAAGCAGCTCTGACTCAGATTTGGCTTTACCTGAGCTATGATGTCCAATACTACTGCCGAATGCGAGACTGAGATTCTGCCTAGAACCTACTTCAAATTTTCTGGCGTGCTAGAGGTACCTGGGCGAGTTTCTTCTGACCTTCACCTAGGATGTATTATTCTACTGTTGAGTAGGATATTCACTCTGCCTCCATTGCACTGTATTACTTTGCATGCAAATAGACACAAGAAGCAAAAATCACATCCTCTAGCTTTATGCTAAAGGAAAGCTAAATTATCAACAGAAAGACAAGGTTCCTCTGGGCACTGAATTACATATCAAGGTCACTGTACCTTTATTGCCCACTGACTTCACAGGACTTGCTCATTTCTTTGTGGCTAAGCCCACAGGTCAGAGCAGAAGTACAGATTGTGTACTCTGGCATCAAGAGGACAAGAACTATCATTCTAAGAGAAGATGGTTCAGCTATACTTCATTTTGTCTTTTCAAGTTATTGATACATAAATAGAGGACTCTGGATAAAAACTGACATTTTAAACCAGGAGGGATTTTACTAGTCATTTCAATGGAAACACTTATGCCTTTAAGTCACTTTGTTTAAGAACACAGATAAATATCTCTGATGTTTTCGCTGGGATTTTAAAAGCCAGGAAAGGTCTGAACACAATCTGAACACTTAAAATAACGTTAAGCACTGCAAACCACAATGGTAATATACCACCATAAAACTTGACTCAAGTTGAATTCAAAAGTTAAAACATGTTATTTAGAGATTACAAAATAAAAACAAGAAAGAAAGGATGGGAAGAGAAGAAGAGGTCAATCTGCAGTAGCTACAAGTGAAATTAAACTGTGACTAGTCCAATCCATTAAACTGCACTTGCCACTTCGTGAACACGAGACTTGTCAGGGTGCAGGCACAGCAACAGTGTAGTAAGCAAACTACCTTTACTGTGCTAGAAAGGGCATGTGGCTGGCTAATTTGAGCAGATTGTCTACCGATACACAGTTTCTCTTTCAGCAGAGTCCATCAAACATTAGTGCTTTTTTTTTTTTTTTTTTAATCCTTTAGAAGTCTTAATTTCTAAAAATTTTATGCCAGATCATCTATACTTGCCCTCTGCAGTTCCCATAATAGACCTTCCATTTCCAGTCTGAATCTTCTTAGTAACATGACATCTAAACATCACAAAAGGTTTGGGTTTGGTCCCTCAAAATAAAATCATGAGCACAATGAAAATCACCAATGAACATGCACCAGATTTTGCCTAACGGCAACATAAATGCACAAGCAAAGCATTACTTGTGTGTCTACATGTCTGTCTGAACAGACAGGCAGTACTAGACCTACCCAGTGAGAATAGTGGGTGAACAAATATTTATTGAGAGTTACTCAGCTGTGATACAGAAGGGGATTCATGGCATGGTACATCTGGACTCTGCTCATTTTTTATGAGATAATTGCACCACAGACTACCTCAAACACGGCATGACTGAAGGATTTGCCTTTTAGATTTAAAAACATGGAACGGACAGGAATTAAATCCGTCATGCCTCCGTGTAGCACACAAAGGAAGAAGAATATAAATAAACAGGCAACCAGAATGGTGCAATAAGAACGGGATTAATCCAAGTGTGATTAATTCAGTGTCAGATTAAAATTGATAGTGCCAGCTGTATCGGGTCTATTCTGCCACATTATTCTCGCCTGTCTTTTTTTTGTCCATCTTCTTCCCATCTCCTTGGTGGATAAACCTGCAGGAGAGTTAATTGTCACATACATGGATTTAATCATATTGTCCACAGTGTTTGGGGGCCTTGCCTTCAGCGATCCATGACTAATTGTTGTGGTAATTTTTCAATCATTAACAGCATCGCATATGCTGCAAACAAATCCCATGACACCCACTAAAGCCCCGGTGGCAAGTGGTGCACACTCCTTCATGAAAGCCTCGTGCCCCGTCCCCCTCCCCTCTTCCCCATTACACAGCCATCAAGATGCTGTCCCTGGCCCTTGGGAGGCGAGGAGGGAGGCAGAGCTGGCTGGGCACTGGCAGCTCAGGCGCTTCATGTTGCTGCCTTTGAGGAGGGAGCACTGTGAAAGGGGTGGGGGGAGAGGAGGGAAATTAAAACTCCATCTGGGACGGCTGACAGGGGTCCTGTCCTCCGGGCGGCTTGTTCGCCATTCAGCCTCCATCGCGCTGGTGAGCTGCCAGGAGTGCCCTTTCTCCACGTTTCGGCTGTATTAGTGATCTCCATGGCAACGGCCGGTCCTCATCTGCTGCAGCAGGCTGCGGCCCCACTCCCGCCCGTGTCAGGCAGGCCACTGATGCACGGGTGGGACGAGACCTGCCCCGGGGGAATCCTCCGGCTGATTGAGGCATTGCTCTAATCACCTCACCACCAGCAGCTAACCAGGTCATAGAAACCCCTTCGCTTTTCCAGACTCCGATAATTACACGCATTTAACAAGAAATAAAAACGCGAGCCAAAAGCTTCTCTCTTGCTTCAAAGCCACATAAAAGCCAGAAACAAACAAATTGCTACACCAGCAGCCCTGCAGCAGCACCGGTTTAGTGCCTCAGTGGTTTGGAGGGAACTGTCAGGATTATACAGAAGTGCCATTGCCCCTCCACGCTAAATGAACTAACTGACCCCCAGCTCAGCTGGCAAACAGCTTGCCTGGGGAATGAGGAGATCGGCGTTCCCAATCACCTTCCTGACTTCTTGTTCCCAGATTAATTTATTCACCAGCACACAAGCCAGCCTGTGCTGACTGAGGTGTACGACACCCTCCAATGGTGTACGCCTGAGTGCCTGGAAAAACAGTATTCAGTTTGCAGCTTGGAATGGACCGATTGGATAATGTCATGCTCTCACCCTCCCTCACCACCCCATTTCCTAACACGTTAACATATTAAGCTGCTTTGTGCGCTTGCTTATAGAGGATGCATATCAGCATCCTCAAAGAAGGCTTGAATGGGGAAAAAGAAAAAAACCAGATGAGATTCTGCAGCATCTCTGCTGTGAATAGACCACTTTAAAACAAGGTGGCATTTTAGCAATCATCCAGGTGGATTTAGAAAACACCGATAAAACATTCAGTTATTGAAAACTGTGGTAGCAGCAGTAGTGAGTATCAAAATGTAAATGCAAGCAAAGGAGGAAAAAAAAGAGAGAAGAGAAATAACAACTAAGAGCAAAATAAGGCAGGATTGTACAAAAGCAGGAGCCCCCATCTCTGGCTATGCAGAGAAGTAAACAACAGCATCTTAGACTTAGCTTCTGGTTCAAGCCATAAGGAAGCAGAGGGAGGGAAAAACCCCGTCCTTCCCGCGTGTTTTTGACAGTCACGGCACCAGCACTCTTATGCAACCGTTACATAAGTTGCGGCAGGACCAGAGCCTTCACCTCTCTCTGCCTGGGCTCCCAGCAAGCAGGGCTCCCTGCTGCCTCCACACACACTGCACAGGGAGGTCACGCTCTCCTCTGCTCACCCCTGGGTTGCAGGTGCGGTATGATACATAAATACATAATAATCCTTTGCACTTTTATTATTTTTGACAGCGCTCTCCCACAATCCCCGAGTTGCTTTCTGTAAGGGTGGGGGAACCCTTAGTGGCACACAATTGAAATAATTGTCCTTGCTTCCCGCCCCAATCCCCTTCTCTGAAAAAATGCCATCCTCTCAAAGCCATAATAAAGGGTGACAACACATAGTTTCTTAATTAATTTCTTCACGTAGCAGTATCATTGTTATTACCATGCTGCACTGAGTCGATGTCACTGACAGAAGAACCACATGAAGTTTATGGAACCGCCTAGAGCCTACCACAGACGACAAAAGATCCCAGCAATGGCAGATGGCATGTGAATCACTGTAAAGGCAATTAGCAGCTAGCTGCCGGATTTTGACATGCTGGGGAGGACAGAGGGGGTTTTCTCTGCTCCGAGCAGTTCTCACCAGAGGGGCTGGAAATAGGCATTAGTCTCACTTTGCCCCCACAGTCTTTGCAACCAGTGTTGCTGGCTTTGAGGCTGCTGTATCACTAGGTACCTACAAGCACCCAGTGCAGAAAGATTTCCAGCAGCAAGAAAAATGCTGTCTTTTTACCTTGATGGGCACAAGTCACAGCTGCAGCAAGCAGAGAATGTTTTAAGCAGAGTTAAAAAAAAACACCTATGCAGCAAACGACCACAGACACCAAAGCCAAGTGCCGTGAAAACATTAGTGCTGTAAGCAGTGATTGAAAATGCATCAAAACCATCAAATGCTTCTAAGCAACAATGACAAATGGATTCTGGAACTGTTCAAGTTGGATACGTCTCAAAATGAGTTTTCATGATAGACAATAGTCCTAAATTTTGATCAGAGAGCTAAAGCAGGACTCTTCAGCATGAGCCTTGTCAGCATGTATCTTTAAGTCAGTAAAAAGAATAATATAAAAATGCACTAGTAAAACAGCGCCCAGCAAAGGTCTCATTTGTGTGCAATGGTGGAGACCTTGGATAACACCAAAGCAGGGACATTATTTTAGGCAGTCTGACTGACAGCACTCCAACCAGTAACACTCAGAGGCTACTACTTTAGGAAAGAAACCCAAGGTGACAACTACATCAGTTTTTCCTACACTTGCTAGTTTGTCTGCTTATTACTTGCTACATCAGTGCTAGTTTTTGTGAGCTCTGCAGTGGGGATTCTTTTGTACTTTTTATTTGCTCAGTGTATGCTCAAGAACAATAATCCCTTTTGGGGGGGCTCCTTGCACTGATGCAATTAATAACATTAACTATAGAACCCCACAGCCTCACAGCACATGTGGTTTGCCTCTGGGAAGCACAGATCTACTAACCCTTTCTGCTGGAGGAGAAGCTCTATCACTTGTCACTGATATGCAAACTAAGCAAAGCTGTCCACTGAAGAAGGGCATCATACCAGTTTGTATTTTTCCATTCCATACTAAGAATTCTGGTAGGTATTCAGCAGAGGCCAGATGATGCCACATTTCAAAGAGACAAGATGGTGTCAATAAACCTCTCATCAACATCTCACTTCCACATCAGACTGCTCAGTTTTGCATTTCTCAGGAGTCAGAGGCTGTGCCTCTCTCAGAAGTCCATACTCCCAACACCAGCCCTACTGCACACCACTCAGCATCTGTTTACAAACCATCAATGGCATCCATGACATGGTGTACTGGGTCTGGCTGAGCTGGAATTGGTTTTCCCCTATAGCAGCCCTCATGGTGCTGTGTTTTATGTTGGGAGCTGGCAGGGTGTTGATAGCACCCTGGTGTTGTGGCTACTGCTGAGCAGTGCTTACACAGCACCAAGGCTCTTTCCGACATGTCCCCCCCAGTGGCATGGGGTGGGCAAGATCTTGGGAAGGGACGCAACCAGGACAGCTGACCTGAACTGACCAAAGGGATATTCCAGACCATATGATGTCGGCTCAGTACAAAGCTGGGAGAAAGGAGGAAGGGGGTGGGGTCACCCTTGGTCTTCCGAGGCAACCACTACGCATATCAGAGCCCTGCTTCCTGAGAAGGCCCCACATCGCCTCTTCATGAGAAGCGGAGAATAAATCTGTTTTCTTTTTTTGCTTCCGCTGCGGACCTTTGCTTCTCTTTGCTTATATTAAAACTGATTTTGTTTTACCTGCAAGGGTTGGTCTATCTTATTTTCTTTCCCCTCTTTGCCCTGTTGAGAAAACAAGGGGAAAGGGGCGGGGGGGGGAAGTGATAGAGTGACTTGGTGAGTACCTGGCATTTAGCCAGAGTCAAACCACCACACATGGGTTGCTTCCTCCTCCCTCAAATTGAAGGCTGGGCAACTCTAGTTCTACCCCTGCTGCACTTACTGACTCCCAGGCTACTTTGCACTTGTCAAGTGACTGACTTCCATTAGTAGGTATGCATTTTGCTACTACTAATCAAGATTGAAACAACAGTGAAAAGTCAATCTCCATTTTGTGCACAAGCAAATAGAAGACTAAACACAGAGATGTTAAGTTCAAGTAAATCCTATTGCATAATTTAATATAGAAATCAGTCCTTCCATGCAGTAAACTATGAGACTTTTGTGCAGAAAACAAACAAAATAATTTTTAGCAGTAAGCATGCATGTGCTCTAATTTTATTCAATGCAGAAAAAGTGCTACATACCCTGTGTACATGATTACTAATTGCCAGGACAGACACAAATCACATATTACTATGAAATTGCATACCGTTCTGCAGATAGAACCAAATCTACAAATATATTTAGGAAAAAAATCCAAACATTCGAGAACTGATCTGAAAAGCTAGCAATTTTATAATATATAGGAATCTTCTACAACAGGATCAGCCTGTAGAAGACTGCTTTGGAATCTTGCCAGCTACAGAAACCAGAAGCTGTAGTTATGCAATACCATGGCTACAGGTGGTATTTCAGCAGCTATAACTCAGGTAGTCAGTGATCATCATGCCACATGAGGACTGATACCCCATGCAAATTTTCATCTTGCCTAGTCTGACAGCATCTAATCATATTAACTGTAATGTAGCATGTGGAATTTGAGTACCATTGAATTCCAGAGAAATTGTTAACATGCAATTTTGGAGGGTTTTCCAAATGCATCAGTCTTTTTCTAATGCATCAGTTCAAGTGCATCAAGCCAATCACATGTTACAGGAAATGAAAGCAACCCTTGCAAATATAAAATTTGTGGCTACTAAAAAAAAAAGCCTTGTGAATCTCAGGAAGTTGTCACCATAACGCTGGAACTTATTTTACTCAATGTTTGCTTTGCTTACTCCAGCTCAGAGCTTCTCTGGTAAAAAGAAAAACAAAAGACCAGCACTAGCAAACTTTGAGCCAGAGATAAATGTTCAGAATTAATTAAAATGTGCGGAAAATTATGTTGTAATGAAAAAGCACAGAAAAAGAAACATATGAAGTAAAGAGCTACCTTCCAAGTGGTAGCAGTGATGCTGCCCTTACTGAGGACAACGAACCAAAGAGGGCCGGTCTCTCAGAGTGGATTGTAAGGTGACATGGGACAAGTCACTACACTGAGTTGTGTCACAGTTTTCCCTTCTGCAAAACATGTCTAATAATATAGCTTTTATAAAAAACTGTTAAGACATGGTGCTCCAAAGTGCTATGTAACAGCACCATTCTTATCATCATCCAACAGAGGGGGTCTAAGCAGAACAACAAAGATCGGCCATGTTTTTTTCACTGAGGACAGCCAGAGGCAGTGTTCCTCATGTTCTCTCCACATCCCTTAAAAAGCAAACAAAAACCCAACAAAACAACCACCCATCACCAAAAAAACCCCAATGGGTTCAGATGGATGCATTTCAGCAGCTGAAGAGGACACAGTGCTAGCATATCTATACATTAATGCTTTCTCAAAGCTATCACATCTACAATAAGTGATCCCAGTCTGGAGTGGTGCCAAAGCATCATGTCTTAAGGGTATCTATGTGATGGTCAATAGCAAGTGAAGAGTTTTCAGTAGGGTAGAACTCCACTGCAGGAAGTCTGAAGTCTAGTAAGGCTAAGGAATAGTGGAAGAGGAATGCAAGGTCTTGGGAGACCATAACCCTTTCAAGCCATCAGACTTTACATCTTACCTTGAGGTTTTTCAGTTGATATGTCCTTAAAAGAACAAAACCAAAGCCCTCTCTAATTTCATTTAGGAAAAAAAACAACCAACAAAAACCCAAGGAAAAATGAAAAAGACAGTGTGATCCTTCAGACCTGTTCTCTGCTTCGGTTACAGCTGCTACTGTGTCTTATACTTCACCTGACAAGAAACAGCTACCGCATCTTTTTTATTCCTCATTTTCACCAGTGCTCAACTCCTCATACTTATTCCTAATATAGCATTTTACTGCAATCCCACCCTTTGCTTCACCATGACGCCTCATCATGCCGCCTTTCTGTTCTCCCAGAGGAAGACTTCAGCTTCCATTTCACACCTCTGCAGATATGGCAAACAAGTCCATACACCAGACTATCCAAACTAAAACTCATTCTACAGGAGCAGGCTGTGAGTTGAGTATGAAAATATAAGTCAATGGACCAGGTCTCAGGGTTTCAACAGAGACCTTCAATCACCGGTCAAACACCTTTCCTGTTCAAGGCACATGTTCAGAACCAAGATGGGTTGGGATGCTTGGGACAAATTCTAGCCCCCCAAATTCAGTGTCTTGCACAAGACTTCCACAGGTAGTGGAGAACAGAGCTGATGAGCTCATGCAGGAATCTCCCCTGCTGTCACACTTCCTTGACACAGTTTCCTCAGCTGTGGTTTGAAAATCATCTTGGGGTTGTCCTTCAGCTGCCAGCATACTTGCTGCAATTACTCTCTTCTGCTAGGAAGCCTTTTGGGTGTCTCCAGGGAGCCCAGGAAGGCCCTGCCAGCTCTGTATTGCACACATAAAAGAAATTACAGATTCAGTGCCCCTTAGTTCACCTTCCTTAAACTCCACCTGTGAATTGTACAGTCACAGAGCTTTTTCCTAACTTAAGGTGTATGCATTTTTCTTCAAGCCCCATGAGAAGAGAGATAATGAAAGGGAGATGGGAGTAAAGCAGCAAAAAGGTCACTGTAGGGGAAACTCTAGCTTTTCAAATTTGAGCCTTTCAAGGAAAGAGTTGCTGATTTTCTCTTCCTGCAGAGTATCATAAGGCAGCAAGAAGGTTACTGTAGGAGAACACTGACTTTTTCAAAGTTGATCCTTTCAAGGAAAGAATTAATGATTTTCTCTTATGGCTATCACACCTGCAGGTGTGGTGGAAAGCACAGAAGGCAAGAGGCTGTCTGTTGAACATAAGTGAAGTAAAGGATCTGCATTTATTAGATAATTGTGACTGTGTTTCCACCTCTAAGAATGATTATGTTAATTCAGTCTACAAAAACAGCACCAACCTGATCTCATGTGCTGGGCATGCCTGTTGCAAGTGGCTGCTGTTCCTTCCCATGAAAACTTTTAAACCTGATGGCCAATTTAATGAAGAACACCAGGACGAGAGGTGTCTGATGGCTGTTTAAAAAGTTTCGTCTAATTACTGACCCATGAAGAAGAGGCGAGAATATGAGACCATTCTCTGACATCAGAGCTCCCACAGAGGTCTAGAGGAAATGACTGGTGCACTACTCTCTGCAACTGCTCCTAAACTTGTCTAGGATGACCTGAATTTCTATCACTCTCACCTTCTAATTGCACTTCTTGTTTCTAAATACCATTTTCTTAAAAGTATCCAGTAGAAAACTCCAGAGTGACATCAATGTTTATGAATGGTCTGTAATGTAACAATTAAAAAAATAGTGTTACTAGTCACGTTGTATGTAAACATTACACCCACTGATGATCTCGCATACTCCCCTACTCTCCCTATCCTGTTTTTATGACTTTGCTTCTGTGGCAGCCACAAAGATGACAAGTACAGTACTGATGGGGCACCACAAAAATCACCTTATTTTCTTTTCACTGAATTAGTCATATAATATTGAGTGCTTCTTTCTCTCCATCCCAGGATGGTTTGTTTCTACTGAGATCATTTTGTATTGATTAACAGTAAAGAAACAGAAACAGCAAAAATTATACTTTGAGCTAGAAACAATTCTGCTCAGCATCACATGCTGCCAAAACAAAACAGCAGCTTGTTCCTTGTCCCATTAGGGCAGCAGCTCATAGGGTCACATTTAAAGAAACCCAGATACTCACCAGTACATCACTCTCATCACCTGGGTACTACTATAAAACCACATATATGGCACAGAACAACTTAAGGAATCTACAGAAAATGCTACAACATTTTTTCTAATGTTTGCTTACAGCTCCTCCAATCAGCCATATGCAGAATATGGCAAATGCTTATGCACAGTCTGCTCCATTTCACTATTGATGTGTGAAAGCTGATAGCAAAGGAGGCACAAAACCTTTTGTTTAAAACTACTCTATGAGTAAGTTCGTCTTCAGATGACTTAAGTGAACTCCAGCTTCCTGTTTAGGAGTGGCTCTCATAAATACCCACTTTCGTTGTTCCTATTGCTCACATGCCTATGATGTGCAAGAGCTGTAATCCAGTCAAGTTATTAAAGCTCCTCTGAAGACGACCAGAACCTCAGACTGTGAGGAACCATACAAATAAATAAATAACCACAAGAGGGCAGACACTGGACAACCTGCCCCTCATCAGCAGAGAACCCTGGAGAAAATAGCCTTTTCTTCATAACATGAACTGCCAGCTCTTATTAAAAATAAAATTTAATCTTAATAAAAATAGCAGCAGCAACTGCCAATACAGGTAGAGTACAGTTTTCCTTTCTAGATCATCAGCTTTTATTCAATAAGAATAGAAAGCAATTCAGGACTTGTAGAAGTAATTCTGCCCCTGTCTTGATGGTGATACAATGGGTTCTAACACAGTGGCAGAGATAGCTTGGCAATTATAGGTTCTGCTGTGGGACGTGCAGTAGAATTGCATTAAGAATATATTTCCCTAAGATTAAAAAAAGGAGTCCCAGTCAGGAGTGTATCTTTGACTGTCACTTTTAAAACATGCTAAGCAACTCTGAACTAATATAAGAGGATTCTCCTCAATGTACTTGTTCTTTTGGAATAATTCATTAGCTAAATACTTTTCAACCGATACAGTCAAAGATTAAGTCCTAACTGGAGTCTCTTGCCTTATTTAAATGTATCTTACTAACTTTTCTTCTATTATAATCCCCACTGCTATTTTGCATCAGTCATTGTTCTAAAAGAAAACTCAGTAAATCCACTTTAATTACTTTTTTTTTTTTTAAACGGAAAAAGCTTTGAATTACAATGTCAGTGACAATCTCTGTCATTAGCATAAAGAAGACTGGTACTTTCAAATGAGCAACAAACTTCAGGGCTGGAAAAAACATTCTTCCGCTACTTTTGCCTGTCTTCTCACAATTTTAAGATAAAGAGGAGATAAAAGTTATTGCTAATTGCAGGGTGAGGAGCTGAAAAGCTCTAAAACTGTAGCCACCAATGGGGTCTTTGCTGGGATTTTTTCTTTATTCTTTTTTCTTGATAAAGCAAATATTTTGACCCAGAGTATATATAACTTGCCAAGATTTTGAAATATTCAGCTGTTTTTTAAAAAAATCCAAATGCCCTCAGAAGCAAGGAAAAATACCAGCCATTCCCCCTTCCACTGTCCATTTGGCCAAAAAGAAAACATGAGATTACTTCCACAGTTACCTCTTAAATGACATTTGTTGTTACATTCAAAAGTTTCCCGGGACTCTTCCAGAATATTTAGGATCAAACTTATTACTGATGCTTATTGCATAGTCATCAGAATACATAATTTATGGCATTTGTTCTGTTCAGGAAAAAGGAGACACTGCTTTAGTATCTATTAGTAATCTGTCACTGTTATTTACATGGGGGAAAAGTGTTAATAAAGGCTGGCATTTTTCCCTGATTCATTTCAGGTGCAGCACCAGATACTGCTCAAAACTGGCTGGTATGCTGCCTGGAACAGGTTGTCTTCTCTCTGTAGCTGTGCTGCAGATGCCTTCCAGCAGCATGGAGGTGCCAAACCTGTTCCTTCCTTCTGGAAACATGATTATCTGTCATAGCATAATCACCTCCTTCTGAACACCTTTTTATTCACATGTTGCAGGTTTTATCCCCTCTACTGCTTGTAGACACTGTCTATGAATGCTGAACAAGAAAGCAAATCTGGGTATCTGAGATGAAGTCCAAGCAAAACTGAAGCTAAATTATCCTATGTAATACAAGCTAACACAGCACCAGTGGAGCTGACTTATATACTTTTACAAAGCTAGAGTTTATAACAACATGAAAGGTTATTCTGTTGGCAGGCAAAGAAGTGGTGGCCAAACTCTGGCTCTTGAGCTGTTCTGTGTTTGCTTACACACAATTCAAACAAAGTTCCCCAGCCAACAAGGCTTGCCCGTGTGGTCCACAGTGGATCAGTATGCACTGGCACACAGACATGTGGACAATCTGATCTTCTCAGCCTCTGGCTGAAATGAGCCATGAGAGTCTGGTGCCACTGGCTCAGCCTGGACTGCTGCCACAACCAGCCCATCATCACTGGAAAGCTGCCACTCTCCCTCAACTATGTGACATGCTCAGTTTTCCTTTTCCCACTTGTTGCCCTCTATAAAGACATGCGTCTCACGACTCAGCTGAAGACTGATAAATGGTATGGAGTTGGGAGGGCTACCCATACACTACCACTGGTTTGGTATTTTCTTAATACAACAGCAGAGCAGAGGGGGGGAGATGCGTGTGTTCAGCCTCCAGCAGTCACGCAGGAGACCTGCATTCACCCATTCCTCTCACCAACCAGAAGACTGAAAGGCAAAAAATGACGCACAATAGAAACATCCTACCTGAAACCTCCCCCTCCAGAAATGACAAGTCAAATTTGCATTTGTAATCTAGTGAAGAGAAAGACTTCATGAAATGCTTGATCTAATCTCAGCTGAACCAAAATTATCCCAACTGAACTTTGTGTAGCAGGGTCAGGAACAGTTAGAGACATGCCTGTAAAATCTCTTCTTCACCCTCAAGTGGGCAATCCTGATAAATGTCCCGGGAACAACAAAAATGAATGTTGCAACACAACAAAAAAACCCACAGGGTATCCCAGTCTGGTGAGGAATTATATTAGGCTCATTGGACCAACTCTTGGCTGATTAAAAACATTCAGCATTCATCACATAACAGTGCAGTAATTCAATTGCATTATTTAGCTGTATTTTCATTTGCATAAATAAAGCCAAGGGAAACACCTTCTCTGTGCAATAAATTGTTGCTCTTCAAGGTTTTTGAGAGTAGCACTTTTACATGGGAGCTGCTTAATAAACTACATTCATCATTGTTTAGCCTTCTCTTGTGTGTGGTGCTCTAGTCCTCCTGCTGGATCCCAAGGAGACAAATCATAGTGAATTACTAAACCTTTAATTTACTTTTGATTAAAAAAACCTAAAGGGAAGGAGAGGCAATACATACACATGGGCAAACTGCTTCAAAGGCAATAGAAACTTTGGCAGATGCAACTGCGAATTCTCACACCACTCCTTTTTTTTCTTTTTTAGAGTCCAAATGGACTAAAATCAGCCTCACATATGCTTGGGAGAAGCTTGCATTCACTGTATGGAAAGATGTACCAGTCAGTAAAATAATGACCCTTGCTGGTTTTGCAGCGAGTGTTAGACTGAGTTAAACCTTTTTCACAGACATTTTTGTGCAGGAGAAAATGAAGCATGAAGACAAAGTAGTTTCCTAAATTGTGAAGATAAGGAACATAAATTCCAACTAAAAATGTAGTCTTGCACCATGAAAGGGAAACTACCCTCTAAATCCATTGGCAGTACTACTCTAACACTCAACTGACAAAATCATATGGAGCCACAAACACAAATGGCCATCCAAGTTCTATAATAACTACTTATTTCAAGATTCAATCCTATACTTATTCTCCCACAAAACAGCCCTGTAAATAAATAACACATTTTCCAGAAATAGGTGTAATAGAATTGTCATAAAATGGAATACTGTATTTGTTCATTCTACACAAACACATACAGAATGGGAGTACGCTTCTATTAATTCTGTTGAAGAACACCAACTCTAACATACATAATGAATCTGTCAAAGGTAATAAAATCAGAGAAAGCAACATTTCAAAAATTTTATGGGTTCCTTCTGGATGAAAAACTTGATGAAAAACCAGTTTTAAAAATAGAGCTGTAAATTAAATAGGAGACAACAGGCAAATTATCCTGACAAGGAAAACGGAAGGGCGGAGGAAAGGTATAACTTTATAACACAGTCCACACATCAGACTTGGTGGTGTAGCCTTGGGTAACAGAACAAGCAAAACAAATAACAAATAAAACTATATGTCCTTTGATTGACTGGAGCATCACCTCTGTGCAACTCACTTCTGTGTTTTGGTTTACTTATCAAGGCAAGGCCAAGACTTACTTCCAGTCAGTTCAAAAGAAACCAAACCAAAATCAAACCCAAACAGCAATCTTCATCCAAAAGCAGGAAATAAATTCTCTCCAATTTCTTCTTCGAGTGGGATGAAAGGAGATAGAAGAAATAGTTTTTCTATATAAGAGTCAACCTAATTTTAAAATATATGCTCTTTAGAAATTTGAACCTACAAAGTCATAGGAGTCCAGATCTAATTCTGCAAAAACTTAAAAGCACAAGCTATGGCCCAGCTCTCGTGTCAATACGTAGCGGTGCCATATCTATACCCTGTGCTGGACTGGGATGCCTAGGAAGCCATCACTCAGGTTTGCAATTGCGAAGGAGGCCAGCACTAACTGTTGGTCTGAAGATGCTGAGAAAGCAGCTGATGTTTCTGCTGTCACTGGCTATGGGCCTTTTCAGACAGGAGATTTGGCAGTCAACAGCTAATTGCCCTTACCCCACCACTCAACTTAAAAGTCTGGTCCTTTATATGAACTATTCAAGGGTTAAGAGTCAAGCACACGCTCAACTGATTTGCTGGTAGCCACCCAGGTGACTACAATTACTGCTTCTTTCCTTGTACAGACAGGCTGGATCATCACAGATTTTTAGGGAAAAATCAGGTCCCCTGCCCTATTACTTATGCCCTTTTAAACTGGTCAGCACTGTCTCAGGTACACACTTCTCTGGATGTGCCACATACAAACATTTGTGGGTAGCTATATGAAATGTTGCAGAATACAGATAACAATTCAATTGCATCTTTCTCTAAAAGCTCACAACTGCACACTAGCTCCATGTTTGACCGGCCAAATCAAAATTTCAGTGCCTGCCAGATCAAAAGAGTGTCTCTCAAATTTGCCAGATGTGACAATCAGTTTTTCTGTTTACATTGGGCAGGGTGCATGGGGTGTGGAGAAAACCAGACACACACACACACACACATATCAAGCCAGGCCAAATTTGTCTCACTCTGTATTTATTTGGTCACTTATTTGTCTTATTTGTCTCACTCTGGGTTAATTTTTATACATACACACACGTATATACATATATGTATGTATGTGCAAATGTAAATAACTAGGATGATTTGAGACAAAGATGACCCAGGAGCTCAGATATAAAGCTCAGATTCAACTCCATTTTCTGCCACAGGCAACTTCTGAGACCCTTGGGAAGTCACTGAAACTCAGATACTTCCTAATTTCCCATTAATTTAATTTAATCTGAGACACTGTCTCTTTGTGGGATATTCACTTTACCTTCAGGTACCTGTCTAAATTAGGAGACCAGGCTCCCCCTGCAGCCAGCCATAGAAAGAAGCTGCCCAGCAGACTGATCTGGAAAACAAGCCCCATACATTCAAAACAGACCGGAAGAGCTTTTGCTATTGAGTACGTAAGGACTGTAGGAAAGCTAACTTTAACTAAGGCAACTAAAGTCTGCCGGCGGCGTTCACATGTGTGCATGCGTATCAGTCTCCTGTGCACTTTAGTTCCAGCCCGTAAAAGAAGAATGATGACAGTTATTTCACTACAGTTTCATGAGAGTAAGCACAGGAAAGGCTGGGAGGCGTCAAGGTATTGTGGTGATGTGGTCACATAGGAGACAGACAGTGACCTAAAAAGAACAGATTTTAATCCCCGAGAGGTTTATGATGGGGAGCTGTGAAGCTTATGCAGCAGACTTGAACTGCTTTGGATGTACTGTGTGGGAAGAACTAGCCCATCCAACATTCTACCTTGTGCTCTTGGGAGGCCCCAGCTGCTCAAGACACTGATACCCCCATAACTTTAATTTCACCTTGAAGAGTTGCAGGAATGTATTTTAAATGCATTATATTTACCCTTATACACTATATCCATATAGACACAAACAGCGTTAACTATTTCAAGGTCCCCGTAGAGAGCTGTTAGAATAGTCAGAACATGGGTCTGCATACTATTTAAGCCACATGCACCATCTGCTCCAACATTTTAATGTAATTTACCAGGCAAGAGCTGAGCAGGAAAAAAACTGCTAGATGAAAGATATTAAATTTCCCCTTCCCCAAAACACCCCCTGCTGCTTGATATATGAACCTAACTCACCCACAACTAATATTTGATTTAAGAACATATTCACATATTCAAAAAAAACCCAACCAAAACCAAAAAGTCCTGCATATGCAGGGTAACACTGACATAATTTTTCTGTTAACTACCAATTTGCTGCTCACAGAGAACTACCCGAACTGATAATCCTTTTGCCAAAAACAAAACAAAAGAGTGGACAGGTTAAGAACTTAAAATTGTTACTTCCCCTCAGACACCAATTTTGATGATCTCCAATGAATGAGTAAATAAAGATTTATTTACCACAGCATTGAAGACAAACAAGTTCTACATGTTAAGACTTGTATTTGGCTGAAGGTGGCAGCCCTGGGCCAAGTACTATTTAAATTTTGGAAATAAGTCCTGCAACTGATCTGTAAAAGGGTTTCCAAGTGGCAAAGACTTACACTTTAAGAATTAGGTTTCACCAAGGAGTACACTCATGAAAAATAAGGTGCCACCTTTTAAAACAAAAGCTATGATTTACAGATCTTATGACAAACTCCTTTTGTTGTGTTCAATAAAATTCATGAAGACAAGGTTAGCAATTTTTTCTTCATTAGCAGTACACACGAAATTAACAAGAAATACAGTACTAGGAAAACTATCCTTACTTTAAATTCAGAATATTACCAAAAACTGAAAGACCAAGACTCACCAGCAACTTTTAAAACTGTAATTGTATGCAAGCTGTTGACAAGAAGTTCCCTCAATAGCCTTACCAAAAGCCTAGTGTCTGCTCATTTCCTTGCTAAGCCATGACAGTCTCCTGCTATTCATGCTGGAAAGGTGACATTTCCTCTTCCAAAGCCCTATACCATTCGCTACTACATTCAAGTTGACAAGCAAAAATTAAAAGCGGTTTCTTAAGACTGCAAATATCAGTGTTGCCTTCTGATGTGGAAGGCAAAGAAATCCACATACAGAAAGAGTCTTATCAGCTCCTCTTACTGTAGCCTAAATACAGCTGCCTTCATGATTCACAATCTTAGGAAATGAGACCTCAACCTGAGCTCCCACCGAGAGCAGAATGGCTGGCTGTGTGCCAGGATGTTTCAAACCACCAGCCAGTGATAAAAAGCAATCATCTATGGCAGTCATCGTACCAAAATATCTCTTCATTTTTCAACTCAAGGCTCATTAAAGGTCAACACAGCAAAATTAATATTAAGACTTATCAGAGAAGGAAATGAGAAGGCAAAGTCTTTATGCCAGTGTACAGAATCACCGTATGCCCACAGCTTGAACATTACACACTGACCTCCTACAGTAATAACGTGGAGAAGATGCAGGCATGAGTGATCATAACTATCAGAACATATGGATCAGCTCCCACACAGGGAGTGAATGTCTGACCAGGACCCTTTGGTCTAGAAAGAAGCCACTGATGAGAGTTACAGCTGAGATCTAAACAAATTCTGAGTAGCTTAAACAAGGAAAAAGAAAACTGCTACTCAGTGTCTCTTATGGCATGGAAGAGTACCTCTAACTGTAACTTGTTGGTCAAAACAAAAAGGAAGCGATTCCTCATGCAAGTTATGCAGTTTCTTGCTACAAGACACTGCAGACAGTAAAGGTTTACCAGGACACAGAAAACATTTCAACAAATGAATGGAACAGAATTCCACAATGACTACTGAAAACATGGACAGCTGCAGGAATGTATCAGGGAAGGATCAGCATAACTATGCCTGTTGTGCTTATCTTTAGGCACCTGCTTGGGATGCCATCATGATACAGGCATACACGGATGTCCCAGACTTTGGCTTGATTTGGTGTGCCACCCTTAGGTTATTTTCTTGCATACTGCAGGAGTTCAGAACAAATATGGAATTCCCTTTTGTAGCTTTTTTGTTTTGCTTGTGGAGTTCGGGTTTTTTTGGGGAGGGGGATTGTTTGTGTGGGGTTTTTTTGTTTTGTTTTCAAATTAATAGGGTTTATAGTCTCTTGGGTTTGGGGTGAACTTTAGTCCAATTTTCTTCCTTCTGTCCCCAGCTAACATATTCTGCAACACTGACCACCGAGAACATTGCCATTGATTTCAATCAGCAAAGGATCACACCTTAACTGCTTCAATTTCACAGGTACTAAGCAACACTATGTGATTGCAGCCTCTGAGTAAGCAACATCCTGTATTCAAAGGTTTGAATTATATAACTCCATACAGACCTGGGAACTTCAGCACCTACCAATGAACACCAGGCTTTGCAAATCTTGGATAACAAGCTCCTGAAGCACAGATACAAGTATCTTATGTGCTGTTAATTGATATCAGTTCTACTGAATTATAAAATTTCCTTGTATCCTCATCCTGAACGTAAAACAGAGTATGTGCTATTATACTGTCAAGTTTCTATATTTTTCTCAGTGTTAACCAGAATAAACTTTTCTTTATATCAAAATTCATAACATTCCTATTAAAAGTTATGTGCACTGGTACAGTTTAAGATTAAAAACAAAACACCCCAAAATGGAAAGTTAAACAGTACAGTGTTAGATTTTATAATTCTTAATGAATAGTGATTATAACAGTGATCATAATAGTGATCTTCTATGTTCACATTATACCAAATAATTGCTCTAGTTTAACACCATTGGCCTTAGGGGAACATGTAACATTCCTTTCAATTCAGTGCATCTTTGCAATAATGCATATTTTTTCAACTGTTATATAAAAACACTATCACAGGGTATATAATTTTATTTCAAAAATAGCAACTATCACTGTTAGAAAACAGTAAATAACACCATATTCTCCATTTTGTTAGTAGTAGGAGACTTTCCTGAATGCAAACAATTATTAAAAAACCACTCATAGCTGGACTGACTTTAAGGGAAATGCAACTTACAGCCTTTATAAAATTTTACTTGCTCATCCACTCACCAAGACAACAGAAAAGTTCCTTGCTGTTAACACAGAAAATCTGAATGGTTCAAAAGACTGGATCAACCTCACTACCAGGTGAATGACTAAGAACGAGGCTGGTTGTCCCTCCCTGGGAAAATCCTGCTCTGGTTTACATTTTAAGAATGGGATATTCCAAGGGTGAGATGAAGCTCTATGAAAGTTGAAGAATTATAAAGTTGCGACAAAAAGCACTATTTTGTTCTGTTGCCTCTCATATATCGGTTCTTTATCACACCTGTGCTGTGAAAAATCTATGTCAGAAAGTAGAAATATAGTTTGTTAAGAAGCATGCAGGAAAATAAAGAGGGCCACATAGATTCTTCACAGACCTCAAAAGGAAAAAAGAGCAGAGTAAGAAAGCAGGTGATGAAGAGTACTATCAATACATTTCAACATATTTGACAATTTTTCCCTCTAACCAACACATTTCTATTTACATCTACTAAATATCTGTATCACATTCTATTTAAAAGTGGTTGAAATCAAAGAAAGTTTCCTTCCAAAACATAAGAAGGCATCATAAAAATTCAATACAATATTATCTTTCAGAAAATAACAACAAATTTAATGCTGATTGCATGGGGTATTAAGCTACAACAGAATTCTTTACTCAAGACTAAAAAAAAATAATACTATCTGTCAATGCCATCAAAATTTGATGCATAAGGAGGTCAACCTCCAAGGAACTACAGTGAGGTTATTTTGGGCAGGGAGTTGTCATTGTAAGACCTGCCAGTCCACTAGAAACTTCTGCCTACATAAAGAAAAAGCTACTTCAGGCTAATGTCTTGGCCTCTTCAGGGCATGGACCTTGTCTGAACTTCTTATGCCTGGAAATCTTCACTGCCTCCTATAAAGACAAACAGGCTGTATGTGGAACAAAAGGCACAAGGACAAAGCTACTGGGAACTCACAGGCCCGCTTCCCAAGTTTGAAGATCCTATTCCTTGCTGGTCTGCACTGGTTTAAAACAAACTTTGGTGTTTCAAAGAAATTTAGGGGCATGAGATCAGAGTAAGAAGAAATATCCACTGATTGTGGATACTGGAGGCATGAAGGATATAAACTATTAAAAAATAAACTATAAAAAACTACCACTGTTCAAATGTGGGATGACTTTGGAAGGCAGTTGAGTTCTGCTAGCAAAAAAAAATGTTAAAGGGGCTAAGAAAGAAAATTTTCACCTTCATCCTTCTCCACAGAGAATCTCCTTCCGGACTTGTACATTTTCAGTTTTGGACAAAAGCAGTTGCTGCCATAACACAGTCAAAAAATTAAAAATCTATGGGTTAGTAATAGCAAACTTGTCTTCACCATAAATAGATGCAAGCTGGCATGCCAGGAACCTACTGGGGGTTTGAATAGTTGTGAAAGAGGATTAAAGAAGAGAATACTCAACTCAGAGCAGCAGTAAGCAGGGAAGACTCATGCTTGACTGAAAATGTGAACTACCTTGTCCTTATTGTTACTTTAAGCCAAATAAGCTAATTGTTAGCCACACTTTTTCCTCACTTGTGGTAAACAGATTCCAATGCTTCAATAAAATCACATTAAGATACATGAGACTCAGGATTTGTAGCCAACCCTTTTCACAGAATTACTGGAGGGGACAGAAAAACTGTGGCTACATAAAGTGCACTTCTCTCTAAGTGAAGTGAAAAATGATTGGCACCTCCACAACTGAGTTTGCACCCTCTAAAAATACCTTGCCAATAAAGTCAAAGAAACTATTTTTTTGTTTGCTTGTTTTAATAATACAAGTCTAAAAGTCATTCAAAAGCTAGACTTGAGTTACTAAATTCATGAGATTCTTGCAAGATTAGGATTACAATGAATAATTAGGGGAGTTTTGGTACAGAAGGCATATAATTTTGAAGACCATAATTCGGAAAGGTGAAAAAGAGTTGAGGCAGAGTAAATCTAAAACCTTGCTGTAGAAACCATAGGTGTTTCATGTACATTCATTCACATACACACACAGAAGAGCGTACAGTAACTGTTCTGAGGCCACAGTTTATGTCTTCTCAGACACATTAAAGGAACCCAAACATAAGAATTGAGCAACATAAAAGCCTTTCAAGAAAAAAGTCTGGCCACTGGTGTGTTACATATGATGGAAATAATATTATACAGTAGTTTTTCACTTCTGAGGCTGATCACAAACTGGATTGTATTTATGACACCATGAACATAATAGCCTGAGAAAGAATGTTAGCATAAACCTTTAACCCACTGGGGTGAAACTCTGGAAGAGGATGTATTTTTAAAACAAAAATTATCACATTAGAATACATGCAAACTTTGAGGAAAACAAGCTGTGCGAAGTAACCGGGGCCAAAATTGAGCTATTCATAGTTTTTGTACTTGAACTTCAACAGAAAGAATTTAGAGCACATGAAAATACAACAGCAGCTTAGGAAACCAACTGCAAAAACCCCCCAGCTGAGTATAATAACTTGGCTATCTGAAAGCACACAAGAATTAAACAGATCACATTCCAAAAGGTTCCCATACCTAATAACATAGTAAACAGTACTGGAAAACAATGTCTGATACAGAGGTGTGAGACCATGCCGTCTGCCCTGTGCTTACAAAGATTTGCCTATTCTCAGCTAATGAAAAAAACAAGCATGTAAAATTCTCTGTATGAAAATAATCAGAAAAAAACCCACCAATTTCCCCTCTTCTTCTTTTGTACTTACATTTAAGTTTTAGAAAGCAAAATTGTCAAGGTGACATTTCTCTACAGTAATTTCAATTAAAATAAATGATGTTGCTCTTAGCAGTTTACAACCTCATAAATAACCAACCTGAGAAAAGAAACAAAAGGAAAAGGCAACCTACCATTTACCCAGTAATCAAATAGCAGTATGAAAAATCTCACATTCCTCTTTCTATAGTTCAGAGATACAGAATATTCCAAATATTAGGGGATCCTATTTGCTTATGATATGTTTAAATCCTAACTATGAATGCACTTGACTTTTCTTAGAAGAGAAAAAAACCTGCACACTGTAGTTTGTCAGTTTCTCTGAAAGCTGGCATCTGTCTGTCTTCTTACTGCACAGAATAAAAGGCAAGCTTTCTGTTTGCAGGCTCCAGATCGCTCACCCAACTGCTACCCACAAATCACAGCATGGAAGGGCTACATTCCACCTCAGGACTACTTGAGGCAGCTGCCATAAGCAGAAACGTCTGCACTCACCAGGGGAGAAGGGGGCATTTCAGACTGTGAAGCTGATTGCCCTGGAAGTGTTTGCTAACAGAGATGTCAATGAAGTAAAGGAGTTTCAGTACCTGAGTTAACTAGCTGTTGCTCCATGACCCCACAGCCCAGGACCTCCATCCATTCTCCCTGGAAGTTGATCTCCATCTCAAAGGAAGGGTGAGTAAACGGGAAGTAGCAGTCTACCCATCTGACTTGCAGTCCTGTAGCAGTGTTTAAAAAATAAATAAATATGAAGCATGTATGCTCAAAAGGCCATCCCTCCAACCATCTGTAAAATCTGCCCTTCAACTAATGACACCAATTACAGCAATCCAGAGAAAATAAATAGCAAACAAACTAATTTACAACACTTATGCAAGGCGATAAATCTTAAAACGTGTGGAAAAAAATGACCATGTCTTTTCTAATATGAAAAATGCTTTGTGCAATTCAAGCACCCTTTGAAACCAAATCAATCATTTGTCAAACTCTAGCAACCACCTGGCATGGACCAAAAATGAGCCAAGATCATGGAAAAGCCAGTAATTTTGTTATTCTTTGCATCAGGAAGACTATCTGCTCTTCACAGGAAAAGTTAAGTCTTCAATTTTTA
This sequence comes from Athene cunicularia, assembly GCF_003259725.1. Lineage (NCBI taxonomy): Eukaryota > Metazoa > Chordata > Aves > Strigiformes > Strigidae > Athene > Athene cunicularia. Next base: position 61,764,505 of record NW_020799095.1, read on the forward strand.
CATAGTATTTTATGGATCAGTTAGGCAAGTACTTTTTTTCATCAGAACCTATTTAAAATACAAAGCTATTATTTCTGTATATGTTTAAATATGAAAGTTAAAAATAGACATTAATACACACAAATAGAAATATATATACACAGAATTGTACATTATTATGGTATGCTATATACCAAGACATACGGAGTATTGTGGACTCAGTAGACAAGAGTTTAACTTTATGTGGATATGGAGCGTGAGAGAAAGGCACACTTTGTAAATCCCCCTCCTCCCTCACTCAGCATCTCTGTAAGTACCACCACACAGAGTGAAGAAACCCCTGGCATCTCAGAGTAGCGAAGCCAGAAGAGGGCAAGGTCTACAGTGCTGCCAAAAGCAGAGGTGTTGTCAAGTCCCTCATCATATTTGATGAGTTTCAGTTCCTGTAAAGATTTACACAAGCTTTGTTTCACTAAATTTTTTCTATCCATTAGGTATCAGGAAAAAAAGTCTCAGAAACATGAACCGTAAAAACTCAAAAGGTAATTGAACTGCAAGTTCTGTGAGCTAATGCCTTAACACAAGCCTGTCTTTCCCTTTGGTTAAGTCAAATGATAATCAACATTAGGATCATTAACAACCAGGTAAGTCCAGTTTTGAAAATAAGAGGCACAGCAAAGGTTGTTTGGGTGACAGTAACTGTTATCACTCCTGGTTTGTTTTTTCAGGCTTTTCTGGGTTTATTTCAAAAAAAGGAACTTAAAACATGAAATTGCATGGTTTATTCTGAGAGTTTTTCAAAACAAAACATTTTCCGTAGCCTTGAGGATTAGCTCTTCTTTGATTACTTCTTGAATGTTAAATGTGACTACAGAAAGTAAAACAACAAGTTATAACAAAAGCATACATACATAGCCAAAACACAAAATACCTAATAGTTATGGGGAACTATGAACTTTCAAATGGAGAGGCAGGTTTCCAAACACACACATTGGTACTTCTAGATTTTTCTAGACTTTCTAGAAAATTTTTTTCTCTTAAAAATCAACCTCGGGATGTTATATGAATGATAAAAAAGCATTTTGATAATTTTACACACAAAACTGGAAGTATTAGCAATTATGCCATTCATAACTGTACTGTGACTTACAGCAATCACTTTATTGCTTTTTTTGTCTGCAAAACAATAAAAAAAAAGTTATATAGATGAAAAAAGTCCTGTGTATGGTGTGTGGAAAACATTTTTAAAATTTCCCGATCTTGGTACAAACGCATTTTTAAACCTAGGGCTGTACAACTGCAATGACTGTAAAGCCAAGCACATATAAAATAACTTCATTTAGCTTGCAAAATTTGCAACTGCAGCAAGAATTACAGTGAATATTAAAGTAGCTTTGTATTCAATAACAACATTCTGATAATGGTTTCTTTTTAATCCTCTGATTACTTCAAAATGAAGCTTTGGGAAAAAAAGGATTTCTCTGCTTTTTTGTTCTTAATTAAAATAAATTTTTAAAGGTAAAAAAATAAGTTTAAAGCTATGTTTAATTTTAAATTTTAATGCATCTTAGTACTTAAGAGACACTTCTTTTAAATGCAAATAAGTAAACAAAAATCTGAATAAAACAAGTTTAGATGAAGAAACAACTGTCACCTTCATTGTATTCTCTAAATTAATAGATAATCCCATATACCACAATAATTTAATTCATACAGTAGCTAGGACAACTGGGAATACCTCTGTAGTTTACTGCTGTGGGTTGACCCTGGCTGGACAGCAGGTGCCTACCAAAGCTGCTCTATCTCTCCCCCTCTGCTGGACAGGGGAGTGAAAATTCGACAAAAGGCTCACAAGTCGAGATAAGGACAGAGATATCACTCAGCAATTACTATCACAGGCAAAACAGACTCAATCAGCTTAGAAATTACCAGTCAAATCAGAGAAGTGTAATGAGAAATGAAACCAAATCTTAAAAACACCTTCCCCCCCACTCCTCCCTGGGCTCAACTTCAAATCTTCTCCGCCTCCTCACCCCAGCAGCACAGGGGAGCAGGAAAAGGGGGTTGTGGTCAGTCCATCACCCATTGTTGCTGCTGCTCCTTCCTCCTCAGGAGGAGGAGGACTCATATTCTTCTCCTGCTCAAGCATGGGGTCCCACCCATAGGAGCCAGGACTCTGCAAACTTCTCTAACATGAGTCCTTCCCACAGGGTGCAGTCCTTCATGAACTGCTCCATCGTGGGTCCCTTCCATGGGGTGCAGTCCTTCAGGAACAGACTGCTCCAGCGTGGGTCCCCCACGGGGTCACAAGTCCTGCCAGAAAACCTGCTCCAGCGTGGGCTCCTCTCTCCACGGGGCCACAGGTGCTGCCAGGAGCCTGCTGCAGCATGGGGTTCCCACGGGGTCACAGCCTCCTTCGGGCATCCACCTGCTCTGGCGTGGGGTCCCCCACAAGATCTCTGCTGTACTGTGGACCTCCATGGGGTGCAGGGGCACAGCCTGCCCCACCATGGGCTGCACCACGGGCTGCAGGGGAATCTGCTCTGGCGCCTGGAGCACCTCCTCCCCTTCCCTCTTCCCTGGCCTTGGGGTCTGCAGAGAGTCTTCTCTCACATTTTCTCACTCCTCTCGCCAGCTGCAATTGCCCTTGCACAGTTTTTTCCCCCTTCTTAAATATGTTATTCCAGAGGCACTACCACCCCATGGGCTCAGCCTTGGCCATCTACGAGTCCATCTTGGAGCCAGCTGGCATTGGCTCTGTTGGACATAGGGGAAGCTTCTAGCAGCTTCTCACAGAAGCCCCCCTGCAGCCCTCCCCCTACCAAAACCTTGTCATGCAAACCCAATACAGTAACTTACATGTCACATCTCCAATGCGTAAGAATAAAGTGAATAGTTCTTGTTATTTCCAAGTACTGAATCCAGGTAAGGAACTGGTCATAGCTTGCACTCAAAAGTAACAGTGTTAACAGATAATAAGCTAAACAAGTATCTGTAAGTCCTAGCCTGAGTCTCATAATGAAAAAGGCTTGACCAAAGGCACTAAAAAAGAAAGAAAAAAGATCCCCAACACATTAAAGCAGCCTATTGCTATGCTACAGCACAGAAGCAACAAAGCCAGAGAGCAGATGGTCTTCACTGACCAGAAATTCTCTTTGTTGTTGCGAGGATTACTTTTGTAGGAGTCTATGGGATAAAAAGGAAAGGGGTGCAAGGATAGTGCTGAGGAGCACAGGAGGTATCGAGCTGTGGTCACTTGAGGGATATATTGATTTGCAAGTACTCTGCACCTCACTGCTTCAGCTAATTCATCTCACTTGCAGCAGACAGGAGCTAGCTGCTCATAAACCTATGTTAGCTCACATTTTTCAGAAGATAATAGTCAGATTCTTATGTCCTTAATAAATGATTTTTTTTTTCTTTTTAAACTCCTTACACTCACAGATCTCCATGCACTTGGAGGAGGTATCAGTACAACAGAGTTAAGAAGAAGAAAGAGCACAACATGTTTGATTTAAAAGACATCTGGTGGCTGTTCAGTGAGAACCAGCAGCGGCAGAACCATCAGTCAAAGCACGGCATTACTCACCCTCCCGCCTTCTCTTCCTGGTGCTTAGGAGCTGGGTAGATAAATATGGGACAGCAGTGAATTTTGGTCCATTTAATGGAAAGCCACAAATCACAGAACCAGCACAGTCATTCTTTTATATTTGCTATAGTAAGATTACTTCTGAATCTCTCGGGGTCCAGAAAGTTTCTGGCAAACTACAGAAATGTTAGAGAAAAAAACTGGAGTAGGGAAAGACTGACTAACTTTATGAGGAAACATAAGACAGCTAACCTTGGAAAGTCTCACTACAAGGTAACTAAAACAAAACAGAACCAGACTTCCTACACTGAGAGATCTGCATGTGGAGATAGAGGTGTAAGTTAAATTACCAGACTTTAAGTGTGCCCCTTATCTGCAGGCAATAGAGGAAAACTAAGAAAGGTGATCTCTTAAGCATAATATTTGAGATAGCTTTTTGACAGCAAAATCTCATGAAAGAAACTGAAAGTCCATGACTTGCAGAATGCAAAATCGGACATGGCATAGAAATATTCAGTAGCTTCCTGCAGC
>NW_020799095.1:61768653-61841616 GCF_003259725.1 Athene cunicularia
GGGGGGGGGCGGGGAGCAGGGGAAAAACAGAGAACGGTAATTATATCACTATCTATATCTTGTCTTTGTATTTCAGGTAAAATATCAGGGGTATAGAAATAGAAAATCCCTACTGTAAGAAGCCAACACCTACTTTCAGTCTGTAGGATTCCAATCATTTAAGAGTATTTTTTTTAATGTTTTTCTAGTTACTGTGTGGACTGTAGAAGAACTAGTAACAGCCAACACTGATGCTTAAAGTGCAGCATCTGTCAACAGTTAGAGAAGGATGTCACTGCAGTCTCAGATATCACTAATAACTCCTAGAAATTGCTCACTTTAAACACATCCTCAGCATCTGAGGTTGATCACAAAATATCATTCTTACTATTACTCACTTTGATCCTGATTTTGTATGTTTCAAAAGGCCGCTATTAAGTAAAATACAACCACAAGAAAAACAGAACTCAGAAACTTAAAAATTTTTTGTCCAGGTGAGATAGAACAAAAACTGGTTCAAGTTTTGCTTGTTGTAAATTCATCTTGAGAATTTCAGACAAATAACCAAGCAGTCAGATCTAGGACTTGCTACTGTTATCAATCCACTCTTGGAACTAAGGCTCTAAATTCAGTGGGCATCTTAAAAGAGTTCTGAAAGTAGCCAGCATATCCTGTGCATTCTAATACTATCCAGTATTTCCTCAACAGAAAAATGAATCAGTTCAAAAGAAAAGCCTTCTTGCCAGGAAACAGCATTAATGTAGCAATTTTAACTTGGGCCATTATTAAAGTCAACTCCTGAAACCAAAAGCAGGTATTTCCAAGGAGAGAATATTTCATTCATATACACAGACATTCTTTACCCTTCCTCATCCCACTCTAAATACTAAACAACAATTATTTTTCAGCTTGGTGCAAACTTAGCAAACACCATCTCCCCTCAGCTGCTAGGTTTAATTTATTTGCACTACGAAAACACTCACAGCACTCTGAGCATGTATGCAGCAGAACAGCACATGTGCATACGTACCCTTTCTCCTGCCAAGCTCCACACTGCTGGTGCAAGATGTGCTCATTGCCCCACATGCTCCCCAGCAGCGCTCAGCTCTGATGCAGACCCGGGTGCAATGTCATAGCCACGCTCTGTCCCTCCAGGAACACAGGATGCCCACAAGTACAAAGCAGAGTGGATCCCACACAGCTTTATGCTGGAGTTGTCCTCACAGGACCCACACTGACAGGTACACTGCATTCACTCTAAAACACGGCTCCTGCCAGACAAGTGCCAGTAGTTGGGTCTGGCACACGTCCCTACCTGTATTCATGCCCACTATGTTCCCCTGACACACTGCATACATACCAAAACCTCTTCTCAAAAAGCCTGATGATTCAGCACGGTGCTGTGCATGCCAGTATTTAAGGAAACCAAGAGAAGAGTGTGTGGCCTGTTGGCCTGTGCTCAATAATATTGTAAGGTGTGGATATAATAGTATTAAAGAACAATAACATACAAAATACAGATTACAGCTGAAAGATCAATCAATAGCAAGTTACTCTGACCTTAAAAGACACTGGGATGGAACATGACCAAATTTAAAGCAAAAATATAATAGTAAAGAATATGAATGAAGAGTCCTTAAAAACGACTATAACTCTTACCAGAAAAAACCCACATGGCTGTTTCAGTATACCAGCTGTCACCATCACCCCTAAGCCTCCTGTTTTATTATGCAGCAAAATATTTCTCAAAAGTCCAGATGCCTACAGCCATCATCAGTCCAGGAAAAGAGGTGCAAGAACCTACCATCACCAAAGATGTGAGTCATGAGCTTTGTGAGCACTTGCTTCAGGTTGAACTCCACCAGCCTCACTGCCTCCATGGTGTGACACTCTTGCTTGTGAGCAGTGCGATGACCTTGCTCAAACAACTGTAAGCCTTCGCCATCTTTAATGCTTGAGAACAACTAGAACAAAACCACAAAAACACAGTGTTTCGCATCAATGACTTTCTAAATGAAAACAGAGAATGAAGTTTTATTGATTTAAGTGGGAACCTTACCTGCTAAGTCTGCATCATGAAATACAAATGTAAAGACTGTGATTTTATACAACTTCTGTTCACTAAACACAGAAAAATCATCATAAGAACAGAAATATTCAATCATTAAGATCTGTTTTATTTCTGTACCATATCCTCAAATAATATTATTAGCTACAGGAAAATATTAATTTATAAAGGAAACATCTTTTTTTCTGATCCTGTTACTTTGGAAGTTATTGTGCAGAACAAAGTACACTCACTGTACAGTACATGTAAATTATATCCTCATAACTACAATACATGATGGCATTTACCACAGCTTCAACTTCCTTTAGTAACTGAATGATGTAAACAAAATACCAAAACCCCAACACTTTTAAAAAGTTGTAATCAAATTTAAAAAAAAAAACAAAACAAAACAAACAAACCAAAAAAAAAAACCAACCCCAAAAAACCCAGCCTGGCAGTTTAATGAGACGTTAAGCTGCTTGATATTCATCTTTGGTACAATTTATTAATTTAAGGACTACCATTTTCCTATGTTTTCCCATACACAGCATCTTTCTGTTTACAGGAATTTTATCTATGGGGCATTTAAGGATACATGGCTTTGGTTTGGGGTTTTCAGATAAATTACAAAGCACAGGGGCAGGTTGTATTTGGGATGTGACATATTTGCTTTGCATGCAGAGGCCACTCTCCACCACATCTGCTGCAAAGTTGAAGATTTCTGTTTCCTCTACATCCCCATGAGTTTCTGTCCAGGCAATCCCCAGCAGATACATACCAGCAAATCTACATCCTCTCAGAGAGACCAATAAAACACTCTGACTAAGCCACACTGTTGGAGGCTCCATGTCTTGGGGAGACAAACAGGCAGTGTTACACTCTAAAGATAATTTTTGTTGGAAATCCTTACAGCTGTATAAAACCCAACTCTGTTAAGTCTGAAGGGTATGGAGAACCAAGAATGTTTTTCTAGTGTCTTTTCCTACCCCTCCTCCTCCACCTTCCCATAGTCAACCAAGCACACACAGAGGGGAAAAAAACACACACTGAGATTTTCTTCACGTTAAGCCTCCCAGCATTGCTAGCTCTTACTAAGGAGATGTCATGTAACCTTAACATCTCAGGTGCCCACAGAAGTTGTTTTAATTGCAGTTCGATGCTTTTGGTGACACAAATGCTTTAAAAAAAGTTCAAGTGAACCTCTTGTAGCCTACAAATGCTGGACACAATCAATTAAGACTTCTAGCACATTTTATACTTCTAGCACGCAGAAGGAGTCTGAGTTTAGATACCATGCAAACCATGCAAAATGGATTGAGGAAATAAAAAACAGGCCATCAAGAGCATGTAAAACTTTGCATTGCTCATCAGAAGGAGACTCGGTTAGCAGATTGAGAAAATGCCTCTCAAATTAATCTCCTTAGCATGTTGTAGAAAATTGCAAAATAAAAAATGAAAGAGAAATTTTGAATAAAATTATCCATCAGTCTAACAAAAATTCCTTTACTAATCAAAACTTAGCAGGTTGACAAAACTAGGAATTACACTTTTAAATAACAGATTCTTTATTCAAGTGCTCACCTGAAAGATTAAAGCCCCTTCTTCCTACTGGCATTATTTCTGCACTGGCTGGAAGAAGCAGATGATACCCACACCCCTATAACTAATTTACTACCAGCAGGGCAGATCAGTCATCCAGCATGTGGTTTTAAAAGCTGGGGTGTATTGACAGAAGCCAGCATTAGCCTAGGGAGGTTAATCATCTTAAGCTTACTGAGTGGTCAATGGACAGACGCAGCCTCCCTCACAGAGAAACCTGGAGTGGCTAAATTAGGTTCCTGCTTTAAACTACTCTCTACAGGTAGCTATTTTTTCCTTCTATTGAGTGAAATGACTCCCCTCAGTAAGCCAGAAACATCCTTCAGGCCACAGAGACTTTCCCCCTTTGGACTGGAATACACTGTATTTACACACTAGAAGATGCATTTGCTATTTTCCCCATCAGCAGTTATTTTAGGACATGAAACCCTTTTTCCTTTCTCCGTCATTTGTTCTCTCACCCCCCAACTTAACACTGGTTCCTCAGACCATTGCAAGAAACAGAAAGTCTGGTCACTGCTTTTAAAATACAGCATTTATATCAACAAGTACAGAGAAGTACTTTTCCTTACCACTTTGCTATTCTTGAAATGTTGATATTGCATTTACTGTCTGAAGTAAAATTCTATTGTAGTATATTATATGAGATGTGGCAATAAAGTACATACAAGAACCATTAAAGTAAATACATTTAATCATAATCCCAGCCCTCTAACCTGCAAGCCTCCTCATCCTACCAAACCAGCCATATGAACTGTCTCCTTCTCCGTGCCAGGACAAGGGTCCATGCAGCAGTGAACTGAGCCAGGCTGGGAAGTGGATTTGGATGAAAAGTAACCCAGGAGAAGAGGAGAAACTGAGCAACACGAAAATGGTCAAATTTAGCTCGGTAATCAATTATCACGATACTGGCAACACCAAGAGACAGACACATTGGCACGTGGGACAGGGCTGGAACACTTTGGTGAAGGTGTGAATCTACACCAGTTTACACAGGCTGTGAAAGCACAGCCTTAGGGAAGTCCCTGAAAGACGGGTAGTGGCAAGGAAGCAGACTCCCTTACAGCCAGGCACCGAGAGGTATTCTCCACAGAGGCACTATCAGCTCCTGTAACAGAATCACAGGACTGTCTAGGTCGGAAAAGACCTTGAAGATCATCCAGTCCAACCATTAACCCAACACTGACAGTTCCCAACTACGCCATATCCCTCAGTGCTAAGTCGACCCGACTCTTAAACCCCACCTCCAGGGATGGGGACTCCACCACCTCCCTGGGCAGCCCATTCCAATGCCTAACAACCCATTATGGAAAGAAAGGCTTCCTAAGATCTAGTCTAAACTTGCCCTGGCACAACATGAGCCCATTCCCTCTTGTCCTATCACTTATTACTTGGTTAAAGACACTCATCCCCAACTCTATGCAACCTCCCTTCAGGCAGCTGTAGAGGGCGATGAGGTCTCCCCTCAGCCTCCTCTTCTCTAGACTAAACACCCCCAGTTCCCTCAGCCTGTCCTCATACGATCTGTGCTCCAGACCCTGCACCAGCTCCGTTGCCCTTCTCTGGACACCCTCGAGTCATTCAATGTCCTTTTTGTAGTGAGGGGCCCAAAACTGAACACAGGAATTGAGGTGCGGCCTCACCAGAGCCGAGTACAGGGGCAAGATCCCTTCCCTGTCCCTGCTGGCCACGCTATTGCTAACACAAGCCAGGATGCCATTGGCCTTCTTGGCCCCCTGGGCACACTGCTGGCTCCTGTTCAGCCGGCTGTCAATCAACACCCCAGGTCCCTCTCTGACTGGCAGCTCTCCAGCCACTCCTCCCCAAGCCTGTAGCGCTGCTGGGGGTTGTTGTGGCCCAAAGGGAGCCCCTGGCATTTGGCCTTATGGAAACTGAGTTGGCCTCAGCCCATGGCTCCAGCCTGTCCAGGTCTCTCTGCAGAGCCTCCCTACCCTCGAGCAGATCAACACTCCTACCCAGCTTGGTGTCATCTGCAAACTGACTGAGGGTGCACTCGATCCCCTCGTCCCGATCATCAATAAAGATGTTAAATAGGATGTCAACTCCAGCACAGCTGTGGATGGGGTTATACAGAGAAAAAAAAAAAAAAAAAGATTCCTTATAGTTGTATTACTATTTATTCCATCCTTTTCATTCACTGACATTGCTGTGTCAATATGAGCGGCTTTAAACCGATACACCAGTTTCACCATTACAATGATTGAACTGTGTTAAGCACATCTTGGATCAGAAACACTTTAACATTTCCATATACATAAAGCCAAGAAAGTCAAAGCTTGAATAAAAAGAAGAATCACCCACAGTCACTCCTTTTTGATGTCAATTCTTCCCAGCACATATCTGAGCAAATGAAGAAAAGACAGTCTTGCATAAAACACTAACGCATCCTGGATCCCACAATTTCATGTATACTTATTCCTTCAGTGCAGCCTAAAATAAAATGCACTTTTTTATTGTATTGCATATGATCAGTCACTACTCCTATCAGAAAAGAAACTTCCTGTAGCTATAAATCAAGCACCTATGTGTCTGTCTAGTGTAGAACAAGAAGCTTTTTCTTTAAGAGGTGCAAAACATTGAATATTGTGTCATCCTGCAGAAGTCAAAAAGATTACAAGGATTTACAAGCATATCTGACTGATGCTGCATTGCAAAGAAGGAGGCAGAAAGAAATTGAAGTGACTTTACCGCGTGGCATGAAATTTACTCAAAATTTAGCTCATAATAAGAATAAAGTCAAATTTGGTAACAAGTAATGGCCAGGAGATACTGGGTTTTAATCAAACAAATACAGAGAAAGCTAGGGCAGAAGTCACATGTGGGATTTCATTAAAGACCCCAACATTTCTTCAGTCCCCTGACAGACTTTTTCTAATCTCACATCACTTCATTACTCATACATTTAGGATTCAGTCCAAGATTAAGTGTCTCTTTATGGGACAGCATTCATAGCAGGTTTCAAATCAGAAAGATCTGTAACTACATCCTGTCTTTCCACAAATGTAGTTGTGTATTTCTCTTGCCAGTCATGAATACACCAGCAATTAAGATAATGAATACATAATGCTCATGTACTTAAGACTCACAGACAAACCGGCACTTAAGACTAGCTCTGCACGAGGATCTGCATGTGGCAACTCACCCTTGCCACACTGAATACATTTTGACTCACTGGTTCTGATAAATATCACTATAAATGAACAAAGAACAGCACTCTAAATCCACTTACAAATAGCAAATCATTTCCACATTTTAAATGTGCTGTAACACTCAACCAATGGATCAGGAATGATGAAAATGATGCCACGAAGATAGCTTATCAAAAAGAAAACTTAATGCCAGTCCCAATCAGCCTCCACGACAATGTAACTTGTAAACTTGCACCCCTATCCAGGCAGTTTCAGGTGCCAAAGAGATACACAGCCCATCATGCGCACGACAGAATGCTCTTTACTGTGTATCGATAAGCATTTTTTGGGGGAGAAAATGGCAAACATCACTTCAAGCAACAAGCTTGCAGACGGTCACCTTAATTTCTGTATCCTTACCTTTTCAGACCTCCAATTACAATGAAGAAAGGTTTTCTATTTGTGAAGGGTTTTTTAACCTAATCAAAGTGTTTCTGAAAAAAACAAAATCATCACCAGGTTTAAGGCAAAGCCATACAAATGTTTTTGAACAGCAAAGAAAAAGCAACACTGCTACACAGATACCCGTTATAATGAGACATATATGATAGGCCTCAGTCTTCTGTTCCTGTGGCAACAGAAATTCCTTTATTTTTAAGCACCTTACTTTCCAAATACACTTGTAGACATTCTGCTCTGCTTTTTCCTGCACAATTTAAATATCACATTGAGTAGATTTAACCGCTTTATTCTGAAAAGCGTTGTTGGATTTTTTTCTTAGCTGGGTGAGATAAAGTAAGACAAAGTTTGAAAAAATATTTATTATAAAGTCTTTGCAACAAAAGATGTGCTAGTGGCTTCCAAACTTTCTAGACCACAGACCACTACGAAAATCTCACAGACCTTCTGATACCCTTCACCGTAAAAATTTCAACAAAAAAACCCAAATAATACAATGTGGGTCCTCAGACCAGTGAAACTATTTATTATGGCATGATTTGTACACCACAACTTGGGAAATACTAATTAATACAACATTCACAACTCAGACATCTGCAAGAGTGAAGTCAGTTCCACCTGAACTAGCCAGGCCCTTTCTTCATATCACTCAAATTGCAACTTCAGGAATAAATTCACCTCAGAATATTCTAGCAAACTAACACTGCTTTTCTTTTTCTTAACATGGTGGATCTAGCTCCAGCACCCCTGCTCCTATATGCTGCTCCCTGCTCCCTGAGAGGAAGGCCATCTCTCAGGTTCCTCAGGACTGACACATTGTTCACAACCAACATCTCAAACACCATTCCAGAGGCAGCAGCACCTGAAACGATGAGCACACCGCTTACTGTGCTAGGTGTCTCACCAAATGCATGCAGCCTGTGCCACTTCCCATGCCCGGATGTGCCTAAGATGCAGGTACAGCAATGCCTGGCAGGCATATCATCAAGAGATGGCACAAGAATGGAAGCATGTAGGGACATATGTAGTAGATGTCCATCCTAAGTAAAAAACAAAAAATTAATCTCTTTCACAATTTTCCACCTACACAAAAAAAGCTGCATGGATCAATACTACTTCAATACTGCTATCTCAAAGCATTCAGGAAATCCTGAATTTCCTCTGACTCACACATACTATTGCATGATATGAGATAAACGCCCTAAGTCAGAGGGACTGACACCAATCCACAACTCTCCTCATCCATCTCATCTCACTACAGTCATTGACTCCTCCTCACCCAAGCCCTAATCCTCAACAGCTGAGGCACTGAAGAGCATTACCCAAATTGGAAGAAACAGACAGAAAAGGAGATTTCAAGAGGCTGATTTCAGGGTCTTACATCATCCCTGGACAAGCCTCCTCCCTATCTTCAATTTGCAAAGGGCTGAGAAAAGTACCTTTCACAGGCCCCTTAAGCCTTTTAAAATCTTCCTTGGTGCCTAGCTAAACGTTGATATTATGAGTCCCAGTTACATACACAAATATTCTCACACATACTGTAAATGCTCCAATTCACTCTATATAATAGGCTGATCCTTGGAACACTATAAATTTATTTAAATTCCTTTATATGTGAGGATTAAAAATTATGACTGAAGACAGAAGGAGCTTTCCTTTGTTACAACATCAGAACAGAAGCAGCACAGTGTCCAAAGCTGTAGTAATATATGAGATTTTGGAGAAGTCAAACCTAATGACACTAGCCTTGCAAATGAAAACCTAGGATGGCACACATTGATTAAAAAAAAAAAAAAGGTAAAACCCAATGTAAACAAAGATGTAGGTCAATCAGGTGTTCACACCTACGCCAAAGCATATGGAAAAGTCCAAAAGCAACTTTAAAAATTTTCTTTTCCTAACCATACACAAGGAATATGGCCAAGGAACACAAGTATGAAAAGATGAGGAAAAGAGTGTGTATTTATATGAATACATTTCTATTAACTAGGACAAGAGTCTTTATATTTCAGGTATAAACACTATGAAGTCACAATATTGAAATTTTTTTTTTGCAATTATATATACTGCTTTGGAGGAGCAGTCCTTATTTTTAACTGGAATATTTATAGTTTTCCATTCTATCCTATCAAAAAAGGTGTCATTTCCAGCAAAAACTTTTCAAGAGAGAATAAAGATCCCTACTACTTCTTCACAGTCTCCTACTTACAGTTTTCAGATGTTGGCACTAACAAGCCTAACAACAGCATCATTTCTTCATCTGAACAATCTGGTATTGGCCTCCATTGGAACAAGGTTACTAAATTAGAGGAGTAATTCCTATGTTTTCACATCTGTTCCCCTTAAAAATTATGTATAATTCAGTACAGACTGTAAAATACCTTATGAAGTCTTCTCCCAATGCGTAAACATTTGCTGTCAACTGAAAAATGTTCTGCGATTGACATTGGGTTTATATTGGCTCCCTCTGCTGGCTAAAATGCACAAAGTGTAATTTAATTGAGATTTTTAAAAAAATCTTTTTCGTAAATTGTGGGAAGTACAGAATTGCACCAAAGACAATGGCATAGCACAGAAATAGTTTCGTTTATAATCCACCCAAGAAAGTTTGCCAGTTCAAACCTGACTATAGCAGTATTGATATTGCCAACCCAAAGGATTAAGAAAAGAAAAAAAATCATACACCATAGAAGGAAAAAATATCTATACACCTTTTAGAAGTAAACCAGGCATACTGGAGGAAGAGAATACAAAAGAAATACCATTTGGGGGTACTATTTAAGAAGAACAGTTCATTTAATGTCCAGAATTTTGAAGCAGATTTGGGAAGCTATTTTGGCATTGGTTTTAAATATTTCTGTTAGTTTCTAACTCTTCTATATATTATATTCAGGCAAGAATAACCTAAAACATTTTAAAATAAACTGAAAACATGTCTAAATATATTTTCAGATGCTCTTTGATAGCAGTCCAAGGACATTTTTAAAAAGTTTATGGGAAATTTCAGCAACAATTATTCTATCTTTTAGCAATGAGTGTTTGGAAGATGGGAACTTCTTTAGTACTTCCAACATCTGCACTCATACAAAGCTGCATAGACGCATCAGTTACCTGCCCATCTTTGAATCACAGATTACTTTTCTCTTACAAAAATAATCAACCAACCACCATGAAAAATAATACAACCAAAGGAGGAAATAGCTTGTAAGTATCTCGGAGTCAAACACTGTAAAAGTGCCAAACTATGGTTTGTTTTTCCAGCACTTACTTCCAATGTACTGATTTTAACTTTGATATGAAGAAGAATTATTCTAAAGGTTTCAGTCATAGGGAAGAATTTTTAACCTAGCCTTGACTACGGAATTTGGTATTTGTAAAGGAGAGACTTTTCCACATCATCTACATCTTTCTTATCCCGCCTAAAATTTCATCTGAGGATGAACTGACCTTTTTTGCCCCCTCCCAAACTGAGATGTCAAATTCCTCTAAATTCAAGTTCTTATAAAATCACTCTAGGTTTTGTTCTCACCTCCCCCAGTTTTGTGGTCACTTTCACTGAGAAGACGACAAATGATAGATGTATAAATCAAAAGAACAAAGCAGAGCAGTAAGCTGACTACAGCATATAAAATTATTATTGTATTGGCCATAGGATGAAATGTACCCAGGCCTTGTAGCTAACAGTTACAAAGATTTTTACCCTCCATACTGCGCAAATTTTCTCTCACCAAAGACTGTCTGGTTATGAATGAAGATAACAGGCCCTGACATTCACACATTCCTGCTCAGTGGCTTACAACTTAAACGTGGGTATAAATAAATGAATATAAAAATATTTCTCTCATGTAGTATTACCTCCATTTAGTCTTTGTTCTGCTCAGACAGTTCCTTCTGGAATTATTTAAATTTGGGTTATTTTGAACAGGCAACCAGAATACAAAACAAATAGTCCCCAGTGAAATTTCAGAATTACACATTCAATTTTTTCCACAAGGCTCTTGTGATGATGACTGTAAAAAGTTTTACGTATTGCAAGACTCTACCAGTATTTAATCTGCAACTGAAGAAAAAAAAAAGAATGGTTTAGATCACACTCAGGCTTAGAATTTATGCACGTTGTCCAATAAACAAGACTTCACACATTGTACACCATACCATTATTCTTTGTTCATCAGTAGAGAAAGCCAGCTGGACTTTCATTCTTTAGAGATACAAGCACATTTTCCAGCACAGAGCTAACTTCAAATTCATCAGCTATTAACATTCTCCAATAACATCTCAGTCATTTCCTTGGGGAAGAAGAAAGAAGAGACAAAGAAACAAGCAATCTACAGTGCAATGAATCAGACTGCTACACATCGTGTATTTCTAGATAGAATATGTCAGTGAACATTTTTGTAACTCTGTTCCCAATTACTAAAATCCTATCACTAATATTATCCCTATTATTAAATTTTTAGAGAAGAAAGAAACAGTCTGTCATTAGGACAAAAATTTCTTAAAGGGCATATTCATTAACAATAATTTCAATAATTAGATCAATCCCACCTAGGTTTGCAGAAATTCCATCCTGCAAGAGTGTCAATGTTATAATTTTGTGGAAGATAAAAATCTTTCCATCTGAATGGCTGAACTCCCACCCAAGTAAAAAAATTTATTATGAACATAAAACATTAAGTAATGGCATTTTCTTAATGTAGTATTATACATTTTTCTCTTGCATATACCCTGATTGTAGTTATAAACAGGCCTGCAGAATTTCCATTTCGAGGTTATCAAAGAAGCAGTTGCAAGCTATATTTGTCACCACATAGCTACAGGACAGTTGCAAAGGCAGGTATGTTTTTCAAGTGGAAGAAGCAGTGGCCACATGGGGTAGGAAACACCAGTGAGAAAAGCAGTGCTCTGTGATTACCCGAGTTTTCCCTCAGGCATCCAAACCCATCAGGCTTCCCTGCCAAGCTCCTGTCACCCACTGGCAACCACATTAAGAATGGTCTACATCTCAGTATTATTAGAATAAGCTAGTTTTAGTTATAGAAATGTGAATTTGGCATCATTGCTACAAGCATACACAAATTTACAAATCAATTACTATTTGGAAAACAAACTGGCTTATATTTACTGCTGATCAATGATACAGCAGAATACTTAATGACACCCAAGCATTTGCAGAACATGCAAGCTGTGCCAACAAAATATATAAACTCAAGAGTCTTGGACATCTACCTAGAGCTCTTTAGCTGATTCGTCTGGACTCTAATGAGTTTACTGTGTATGTATCACACACCCAAAACTATCAGCTGCAACAGATGAATCCTTCAATGCAGCTTTAGGATGAGATGAAGAACGGAACAATTCATTAAAAAAGACATTAATTTACAGAAGGTTAGAGCTATTAAAAGTAAAAAGATGACAGAATAGAAAGCGCATTCTGGATGTAGCTGCAACAACTCATATCCGTGATTCCTGCAAGTATTAATATTACAGACTTTTTGGTAAAATGACCTCACCAGAAGAAACTTGTGATAGAACTAAAATTGAATTGTTCAGATCATTAGCTGAACAAGCTTTTTCCTTTCAGACACTGTTTTATTTTGCTATCTTTCAAGACTATTGTCTTTCCATTTTTTTTCCACATTTTTCAGGGAAGTTTATCGTTGTTTTCAAATTCAACATTTTCTACCTATATTTTTCCCAAATTACACGTATTACTACATGATCAATCACTTGATTTTTATCAGTGTACAGCATAACACGTGTTGCTGTAACATGTTTATGTGACTCTACTTTGCTTACAGCAAATACAAGATCACACAACTTACGCAAAATCTCTTTCACTCCAACTACAGAATTCCTACCTCATGACAGGAGAAGAGCCGAACTCCTTCCATCTGATGGAAGACTGGGTAGTGGGTGTTATCAATTGTATCACGGCGGTAGACATCTCCCACTGCCAGAAAGGCATCTAGGCCAGAGTGTATCAAGTCCCACTGATGAGCTGATGTATGTGCTCTTAGCATGTGATCACGATTCAAATAGTAGTTATCCTCTTTCCTTCTGCTGGCATGGTTTTGTGGGATAAGCAAACTATCAAAATTCTGCTGTACTGTAACCACTGGAGAAAGACCATCATAGACAGAAAACAGGGGAGTCCCACGGCGTCCTATATATTGTTTGTAAAAGTGGTCCTTCACCTGCTCCTTGATTAGCCACAAAGGGTGATGCTTTGTGTTGTGCAAGTTCTTCCCGACCTTGGAAAGAATCTTCTCTGTGACATTGCTGTAGTCATCTTGAGGATAAGCTTTACCAAACAGTTCCACAGTATTTGAGCAGGGTGTGTTGGCAGAAAAATCTGAAGGTACAGTCTTGGATGAAGAATACCTTGAATGGGTGGGAATTCCTCTTACCTTCACTTTTGGTGATAAAGCTGTTTTAGAATACTTAGCTACTCTCATGAATTTCCAGAGCATTGCCATTGCAAACTCGTTTATGATCTAGAGAAAGACAAATTTAAAAAATTGAGTTAGGATCTGCAATCTTGCTGCAGGAGTTGCTAGTATCTCAGGGATAAGTGAAATCAAATGTCTGTTTGATTAATATGACAAAGTTTCTGTTATAAACCATTATTTTTATTTCAGAGGAGGGAAAATAAACTTGTGAGCAAATTTCAGGTAGGATAGCTCATTCAATTATCAGTCTTCTGCATCACTGCTTCAGTATTAATGACTCTAGAGCTAGCCTTAACCCCATTCCAGATACTGCTACTCTTTACAGCTGAATAATCAGGCCTTCTTTGAAACAGTATTTTTCAACTGGTTAAAATATGAGGCAATAACTGAATATTACTTATGAGAAACTCAGAAATTTAACAACGCCTTTCAGCAGTCAGGGCTTGCTTATAATAAAACCCCAAGCATTAACCTATTGTTGTATCATCTCCCCCGATTAGCAGAAGCTACAGAAGGCATTCCACATCAACTAGATGCATGTGACACACATTATGCAATAATCATTAATTCTTACTTAATGCCAAACAAAACCAGTTTAACCTTTCAAACCACTGAACAACTGTGAAAAAACAGATGGCCAGACCACAAGGCATATATTTATATATAAACAGCATATTAAGTTCAAATATGAGTATTGCACAAGAATCACAATAAAGGCTCCACATAGTCAAAAGCAACGCTAGCATTTTGGGGTGAGCACAAAAGCCCTTTTCCATATGTTCCCAGAATGGCCATTTTCACATCTTACATCACTGTACTGGACAAGGAGGCTTGCCCAGTATCAGGAAGGTGAATGAAGTGATGAGATTCTGAAAAATGTCTGCAGTGAACAACTCATTTCCTGTCAAAGGGCCATTTTTACACATCCACCCTGTTTACAAGCAGGCTTTGTGCTTCACATGTACACAGCTGCATTTTCTGGAGTGTTCAAAGACATAATTCTAAAAACAAAGAGTTTTAGGGATAACAGGCCCTTCAGTCATTCCAAATGCATAAACCCGTTCTGAGATGCAAAATCCCTAGAAAATACATAGTTGGGCTTCACAAATACTAGCATAGGTTCCAGTAAAATAATTAAGCACTACAATTGCTTATTACAGAATGGGAAAATAGAGGCATTAGAAGTTAAGTGACTGGGGAAAGGCATCTACCCCAAACAAACTGGTCTGTATTTCTCTATGAACCAAGAAATCCAGGGCCACAGGTTTTCTGCGTGAATGAACTTCCCATGAAAGTAATCTTAAATAAATGGGGGAACAAAGGACATAAGCAATGAATAGACCTCAGTCTTGAAGGCATAGCTTTCCATCTTTAAGCTAGGATTATGGCATCTGGTTAGCTTTGCATCAGAACATAAGGGAAACAAATATAAAAAAAGAACAAACAAGATAAGATTATTTTTCATACTCTTAAACTCCAAAAATATATATGCAAACAGAACAGACATTCTAGAATATGGAGTCCCCAAAAAAAGCAGATCTGTAAAAGATAATGGGTATGTTCATATTTGGCTTGCTTCCTTCTGACTTATGCCTCTACGGGTTCTGGCTTCTATTCTCTACAGGTCTATTTCCTGAAGTAACTGTATCTCAATATATCAAAATAAAGACAAGCTGGGTAGTCAGAAATTAAATTTGGCAGAGTAGCATAAGATTACTAAATATTTGGTTTAACCTTTTTTTCCTGGTCAAATATCTTAAGAAAAAAGAGTAGCTACAACTTTTACCTAGTTTGGAAACTTTTAAGGAAGAGTACTTTTTTTTTTTAAGGGTTTGAGAAATTACGTCAACAAATTAGGTCTTGGCCATTACTGATAAGTTTCTTTCATAAATGAATTCACACACACACACACCCCTCCCCACCAGAAACCCCTATGACATAGACTAAAGGAGGGATAGCCTTACATTTTGAAAAGAGGCTCCATTTCCCCAAACATACGTTCTCCTTCATGGAAAGTGAGTTCTCATTTTCAAACAGCTGCTTGAAATACCCAGTTCTAGTCAGATAATGAATTCAGCTTCCCTTAAGTAAATATCACCATCTGCCCAAACATTTATTTTTCAAAAAAAATTCAATTCAAAACTTACACATAACTGTAACATATGAAAAACTCTCGTGACTTTATCGTGAGTCTCGTGATGTTTGCTGCTTTCCTAAATACCGTTTGTCTGAGAATCAGACAACCATGTAAGAAGTTTAACTTTCACATAAACAGTTCTTCTTATGATTATAACCTTACGGAGAAAGAAATCAGAACATGAACCATAAGTGTTGGGGGACTCATGATTTTTAAGGGAGACTAACATATACATCTTTAAGGGCTTACTTGATGATTTTTCATTATTTATAAAGAGCAACACTGCTATCAGTTTCTGATAGTTTAGAAAAGCTAATTTGCTATTTTTTCTGAGAAAGTGATATATGCCCTTCACAAACTTGTACAAGAGAAAAATCTACAGATGAACTTGTATAAGAGTTTTCATCTTAACATTATGCTTGTGCCTTAAATAGCTAAATTGCATTACTATCTGCACTATTATTTTAATGTAAAGCAAAATCTACTGTAAGCAGTAAGAAAGGTTAGTTATCCAGTGTTCAAGTACAGCAAACAGCAGCAAACAACCAGTAAAGGAATCATCAACGTGGTATCACACAAGAGTGCCAGAAACACTGAAGTCCTTCACTGACACTCTTCTGCTCCCAATCTCCCACCACAGACTCATGTATGCTACTTCCAGGATCATTACAGAAAAATGATATTGGATTTAGTTCAACTCAGCTGGTGATAAATTACATTTGGTGAGAAAAGCTATAGAGAAGGAGGGAAAAAGCCACGTTGACACTCTTTATACCATACATTTGAAGAAACCTTCAAATCAAAGGAATGTTTAACAGGGTGGAGAACACTAGAAAATAAAGAAATCTCTTTACCTTTCTGCTAGGAATAAATAACTGATGCTAAAAATACACTAATTACTTATGTTCACTTGTAATAAATAGACAGGTATTTCTAGTAGACATCTATCTAAAGGTCTGAAAAAGCACAGTTTAAATTCGTCTTTTTCTTCCTTCATTTCCACCATGTTTATTATTTGGCAGTAAAATGAAACTGGTTTCTGTGCACGCTGACAAAACCTGAATCCCACAGCAGTGACTGCCAGCCAACTAACCGCAGCAAGCCAAATAGCAGCTGTAGGTCCTGTGGCTGAAAACAAATACATAAATGGGAAAAACATTGAACAACCACCACTCCCATCTATGATGCAAAGATGGCAAAGCACTCCACCAGCATAGTAGATGGTCACGTGCTCTGGGCTTGCCAGTGGCTCTGACTCACAGCTGGGAGTCGAGGCAGGTGTTTGGAAGCAGGCTGCCCACCAGCAGCAACCAGTGGGGCATCTCAAAGCACTGCAGGTGGGCGGGCAAGAACCAGGCTCGCCATCTCCTATTACACAGGTCCTTACCTTGTCAATGCCACTGCCACATTCCTGGGTACCTCAGCAGCTCCTCTGAAGAAGCTCCATGGGCCTCTCCCTGTACCTCAATCTCCATACTGAGATGTCTAATACAACTGCAGGAACTCTGATAGAGATGATATCATACATCATGTTTTGGCAGTACATTTGGAACCATGCCGGCATGAGGGTACGACCTTTTATGCAGATTCCAGGTAGACCAGAGGACAGGAGGTGGCACCCATGCCACCAGGGATGAAGGCATCAGAACAACCTGTCCGTGCTGTGGATAGACCAGGTACAGATGTGACTGCACTTGCCAATATCAGTTCTCTACCACAGACCCCGTGCCATTTCTACAGCAGTTTCAGTTGATGGGCATGGCTCCTTCATCCCCCACAGAAAACCAACCATCCCATGTGCAGCAGTACAGCAGACATTACACATGCAGAAGTACACCACAGTCAGGAGGCTTAACAACAGGGAAACAGCAGGAAGAATACCAAAAAAATACTGTGATTTTGGAGCACATGCAAAAGGCAGTTTGATGTGATAAGGGATCATATTGCTGTACTGTTAAGACATGTCCCTTCATGTCTAAATTCAGGTTTCCGTGTCATTGTGCAGCAAGGATTAAGACAGCATTATCACAGCTGCAGTGGTATTTGTCACAAGTCCTGTCTATTCCACTGAGGTTTAGGAAAGAATCGTAGACTCAGTGAAATTCCTTACTTCTGCCTTGAAAAAGAAAGAGAAAAGAAGGGTAGTTTAGCAGCTCACAATGAAAAGGCCTGCGCACCAGTGTTGTTTTATTCTCCCACCTCTCCTAGAAAAGTGGAAGAGAGAGAATGCTCTTGTTTGAGCAAACTAGAGCCCACCAGTGACCCAAACAGGCCTGCTTTCAGGGCCATTTGCTAGATATTCGTATCTGTGAGCCAAGGGCATCCTTACTCTTGCTGACCGCTTTTCTGTACACCCTGTGATTTTTACTGTTTATGGCTGCAGAAACACAGATGGGCTACTGCATACATAAACTGAAGTACATGATGGGTTTGAAACTAAAATTCTACAAAGATGAGAGTCTGTCTCCTATCCAAGAATAGCTAATTAATGCAAGACTCTGAAGTGCCATGGAAAATGTTAGAAAAGTTGGGCTGCCACCATTTTGTGATGTGACAGCTTTTATCTACCGTATGTGTGGGGAGGGGAGTTCAACCAACATAGCATATGTTAAAACAAAAATTATAAACATATGCTAGGCTGCTAAAATTGGACATTTACCAGTCTGCTTAGCAATTTAGCTAAGCATTGGATTTTAGTTTTGAAAACTATGTAGGCATACAGCAGCAAATATCATTGTATTGCCACGACCACATCTACACTGCATAGGATGTAAGAGAAATTATTTTGCACGCAATACTAATAACGAGCTCAGGGTTTTTTTAAGCTCATTTTAAAATGCAGATACATTGTTGTACACTAGAACAGACTTTCACTCTTACTGAGCATGCTGAATTTGTTATACACATAAACATCTGAAATAGCCTTACAGACAGCTTAGAATGGATCCATTTTAGAACCTGACCTTCCAAAGCCAAAACATTTTCAGATGTCCCCGATAATGGCAAAACACCCAATGGAGAAAATTTTGCATGCACTATAAAGCACCAGGCAAGTTAACAAGGCCTTCAAGTATTTGGCTCTTAATTTCTTCATGCACTTGGAGTGCATGTAGTTAATAATCCATCATCAGGTTCCAAGAAACATACAGAATAACTTTTTTTTTTTGTTATTTTTCTTAACTGAAGCAAAAATGTGTCATAAGCTGGCTTGCTGTCTGCTCTCTAATAGTGATACATTAATCATGATGCTACCTTTGGCAACGTTTTAAGGCTTGCAATATTTAGAAAGAAAATTAAAAAACCTTTTCTGGGATAAGGCATGACCATGTTTTCTGTCACGTTACATGTAAGACCTTCTTAAATATGAAATAAAAGGTATTAACAACCTTTTTCACTGATATTGTCTGAGCAGTGGCCAGTATTTTATGCCTTGTCTTACATATATGAGAACCTGACAGCAAGCACAGAAAATGTAGTCCATACTTCTGAGGCACACATTCAACCACCTTCAACATTCTTCAGGACCGCAGGACAGGCTAAGATAGTCATCATGGGCAGCAAGTCTTTGGAAAGGTAAACACACTTCTGCAAGGGCTTCTGGGCAAGCACCAGTTCGAAATTATTTTGAATCATCACTTGAGTACACTCAACATTCAGTTTCAGGTTGGATATTGAAAATGATAACAAATGTTGTATTTATATCACACTGCAACAACTTTCAGATTGCGGTGAGTCCTCCAAAGGCTGCTACAGGCACTAGTTTCCTTGGATACACAGTGTCACTCTAAGATTGTTCAGGTTTATCCACAAGTTTCCCACTTAGTAAAAAGATAACACTTCTCAAGATATACGATTCAAGACAGGTAAAATGTGTTTCAGTAGTCAAAATACTTGCAAACTCTGCATCTGTGCTGCCTAGCTGGTATAAGACTGTTTCAAAAGATTGACATAATCATGTTTCAAGACAACCTGTAGTGAATTTGGTTTAAGCACTTCAGAAGTAGAGTATCCACACTCTGGAATTTGTGATCAGCAAGCTAATCAGGTGCATCAAATTGCTGAATTATTCTGAGAGTATACAATTTTTTTACAAAAGAAAAGTATACAGCATAACTGATATTAGAAGTTAAGGACTAAAGACAAACAAATTCAGACTTCTGATTCTAGAAGATGGAAAGACACCAAATCATTAACAATCAAAATTGAGAAGTGTAACGTGAGCCATCCAACCATATAATTTTTAGTTGAACAGAAAAAAACAGATTAATAAAAACAAAATAAACAGAGGAAAGAAATTATCAGGGAATTAAAAAAAAGTGGGGGGAAGGATATGACAGTAGATTAAACAAAGGAAAATCACCCCTGCTCAGAAACAGTATCTAATTTTCTTTCATTTATACCTTAATTATTTCTTGATTTTCTTTGTCACAAACTAAAACAGAGTTTGTTTTTACTGAAGAAAAGTCAGTTAAGCCCTTTAGTGGAAACTTTCAGTAGTGTGCAATGACTAAGGCACACAAAACTCTACTGAAAGTTAAACAGCTGTGACCTGAGCTCCTACTGACATACCTGTGCTCTTCCCTCCCTCCACAAGAGACAAAACTATAATAGTCAATTCCATATTTTAAGTGAAATTCCTTATTACACAAACATATATTGAATGCATTACATTACAAATTACAGACTGCAAAAAGGGAACGCAGAAATCAGTCTTAAATATTCTCAAATGTCTCCTGCTTTTAAACACATCCATTTTTCAAGGGATATATTTTTCAAGAGAAAAAACACTATATTTGTCTCCTGAGAGAATATTATTTTTCCAATACCTTGAAAATGTTGCCAATTAGTTTTCTTTGTTACAAGACATACTGTAAATAACTGACAGATTAAAGAGAAAGAGACTTTTAAATACCTATGAAATCCCCACTGGAGTCAAGATTACCACTATCTCTTCTGCCTCCTTTATTTCCACCAATATCTGCAACTTGATTATCTGTAGTCTTCTACAGAGGTATATGCCATCAAGAATTTTACTGATATGGAGTTTTATCTGAGTAAAAATTAATTTGTTTAGAAGTTAGATATTAGCAACATTTATGTGTAGTGGTATACTTTCTTAATTCTCACTGATTATTAACTACACCTTTTGGACATAATAAAACCACAGAGAAATCATCCTGATTTAAAAACAGAAGGAAATAATTCTTTTGCAGTCAGTTATTAAATGCCAAGAATGGGACACATTCAGACTTTGTAACAGTGCAAAGGACAACAGAGGAAGTAATTAAGTATTAATAATTTCCATGACAGTAATCCAAAACACTACACCATAAAACAACTCGACAACATGAGGGGTGATAAATGTGGTATATGCTGCACTCCTGAAACAGTAGAACCTCCTGAACTTCAGCACTGCTTCTCATACAGAGAAAGCCGCTTATGGCGTTGCCATGTGTCAGCGGTCTCAGTGAGATGAAGATGCACATCGCAATACACAGCAAGAAAGTACAAAGCTTTAGGTATATGCTTTACTTTTACAGTGTAAGGCAGAAAGGCTCAACTGCAGCCACCAGAAGTGCTGGATCCTCCTAGTGGGCCAACAGGGAAACCTAGCCCTCTGGAAGTGCCTGTGGTAGACAGAAAAGATACCCTTCAACTTAGAAGGCATAATTACCAAATCATGATTGCCTGCCTCCTCCAACGAAAACACAGAAGAAAAACACAGCAACATTTTACATACCAGATTCAACATACATACTAATGGGCTACATTTAACCATCTGCAAAATAGTCCACATGTCCAAATATCAAAGTTTCAGACACTTCATAAGGGATAGTAAAAAATTAAATTTGAGAAACAAACCCAGCCCACCCAATACTAAGAAAATCAAACGGCTTAGATGGGTCATGCCAGAGAAGGCAGCTAACATGAATCTCTCAGTTCATCTATAAACTGAAAGTCTTCAACTTTACCTGCTGTCTCCCAGTAGTACTCTAATTCCCACCATCTCCTTCCATTCTTGAGGAGAACTGGGGAAATTCATGACTCAGCATAGATCTCCAGATGCCCTCCTTAGTAATACCCTATACATCATGATGTAGTTTACAAGAATAATCTAAATATTAATATAAAATAACAAATGTAATGACTATTTTAAGCTAGGGCATTATTTCATGGTTTAAATATATATGTAATAAACAAACTAGCCTTTCCTATCATGTTTCCACACTAAGTAGAGGTGGAGGTATTGTAAATTTTGTGTCACATCGATTTTCTGCCACACCAAGCACTAAAGAGATCAGTTTCATGTATTTGCTACCATCTTGAACCAGAATATCACCAGAGATCCACACTTAGACCTAGGTGTGATGTGAACTTGTTCTCAACTCTAACTCACCTGCAGTATCGCACCTTAGTCTGTCTCTATTATAGAAATAATGAAAGTCTATGAACAGACAGAGCCTTTACCAGGAATATGTATATTTCAACAGCCAATCAAGAAAAGAAAGACAGAAACAAATTCCTCTGCGGATTTTACTTCAGAATCAATAAGTCTCGTGGACTTCAGTATGGATAAAGAAAACGTAGAAGTTTGCAGCAGAGACTCCACTGCAGTTCAACACCTCCCAGTTAGAAAATGTATGATCACACGTGTACAAAAAAGTCATCTCTAGTTTGAACAGCACAGTCTTCATTTATCTGTCACAGGCTCTGACAAAGCGTTTAAGGAAAAGATTAGAAGGCTCCTAAGGAGGGAACTACATTTCCCTGCCTCAGGCATACCAGTTCTCTGAGGTTGATAGCAATGGGGCTGAAATATTAATGAGTAAGTCATTTGTCAAGAAAATTATTCAAGAAACCTTGGCAGTCGCACAGAGAGGCTAACAATAAGATAACAAGCTACAGTAGTACAAACCAGGTGGTTAAAAGAGAAAAGGGGAAGAAAAAAATCACTTTAATTTGCTTGACCACACTCATAAGCTTTGGAAGAAAACAATAAATAAATGAATTGAAATATTTAAAGATAAAAATTAATGAGACTCAGAATTGGTAATAACAGGTACTAACTTCTAAAAGGGACTATGGGTTCTTCTAAAAATCTAGAATTCAAGTTTTCAAGTCTTCATTACTCAAAGAAATTACTTCTAGTGATACTCTCTGCAAATAAACTTAGCTTACCATGTAGTATGTGAGCTAAAAGGTGCTGTCATGACAGAAGCCACTTAATTATTGAAAACTAAAAAAAAAAAAAAAAAAAAAAAATCCCACAAAGGACAGATGCACAAAAATGAAAAACCACTTATTATTGAGGTTTCCATCACAAATCACAATGAAGAAAGACAAAGACAAAATTGTAACCACTGTGTCAAATCAGGTATTAAAATCTATACTCCCTACAAAGACCTAAGAACTAAATCAGTTCCAGGAGCTTCCAAGTATTATTTCTCCATAAGAGGAACTTGCAAAAGAAAATAATTAAGAAAAGATTCAGTCAGACTCCATGTCCTAACATTTATTCCCACATTTTATATTTATTCATACATTTTGATACAATTTAAATATAAGTATGTTTTTAGGGCCAGGTATACTGTAATTTTATACAGTATTCTTTATATAATAAATTTGAAGGCTTAGTTTTTAAAGGGACATTGCTAATTTTTAGTGTAAGCAAATCTGAAAAGCATGCAAAGCATTATCATCTATTAAAAAGTAATCTAAAACTTTCATGAAAATAGAAGGTGGTCCTATTATCAACTAAACCAAGTTATTAATTACATTGATTTACCAAAACACAGTCATCTTGCTAAACATCAAAACATGCTAAACATGTCCAACAATAGGATCCATGGGTTCGATCACCACTGACACCTATTGGACATACATACAGAACAGTGTTATACAGCGGCGTTTAGATTCATTAAGCAGTACTCTGCTGTTACATAGCGTATCTCTATATAGAATCTCAAAGTGCTTTTCAGCCATTAACCAATTAAGCTCTACAATACCCCCATGAGAAAAGTATTGCATTATTTATACCCATTAGTGCAGCAGCTCCCAATTCAAAAGTGTTATACTTCAACATCTTTATTTTTTCTTTCTAAATTTTTTTATTATAGTGCCATTTTTCTCCATGTTCAGAATTTTTTCATTGTTTACAATATCATTTTATCAACAATTTAACAAGTATAATGGCTACTGTGAATAGAATCAAAACGTTTCAAAAGCAGCTTGCCAAAAATCACCTATTAGGTATCATGCCAAACGGTTCAGAAATACTGAACTATTACTACTGAAACAGCCTTCTCCCTGAATGTGCAGATTTTTAAGGCTCAAACCTACATCCCTTGAGCAAGAAACACAGAGTCATTGCTGTGTTTGTATTGTGTCTCAAACTTCATAGGCTTTAACATCATTGTAATTTAATCTTGTACTTAGTACTATCAGGAGAGATCAACTGGAGAGGCAGAAGACATTTTTAGAGGATATGGGAAGGTAAACATGAAGCATTGTTGAGGCAAACAGGGATATGAAAGAAGAAAGGAACAAACTAGGTGAAGCAGCATTGGACAGACCATCACCACTGTATCTGCTCCACAGCAGGGCTGGCCTGCAAACCAGCACAGCATTCACAAATTGTCTTCTTTTAACTAGGATTTCAGCTCTGATCACCACGTTTACCAGGACCAAAAATAGCATTCACTTTGATGAGGAAGTTTTGTTTGTTAGGGCCTCTTTTGGGGAAGTTTCACTTTATACCTAACCCCACTGCTGCTCTTATCTCAGATTATGCATAATGAGCCATGCCAGCCTGCCAGTCCAACCAGAAAAAGAACATTACATGGTGGATTATCTCTCCTGTATCACTTGTGAGAACTGACAGAATCATCTGAGATTCAAATAAACACAATACATACTGAGATCCAAGGCAGGTAATAAAGATAATAATCTTTTAATCATATTTACCAGTGAAAACCTAGCCAAAAGCAACAGCACGTCATCAGCCTTAGGACTTGGTTCTGCTGAGGCCAAAGCACCTGGGTGCTGGCCTGGCACAGCAGTCAGCATTTGCTAAAGAGTTTTGCAGAACCGAGGCTGAAGAGCTCAGCAGAGATCACACAAAGCCCATGACAACCTCAGAGTAAATGAAAAAGAAAGCAAAACATGTAATGAAACAGCAAAGAGGGTGCCTTCTTACGCCCCACATTACTACCATGGTAGCAGATCCTGAAGCCAGGCAGACCACGTGAAATATGAAGACGCAGCATCTAGAAAGGAAAATTGTCATGTCTGGTACCACAAGCATAGGCAATCAGAAAGAAGTGTGAGGTTAGTAGTGACAGATACTGCATATTAGTGCTAAATAATTCTAAACTATAATCTTTACCACAACCAGAGGGAAGAGTAAAAGCAAATCTATGGTAGGATTAAAAAACATGCTTTGAAACCAAATCTTTACTGAACGAAGGGGCAGGAGATGCAGATCTTGCAGTGTGCAGGAAGGTAGGAAATGACGACTCGCTGAGGCCAGAATCAACTACATGGCATGTAAGGTCACAATGACTTGATTTTAAGGTAAAAGGCATGGCCACAGTCCCTCTCCCTTAACTTTGTAAAAAACAATGGACTATTACTGTAAGGAACTGTTGCTATCAAAGGTGAGAAAGGGCAATCAGGTCTCACTCAGCAAGGAAAATATAATCAGCATCTACACAACATCAAACTGGGACAGCCACAGATTTATAATGAGTACTCAAATTTTTTTCAGTATGAACCCTTCACAGTAAATTCCTGTAGTTCCAAGGACCACCACGCAGCTCTATTAAATAAAAACGACAGATTAGACTTCTTACTCTCTACACTTAATTTTAAGGTTACAATTTCCCAAGTATAGCTATAATGTAACCAATATAGTGACCAATTTTGATTTTATTTTTGTTTTTTTCTTTGTAGTTATTATTACTTTATTGGGTCCTTAAAAAAAGAATTATTTTCATTTTCATGCTGCTACTCTATGTATACTCGAAGAACAAAAATAATTACAGGAAATCTGTCCAGCTTGATATAATGAAATTTGGCCTAGCATGGCACATCACCTCATTTTGTAGACAATACTGAAATATGAATATTGGACTCTACTTTTGAGGCTGAGTAGACAAAATCATATTCATCATGTCTGACGAGCCTGATTTATCTACAAATTTAATGAATACCCAAATGTGAACTGGCAATTTATTCAAAGACATGTAAGCAAAACTACAAAGATTTATATGCATAATTGTAAACATCCAACTTCTGTAGGTATAAAATAATTTCATATTCGTAAATTACAGCTGAACATTTCCAGTTGTTTACATGTTCCTACCCTCACCCCCTCTCCAGCCTCAACAAGAGGTGTCTCAGCTGGATGATGTTCTTACCTCATACTCCATGAGAAGCCAAATATATCTAAGACTTTTTTGGGGTCTGTTCTCAGCTAAGGCAGACTGAATACCATTCACTGCTTTAAAAAAAGTTACTTGCATCAAGCTAAAAACATTTCAATGAATAACACAGGAGCTGCAAATTATTCCCTAAATTACCAGATCCCTTATCATTCAAACTAAATTATTTGGCATTGGGGTTTTTTGTTGTTTGGTAGTTGATTGGAGTTTGGGGTCGGGGTGTGTTGGTGTTTGTTGTTTGGGTTGGGGTTTTTTTTGATAGGAGTTATTTTCTTTCACCCACTATGAAAAGCTGTGTACCCAATTACTGCCTTTGACATTTATTTACACATGGTAGAACAACTGTTGGGAAATAATTTCCACAAAATTCATCAGGTAACTAAGCCGAGGATGAAAAGTCTCAGAATTAAATCTTTTGAACTCTTAAAGTTAACACTGCTATCCCAGACCTTGACAGCATTTATTTTTCTGATATTCCAGTACACACATTGGCATCTGGGCTGAAAACTCTCCTTTTCCAATTCTTCTTTCTGTCATCTGCTGGGAGGCAGAGGAGAATAATTAGATTGACTCAAGCACTTGTTGATTGCTTTCAGCATGTAGTTCATTCCTTCACACCAGAGAGGAGTCTGGCTAAATAAGGATCAATAGACTAGATAGGAATGTTTAAATTTTCTTCAAAGCTGAAGAGCAATGTCATGAAAAATAAATTTTTTAAAGCAAGTTATTTGAAAAAAAATTTTGAGTGAATTTACTGCATAGCAAAGTTTACAAAAGAGATGTGAAGGATAGAATTTAAGCAGAATGAAACTGAAGTCTGCCTGTTCAGTTCTCATTTGCTTCTTACTATAGAGCTACCAAGAAACACAGCTCAAAGGAAAAGAAAGCAATCTAGGCATGATGTTAATATTTCAACATCAGTTACAGAAGAATTACATCCAGTGAAGGAGACTTCAATCACAGAGTATTGCAAAATCACACACAAAATACACCATTACAGTCAGCACCTCTGTTCATAATTACAGGATAAGATCAAATGCTGTATACAGGCAGGCAAAGAATAAAAAATTAGAACCTCTTGCTTCCAGGCTGATGCTATTTAATTAAGACAAAAGCAGGTGAAAGATAGTTTCCTGCATTATCGTTGCTAGTGTAGACCTGTTGTGGGTATTCAATCTTCATTAGCACTACATGAATTTAAAATAAAATAACTATAAAGCACTCAAGACTTTGTTTCCTTGAAATCTTTCTTCTCACAACAAAGTAGCAAACTAGGGAAAGCTCTTTTAACTGTCTCTTCTATACTTTCAAATGTCTTCTCTGCTCTAATGTGTACTTTCATACTATATGGAGTAGGTAAAGCAAAATAATAGAATCATAGAATACCAGGTTGGAAAGGACTTCAAGGATCAGCTGGTCCAACCTTTCTCAGCAAAAGCATTATCTAGTCAAGATGGCCCAGCACCTTGTCCAGCTGAATCTTAAAACTGTCCAATGTTGGGGAATCCACCACTTCCCTGGGGAGATTATTCCAATGGCTGATTGTTCTCATTATGCAAATTCTTCCTCGTGTTCAATTGGAATCTCCCCAAGAGTAACTTGTGCCCATTATCCCGTCTTTTCCATGTGACTCCTTGTAAAAAGGGAGTCTCCATCTTCTTTGTAGCCACCCTTTAAATTCCAGAACATGGTGATAAGGTCTCCCCTAAACCTTCTCTTCTCAAGGCTGAACAAACCCAGTTCTCTCAGCCTTTCGTCACATGGCAGGCTTCCCAGTTCTTTGATCATCTTTGTGCCCCCTCCTCTGGACCCTCTCCAACCTGTCCACATCTTTTTTGTACAGCAGGAACCAAAACTGAACACAGTGTTCCACGTGTGGCCTGACAAGAGCTGAGTAGAGTAGGATAATGACCATCTCTGCCCGTGATGCCCTTGATGCAATCCAGCATCCTACTGGCTTTCTTTGCCACACCATCACACTGTTCACTCACATTATTGAGCTTGTTGCCCACCAGGACCCTCAGGTCCCTTCTGACAGAGCTGCTCCCCAGGCAGGTAGATCCCAGTCTGTGCTGTACTCCTGGATTATGTTTTCCCAGGTGCAAGACCTTACACTCATCCTTGCTCAATGTCATAAGGTTCCTTTTAGCTCACACTTCCAGCCTATCCAGGTCTTCCTGCAGGGTCACTCTCACTTCCAAAGTGTCCTTTTCCCCACTCAGTTTAGTATCATCGGCAAATTTCATCAGAGTACACTTGATCCCGTCATCCAGATCACTTATGAAGATATTAAACAGCACTGGGCGCAATATCAATCCCTGGGGGATCCCACTTGTGACAGGCTGACAGTTTGAAAAGGAGCTATTTACCATCACTCTCTGAGTGCAGCCTGTCAGCCAGTTCCCCACCCACTGAGCAGATCTCTTGTCTAGATTGTAACACATCAGTTTCTCTAGGAGGCAGCTGTGGGAAGCCGTGCCAAAACCCTTAGAGAAATCCAGGTAGACAATGTCCACTGCTTGCCCCACATCAACTCATCAGGTTACTTTGCTGTAGAAGGAGATCAGGTTTGTCAAGCACAATTTGCCCTTGGTGAATCCATGCTGGCTTTTCCCAATCACATGCTTCATCTGACTTGTGATAGCCCCCAGGAAGATTCATTCAATAACTTTCCCAGGGATTGAAGTAAGACTGGTGGGCCTATAACTTCCTGGATCATCCATTAAGCCCTTCTTGTAGATATGAGCAACATTAGCCTTCTTCCAGTCTTCTGGGACATCCCCCCATTTCCACAACTTCTCAAAGATTATGGAGAGTGGCCTCGCAGTGACATTAGCCAGCTCTCTTAATACCCTCGGTTGGATAACGTCAGGCCCCATTGACTTGAGAGGTCAAGCTCCTGTAATAGTTCATATACGAACTCTTCCTTCACTGATGGTAGGTCTGTGTTTGCATTGACCTGGATTTTTGCTTCCAAGGCCTAGAGAGCAACAGTGCTGGTAAAGACAGAGATGAAGGAAATGTTGTGAACCTCTGCCTTTTCAGCATTGTTGGGGACTAATTCACCTCTCCTGTTGAACAGGGGGGCAAATATTCTCCTTGTGTTTCTGCTTGTTTACGTACCTAAAAGAACCATTTTTTTGTAGTTTTTGATATCTCTGGCCAATTTAAATTTGAGCTGAGCTTTTGCTTTTCTAACTGCATCTCTGCAGGTCCTGGCAATGTCCTTGTAGCTCTTAATGGATATTCATCTGCTCTTCCATCTCTGGTACACTTCTCTTTTGGTTTTGAGTAAACTCGGACGTTTTCATCAGAAAAAAAGTAGATCTAAGTTTTAGTGGTCTTTTAACCTGCTGTATTTTTTGTTGCACTTTTGCTAAGTTTGCTGTGAATTGAGAAATAAACAATAGAAAGATATCTCCTGGTGTACCCAAAGATGACATACACTCACACTTAAGGCTGAAATTTGCCACTTTGCAGAGGGCTAGCACCCAACTCATTGCCAGGTAAGCCTTATAAATATAGTAATAAAAACATATATAGTTCTGATGCTTGAATCCTGCACTTAATGTACTTCACACAGCAGGAATTTGTCATTTAAAGCCTGAATTCAAATCTGTTTATTAAGAACTTTAGAACATGGCCTTCTGACATGCCAGATACTTACACAATATACTTTTGAGTGTAACAGTACATCTCTCTATGGAAGTCCTGTGTTCAGCTCTTCAAACAATCACCATGTTAATCTCCATCCTAATGATATCCACACTTTCTTCAGTTTAAGTTCCACAAGCATCAAATTCACTGCAGTCAGTACATCTGTCATGCTAACTTCTACCAGCTCTCACAAAAATCACAGGTTTATTATTAGCAACCTGTGGGCAATTAGTGTAATTATCAACAGACTTGGATTAATCTTAGTAAGTGTTTGTTTCAATTCTACAGACAAACAAGACATGACCAGTAAAACACTACAGTAAGAATACTGATGACTTTAAATCTAGCTATAGTCATGCTGCTGTGTTTGGCCCTCTCTCTCCATACACACAAAAAATTACATTGAATTTAATGTATTTTTCAGTATATCACATAATGCCTTAATGACATATAATTTAGCTCACGCCACATTTCCTTCTATAAATACAAATATTGAATAAATTAGAAGAGTATATTCCATAATGACACAAAGTATGTAACAGTAAAGAAGGTAAAAATATAAGTTTTCAATGCAAAAGACTATTCATTGATATTTGAAAGCATACTTGTCTCTAACAACTGTGATTTGCATTGTTACAGCCAGTCATTATAGAAGTCCAACCTGAGAAAACACAGGCCTACCAAAGGTACTAAACCAGTCACAGAATACCCTGACCTCACCATCCCACTATCAACAAACATATAGTTATTAATGTGCAAACAAGCACCCCCACCTTTTTTTTTTTCCCCCCACTTTTGGGCTATGAGATCATTTCTCAATAATAAAGTCCTACTCTGCACATAGGAAAAAAAACAATCATACTTCTTATGCATCATCAGATATTAAAAATGTCAACTTTTATTCTATCTCACTGAGAAACAGTGGGGAAAAGACAGCACAGGTCTGAAAACAGGAGATTCCTCATTCCCCTTCTATGCTTTCCAGCTTGTATTAGCAAAGAAAAGGCAGATAACTCCCTCATGGATCCTTTCTTATAAGTGGGTCTTTTCTACATGAGGTTACTAGTGAATGAAGGCAAAATTTGTTGATTACATGGCCCCCTGAAAATTGTTAATACCTTACAATCAAAACCAAAAAGACATACTGAGTGGGTTTTTGCAAGGATCTGAACTTGGTCTAGTTTCAAGGAGTGTTTTCATTAGCAACCTACGTAAGTGAACAGAGGACATGCTTAAATCTGCCATTCATCAAAAGACAACACTGCAGACATGGTGGCTAACAGGGCTGGAACTCAAAATTATTCTGTCAAACTAGAGAAGTGGTCAGAAAAAGAACAATTCGGGGCAGTGCAAGTTTCTGTGCTTTGGCAGAGAGTCAGCTGCATACCTACAGCACAGCAAGTAAGCAGCCAGATGGCAGCTTCTTCAGAAGACGATCAGGGGTTATAATAGACCATGAGCTGATAAGTTCAAAATGGTTTATTTAAAAAAAAAAAAAAATCACATCATACAGGAATATAAACAAGACTATACACTTCATAAAATAGGAAGCACTCCTGTCCTGTTTAGCAGGAAGGAATAAAAAAGTCAATTTTTTGGCATAACATTTATAAAAAATGTGAAGCAGTTGGAAAGAGTCCAAAGATAGTAACAGAAACTACCACAAGTCTCAAAGGAAGAACTATGTAGAAAGACTGAATATCCTAAGACTATTTAGACTAGACAGGAAAAAATTTAAAGGCATTTTCATCTTCAGATCTGAAAGGAAGTTGCACACCCTATGGAATAACCTTGACTCCACTGTACCCTAGCTAGGACAAGCAGCAATGTACCTACCAAAACTGAAGTTAGAAAAAACTTGTATCAGTTATTAGAAGTCTTTCTACAAATAGTGACATATTGTAAAAGAGGGCTTGTGTGGTTTTATTATTTCATGCAGATTTCTGAACAGCTGTGCTAAAAAAAACAGGTATAAAATTCAGCCTGCTTTTGGGGCCAAAGAACAGACTAATCAGTATCTCCAGGTTTTTCCAGTTTTGCTTTGGTTTATAATTCCTGTGATCATTATTACAAATTTTTTTAATGAAACACATAATAGGGGGTTATCTCTTAGAGGTCTATTCAAGTCTTTCTTTTGGTAACAGTCTTAACGGTGCTTATGGCTGTATGTCAGCTATATTGCTGAAAGCTTAGCAGGTAATGTATTTGCTTATAGGCACTGTCATATTTTATCCATCTCAGCATCTATTTAGTAAATGCTTTAACATTCTAGAGTATGGCAGGTGCTATATAAAACACAGCATTATTTTCCATATTTTATTCCCCTCA
The DNA here is from genome assembly GCF_003259725.1 of Athene cunicularia. Taxonomy (NCBI): domain Eukaryota; kingdom Metazoa; phylum Chordata; class Aves; order Strigiformes; family Strigidae; genus Athene; species Athene cunicularia. The sequence continues at coordinate 61,800,906 of NW_020799095.1, forward strand.
TTGGCATTCCTACTCTCAGATTAACTGGCAAGAGTACAAATATTCATAGCAATTTGAAGAAAGAAAGTTTGAGTGCTCACTGACAGCTACAGTTAGCTGTGTACTATCAGTAAACAAAGCACAACACAATGTTCCTTTCCTATTATAAAATTTCTCAGCATTTTTTGTATAGAAGGAAATACAAGAGTAGACAAACTGCAGCGGTCCTTCAGATACCTCCTGTTAATTGTATGCTGTAACAATGGTACCTTATTTACTTAAAATGTCTTATGGTTGCATTTCAATTAGTCCCTTCCTCTTGTTCCGTGGCATAGGATAGGCAGAAAAAATGCATTTGGATTAGGTTTTTTCCATTTATAATTTCATCCTAGTTGTATTTAAGACTTCTAGGTGGTCTAGATACAAGCTCCCACTGAAATTAATGGAAAGACACTAGAAATGTCTGTGGAAATTATATTGAGCTGACAAACTGCAATCTTACATATTGCAATTTTAAAATTTTTTTAAGCATTCCTTCATACAGAAGTCATAATTTCCATTATTAATATTCTTGAATAGATTCTACTGCTTTCTTTGATCTGTCTTTTTAGAGAATAAGGAGATTGAAATTGAATACAATATTCAAGATTCAATATTTCAACTGATATCACTGAAACATACTACGACCTTTTCAAAGCTATCTCCTCCTCACATCCCAACATTTTTCTTTACTTACATTTCATCTTGGCTGCTCTCTTGACTACAGTGAGATTAAGCATTAAGCCCAATATGAACCTGTATGATGCCTGTGACTTTACTGCTCAAAGGACTTGAAAATAAAATATTTCTCCTTTCTTAAAGCAACAAGTTTTTAATCTGTGGTTTGCTACTCCAACACTCCCAAGCAGATTGAAACAGAAGTGCAAGGAGCATATTTGAACTTTATCCACAGATCTTTCACTTTTGCCCATCACTATAAAATATAAACAACAGTGGCTCCAAACTAGCTACATCCTATGTGCACACCCCAGCAGTTCAGAAATGATGTTTAACTGTCAATGCTGTTATTCCATGGCAAAAGAAGGTAATACATGTGAACACTGGCAAAAACAGAGGGGAAAAAAAATATTTTCCCTCTTTTCCCTCTGTCCTGTGGTATCTAGCAAACCCTTTTTATGGTATGTCACTTGAGTAACAGCTGACTCCTATTGAAAAACTCTCATAACTACGGAAAAGTCATGCAAGATGTCTGATATATAGTATGTGCAAATGCATTTAATGTTTTTCTTTGTATGTTTTTGAAATGCATAAAGTCATCTGATGACACCTTTAAAGCAGGACAACTGAAAAATCTAAAAATGCAATTCTGATATTGAAATTCTTCTCAGTGCATTGCACACCATAGAGCATTCCCCACAGTGAAGAGGATATTTCAGGGTGCACTTCTACATTACCACAGAATCTACTACATTAGGAGTAAAATTACTAATTTGGCAACTCAACAATAGGGGACAAGAGGGTCAAGATAAGATAAAGAATAGGGTATCATATTTCTTTCCCTGAAACAGGTTGTTTCAAGTAGATTCATCCTGTTACAAAACAAGGTGGAGGTCAATAAACATTTCAAAGCTGTTTGAATGAGTCTGACATACCTATCAGCTGTCAAAGAGCATCTTAGAGCATGTCACAACTCAGTAATTATAGAAAGAACATGGCAGTAGGAAAACTAAGTTTAATTGTGAAAAGAAACAGCCTGGTCTTTTTATAAAGCACCTTGAAACCACCTTTAATTATTTTCCCCTCTAATAAACAAACCAAATACAGAAGATATTTTAAAATGTTCATCATGTAAAATCCCACGATTACTTAATGCATTTTGAAGGACAGAGAACTTCAAGACAGACCTGATGATGAAATACATAGATGTTAGCACAAATAACCCTTCCCTGATTGAAGCCAAGTGAGTGAAAACTAAAAACGCAATCAACATCCCATCAAAAGCATTTCCAATATGCCTTCCAAAATGTCTTTGTTCTTTCTCCTGGTAGACTTCCCATTGATCTTTCCATCAGAAACAAATATAAGATAAAGGGTATCCCTCACAAACATTTTCAGAATAGAAAACAATCCCTTTCTCTCCTCCCCTCTATAAATTATATTAAGTAGAATAATCTCTTAAAATTGCATATACAAATGATAAAAACTGACAAGCAGGCTGCTTCTTGACTGCTAAAGCAAATTCCTTTTATATTCTTGTTTCTTATAATATCCTGTCATCCATCTTCGTCAGGCAGGTTCCCAATATGGGCAGGCAAGAAGTGCAATAAAACAAACACACAAACAAAAAGTCTACTCCCTCTCCAAAAAAGCTTTCATTTGAAGTCATTGTTTTCGGTGGCAAGTCTACTTCAGCCAGAATAAATGCATTCTGTGTTGCTCTGCTTCTGGCAAGTGTAAGACTCAATCACAGGTCTCCATGGGAGATGTTAAATTTTGAGTAATCCTGAACACAAATTGTGGTTTTAATGCTTTTTCAGGACAGCATGTTCACCTGAGACCAAAAAAAGTGGAATATGGAAATCACCGATAGTTAATTCAAACATATCAGCAGCAAGGTGTCATCCAGTCCCACAAGATAGCACACCAGGAAAGACTGTGGATATCCTGTGTTATCCCATGTAGAAAAATCAGATACAACTTTCTTGTAAAGAAAGGACAGGACATTGTGCACAGCACGCTAACCTCAGCCTTATCACAGCAGGGATGTGATGTCTTCAGAGATCTGACAGTCCAATAAAGTTCTCCACCTAATTTAACAAGTAAAAATCACATATGCGTTTCTCCCTGCCCTTACAGATCTAATGTCAGTTTTGTAGTCCTGAGCTGTAGTCTCATCAGGCCTCACTTCCACTTCTGTCCCTGAGAAAAGTGGTTACTCACAGGTAGGTAATGTCTAGTCTGTCAAAAGAAAACTCTGAATAGGAATTAGGGGATATTTAGGTTGGAGGAACATGTCCTGGATCATGGTTAATCCTGCTCTGAGTAACCCCTATACTATTTTTTTAATTTTTAAACTTTACTAATGCTCAACTGGCTTAAATTACACCAAATAAGTAATCCAAGAAACCTATTTTAAAACTGAGGCAGAAAAAAATACAAGAACTGACAATGCTCTTGATATTTTTAAAATAATTTCCCACCCAAATACAGATCTGATATGAATGTGGGGCTTCTCCATAAGGTAATTTCAGGCAAGACCTCCTATATGCTTTATGTCATATGAGTTGCTGAAAGTTCTATACGTCCACCTTTCTGGAACATCTTTATTCCACAGAGAATATATGCTATGACTCTTGGAAACCAATTAAACCTATCATATTTCAAAATCATCTTAGATGTTCAAACTACTTCACATAAAATTTATCCCACACAGGTATAAACAAATTAATCATATTTCATATTATGGAAATATTCTGACCAGCAACCATTCCTCTTTTTTTTTTTAAAAAAAAAAAAAGCGCCACCACACAAAAATTAAGGCTTTCCTCTTCCAGAATTATTCTGACTTTTGGAGCAGGACAGGCAACGTTACAGTATAAATCATGAACCTGTTTTAAAAATCTCAATTTTTTCATATGGGTAAAGGTGGATTATCACCTTTCATCTGCTACAGAGCACATATTTTTATTTCCTATGAAGTATCAAAGTACTAAATCTTAGGTGCCCTTTGTTTAGATATGAATTTTAGTAAAATAATTCCTACAGGTTTCTTATGTGTATTAAAATATCTTCCTTTCTTGACTTTGTGCAGTAATGAAATAACTAAAGAGTAGGTTTACAGATGAGGGAAATGAAAACTACCTGCAATAAAAATGTAAAGCCCTCTAAACTGTTAGTAAATAAACTTATTTTCTGTAAAAGATTTTTGGTGTACTGTATATAAAACACAGTGGTGAGTGTACAGCATAGAAATTTTACTGTCATAATCTTAAGATTACCACTTTGACTTGTAAACAACAACAGTTGTCATACTAATACAAATTACTGTACAGAAGTGATGGTTAAACTTATATGCCTTACAACATAAGCCATCACTGTTCAGCTGGCTAAAATCTTAAATGTCTTATTTCCATTGATTCTACAATTAATAAAAGCACACAGACTTGGGATATTCGCATTAAAATTTAACGCTGCGCTGCCCCATATACATAATGCTGGGGTGTTTGTTCACGGGTCATAGAGGGTCTCAAATCTCCCTGAATTTCCATTTGATAATCAGCCATACCCCTCTCCCCTGCCAAGTCTGTCTTGGCATCAGCTTAGACCCCGCTTGATTTTTCACTCTTTCCAATAACATACACTCACTCAGTTCTGCTCAGCATCTTAATGCAGAAGGCCCTTACCTGGGCTTGCAGAGGGTACAAACACAAAGTAAAAATGAAGCTAATTATGTACTTGAGAAAAATGCGGCTTTAGCAGTATAATTTGCAAACTTACTGAAACCCCAAAGAACTTAAGAGTTCCCCCAGTCTTATCATCTCACTGTCTTTCAACTGTTATTTTAATTACTGGATTTTGGATTAGACTCATGTTCGATTCCACTGGAATTCGAGCACAAGCACAAACTTGAAGGTAGCCAAGTGCTGTCTGATCCACTACATGCTTCATTGAATCCTTTTCTGGAGCTGTAAGCACGTGCATAACGCAGTGGAAATTAACAGTCATTCACACCCTCAAATGCCATGTTTCATAACAAAACATATGATTTGGTTGCAATATACAAGTTTCAATAGCAAAGGTGGACAACAATCCACTGATTTTAACCTAAAATAGATTTTCCTCGCTATTTTAAGTATATCTGAAAGTATACTTAAAATATATGTATACTTATATTTTAAGTATATCTGCATGGAGCAATGGTTAACACCAGGTAAAACGTACCACTTCATGGTATGAATCTAATGAGGCACAGAAATTTTTCTCTTTTGAAACAAGAAATAATCTTGCCAACATTTTTGGCCTGAAGTGATATACAGATTTCCCCCCCCCCCCCTCTGCCTGGTGAATTCCTGTAAAAATTGCATAACAATTCAATAGTTCAAAGTTTGATTAAAATCCTTCTTTTGACAATTCTTAAAGTAAATTTCAGCACAATAAGTACAGGAATCTGGAGGGAAAGAAGAGAAAGTGATCAGGCTTTATTTGACAAAACAGTCAGACGTGCCTTCTCCTCCTCATATCTCCTCCTTTATTTGTGTAAAAGAACTGTGCAGAGCAGCCACGCTGACTTTAGCAAGACTACTGAGAGTGAAAAGATCTGTCCCCCAGAAGATCCACTGACAGATGATGAAGCAGCAGTAGTGTTTCAGAATAATATAAATTTACATTAAAAACTGAATAACAACTTGTTCAATAAAAATGTTCATTTCCCTTTTCAAGCAGTTGCTTAAAACTGCCAGAGCAGAGTTTCGAACAGTCTTTAACCATCTGAATGGCATCTGTTCATTTAATCAGCTCAGTTCTTCCTGTATGTCAGATTTGGCCACACCAGTATCATCAGTACTGAACACACCTGTACAAGACGTATCTGTTTTAAAGCATGTCTGTTAATGGCTTATTAAAAGTACTCAGCAGAGTCAAAGGCTTTCTGCTTGTAGAGGAAGCAAAATAAACAGGTTCTACATAATGTTGTAGCCACACATAAATTTCTAAGAATCACTTCCCAAAGCAAGTCCTGGTTCCCCTCAGGATCTCCATCATTCAAACACATACAAGCACGGATGCCAACTGATATGTTCCTACAAACATGCACACAGAGTCATTCAGAAGTAATCTCAAAAGGACAATGATTTTACTGGGTTTAGGAATTTATTTTTTTTTTCCTGACAAAAACCCCCAACCTTTGGCAAAAATCTCCAATTCAAAAAATTATAGACTTCACAGGTTTGGGTAAAGGAGGTGCCTTCAGACAAAAGTGGAAAGCTTAGTGACTGCAGAATCATTTTTCCCTAGAAAACACCTAATGACTCACTGGCTGTTTCATTCAATTGCGTAAAAGCACTAAGTAACAAAGGTGAAAAATATTTTTTTCTTTTAACATTGAAGTTGAAATGTTCAGAGTACACATTGGAGAAATGTATTTTCAATCCATGGCAAGCTACTTCAAAGCAGAAGATAAACACTGCCAAGGTAATAAAAAACTTCTACTTACATATGTGTAACCACTTTGCCCAGAGCTGGAAGATGCTGTGGGAAAAAAAAAAAAAAAAAAAAAAAAAAAGGTTGGCAAACCAAATAATTGAAGGTATCTTTGATGAACCAGACTCGCTAAACATAAGCATATAATATACATGCTGATTTAGCAAATGCTATTGCATACTGCTATTAAATTGATTTAAAGGTTACAGGGCTCCCATAGCAAACCCCAAATACCACAGATTTTGCTTTTCAAGTATCTTAATATGCAAGTAAAATTCACCAGAATACAGAAATCAGATATTTTTTTTTGTTAGCAATGTAAGTATGTTTGCAGCTATCTCTTAGAAGCCACTTTAGTATGTGAGCTGTCAGCACTTATATTAACTATCACATATTATATTAACCTTTCAGACACTGCACACGGAGGTAGATTTATAGAGTTATACATTTATACTTTATTTCATTATTCTTTATTTGCCCCTATGCATCCTAGACCTAATTCATTGTCAGAATAAGGCAGTAAAACAGCACTGAAGGCAATCATGTTGCAACAGTCATAGCAACCATTTGCTTCATTCATTACCAATTCCTCCTGACAGCTAGATCACCTCGTGGTTTGACTGCACGTGATGCGCCCCAGGAAACAGATCCAGTGCACTGGTCCAAACTTCAGATGGCATGAAATATGAGATAGTTCGTGTTTTCTCCTGATGTAATGAGGAGAAAACGGTCCTGCAGCCGTTTTTCCTGCCATGTATCCAGACAGGTTGGGAGATGAGCCACTCAGATCTGAAAGGTGAGACCTGCTGCCTAGGCACCACAGATCCAAATAATATAAAGGCGTCTCCCTACTTGAGAACTGTAGACAAGTCGGAATTTAAATAAAAATTTGTCTGAGTCATTTTAAGAAATTTATTTTCATTCCTTCACTTAGAGCAAATTATTATTGGAATGGAGGAAGGCTGGATCAAAGTCTGGGTTGAAGCTTGAACTATATTCTGAACTCTGCACATATATACACAGACCTCATCTCATAAAACCCACAAGCAAATAGAAAGGAGCAAACCCAAGAAACAGATATTTCATGGAAAGTTTCTTCGTATTTTTTCTTCTGTGAAAATGAGTAAGATCTAAAAAAAATTTTAGGCACTCAAATCCATCAACAAAGTGAAGCTGTATAAAGAACAAGGCTGGGGAACACTAACTTTCTGCATTACTAGTAAACAAGCATCTGCTAACATCTGGGAATACTTAATTATTATAATAAACTATAGATCAGAATAACTGTCTAAAAAAACATGGAAGAAAATATAAACACCTTTTTGCCACTTCAAAAATCATATGTCACTATATTCCATAAATAACTTTTCCAGAAGAAAATCGTAACAGGCTTGTCAGACCAAAACCACCTGTACCTTTCCTTCTCAAGATGATATCCATTAATTATAAAAACTAGAAGATCACAATGCCCAGAAACAATCTGTTTCAGCCAATAAAAATATTGCCATTGTTTAGTCTATTCCACTAGTTTTAAATGTGGAATATGTTTTTGGGGAAAGTGTATGTCAGGTTTCTGTATTTTTAATTAAATTCAAAATTCCATCCAAATGCAACTGTTCATGTCCCAAATCAAAAATAATCATTAGTTGGTAAACAGAAAATGTACCAATCATTATTTTATAACATAAGTATGTGTAAATATTAAGAAACTAACTATATTTGTGTTAGAGATTGTATAATTGTTTAAAAATGCAAAATCAATGCTTATTTTAGCATAAAGGACTAACACTATTTACAAAACAACTTATTTCACTTTTTGCCAGCCAGTGAGAACCAAGCATTTTCAAGGGAAACAACATAAAATGCACAAAAGCCTCCATACTCCTTTAAAGAATCTGTATTTAATTAGAATTTAATCAATTCGGCTTGACCGATGTCCTGGCTTGCTCCCACCAATCTGTAGTCTTTCCCTTCCATGATCAGACTGAATGTTACTAAGTTTCATACTGATGAGTGGTAGGGAGCCACTAGCTCACATAAATTATTTCTCATGTTCATCAAAGGAAGGCCTTTATGAATGCCTTCCTTAACAACCTCCTCATGATGCTCTCAGGAAAACTGATTATTCTCTAAAGATGGTAGTCCGGAATAGAGTTCCCACTCTCAATTAACCTGGGCTGGTTCCAGCTAATGGAGTGGAAGAGAGGAAAAGAAAAATTAACAAGATACATTACACTGCTTTTAGCATATGACCTTATTTACATTCAGTACAAATTTAACCTGCTTCCAACTGTAAGGTGAAGATTTGATCAACATATAGTAAAGTTAAATCCAGTGAACAGTATTATCTTATTTGCAGTGTTGAAATTAAAAGTGTCTTTACAAAAATAAAAACTAAGTTACATCAAGAAAAGGCAACTGCAGTCTAAAGGTCTTCTCTAGACAAGTTTAGCTGAGAGCAGAGATGGGAGAAAATATGTCAGTTCTGTCTTCAAGAAGGTTGAGGAGGATCTGGGGAACTCCAGGCCAGTCAGCATCACCTCAGTCCCTGAGGAGGTGGAGGAGCAACTAATCCTGGAAATAACTTCCAAAACATGTCAAGGTGATTAGGAGCCATCATCATGGATTTATGAAGGGGAAATCGTGTCTGATCCACCTGTTAGCCTTCTATGAAAAGACTACTGGCTTGGCAGTGGATGTGTTCATCTTGACTTTAGTAAGGTTTTGACACCATCTCCCATAACATCTTCAAAACCAAACTGATGAAATACAGACTAGATACATGGACAGTGAGGTGGACTGAAAACTGGCTGAACTCTCAAGCTCAAAAGATTGTTATCAGCTGCAAAAAGTCCAACTGGAGGCTGTTCACCAGCAGTGTGCCCCTGGGGTCAATACAGGTCAAATACTGTTTAACATCTCCATTCATGACCATTCATGATAATGGGATAGAGTGCATCCTCAGTAAATTCACAGATGATACAAAACTGGGAAGAGTGGCTGATAAAACAGATGAATGTGCTGCCATTCAGCAGGACCACGACAAACTGGAAAAATGGGCTGACAGGAATATCATCAAGTTCAACAGACAAGAGCAAAATACTGCTCCTGGGGAGGAACAATCCCATGAACTAGTATATGCTGGGGCTTGACCAGCAAGAAACCATTTTTGCAGAAAAGTACCTGACAGTCCAGATGGATAACAAGTTGACCATGAGCCAGTCACATGCTACAAAAGGCCAACAGCATCCCAGGCTGCATTAGGAAGACAGTTGCCAGCAGGTCAAGGGAAGTGATCCTTCCCCTCTGCTCAGTACTAGTAAGGCCACATCTAGAGTGCTGTGTCCAGTTCCAGGCTTCTCAGTGGAGCCCAGGAAAAGGCCACAAAGATAATAAAGGAATCACAGCATCACTGCACTGTCCTACGAAAATATGGGAATAATAATGCAATAATCAGGTTTCAATCTCTTTTGGTTCCCACTATTTCCTCTAATGCATGGTTAACATTAAGCCTATGCAACAACCATATATTTAATATACTCCACAGAAAGCAAAGCAGAATGTCCCCATCACACAAAAATAATTAAAAGACATGATGCCATATGTTTTGTGTCCTGCGGAATGTTTTAAAATATTTTGGGATTTTCAAGAGGAAGGATGACTACTATACTTCTGTCCTTCCAGTACTTTTAAAAATAATTTAAGATTTTTGTTTTCAAAGAAAACACAGAAAAAGAAAAAAAAAAACAAACCACCAAACAAGCAGTAACACATTGACTTCCATTCTTATATATGGCAAGCCAAAAATACTCTTGCAATGGCACTCCCATTTCTGCTAGCAGGTATGTGGGGGGTGATGGGTTGCTTAGTTTTTCCAAACAACAGAGCAGCTGCAACTACTTACAGATCACACAACAGAATGTTGCATTTTCTTTAAGGACTGTGTTCATTCCACTTTACCAGAGAGCAGAGGTTGTGGCTCTTAGCTGTGCTAAGAAAAGGAAGATGTGGAGCTCTGAAACAGTGTCTTGACACGGAGAATGCAACCCAAAGAAAAGTCAAGTCAAAACTTACATAATCCCCACCAGAGATGGGTTACCTAGAAATACTCTGCTGTATGCTCATAAGTCCTTAAGAAATAACAGGCTACAGTATCCATCCAATGTTTTAAGTAAAGGATAACAGACCATTTTCTTCATGACTGCGTTAGATTTCCTCATCTAAGTGTTTAAATCTGCACTGGCTCAAACACCACCTACAATTATGCCAACACTTCGTCAAAAATAACTTTATATATATTTAAAATAAAAAAACAACACCACCACACACCACATATCTATCCTAACTCATGGAGTCAGGAGAAACTCAACTGCTGGTATCCCCCAACACCATCTAGAGGGTGTTAGCAGACAGTGCAGTGAGGTGTGAATAGGAAGGGATGGAGACAACACCATCTGAAAAGAAGATAAAATCTTCACTTACTCCTCTCAGAATTTCTGCAGCATATAAAACATTTTCTGGTTTACCTTCTTTCTAACCCACTCCATCTCTACTGTATATTTATTATATTTTTCCAATTTCCTATTTAATTTTTTTTTTTTTTTTTTTTTTTTTTTGTATTCTTTTCCCCTAGAGCACTTTGCCAATATTAAAAAAATGTATTAGGTTTTGCACTGTTCTCTTGTGTCACTATTTCCTTTCAACCTGACTGAGGTATGCCTCATATTCTGTTTCTTCCCTCTCATTGCAACACACTCATACATGGCCATAGACATATGTGAACACACTCTCCTACATAACATCATCCTTCTACTCTTTATAAACATTTTACCTTCTCTGGCCACAACCTTTCATTATACATTTACAATACAAATTTCCCACTCCTCTAATCTTCCTCTAATCTCTAGTTCCCCACCTGTAAATCTCTATGTGATCTGACACCAACCCAGCAAAGCATTTATACTTTTCACTGTTTTCATAATAGTTTATATATCTCCTTAACTGCTTCAGCAGATCAGAGCAAAACACTCGGCATCCTGAAGAACCAAAGTTGTCCTTCTATCAAGTAAATAGAAGATTTTTTTCATTTGAGGCACCACCTGCTCTGAATCACCCCCTGAAGAAGCTTCTCTCTCACACAAAATACACTGAACTGTAAGAAAACAAAAATAGATAATAAAATACCAGAACAAATCCACAAGGTTGGTCTTGCCCCATCATCTCATAGTACCCAAAGATATAATCCTTCTGTTTTTTTGGCCTCAGATTAACCAGTAATACATAATGCATGCATGATCAACCAGCATAAGTATTATTTTGGTTTATCTGTTTTCCAGTGTCATAATACTTATCCCTATTTATTGCAGTAGCCTTCACGCAGATCCTGGCTAATTATTGTTCTTCTCTTTATTTAGGAGTCCGTCAAAACCCCACAAGTAACTAGTAATTTCATTACCAAAGTATGAAGAAAACAGAATTATTTTCCTGCTTAAATAGTACTCATATCTAATGAGCAGGTTACCATTTCTTCACCTCTCACAAGGCAGGAACAATAGCTGTAATGCTTCAAACTTTCAGGTTAATTGAAAATCTTACATGCCTTTATCTGCACACCATAAACTTTAACAGAAGAGTCTTCCATCATAATTCACAAGTTTAAGTAGCATGCATGTGACCCCTAAACTTGTACTGATTACTTCAAAGGAACTATAAAGTTTTAGAAGGAACAAACAGTGATAACACATTGGTGTAAAATGGAATAATTGCAGAGATTGAAAAAAAAAAAAGAAAAGAAAGAAACTCAGCTGAACTTTTGTTGTTGATTTATTTACGCTTGGGAAGGAAGGAGTACTTCTTTGTGATATTTGGAAGGAAAAAGAATATTTTTCTTCATTGGAGGTATTTTTTTCTTGTCACCCCTAAAAAACCCAAATGGTTAGAAGACAGGCATGTAAAAGTAAGCTTGCCTCTTCCTGTTTTTTTGAGACTATTTTAGTGATGAACAGATAGGACAACTGCTCAGCTCTAAAGGTTCTCCTTTCAATTCAGAAAACAAAGTCAAAAACCAGACACCTCCATCCATGCCTGTCCTTTCATTATCACATTTTTATAGAGCATCTCATATCACTTGGCATGCTACTTAATGTCTCCAGCTTCTGGAGCGGGGGGATGAGAGCAGACACAGATCTTTCATTTTATAAGCATGCTTTCCTTATGGAAGAAGTTTAGAAATGTGAATTTGTAATTTTCCAAGCCCAGAACAACAAAGGTGGCTGGCAACTGCAACCACCAACATAAAAACTTTGTTTCAGATACATAGGAAAATACATCAATGGTTTGAAACCATCAGTGTATCAATTAGCTTTACCACACAAGAATTAAAGAGCAAGCTCTGACAATAGGAAGCACGATTAAATTATGTTGATATGTCTTGTAAATGAAGCATGTATTGTTTGTAACCTTGGTTTGAATATACAAGAGCACTTTGATCCCTGTCTACATCTGTGAGGAAAGATGAAAAGGTGAGAAAAGCCCAAGCCACGCATACTTTGGAAAGGGATACCTCTGGAAAAGAAAAACACTATTCTATGTAAAGATGGGGTAGGGAGCAGGGTTGAAAGAATTGTTCCCCAGTCTATCAGCAGACCTTGATTTGGAATAGATCCAGTCCAGGAGGTGGTAACAAATTTGCTGCAGTGGATAATCATTCATGTCAGTGCCATTTACATATGTGTGTGTAAATGTGCATACAAAATTTATTTATATTTGATTAAAAGTGTTACTCATTTTTGCTTTTATATAGGTGACTGAAGAATACTTCTATCCAATCTCTCTTCCTCTCTGAAATTCCCTGGGAACATGTGTGATATGATTTCCATTAACTTAATAACTTTCAGTATTTACACTGAAACTTAATATCTCTCTAGAAGATATGCCCTGTCCTAGCCAGAAGTTAATGGAAAGAATAGATGAAAACCCTCTGTCCATCCAACTCACACTGTTAATCTAAGTATAATGGTCCTTCCTACTTTCACATCAGTAATGGTGTGATATATTAAAAACAAAAACAAGGAGGAGAAAACACATGCATTTCCCCTCTACTTACCTACTCTCTAGATGACCTTCCTTAAGATGAATTTAAAGCAGGCTGAAGTTCTAAAATAGTTAGTAATCACCTTTTTTCTTTATTTTCACCTCTGCTTTTCAAAAAGACAGGAGTTATATTCAAAGATCTCTGACATTAGTACACCTTCCCCTCTCCACCACACTGCAATTCATGTGTAGATGATAATATTAGTATCTCAGTCCTTTATGAGAGCAAAGGACAGAACGCTGACCTATGGGGCAGATGCTTCATGTAGCCATACTGGTTTAACTGACAGTAGGATTGGGCCCAGTTGCTTAAAAAAGCAACAAACAGAAGATCAGCAGTAAAGGAGAACACTTGAAACAAAGATGTGCAACAGCAGCAAAGGGAATTTAGAGCTGACAGACACCTTCTTTCAAATTTGCCTCAAATGAGGCAAATGAGTAAGTTTCACCACAAAAATTGCTAAAAATGCTCTCTCACAAAGCAGTTTGGTTAATACCTACACTTTGACTGTATTGTTTTATTACTCTCTTAAAACACTTTTATTTGTACATTATTAAACAAACAAATGTAGGAATGCCTCAGTGTTATTACCTATATATGTCAGCTTTGATTCAAGGAAATAATGTATTACCTATGTCTTGCATTAGATACTGGGCAATTTGTATTGTGATTTAAAATGCAAGGGACACACTTGTCGTGAATCATTGCTTTTGGGTCTACACTTTCAATCTACTTCCAAAGATGGTCTATTTTATATCTGCTAGGCAGGTTTCTCTACAGGTTCAAATTGAAATGGAAAATTAATTGTAGAATGGGAAACACACATAAGGTTTTTTGCATTAAAATCTAGTTGTTCTTTACTAATCCATTCTGCGACTTGAGTGCTGCCTCATTTCAGAGGTTAGTGAAAATCCACAGAAAGTCACTCCAAACCTTTCCATATTACCAGTATACCTTGAACTTGAGAGGGGGAATTAAACTACTGAAATAAAAACTATATGGCCTCCAGCAAGGTTCTCCCTCAAGCAGTTCTGACTGACACAGATGGAACACATATCACTGCTCACTGGTCCAGATCATCAATATTAAAACCAAGATATCTAGGTTGACTCCCTTTTATATAGAAATCCCTCCTGAAAACATTAAAATAATTTCTTTTTGTACCTAATATTAGGGGGGAAGAGGGAATAACTGAGGTCAGACCAAATTCAACTATGCTGATATGGTTCTTGAACACAAATGGCAAACTACTGCTATCATCACTTCTGTTTGTTTACTGTAGTTTAAAGCTCAATATTACAAAAACGTAGTCATCAAACAATAATCATGCAGAGAAAAAAAAATTACTAAGAGTTCAAAGCCATAGATAAAGTATGTCGTTCAGAGGCAAACTGGCATGCAGAAAAGTTGCTAGAAATCTGTAAAAATGTAAATATAAGTAAATATCTATAAATTTCACTCTTGATTACCCAGCAGTTTTATCACTGTGGATTACATCATTTTTCAGTGGTCTAAAGCCATTGCTGATTGAACTGATTACAATAATCTATTAGTAGTATGAATCCCAGAATAGATATTACACTACCACTCAGAAAAATAAATTATAAAATCTCACACCAACAAAACAAAACTAATCTGAACTTCATTCTTCAGCTCCTCAGATCTGTCATTTATCTGTCCTTTCTGTACTTCTGACAATGGCTATTTATTAAATTGGCGAGCAAGAAGAACAGTCATAAGGATAGTTCATGAGAAAATAGTGCAGTAACCATAATGAGGATAATGAGGTGCTCAGACATGTCCTTAAATAGATGGCCGGTGGCAAGAGAAACTCTTTCAACAGCTACATATAACAAAACAAGTAAAGGGTAGGGGGAAGCAAACAGCCAATAGGAAGGTGGGGAAAAGGGCAGGAGCAAGCCAAGAAATGAGAAAGATCTGGTGATATTCAGTGTCCCTATAGAAGCTGCTGGGAGCAAGAGCTGCAAAAGGATGCACTGACAATACAATGTTTGGAGTGAGAAGGAGCAAAAGACATCCCAGATGTCTGCAAGGAAAAATATTTCTATTCTTTTCTAGTAAACATATTCAAGAAAGAGGAATTGAAACTGAAATTCAAACTGCATATTCTTTACAGTACTGCCACTAGGCAGTAAGATCAATTATATCAGTGTTCCCAAACATTAAGAACAACATGGCACAATAATCTTAACAATTAGCAAGTAATAAACAAGTAATTCTGAGTTTAACATGATCAAATTTCTCAGTTTCTCTTATACCTGTGGTCACACATAATATGTACTTATTAAAGTTAAGCTGGATGTTTATCTACATTGACTTTTCTTCCAGTATTGCCTACATCAGTTTTAATAATGCCTTTGAGAATAAAATTTGCAACGACAAATGGAAACCTGGGAACAAGGTCCAATAGCTTAGTACTGGCTCTCCAAAGGGATAGGGAAGCTGAGCTGTCACGGAAGCTGTTTATGAATACTGCTTGTGAGTTCATCTCTGTGGCTCCCTCCAGAGCATTTTTACACACACCAACCAATGGCTCCTTACTCCACAAGAAGGTCCACTGATTTCAACAGTATCTGCCAAAGAATAAGGCTGGATTCAACGGAAAGATAGGTGAAAGAGAGTAGCTCTGTGCCAAATACTCAATACATATTCAACAAAAACCAGCAGCGAATTCATGGTCTACATGCATCACATTAACCTCCAGGGTCTCTCAGGGGGAGAGGGCTGGGGACTTCCCACTCCCCACTAACACCAAAGCAGCTTTGCCCTACAAGGTGAGGGAAGGAGGATGAGTTAGCGAGGAAGAAGGAAAGAAGAGTAGGAAAGCACAGGGAAACAGAGCTGTGAAACTGTAGCCCAGCCCTTCAGACAGAGAAGTTGTTTAGTCTGGTATCAAGTATATGCCTTTTGCTGATCCCATTCTCAAATCCAACCAGGTGATATATTTTAAACTAATATGCAGGAAAACTGCATATATTCAAAAGACTTGCTAAGAAAATGGAGAACATTTATCAATGAAAATATCCAAATGAGGAGACTTCAACCTGAACAGTTAGCGAGTGGGGAAAAGAAGCTACTGGCTTACTTCAGAGATGTATGCTCATGACAGGTGTGTGTTAGCCCTACACAGTTATCTCTAAACACAGTCTAGACAGTCTCACACACTCACAATAAAAGATTTTCTATTTTAGAAGCATGTTCCGTATCTCATCGCTTCAGAGAAGAAATAAATTCTTGATTAAACTTTTTAAAATGTATTTTTATATAGATAAACTTGTGTTTTAATCACTTGTGTGACATATTTCTGTTCTGCTCTTCTGATGAGAACAAATGCAGAGGATGGATTCTTGATTGCTCTTAATTATTTTTAATATTTCAATATAAAAGACAATCACTATATTAATAATGAAAAGCAGTTGAACAGTTCACTAAGGACAAGCATAATTCAGTGTTGCATGGATTACTTCATGAAGACAGGCCAGGGAAAACAAAACTTGCAAGCTAGCTACAGATATGACAAGAAGAAGACATCCTTGAGCCTAATACTCAGCAAACATGCGAAGACTTTGCATCCGTCCCTCTTGGAGATCCCTTGTTGACTTTAGAATAAAGAACAAAAATCCAAAAAGCAAAAAAATCCAGCAGATGGCTCTAAATGAGGAGAACAGAGACAGGTGACTAACTAGACTGAGAGAAATAAAAATAAAATGGGAGCAGTGCCACAGTGTTATCATTTTTGTTGAGCCACCTGGAGAGGTAGCAGGCTTATCAATGAATGCCAAAAATGAGTAGTGTCCATCTGCTCACCCTAATAAATATCCTTTACTAGAAAAAAATACAAAAGAATACAATTCCCTCAGCACTACTCGCATGCTTTCAGCGGACCCATTTGTTTAAAATAGTTATTTGGGCCTTACATGATATAACAACTACTTGCCATGAACATAATAACGTGTTAAGATGACCCTTGGAAGTACATGGCAAGTCAGTAGCTGTAAGAATTCACAATAGAAGACTCCAACAATGTCCTTTTAAATGAGCAAAAGCTCTGCAATTATCACTGCCTTCAAAACATCTTCAGAAAGACTTCTGAAAGAATACCTCTGGCTAACTGAAGGAACTGATGGCAAAATCCTAAATGAGAGAGGCACTTCAAAATTTAAAAAGTTAGTACTCTTCTGGAGATAACAGCAGTGGAAGGTATCTCCATTCAAAAAGAAGTACCATAACCGTGGTACAAGCTCAGTTTACCTCCTCTGCTGGCCTCCCCAAATTGTGATGAGTACCATCCTTCTGCTGATTCTAAATGTAGATTGAGAAAGGAGGTCAGAGCTGGCAGAAGGTAAAATGAGGAATGCTCAGGTCTCTCGAAGTACCACTGCAAAAACAAATGGGATGGAAGAGAATTGGTTTGCATTCATGACTTTGAAAGCAAAATGCCTCTTCTTTAGCACTAACCTTTATCAGCTCCAAACACTGTTTTAGCAATGAATGAATGCATAAGAGTTTCGAAAAGCAATTCAAAATTGCTAAGACTGAGATATTTTCAAGCTGGCCTTTTGATTCAGAGCTGTATTTATTTTTCATAGATGACACAGCCAAAAAACACCCTGTTCTGTTTAACATCACCAATTCTCACACCTCAATCAAAGCAACTCAATCCCATAAAACTGTCTGGATTCACACAAAGTTATCCAGAACAGGATAGACCTTTATACATTCACCACCATCTTTGCAACATAAAATAAGATTATAATACTACTTGTACTGTTTAGCACTAAACTTTTCCTTTCACGTGGCAAAAATGTGACATAATTCAACTTAAAATATGCTTATATAAACATGTATGAAGAGAAAGGAAAACACAACAAAAAGCACTTTTGAGGAGATACAAATCACAAAATGTGAGCACACATCTATCCACACAGGTCAGAGTTCTGTAGATGTATGCACGAGGCCAGGGTTCCTTCATAGTTACTACAACAGATTTTTAAAAACTTCCGAACAGCAGTTTTAAAAACTGCCCATAATAAACCAAAGCAAACAGATACTGCACCGGGTGCATCACAGAAAAGCTATGCACCACTGAAAGCTTATTACTCTGTTCAATTCAATACTCAGAAAACTAATTTCTTCAAAATTAAAGTTATTTTGGTTGTATAAATTCCTTTAAACTTGGTTGTCTTAAAAATTTTGTATCTCAACCAAAGCTGCAGAAAGTCTGATCAACTGTTGCTGGAACTGAAGCAAGACACTTGGTTCCTAAAGTCTCAGGCACCTTTACCAAGTACCAGTTGCAAAACCCGTCTCCTCCAGCTGAGGTACAAAAGACAACACTGTAGCCATGCATATTATTTCCACTATTTTGTCTTCCCTACATTAGCGTGAACCCATAGTCAAGTAATAAAAAGTAGTTAACGTGATTTGGTTCATCTGTGAAGTGGCCCATGTTTTTTGAAATAATGTGGGTTAAGAGTGGGAACTCTGAGATAAAATGCCAAGCAGAAAACTCTTTAAATCCAAATAAACAAAGCCTTCCACCAAAGCAAATAAACTCTCCAGGCTGGGTTACAGGATTTTAACTATAGCATTATTCACATGACATCCCCTTCATAATCCAATAAAAACAACCGTTTGGTTTTTGTAAATAAATATTTTTATGAAACAGTTGGAGCAAAGCCTGCATCACTGAAAACCTGAATGCGAAACAGACATCCTTAATTTTTAACTTCCACTAAAAAAAAAAAAACCACAACCTATC
This sequence comes from Athene cunicularia, assembly GCF_003259725.1. Taxonomy (NCBI): domain Eukaryota; kingdom Metazoa; phylum Chordata; class Aves; order Strigiformes; family Strigidae; genus Athene; species Athene cunicularia. The sequence continues at coordinate 61,819,958 of NW_020799095.1, forward strand.
AGGAGAAAATGTAAAGTTCTTTTAATGTTAATCATCCAATGTTAGCAGCAAAATATCCTTTCTACTCCCTCCTTTAGTTTACACATCTTATTTTTAAAACATCTGTGTTTCAATAAGGTATGAGTAAGGTATACTGCCGTGGCAGACAGCTCTTGCCCACGCTACAAGAACAAACAGAGCAGATGATTTTTAAAAAGCCTTGGATATGGCTTTGCACACATTGTTGAAGGCTTCTCCTCATACCTCTGAGAACAGTACAACCAAAAATTATTTAAAGATATCACACATTTTCTGATTTTATCAAGCATTAAATTGTTCTCATTATGAAAAGGAAAAAAGCATGCCCAAAAGCAGTATCACTGATACATAGTTCAACAGCCTACTGAGACCATTCTGTATCCTTTCATAGTGGTCTTGTGGTGACAGGATTTATCCCAGAGCAGAGCACCTTGCCTCTTGTGTGCATAACACTCTTAATTTATTTAAAAAGAAACTGTAATCACCTAAACAGATATATTCCTAAACTTTAACCTTCAAAAACATTTCACTTTACTAAAAGCCTGCTCAAAAAAAACCCCACAACAAAGTTTCAGCATTTTCTGTAAAAAGCAGATGTGCATGACAGCAACAAAACTTGACTCAATTGTCCATGTCTTAATTTTACACTGCATTTTACTCTTCTAATCTGTTTTGCATTCACATTTGATTTAATACAGCTAGCTAATAAGAATTACTCTACCCAGACCTGAAAATATCACATACATAGTGACCAGAAATTGTTACAGCTTTGTTCAAGAGATCTTTTTCTTGAATGTATCCAGAATTACTTGGTATCCGCTCATTACAATGCAAAAGCAGGGATTTTCTTCCCTTTCCTTTCCATCCAGGTTACCAGACTTAATAATGGTCAGTACCAGTCTCCTGAAAATAAAGAACTCGGTAACTAGCCCACCCATAACAGTTATACTTCTGGAAACCATCATTTATAGAAGTACAACCAGCAAAAGGATCCACTCCACTTTAAATATCTGAATCATAGCCTGAAGGCACAGTAGTTTGAAAAAGGTATTACTTTCATATAAAGAGAACAATCAATGGGTAATCAATGACATAAAAAGTACAAAATCTGTTTTGTCATTATCCTAGTTTCATCTGGGATAGAGTTCATTTTCTTAGTAGCTGCTACAGTGCTGTGTTTTGGATATAGTATGAAGATAAAGTTGATAACACACTGATGTTTTAGTTGTTGCTGAGCAGTGCTTACACTAAATTAAGGATTTTTCAGTTTTGCATGCTCTGCTAGCAAGCAGGTGCACAAGAAACTGGGAGGGAGCTGATCCAAACTAGTCAAAGGGATATTCCACACCATAGGATGTCATACTCAGTATAGAAACTGCGGGGGGTTGGCTGGTGGGAGGGCTGACCGCTGCTCAGGGACTGGCTGGACATCGGTCAATGGGTGGTGAGCAACTGCATTATGCATCGTGTCTTTTCTTGAGTTTCATTTCTCTTTTTGTTATCCTCCTTTTCATTACTACTATTATTATTTTATTTCAGTTATTAAACCATTCTTATCTCCACCCATGAGTTTTGCCTTTTCTGATTCTCCTCCCCATCCCAACAGGGCCACAGGAAGGAGCGAGCAGCTGTGTGGCGCTTAGTTGCCAGCTGGGGTTAAATCACAACAGTCATGTACCACTGAATCTTTTTAATAAACTTATTTTGGCTTATTTCTACTCTCACACACAGCTATTTTGTGGAAAATGGCTTTAAAAGTATAATATTTACCTGCTTAAAAAGATTCCTTCCTAAGAGACTGGACACCTGAAATGCAATTATTTTTTACCCACACTGGAGGAACAAATGAAATGCATGAAATCTTTGCTGCTGCTCGCACCAGGTTATTTCAGTTCCCACTCTACCTCAGCAACATCAGAATCTTTCTAGGAGAACAGTCCTAGTGCTGGCGAAGTCCCACCAGCCCACTATCAGAGAGGTGAACTCTTGTTCTCTGTCCTCTTATACCAGTAAATAACTTGTGTCATCTGAATCAGGGGAGTTCGGTTTTGTTTCTAAGCTGTTCTGTGTATCCACTCTGAGGGTATGAATCTAATTAATTGGCCTTACAGTAGTGTGTTAGAGGGAGTTTTGTTTAAATAATTCTGCTGGTTTTCCTGGCTGGCTTGGAAAATGAGGAAACTTCTATGAGCAAAGCAAACAAATGAGCAAAACAAACCAGATGCTCCTTCTGCTGCACAGTAGATGAAAGTTTTCAGCTACCCAAACATCCTTAATTATTTTCAGCAAATAAATCATCTGGGTAAAGTTGCTCGTTGTAGTAAAGGTTTTGCATTTCTCTGTTGAGTTAATCTCATTTTGGAGTACTCAGCATTTCACTGAGAAAATAAATAGCACATTTTTTTTCTTGCAACAATCAAGAAGAGAGTAAAGGCATAAAGTGAACCTAACAATATCTTTTTCTATAGCATCTAGAGAAGCCAAGAAAAGGAGGTTTTCATGCCACTTGTATGACATCCTGTTGCTACTAAGCAATGCCAGAGCTGTCTTAGCTGCAACAGTCAGCCCAGAGCTGTTCAGACAAACAGCTTTTCAAAATTATTTATATTATTTATTACCTTACATTGGAAGATATGATGACTAGGAGATGCAAAGATCACTTGCATTACATAGCAGTCATCAGTACCTGGGGCACATTCATTCCTGAGTGTGTGGTTTATTCATATCTAGAATTTTAGCTCAGGATGAACAGAGAACTTCAAGAATTACCATCAACAGCTTTCTATAGAGAGGCTGTTTCACATATCTATTTATGCTCTGGCTTCCTATGAGAGTAAAAGCTAGAGAGTCTAGTACCAAATGCAATCACAGGTTATAAATATCAAAAGGTGTTGGATAGGCCATCAGAAGGGAACCTCTGTTAGCAATCATCAGTAGGAAGTATCACCACAGTTTTCTAAGAATTTTGTATTCGGAGCTGGGGGTGACATCTTTATATAATACCATCAGTGATGCTCTGAACAGGTAATTTGACAGCTGCTAATCTTGGGTACTATGTGATACTACATTTTAAGAGTGACGTGTAATATGGTATCATTTCATGATGTAAATATATTACCTAATATATGCTTGGCAGACCAGCACAGCATCTTGAAGGACAGCCTCCAAAAATACTAATACTACTGTCATCTTATTTTCTACACAACACCTCATATTTCAAGCAATGGAAAGCAATTCAGTTTGAAATCACTAGCACTCTTTTTTTTTAAATCAAATTACTTTGAATATTTCCAGTAACGGAATAAGGTCCTCTAAGTCCAGATTCCGGCTTGACCATGCACACCTGAGGCATAATCTTCAAAAAGCAGGATGTTTGGTTGGAATTGGGGGGGGTTGTTTCTTCATGTATGCAGCACATGAGGAATGGGGACTGGAAAAATACATCCTCCTTTGTGAAACTACTTCAAGTTGCATAGAGGATTTTTCCATGTACTATAGTCCTCAAGCAATCAAACTGGCATCACATGGCCTAGTGTACTAATTGTTCAAGCATAGTTTGGGATATTCTCACTGCTCAAAAAAAACTTTAATAGAAACAATGGGAAAGGGTTACAGAAAATACAGTAAGAGTTGCTTTTCTCCATTACATTTTGGAATTGCAGTAATGTCCCCTGGGAATGGGAAAAATGGATACATGGGTAATTAACTACTGCTGTTACTGTGGCTTCACAGAATCATTCAGGTTGGAAAAGACCCTTGGGATCAGAGTCCAACCATCAGCCCTACTCTACAAAGTTATCCCCTACACCATATCCCCCAACATCTCATCCAAACAACCCTGAAACACATCTAGGGATGGGGACTCCACCACCTCCCTGGGCAGCCTATTCCACTGTCTGACCACTCTCTCTCCAAAAAAATTTTTTCCTGATGTCCAGTCTAAACCTCCCGTTGCAGTTTAAAGCCATTCTCTCTTGTTCTATTGCTAATTACCTGTGAGAAGAGACCAGCACCAACCTCTCTACAATGTCATTTCAGGTAGTTGTAGAGAGTGATGAGGTCTCCCCTCAGCCTTCTCCTCCTCAAACTAAACAGCCCCAGCTCCTTCAATCACTCATCATAGGATCTGTTCTCCAGGTCCTTCACCAGCTTTGTTGCCCACCTCTGCACTTGCTCCACTTCCTCGCACTGGTGATGGGTACTACAAAGGGCCAGCTTTCTCAGTACAAGTGGAACATTAGAGAAACAGAGTTTTAAACACCCTTCCAAAACTGCAGGTCAAAGCAAATGAGCAGTATGAAGAGAACAGTTTGCATTGTACTTCGCTCTCAGGATACATAAGCCCTCTCTTTGGGTCAGTCGTTCCAACTTAGTTCACTCCAGAAAGAAGTCCAAGATTCAGGATAACATGATCCAGATAACGTGATCCAAATACAAAGAACACAAAGTTTTATCAACTGGACTTCTTCTCCACATATATCCTAGTTGCTCACAGCATGCACACCTTTGTTTTAAATCTCGTAAGTCCTCCACAGAATTAATGTACAGTTACAGTGAAGGTCTACCCCCCACTTTCTAATTTCTCATGATGGTTACAGTCTCCTGTAACCTGCCCACAAGGAAAGCAAAGCCTAATGACAGCAATAGATGGACAGTCACAGAGCTGGGCTTTGGGATAACAGGATTTAACACATACTAAAAGATAACAATAACCCCAGGACCAGCCTCCTTTAGAAGTGAATTTAGGTTCAAATAGACCAGCCTCCTTTAGAAGTGAATTTAGGTTCAAATAGACCACAAATCCAAAATTGCATTCAAAGCTGGTCACTCAGGGACTTGTCAAGTTGGGTTTGAATGTCTCCAGGGACAGAATTGCCACAAACTCTCTGGGCAACCTAATTATAACTAATTTCAATTTAATGCTCTCCCCCATGAATTCCTCATACACAGACAATCACAAAATACATTTGCTTGCCAAATCTATAGTTGACCTAACTCATGTTTTCAGAAAGGGAGAATGGGCAGAGACTATACATGCAAAAGACTGAAAGATTCAGAGGTGCACAAGTATCGTGCCAAGTCACACACAGAGAAATGTCACATTTGTACATCCACTTCTCAGGTCTTAGAAACCCCATTTACTATCTACCTTGCCAACTCCTGACTTGAAGTACACAATGTACTACTACAAATGCCCTACCTTTTCTTTCCTTTCTGCATCTAGCTACCAGTACTACACAGTGAAGAACTCTGCAACTCTGTAACATGAAGACAACAGAATTCTCCTCCAAAGCTGCTGCACTGAGAAAAAGCAAAATATGCTGGAATACTTCTGTAGTGAATCAAACAACCAAAATTTAAAAAAAAAAATCAAATCAAAGATTAATTGATTTCTTGGACTTGGACAGTAAAATTATTTTTCTTAGTTTTGATTTATATTCCAAACATCTAGAATATTGCTACTTCAGAATTTAGTTGTGGCAAGAGGGGATTAAAACCACAAAATGAGAACAGCTTTCATTGAAAAATAATTCACTGAAGATCTCATACATCACCAACTGAGATGTTCACTTGAGCAAGGAAGCTGATACGTTTATGACAAGCTATTGTGTACTTTTCCAGATGATGGCAACACACTGACAGCTTTAAAAAAGTGTTACTGTAAGGTATACTGTCTAAGCAGTCTTCTCCCTCTGCAGCAATCTAACAGTATATTTACAGTTGATTATAATTTCTATGAAATTCCAACATTTGCTAATGATCTCCAAGACTGGGAAAAACAGCGTCTTCTGTCTCAAGCTCTCTCCTGTAGACACACTATTCTTCTAAAATAGTCTGAAAGATAACACGTGCACTTCTTTTCCATAAAGCATTCGTTCCCAGTTCTTTTAAAAATATTTCAGACAGCACTATTCTCTTTTCCACTTCTGTAAGATGTGTCAGCCAACAGAACATAATTAATCCTCAGGGTAAGGAGTTTACAGTAAGCCTTTTTTTGCAAGCAGTAGAACCATTAAAACTTTATTTCCTCTGTGTCTGGAGGCAAAGCTCGTTTGCAGATTCAGTGGTAAAGGACAAATTGATCTTACTACCTCTGCTTTAGCCAAGGCATTAATAGGGTCTCTCCTTTATTAAGCTCTTTATTCTCACACGCCACCTGTAACTTGCTATCTCTGGTGATCCAGACTCCCCTTATGAAATTTGACTGAAGTGGAAAAAAAAGGGCTTACAACAGATGTACAAATACCATCTTGCAGCCATCATTTCCTTAGGAATCCAATATTAAAACCTGGAATTTTGAAGAATTAATATTAAACTCAACCCAACGTCTTCAAAAAGTGATGGCAAAACATAACACCCAGCAACAGCTTAAGTGAAAGGAGCGCTCTAGTTCTCAAAAATGATACAACTTTAGTCTGTTCTCACTGACAAAGGTCATTGCTAAAGAATACAAAGGTAATCTGCCACTCTGGGGGCAGATTACACTTACGTACATCCATTTCACTTCTTTAAGATCATTCATCCAGGATACTTGCTGCTTTCACTGGGCTGCAATACGTTTAAGCGTGAACAGATTAACATCCAGAAACCTGAAACAAGCTGCCATTGCATTTCACTGTAGATGGACAAGGATTAATGGAGAGACTTTGTAGAGTTAAACCAGACATGCGCAGACGTGCAACACAAACTGCACATTCCTCTGTGAGTGATCCTGGGCAGAAGACTGGGAGTCACTGCTTTTTTAGAGGTCTGCCTTTTCAAAGGTGTTGGGAGGTTGGACAGCAGTGATGGTAATTTAACAGTAGACTACATGGAAACAGTAAGCTACATGAGAACTAGAGAAGTTGATGAACTGACATATTCAAACAGAAGAAATCAAATCCCAATTCCTAAACAGTAGAGGTCAGACAACTATTCTCTAAATATATCCTTGAAAATCTTGTGCCAGTCAAACAGCAGGTTTGTGACACTGTACAATAATACCCTGATCATTTACCTATGCTGTTTCAAGATACACAACAACCAAGATATGATATTTTGCTTCACATTAAATAAACAATATTTTTCTGCTCTTATTCCCATTTGACACCAAAAAAGTAAACCATGTATACATTTTCATTCTCAGTTTCTCAGATTTGTACCTCAAAAATATAGTTCTCCTAAAAAAAGTTACTAATTTTTTGAGAAACGAAGGCAAGTGAGAAAAATCCTTTGCTTACCTATGACCCTTCTCAAATGCAAATGCAGAAATAGCAATATAAGCTCATCAATTTGCATCTAGAGACAAAAAAATAACTACTTAGATCACCTACTCCATTCCTTTTCCAAGGTCTGGATCACTCCTTAAAGCATACAGAGATATTCTTGTAATACACGTCCCCCAAAATCACTGTAGATGATACACAATCACACATCAGTGTGGCCTGAGCATATGTCGTGCTTATTTAAGAAGGCAATGTCTTCCTCAGAAGCAGCATATGTTCTGTGCTATATTGCAGTCGTTACAGAAGCTTTTTTCTTGTAAAGCAGCAGAGAAAATACCACCTAAAACCTCAGCATCTTGCTGGTATAATATTTAATGTTGCTTCAGTAAATCTTAAATGCCTCTAAAAAAATAAATAAATAAAAAAAATTTGAGGCTCCTTTCAATATTTTTTGACTGACACAGACCTGGGTTTTTTAGGTTAGTTTTCATTGACAGGTATGCAACTGACACCTTCAAGATCCTCTACTTACTGTGCTAAAAATTGGGTGCAAACTATCAAAAGTATAAGCAAACTCAAGTGACAGATTTATGGCTAGTTACACAACTGCTACATTGAGAATGGTTTATAAGCTAACACCCCACTTTCTACCTTGGTATTTTTACCCACTATTACTATTTATGCTACTAATACATAAGGAGCCTGGTAGCTTTCGTAAACCCTTAAACTGCAAATCATTCAGACAACAGGATCTGCCAATATTTACAAAGCAAACACAGGACACATCTACATGGAATCTTTGCATCCAGTGTCAATACCCACAGCCAGCTCCAAGCTCCCACCACCCTTCCTCCCTCACCCCAAACAGTATCATAACTTCACCAATTGCCACAGCTAAGGCTTTGGGGCAGCTCACCTAATGATGTACAACACAGCATGGACTGACGTAATAGAAATCTGGTTTCAAATGCTCAGATGAGACATTTGGTCACTCTAAACCAAGATTGTGCAACAGTTTTGCCTGTTTTATGTGTAACATAAGAGGATGAGATATGATGCTATAATTATCACGAAAGAAAAAGGTTTGGAAGTAAGATGTCTACCTTTTGTTTCTTGAAGGCCCAGTACTAGGAAGGCCAACACTAGGTACTTCTGCATTTGCCATATCATAGATATACAAATATATTGGTTTATGTAATTACCATCTCAGTAGATAAGACACTAGAAAAGTCAACATACCAGCATTTCCCAAGCTTGCTACTAATTAAATCATATGCATACAGGTTCAATCCAAGGATGATCAAAGTTAATGAAAAAAATTCCCATTTAATTCAATAAGCTATGGATCAGTTCCAGACAGCTAACTGCTACTCTATCCTCTTTCTTCTTTATCAAAAGCACTCCAACAGTGTGAAAGTGAAGAGGACTCCATGAGTCTACAGACTTTGTATCTCCCTTCAGATGTGAATTTTAAATTAATTATTTGACAGCTGACTACATACAATTAAATAATCTTTTCCATAAAGCTGTATTAGAGGCTACTCCAAGTTTTGAAGGAAAAGAGGCTCCAACTATTGGTCTTACATCAATAGCTTTAAAAGAATTCAACTATTTCTTTTACATAAAGGTTTACCCTCATTTTCAGTTTATGTGCCACACTGTTCACCACTGCAGCAATATATTACCATATCTAAGCATGGAAAAGGTACTGGAAATAGAGCACTAAAATTATAAGGCTCCCTAAAATGAACAGAAAGATAATCTAAAGTAATATGAAGTCAAAGAAATAAACAATGAATGTTCAGATCAAATAACTACCTATTTTTAATTACATTTGAAATGCAATGTCGCAATTGTTGAACAATTTCAGTAACCTGGATATTTCATTTATGAAACCTATGTGAATAGCCTTTGATTCAGTCCTTGTTAACAATGCTTTTTCACATTCTATTTTCACTAAATCCTTGTATTAAAAATGAGAATTTAATTTCAGAATTAAACTCAGCTTCCAGTGCTGCACAGATACTTAGTTCTGTCTCTTTGAAGTCAGAGTTTCATCAGACATCCATTCAGATCAGCCTAAAGTCTCTCATACATTGAAAGCAGAACTGGACAAGAATTACTGTAAAGTCTTTATTTGGGAATCCAATATATGCCTCACTGCTACTAGCCACTGCACAATATCTCAAATCAAATGAGTATTGCACAGGAAATTAAATAGTAAAATATAATAATTTCTGTTTGAGTATCAAGAGCCAGTTAAATGAAAATTAAAGTTGTCAGTTTTCGACAGGAGAAATGGTGCCTGTGCCTAAAACTTCACATTCCATCTATACAGGGACACAGGCTTAAATGAAAAAAGGTGTTTAGACATAGTTTCAATAAAATTTATGCATGCAATGCTGCCTAGTTGGCCACCTTACACCTTTCCTACTCTAAGATTCCAAGCACTTTTTGTTGGAAAAGGCATTTTCTTTTATCAAATCCATCACATCCAAGTTCAAAAAGCTTTGTAGGTATATCCAGAGACATCTACTCTTAGCACCTCCTCTACTTCATGTTAGAGAACCACATCAAAAACAATGGAAAGGGAATGGTGTTACCACAGTTTTTATTACCACACCTCAGGTCTCCTTTGCTGTAGCTACTCAAGCCTTGGATGGCTGTGCTGCACCACTGGGAACCTTGTGACTAGGAAGTCAGAGCAGCAGGATTTTATTCCCAAGCAGTACAAAAACATCCCTCAGGGAGCCCTGAAATCCACAATCAGAATATGAAATGATCTACTGGTCTGCTTGTCCCTTCTCACTCAACCCCTGTCCAAGACTAAAGAGAGAAGTGTCAGAAAACAACTGAAAATCCTACTATCTTTCTTCTGCTTCATATTGCAAGAGAAGATTTCTGCAGACCCACTTTTAGGCATCCAATTAAAAATTATGCTATCAGGTTTTTTTGACTGTGCCCAGACATGTAAGAAATGGTTCTAAACTTAGCTCTTGACTGAGTACAGACATAGCTGCAGGAAAACATATACTGTTATGATTTAAGATACGAGTAAAAATGGATTCCTATAAATTTACCCAGGTGCTCATATCACTATTGAAAAACACTTCTATCTGGTCACTCTCCTTAATAAGGGCCCATTATCTCCAAAACATTGTTTTGCCAATTATTAGGCCTAGCATAAAGGACACAGCCAGCATAAAGATGAACCAATAACCAAACTGTATTTGATACAAAAGGGTCAGCACATGGGTGAGCACTGGGGGTACAAGCAAATCAGATTATACATAATCGACATCAATCCCACTGACCCCAACAACAACACCACACGACCAACAATGGGTGGAATAAATGGTGAAATGCAGTCTCCCATAGAAGGGATGGGAGACAACTGAGTCAACAAGCCAAACACATAAGACCAAGGAAGCCACATACTGAATCTCTACACAGCCCATGTTTAGAAAGGCCAGACCTGACTGGAGCCCAGTTCCAGGGAGGCCCTTCCCCAACAGGAAACTCTGCACAGGGCATCCACCTCACAGACAGACACTGCCCCTTCCTGCAACCCAGATTTTATCCCTCAGTGGGACACCTGACCCTTGTTTACTTAATGTGGGACACCTGGGGCTCATTTACCTCATGCCTCTCCCAGCCAGGCCGGCCGCACCCTGGAGGGAAGCCTAAAGGCAAACTCACCACCCCTCAGTGAAGGGTTGTGGGAATCACCCATATGTCAACCTTAACTAGGGGCTTGTGGTTGAGACCCCAGAATTTGAAACATATAAATGGGAGCTACAAGTTGTACTAAGAAGTAAATTTTATTTACTCACCTTTTTTTTTTTTTTTTTTTTTTTTAAAATAATGTAAAAGCCTTTATTGTTTGGGTATGATTCACTATGGCTGAAGCTCTTTTCTGTTAACTGAGTGAAACAGAAATCAGTGAAGAGGGGTTTTTTTTATTATTCTTCCATTTATGCGCTAGTGATTTAGGCTGTTGTGTTCCCTTACCGTTAATGGGGTTTAGAAGTAGAAGACCCCTTCATCTCTCAAGAACTATTAACCCAAAGTCCTAGTCTAGAATCACAAATATATACAATGATACAGCAAACAAAATCTAGTTAGAAACTCTGTGTCATCATTTACATTGGATCCTAAATCACATGGTAAGCAAACAATAATAAAGAAAAAAATAAAAGTATAGGAAAAAGCAGGTAGCCTACACAGAGTGTGGTATTGACTGTCATGTTGTAAAAGGAAAAAAACCAACCCACTACAGAAGTTTCTAAATGACACAGTTCATTCCAACCCATTTAACCTACACAAAATGCCGGATGCACATGAACAGCAGGATTTGCAAACAATATGGACAGCTCTGCCAGCAGTCTCACACAATCATAGTATCTGTCTCAAAACAGTTAGTCTCACAGCAATACAAATTTCAGAAGGTAAAACAAAAATGAAGATTGCACTGCTAAACATTTTCAGTTTGGTTACCTTTACCCTAGTGGTTTCAGCAAACTTATTTACTACCTATACATATTCATTTTTTAACTACTCTGATGTTATTTCCTTGATCCCCACACCGAAATTTAGCACAGGTGGATGGATAATGTATTTCTTCAAAATCCTACACGACTCGATGAAGCCTCTGTGCTGCCTCATCAGTCTTCCAATACATTGCTTGGCTTCAAGATGAAAGACTTACTTCGTTCTTTTAAGAATAAGTGTACTCAAGACTCCTCACAAGAATTAATTGCCTAGACAACCTCCATTAACAATCTTAAAAATTTCAGTTTGTATATTCTACTGTTATGAATGTATACAGGTTACCAAAAGACAGAAAACACAATCTGAAAATATTCTATTTATATTAGGAAACATTTTCTTTAACAGTAGCTAAACACATTAACTATGTTGTCATGGTTTATGCCCAGACAGCAACTAAGCACCACATGGCCGCTTGCTCACTCCGCCACATACCGTCCCCCAAGGAGGGATGGGAAGAAGAATCGGAAGAAAAAGGTAAAAACTCGTGGGCTGAGATAAGGACAGTTTAATAGGACAACACAAGAAGAGATGAAATAATAACAATAATATTAATAAATGAATGTACAATGTGAGTGATGCACAATACAATTGCTCACCAACTGAAATCTGGTGCTCAGCCCATTCTTGAGCTGAAATCCCTCCTCCCCAGCCAGCTGTCCCAGTTTATATACTTAGCATGACATCATATGGTCTTGAATATTCCCTTGGCTAGTTCAGGTCAGCTATCCTGGCTGTGCCCCCTCCCAGCTTCTTGTGAGAATTAACTCTATCCCAGCCAAACCAGGGATACATGTTTAGAGCCTAAGGGTAAAGAGTGTAATCTTTTTCCTGAAAAATACTTCAACTGCAACAAGGGATACTGAATTATAGACAATACTGTTGAGAAATACTCATGAGAAATTTTAGAATAAGATCCCTCAATTTAAAATTCTGCCTACACAAGTCAAATTTTTTAATGGATTTGCTTATTCCTGTTATAGTTTCCTGATACAACTGTGCTTTGGTTCTGTCAAATTTTACAGCTAGAATTAATCCATCTGTATTCAGGCACACCTAGCTTGTAATACTATTTGATTACGGCTGAACATTACTACCTTTACAGTGTTCAAGAGATGCTGACATCTTCTGTAACTTGTTAAAGAAGAACTAGTTTGAAGATACTCTGTAGCAAGTAAAGCAAGGGAAGTATGATTTAAATGTAGGTTTAAATTGTGTCTCCATCCAGTCCTGCTACCACAGGATAAAAAAGGTTTGAGAGTGTTACAGTAAAGAGAACAAGACTAGAATCACTAACTTCTTTCTCTGTCATCAATTTTAGAAAACAGGATATATTTGGGTCCATGGCTGACAACACCCCAGGATAATGGGCTCCCAAGCAGCTTCATGCTTTATTATCCTTAATGTTACCAGATAATATCTCCTATAAGGCTTGCTAATGTTGATGTACTTACTCCAGATAAAGCACAGCACAAAGAACAACAAAGTCTTTGTTTGAAAGACCTTGAGAAAACCATATATTTTAATTATGTCAGATAACCCTTCCGTGGCACCAGATACTTGAAAGTCACACTTCTCTCCAGAGCAAGCCTCAGTGAAAGAAAACTTAGAGCTCAGGATACACATCTCAAGCTCTGGTGCACAGAAGTATTTCTCCATCCATTCTTTAGATAACAGAGGCAACACAAACTCATCTTGCATTCTGAGCCAAGATGCACACACTGACTGGGTGGAAAATGCTATACAAGTTAGGGAAAAAAGTAAACAATTACATGAAAGAATCAAATCTTTATTATTAATGAAGAATAAGGTGTTATTACAGCTCAAGGTCACATATGGCAAAACAATCTTCAGCTAATGCCATGTCCATTATGTACTAAGAGAATCAAAATTAAAACAGAGGTGTTCTTATTTTTTTCTTTAAAACCATTTGTAGAATTTTAATTTGCAACATGTTGAACGATCAAGTTTCATACAGGCCCAGCAGGCTCTGTCACTCACGATCTGGAATGAGAGCAGTCAGGGGACACTGGGATCAAATGAACTCCTAATATCAGGTGAGGGAATAGGATGGTAGAACCTGCAATCTCTCTTAGCCAGTGTTTATAAAGAAATCATTTAAAAAACAACACAGGGAGTCTGAGAAAAGCAACTACAATAACCATGGTGTTCCCACATACTTTGCTCAAGTCTTCATCTACCCAGCAGCATTTTAGAATAAATATATATTAAGAATATAACCAACCCCAAGAAAACAGTGAAAAATGGCAGTATCAGAATAAGATACATTGGGATTAGAAGGATGGGGCAATAAGAATCATCATCTGTGCAGGGAGGGAGGGAGACAGAAAGGAAAACAGAAAAAGAAAAAGCTAACTTTATCAAGCAACATCTCTCTTTAGAACAACTTTCTTCCATAAAACTTGACAAAGCTAGTGTGTGTGAAAAGCAAGTAGCTTTTCTAAGTTCAACAAACGTATACAGAGCTGATATTTAGTTACCTCTTCAATATCTGATAATTTTACATATGCAATACCATATCTGTTCATTTTAGAATATTATCTTCCCAAGGGAAGAGCTAGTGTAATGCACTATGTGTTTTTTCACCCTGAAAGTAATTAGTAAAAGAAAATCAAAGTTAAAACAAATGTTGCAAAAAAAAAAAAAGGCTATGTTTACAGCCCAAATATATAAGAAAACAATGAAAAGATTAAGCTACTAATCTCAAAAATAAGATCACTCTCAATTAAGGTCTTGAACACTGTTTTGAAAGTGAAATCAATTTTGAAATCATACACAAAAAAGTTTTGAACAAAGCACCATTAAATCTCTGCAAGAACCCTGATAATTTGGCTCTCTTTATCTGTTTGTCTCCATTTTAGATGCAGCACACATACTTCACAAGGACTCATTTCCAAAAAAGGCAGAAGTAAAACAATTATGAAAAACAACTAGATAAAAATAAATGAAACAAAGCATATAGAGTGCCAGGAAAAAAAAAAAAAACAAAAAACAAACAACAAACAAACAAACAAACAACAACAACCACCACAAACCACCACAAAACCAACCACCAAACCTGATATTGGGCAAAACTGATCCTAGTCTACAAAGCATAACTGAAAAAGCTAATCACAAAAGTTCTAGAACAAGGTGATACTTAATTTAGGACTCCAGACAGATAAAATCTCATACATCTTCCCAGAACAGTACTTTGAACTATTTCTTCGCCCATTTCTCTTTCCTGCCTTTCTTCAGAATGTTAAGCACAGAATCATCTAGGTTGGAAAAGACCTTGAAGATCATCCAGTCCAACCATTAACCTAACACTGACAGTTCCTAACTACACCATATCCCTAAGCGCTAAACACAATCCTATTGGAAAGCTGGCAGCTCCATTTCATAGCTAGGCACCCCCACCTAAATTCATCACAGCTTGAGCTAGGACACAACACTTTATGAAGAGACACAGACACACACTGCCTTTAGCTTATTCTCCTAGGGTGCAGGAACATAACAGAGTGGAAGATTAACAGGGGGATTTGTAAGGCCATTAACTATTGTCTCTCTCAAGAGTTCACTCGTGAAACTTGATACTACCTAAAAAGGCTGGAAGTGCTGGTGTCAAAGATTCAGAAAGCTAAATTTATTTGTAGTTACTAACCTGCAAGCAGAAATAATCTTTTCTCAGGTCTGCTTCCTTTGCCTGTTAGCTGTAGTCAGTGCTTTGTTTCTTCTCTTCAGGGACTGGCTGAAAGACAAATTTTGACACAGTCACCCCAGATTAAAAAAAAAAAAAAAAGAAACAGAAATAAAATAAAGTTCTGACTATAAGTGTGAAGGCATGTAAGAAAATATTGACAACTCATCTTATCTTACAAATGCATCAGAAGCATGATATGTTCAGACATATGTCCCTAATGTACTATCATGAATGCTGCCCAGAGCTCTGGGGACATAAAACTGATAGTAGCACAAGATGAAAGATCAAGAATGTCAAGGATCATGAAAAATTAAATTATCTTAAACTCTACCATTACTACAATTTGCTAATATGGGTATATTGGTTCTGTCATTCAAATGAAAACATTGCTCCATAGTTTACTTTCCTCTCCATAAACATTCTCTTTTGATTTCTTTGCTTCAGCTTCATATTTAAATTGTTGGGCTTTTTTCTGGACCAAGAGTCCAAGCTACCAGAACAAAAAGTCATGTGGATGCATAGCACCATATAAAATGAAAATGCATTACCAGCGGAAAATCATATTCCCTCTCCCCTCATCACACAGTCAGAAAACTAAACAGATGGCCTACTTACAGTCCACTTAGTCCTTGCTGCTTTACACGTTCATTGTAAACCACAGTTTTCCTTAAACTTTTTTTCCCTAAAAAAAACACCCTGTTTTCCCTACATCCCATTCGCAGAGGTCATGCCTCTCCCCTTTTCAACATATTATACAAGAACTTTCCACTTTTATTTTACCTTGGAAAACATGTTTTGTTACATCAGCTCTACTACCTTATAGCAACGTAGTATTTCTACCCCTGATACTTTGTGCTACGAACTGCTTCCAGGAAATAATCACAAATAAGAAAACGCTTAGTGAAGTGGATTTTCAGGGAAGGACTTAAGCAATAGCCCATGACTTGAGTGGAGCTAGCCCCTAGTATAATTTCACAAGAGGGCCCATGCCCACAATGCAGGGAGCAGAACTGGGATGCACCCAAGCAGCAGGTTGTCTTTGTTTTTCCATACCGGAGACATGAGGCTGGCTAACAAGAAAAAAACCCACAACATTGTGTAAGCTGTGCATGTATCCCCAATGCTGCGTCATGGAGAATCTGGGATGAACAGCATGACCTTTACTACCAGGACATGACTGTGCTCATGCTTTTATACATATTCACATGCTTTTACACAGTCACATACACATTCATATATGACAAAAATAAACTTAAGAGAAGAAAGAACTTTGCTGTAGCAAGACATCATGAATGTAATCATGACCTTTCACTAAAAAGGTTGGCAGTACCACTTGTAACCAATCTGGCAAACTGGAAATCACAAGTCAGCAAAAAAGATACAGGTGTGGCTACAAATTGATTCTCAGTTGCTCTTAAACAAAATATCAGTCCTTGATTTACAGCTAAGTTTGCTTCCTAAGCTAAAAATGTCAATATCCTCTAAAAAAAGGAAGAAAAAAAAAAAATCAAAATAACTAAGCCTGGCTGGATGACAGCTATTGAGAAATATGATGATAGTGTAAATCACACAGGAGCAAGAGGAATTACACAGCATGACTCTAAGGGGCATAAATGAAAGAGTGAGATGAACTTAGGGAAGAGGGTGGCATAGACTGAGCATGAGAAAACATTTTTTAACAGCAATATACAATATAAAGTAGAATATTTTTCCTCACGGAAAGGGAAGTTATTTAAGACTAAATTAGATAAAACATAAAGAAAGCATTTGTGAAACACTTAAGTCCTGTCCTTCTCGCTTCTCATAATTAGGTGTCTCAGTAAGATTTCAGTATAACAATCAACCACACAGCAAAAATACATTAATTTCTTGTTGGGTTCTCGTCTTGGAAAAGTACCTTGGATTTCATCAGCATTAAGGTTAGAAGTGTCATTCACATTTAATTCATCACACTGAACTATTTAAGCATTATATGTAATTTTAATCCCCTGTTACTTATTCTCTTGCCTATTGCTGTTACACAAAATTATCTTTTTAATTCTGGACTTTTATAGCATTTTTATTACAGACATTTCAAAGTACTTTACCAACATATGTCCACTACCAACATCTTTCAAAATCAATACATATATATCAACCTTGCAGGTTGTTGATCCAGAAATTATCCCACAATTGCTGAACTGTCTAGCTGCTTAACATGATACATAATTAGTAAGCAATGTGATGCCCGTGAAATACTCTGGTGTTGCACAAGGCCATGGGAAATTAGAAGATTATAACCGAAGCCAGGAAGGAAAACAAAATTCAGTGTTTCTTTCAGTTTGATGTCTGAAGCATGAGAAATCAGCAAAGGCTTAGGAGCAGTGGTAAAACAGGTATTCCCTTACACAACCACGTATTACAACAGAAAACCCACCACAGGTTTAGGCTTTTTTCCTATCATTACTATTCTCAGTCTTACTTTAAACAATACACAACATTCTGCAATTCAATCTGAAAAGAGATGGGGTAACTCCCAAAACGTTACTGAGAGGAGTTTTATTCCATTTTTTTCTTTACATTGAACTCTTAGGAAGAATTTTCCAAAATGCACAAATAATGTAGGAGAGTAGCTGAATTTGAAACACGGAAGTTTCTCCTCCTGCTTAAAAATGTTCTCTTCTATATGGAAACCAAATAATTTTTTTTTAAAAAGTAGAGTTATTCGAAGCCTCCTTTTGATTGTGGAAATCTTACTCATTATAAGGAATGTTTAAATTATAATTTGTTACATTTGTGACTGAAATCCCAAAATTATTGTGATTTATAGTCCTTATTTTAAAGGTTCTACACAACACTGGGTAGGATCCCACTGTGTCCATCAAGAACTAAGAGCAGGGAAGAAGAGAGAGAAACCACACCACAGCAGCAGGGAAAAGTTAGCATGTTTTCACAAACTGAAAAACAATAATTAAGAGAGATGATAATATCACAAAAATCAATTACCATTCTGACCCCCAAAGAAAAATAGTGAACATGAACATTAGTGTGCCAGGAAAACAGTTACTCTCTTAAGCACTGAATGCCATGTCATAAAGCTGAAATAGAGTACCACAAGGAACAATTCAGCAATGTACGACAAAACATCCAATATGTAATGGAGAATGTAACAGCTGTTTCCTTTCACACCAGTCCACAGTCTCTGCAGGTATTTAATCCAAATTCACACACACACCCCCTTTTTTTTTTTTTTTTTTTTTTAAGCAGCTACACATTTAAAGTATTAGTAACTGTTCCAAATATTGATACTATTATATCATTCTCAAAGTGCTTATTTATCACAAGAGATGCAGGAACGCAAGGCACGGGCCACCTTCCTTCCTCAGACCAAATGCCAAAACCAAAGACTTCTGTACAAATTAACACCCACCAATCCCCTTCAACAGCGATTATATGTATCACTGCAATTAAGAAAAACATATCTCTAGCCCCAACCCTATAAAATGTAACAATAGAACAGCACTGAGTTTTAAACCATAGAAGTTTGGGGGGAAAAAAACCCACAAAAATCTTCTGCCCCTGTCTTGATAGGTCCTAGCTTCGTGTCTAAATTAAATTCAGGTGTGGATTCCCCCTAAAGAATGAGGCAGCAGCTAAGAAAGTGATAACTACTGCTTCCCCATACCTAGGCTCCAGTATCAAAGGACACAACGATGGCCATTTGGGCTGTGTCGGTCCATTTTCTGCAGGCTTACAGTGAGTCACGTACACAGACGGCTAGAAGAAACATGTGTACCCCAGTCACAGCAGAAGCCATCCCCACTTACTGCAGAATGACAGAACTTTCAAGACCATAATCCATTGCTTCCAAGAATAAAATACATAAAATACCTAAGAATTTTTCTAGACAACAGCACCAATCCAACTGCACAAAGATGACAAGTTTCTGCAAAAAGTTGTTCTTCCCTCCTTGAGTATAATAAAGATTAAGGTAGGAAAGGGAGACAAGAGAAAAGTCTTTTTTCCCTTGGTATGTTTACTTTGCTTTTGATAGTACATTGAATGTGCTTACTGCTAATTCTAAACATACAAGATTTCCTTTAAAAAAATGGTTATCTAATAAAAATGTACAAATTTTTTTTTTAAAGAATCACAAAAACTGTAAACGAGATTCAGGAATAGATTTAGCACCTGAGGCCATTTCAAAAGCATTTACAATTACTTTACAAATGTTAAATCAATAGTGTTTTGTAAACAAAATGTTCTTAATGTGCTTTGCTTTCTTCCCAATTACTCTCTCTTCTATTACAGCTGAAGATTGTTGCTTCAAAACTTTATTTCTCACAAAGAGGGCAGCTGTAAAATTAGATGGACTAATTGCCACACTTATCTACAGAATGATTTCACATAATTTTGCTAAACTCTCCAAGCTAGGTTTTGCTCTGCATCTGACAGACATCTCTTACGCTGTCTGAAGCCCATGATCAAAACAAAGGACAGGGTTGCCACTGCTGCTTTCAGGAAAGATAATAAACCTGCAGACACAAAGCAAGATTTCTGCTTTATCTGCTTTAACACGTATTAAGCACCCCAGCTGCCAACAGCTGCAAAAATGGGGGAGCATCAGTGCCTCAGACAGACTCGCTTCTGGCATGGCAATCTGTGTGAACAATATGGCTTGGACTACAAGGAGAATTGGGTCACTAAAGGGTATGCTTGCTTTACATTTTTCTCTTTGGGTTTCCTGAATGCCAAAAGCTAGCCCAAAAGACCTAGTTTTGTAACTTACAGGAGAAGGCCTCAAAAGCATGATGCTTATCACAGTGTCTCATTTTTCTACAAAAATGCAACATTTCCAATAACATTTCTAGTTTTGGTTTTGATAAACAGAACATCCAAGAAATTTTCTACATCCAGAAAAATCTCTTTCTGGAAGCCTAAAAGGGCTGCTAAGATATAGCATACTTGTAAAGATTAATTTGAGATAAATCCATGTGTCTATACTATTTACATCCAGAAGCACAGAACTATTTCAGTTCTATGCAGTAAACTGTAAATTGCGTCAGATGTACAACTAACACATAATAATACTCAAAGTACATACACATAAAATATGCGTTCAAATAGTAGCAGCAATTTTGAAGCACTTTCACCAGAGATATGTAGAATGTATATAAACATCTACTACATACAAAACATACCATGAAGAAAGTAGGAACCCTGTAACGACTAGAAGTAAATCATATTATTAATAATATTTAAATACAGATGGGTCATCATATCTGTAAGTTACAAAGTACAGTTAATTTTGCAGTGGCAGAACTTGCAGCAGAAGACAATGCTAGGTATATGCTGTTTGCAGCAACAAAAGGATCAGGATGCCTCTGGTACAGAAAATAAAATAACTGCTTAAGTAGAGAAAGAGCTCCAGCCTCACAGCAGAGAAGAATAAAGACCAAGATTTACCAAATAAACAGGCAGAACACACTTTTTAAATAGCTCAGGTAACCTATTGTTATGTGGACTGTATGATCCATAGGCACTGGGTACACCAGTTCCTGACTGGGTACTGCCCATTTCGAGGCCAGTTTCAACACATGTGGGCCTGGGTGTTAAATTCACTCAAAGTTCCTTTACTGAAAACCTGCACGAATAGGGAACCTTAAAGAAAAGCACTAATAAAAGCTATGTGGTCATTTCCAAAGGCTGTGAAGAAAATAAAAAATAGTAAGTAAATGGGGCTGTGGAAACAGTAAGAAAAATAGTAAGTAAATTGAGATTTCCCATTGAAAATAAAAGCAGAGAAGCAGGAAATCCTTGCAAGCCTCCTTCAGAGTCTCTCACTACTTAACTTAAACAGTAGATGAGCTACACAGGTCAAGTTAGTTTAAATCACAGAACTCAAAACAGGACACTGACAGGAACAACTCACACATGACTGTCACACATCAGGCCCCATACACGAGCACCGGTCAGCCTTCACTGCAAACTCAGATTGCGATTTCGAAGCAATCACCTGTTGCTCGTTTCCAGGCCCTGTACCAATCCCACCTGGCCACCATCCCCCTCCCCATGCAAAAAACAGTCGCAACTGTACACCGCTATCACCCACCAGTTTATTCGAACGCAGTGTTCCCCTTCCCGTTCCTTGGGACTTGCCCACCCCGACAGCGCCCGGGCCGTTCGCTGCCGACCCGGCTGGAGCC
>NW_020799095.1:61841666-61891447 GCF_003259725.1 Athene cunicularia
ATCACAGAACTCAAATCCTGCCCGGGCCTGGGCCTGGGCATGGGCATGGGCCGGGGAGCGACTCGGGGCGCGGGGGAGGGTCAGCCCCCGGCCCCTGGGCCTGGCCGCGGGCTGCCTCAAAAAGCACCAGGTTATGGGCCCTTCCTGCTGTAGGAAGAAGGAACAAGACAGATTGTCTCAGGCTGAAAAAGCTCGTGTCTGGTCTGGATGTTGCCCTGCTCCTGGCAGAGGAGAGCCGGGGCCAAGTTGCAGCCCTGGCCGGGCTGGAAGAGGCTGGCTTCCCAGCCAAACCCTGGCACCATGTGCTGTGCCCAAGCTCAGGATGCTGTGTATGACGAGAGAGCAGGATTCACTCCTCCTGCCGCACAGGATGCGGTGCTGCGTGGCTGGCTGGCTGGCTGTTTGTGAAAGACATGCACCGGTTTCTGGCAAAGGGTATGCCTGTCCGCATGCTACAGGCATATGCCTGATCTCCATTGGGTATCTGCTGCATTCACACGGGGTGCTCCCCACCAGCAGTGGCAAAATTATATTACCCACTGGTAGCATATTCACTTTACCCCTCAGTTCGACCACGAGCAGAGACATGTGAGCTACCTTTGCAGTGAATCATCTCCAGCCTGGCGAGAATTGGGAACAGAAAGCCTTTGAACTTGGATAACCATAGTGAGCTCTGTGCTCTTCATAGCGCAAGTACTCCCCAAACCTCATGTGTGAGGGAGTGCCCTGAGAAGAAAGGCTGTGGAGCTGAAACTGAGCTGGAGCTGACTCCACATAGCAGCGTGCATGTGCATCATGTTCCCCTCCTTCTTTAGTTCCACTGTTCTCAAGGCTTCCCCCTGCCCTTCATTGACCTAAGTATCCCAGTTTGCCGTTATTCTGACTAACAAAGGGAGGATTGTATGTAACAGGAATAGCTTGAAGCCCATGAGATGTGCAGTTGGTGAACAGTTGAATGTAGCTCCCATCTGGGCCATGGTGTGTTTTCAGCAGTGGGTTTGTGCTGGGGGGTGATCAGTTCACAGCAAGCCAGCACCACCTCACAGTGGTGGCACCAGCCTCACAGACCACATGTGGCCCTGCCTCTGCCCAGCCCCTTGCTGATGGCACACAGGGGACTTGGGAAATTGTTGTCATCCCTTCTCTATAAACCATAGTTGGATCCCAACCCTCCTCCCCAGGTCCCCCAGAATTAAGTATGTACCTGAGGGATCTTGGCTGTATGGAGATTTTTGGCATGCAAGGCTAACTATCACACAACAGTAAGTGCACTGGGGAGTTTTCTGTTTAACACATTGTAAAACTTTTTGTTCTGTTTTTTTTAGTGTTTTTATACTAGCAAATTTTAAAGGATAGAAATCATAGGATATGTGTTTACCTTGGATATCTGAGTTTTTGACACCATATCACAGTGCAAGTTTTTCCTTTCCTTAAGGGAAGGATCTCTGGTTTTGATGGGCCTGTCCTTAGATACTATAAAATCAGCAGCTATATAAAATCTTGCGATGTATAATTTGTGAGCACTAAAAGGAATAGCAGTTTGTAGCAAGAAACTATCAGCAATTATTACATGTAGACACCTGGAGGACCACAACAACAATTCTGCCTTGGAGTTTATGCCCCACCCATAGATGAAATGGACACCCCAATAGGTTCTTCCGTGCCAAGATAAGCAGTCCTGGCATGTCCTCAAGGCTGCCATAATGTGATACGGCAATACCCTGGAGTAAACCTAATGCCTTTGTAAGAACCAACTTCTAGCAGAGTAGAAAGTGTTACAGATTAATCTTATCGATTCATGATTTCAGTTAGAGAACTTCACAATGTTTTATTGTCGTAAAGAGTGCATATTTGTAAGTGTATGTTTGAAGTATGATCAGCTGGTTATTGTCTCCTCCTTGTCTCCTTTGCTTGCTGTGCTTTTTCTCTTAAACCTGTACATATGGATTGTGATGGAAAATTAGATGTTTTTGTTTTGTGGCTTTCCTAGTAAATATATTCCATACATCATCTGGTAGTACCAAATCTTCTTCTACCACCCAAAAGAACTTTTAGTACTGTAAATGTGGAGAATAACATTCATGTCTTAAAGTAACTGAGGTCACCACTGACAGTGTTCAAACTAACAACACATAGGAGCATCTCTAGAGTTCTGCAGTAAATATTATGGAGTGCTTGCAGGCCCAGATGTGGAGGTCAGGTTTTAACAGCAGGAAGAGAGAATTTAGTAGACTGTAAGTAATTTAATGTCTGCCCTATTACCCATGCAGACAGTCTGAGGAAGGAAGAGTGATTTGTACTGGAGGAAAATCAGAATGCAAACGGGAGATATTAAGGTTTGAGTCAAAAAGGTGGTTCTTAATGAGCCTACTGTTTTCTTCTGCTTGGTTAACAAAAGTAGATCCTCTGACAGTTTAGAAAATGTCAGTTTACGGTCTCAATTAAATTGATTTAAGGGTTAATTTCTAAATAGAATTTAATTTGTGATTGAAACAATGGCTTTCTGTTGTGTCTCTTTTTTTGGTACAGACAACAAAAGGATTTGTAAACTTGTGAAAACTGTTAAAACACATCTGGTTGCAAACAAGGATAATCTGAACTTTAAAAGTTTAACATGACTGAAGCTCAGTGGTCAAAACCCATAGGAACCTAGGGGAAGAGGGTTTTCTCTAGAAGAGTAGCACAGGACTGAGGCAGGTCAACCTGAGAGATTTTGACATCTCTATTTTTGAAAGTTTTCATAACAGGTCTAACTGAACAGTACCACGGCTGACCTGACTTTCTTGTGGGTAGGCCTGCTTCAAGTGGGAAATTGGCTTGGATAAGCTCCAGACATTCTAGTTAACCAACGTTACTATGATTTTAAGGTTCCCAGCCTTCCTATGGCGTATGAAGATACTAATGGTAGCTAAAAAGTTCTGGAAAACATCATATGACATGCTTCCAGCTGGTGTCCTTTCTAATTCTTTATTTATTTCAGTTATCCATTATGTTCTCTGTTAACTGGTGGATGTTGCATATTTCTTTATAAATATATTTTTTTCTTGTCTGTGTAAATTACATTTTAATGGAATTTGATGTTTCTATTAGAATGGACAATATAATTTGATTAATTAAACTACAGAAGAATTGGGGAAGGAAATTTGTCAAAACAGGTTTTGCATTGGAAACGTTAATTGAATGCATGCAGTTTCATGAGACATGTCCTTCAAGATTTTAGAACTAGTAAGTATGTTTTTAGGAAATCTCTGCTAGCCTAAGTACAAAACCAAGCAAAATAAGTTATACTGTTTTTTCAGCACCAATTGTTTTTCCTGCTTTGAACGACATAGTTGTTGATCTGCTTTTAGGGAGTCATAGACCCATAGAACAGCCCAGGTTGGAAGGGCCCCCCAAAGATCATCTGGACCAACCTTTTCTGGGAAAGGGAGCCTCCATGTATCTATCACCATGTCCGGCTGTGTCTTGAAAACCTCCAGGAATTGGGACTCTACCACGTCCCTGGGGAGGTTGTTCCAGTGGTTGATTGTTCTCACTGTAAAAAATTTCTTATGTCCAGATAAAACTTCTCCCAGTGCAACTTGTACCCATTGCCCCTTATCCTCTCCATCTGGCTCCTTGTGAAGAGAGAACCTCCATCCTCTTTGTAGCTGCCCTTTAAGTATCAGAAAGCTGTGATAAGATCCCCCCCCCCCCGCCTCTTCTTCAGGTAGAAGAGACCTAACTCCTTCAGTCTTTCCTTATAGGGCAGGTTCTCCAGCCCTTTGATCTTTTTTGTGGCCCTCCTTTGGACTTCTCCAGTCTGTCCACATCTTTTTTGAATCATGGGGACCAGAACAGGTCACAGTACTCCAGGTGCAGCCTGACAAGCACTGAGCAGAGTGGAATGATCACATCTGTCTCTGTTAGTAATGCCCCTGCAGATGCAGCTCAGGATCTGATTTGCCTTCGTTGCTGCAGTGGGACGCTGCAGTCTTACGTTCAGTTTGTTCTCCACCAGGTGTCTTTTGGCGAGGCTGTTCCCCAAACACATAGATCCTAGCCTGTGCTGGGCTCTTCGGCTGTGTCCTCCCAAGTGCAGGACCTTCCACTTGTTTCTGGTAAATGTCATACAGAATTTGATTTGTCTGTCTCTGAATGATTTTATCAACATGTAGACAATCTTCATTTTAAAAATCCCAAGGTGTTTATGATAAATGTGGCTTTTTTGTTTTGAATGAAAGTTTAGGAAGTAAAAATTCAGGGATTCCACTAGATAGGGCAGAACATGTTCTTAAGATGTATTTAGTTTTGTGGCATTAAAGCTGTTCTCAATAAAAAAAGTTTGTGATTCCTGTAGTTTTGTACTAAGCTTAATATCTGAATTTAATGTAAAAGTTTGGTGAGATGAAGTTTTAATATTAGGACTTATGTTTCTACAGTTTGAGGTCTTCTGCATGTATGAAATCAGAGTAAAGAACAATGATCATCACTCAAATAAAATGTTTGGTTTTTCTTCATGGCAATGAGTTGCTACTTCTGTAAGATCGGATGGGTCTGAGGGAAAAAAAAAAAAAAAAAAACACAGATGGCTGGGTATCCTGTATGTGTAGAGGGGTAACTCTTACTGATATGCATAAAAAATAAGCTGATCTGTGTTTAAGAAGAAATTTCAGCTGTTGATCATTGCTGTGTATGCAAGATTTAGTCTGCTTCTTGCAAATAGTAAAATGGAAGGAACTGTGTCAGATGCCAGCTGTTACTATGTAAAGTTTGATTGTGACTCCTGATTAAACACAAAAGTAAACAAAGAGCCGTCCTTGAACATTTGGACGAGGGGTCATGTTTAGCATTGTGCCATTTCTCATTGTTTCTGTTGCTGTTCCACTAATGTCAGTCTTTTCCATTTTGAGAATTCTTGCTAACTGCTACCCAGATTAAAACCTTGCTGAAATAGTGAGTGTGCTGATCAACTTTCTATGCTAAGGTGAGGAACTGGGACATAGCAGTATATTGGCATACTCTTTGTTATTTTAATTTTTCTGCATGCATAATGGCAAGATTCTTAGATACTGTATTCCGGAGAAAGATGTGAAACTGCTATAGGATACTCTTTGAGCATAAATTTGACATGATACTAAAAAAAGAAGAAATTCTAAATGTTTTCATCTTCTCATTTCCTAGATGGTATTCCAATTCTTTATTTTTTTAAGAAGCAACGTAAAAAAATCATGTCATGTCTCTATTAAATCGTACCTCAGGTTTCTGCCTTCTTTGTTTTTATCTATCTTCCAGCTGTTTATGGTTTTTTTACAAGCTCATTTTATTGCCATCTATTGTGTCAGAGTTGTTTGAGAGTTGTTGTTATTTGTTTGAGAATGAATGCAACCTTTTTTCTTCCTCCTTGGCAGCTGGGCACAGATGCTGCATCTAGTCCCTTAATACCTTGTGTCACTTGGAATGAAATGGACTTTTGGTGGAGCATCAATGAAAAGTCAGTATATTGCGTTTGTGCCTTGATTCCATTCTTACATATAGGACCTGGAAGCTTTCTTACATGCTGCAACTTAATTTGATGTATAGGACCTTTGTGGGTCCTCTTGCAGGATGCCTGATGTAGAAACTTATACAGGTGGTTATATGAGGTGAAATCATTGTCTTCAGAAGAAATCTCTTGTTGTCTATTTAATAGACTAACTTTCCTCACATTGCTTCGCCTGTCAGTCTAGCCTGTAGTCTATTCCTTTGGGAAAAAGGGCTACCCAGATCTGATCAAGTAGGTTGGTTTGGCAGGCTGCAAGGGCTTTCTGCGCATGGGCTGTAGGCTGAGGGGTTTATGGTCTTGGATTTCAGCAAAGGCTCCTTCTGGCCACACCAAATGAGCCCATGTAAAGGAGAGGAGCCGCTCAGAGGGTGCCTTCTCCTACTGCCGTAACAGTAGGAAGAAAGATGTCCAGGAGGAAGTTGTTATTGCTATAGCAATTCTGACTGTGCACTTCTGCATGGTGCCTCTCTCAATGGTTCCTGAAACTGGGGAAGGAGCAGGCTCTGGGAATAGTCAGATAGATACACATAAGCACCAATTCATGAAAGTGTCTGGATTTTTTCCATGAGTATAGGTTGAGTTGACCTGGACTTGCATGATGACCTGTTCTTTCAAGGGGTCATAAAGCTTTTAAGATTCTGCTAACAGCTCTTTCAACAAAATAGTTCACAACAAATAAAATCTTTTAAAAATACAGTTTTTCAGAAATCGGTTTCTTTATCTTCTTCCCAACATACTTTATTTGGTCACTTTAATTGAAAAATCTTTCTTTGCTTTAAGGCCCAAGTGTATAGAATCTGATCACTGGTTCTTTCTGCACTTAAGGTAATTAAGGTTCTTTCTGTCACTCAGGTAATTTAACAACTGTGTTAAAATTTTACGTGTGACAGTTATCCAAGCTGGATAAGCCTTTTTCTCACTGGTTATCCAAATGAAGTTTTTGATTGACAAGATCTGTCAGCAGATTGTCAGATCTTGGTATCATGCTTCTGCATGTTAGGGAGGAAAAAAAAACACTAAATGGTGATTTAAAAAAAAAAAAAATCCAAAACAAAAACAATAATGAGAAAACAGAGACGTGTCCTGGGTACAGGGTGTTTATCATGAACTGTTGCAAACACCTGTTTTGTCCTCGTAGCTGCGTGACCTGAAATCATGGGAAAACAGGCACTGCATGTGCACAAAACAGATCAGTTTTGTAGAGCACACAGATTTTTGGTTAACCTTATAAGTATTGCTTTCTTTGGACAGTTAAATTTTGGCTGTTATTTCAGTGACCACATACCATGAAGGTATTTTGCTGTTGTGTTACTTTAGGTTCTTTTATGTATATTGCCTTATTCTATCAGAACCATGTATGCTTGAATAGAGATGTTGGCATTTTTAGACACCTAGATGGTGCTCAATCCACTGATTAGGATGGGAACTGTGAAGAGGACTGAGATGACTATGCATTGTAGTAAAACATGGAAATGCATGCTCTTTGGGGGAAAATCTAGAGGCGTAAGAACATGATTTTGCATTGTCAGACTTTGAGTCTGACAGTATTCAAGTATTTCTATTTGACTTCAGTATTCTATATATAAAATATTTTGGAAAGACAACTAAAGCATTCTGTTACAAAAATGTCAAAACAACCATTTGATACCATCAGAACATATTTCTATGGAAGGAAATTTTAAACCAAATGGAAACAATTTTGCCAAATATTTTGATGATTTTTTTTTTTATAGTAACATTTCCCAACTGAAAATCATCCCATCAAAGTTCTGTTGATCATATTCATTAGGAGTTGCTTTCTTGGATTTAAAGGTGCAACAGTAATTGTCATTTTCCAAATACTTTCACTTTATCCTTGTAAGATTATGCTCTTCCTAGACAATAAATACCCATTGGTTTTAATGTAATTTTCATTACTTCCTTTTTTTTTTTTTGGCAGAGTTTTGAATAGTAATAACTTGGAGAGTTTGGAGCACATACATGGCATACAGAGTTCTGGAAAAGCTGAAATTTTATAGTCAGAAGACAAATGAGTGGGGGCTTCCTCAAAAGACTGATTAATGGATTTTGTTATTTTAGTAAAGGCACCCAAATTGAGTTAATCTGATGTGATTGTTATTTAAGACATTATTTGTGTTCTTTGTATAGCACGGTAGAACAGGGACATTTTTCTTTTTATGTAAGATTTAATTACCAGTAGAATTTGTTTGAGAACTAACGAGAGTAATAGAAAAATTACTGCCTCTGGCAGTGATTCATGCCAGTATACATATGCATATGATTTCTGGTAAATTAAAAACATTTTGTAATGTAGTAATAGTTTTTTAAGTACTGAGATGCTGTCCTAGCATATCTCCTCCTTTCCTTGCTCTTGGATGTGTGCTCAAGCATGTCCAGAGGAGGCCATGAAGATGATCAGGGGCTGGAGCACCTCCTGTGTGAGGACAGGCTGAGAGAGTTGGGGTTGTTCAGCCCAGAGAAGAGAAGGCTTTGGGGAGACCTTATAGCAACATTCCAGTACTTAAAGGGGGCTACAGGGAAGATGGGGAGGGACTATTTATTAGGGGGTGTAGGACTGAAAGGGTTGATTTAGATTAGATATAAGGAAGAAATTCTTTCCTGTGAGGGTGGTGAGGCACTGGAACACATTGCCCAGAGCAGTTGTGGCTGCCCCCTCCCTGGCAGTGTTCAAGGCCAGGTTGGATGGGGCTTTGAGCAGCCTGGTCTAGTGGAAGGTGTCCCTGCCCATGGCAGGGGGGTTGGAACTGGATGATGTTTAAGGTCCCTTCCAACCCAAACCATTCCATGATTCTGTGATTTAATATTTAGTTCCTCACTATATCCATCTGTATGTTGCCCATGATGGAAAGATGCTGATTACCTAACACTGACTTATTCAAGATACAGTAGATACAGGCTATTATTTCAAGTAATCTTTAGAAGATTGGCATTCTGGGTTTTTAAAAAATCAATGTAATTTGGAAAAAAAACACAACAAACTGCAGTCGATCTGGCAATGTGTAGAACCACTTGATGCATCAACCAATAGCAAGGATGCTGTCTGAACTACCTCTTTGATAAAGCCGTTCCCATGTTTTTTTGGGTTCTGACCAAGAAAGTACAGTCCTAGATTGTACATGCTTTACCAAGAAAAATGAGCATGAAAACAAAACTTTCTTGATTGTTTTCTTGCATGTGTGAATACTCGGGCCAGCTATTGCATGAATGTTTTGTGCAGAACTTGGTACAGACGATGTCCTCAGTGAGGAATATTTTTGGGGGTTTTCTTGTTGTCATAGTTCTTTCTCAAGAACGAAGATGCCACAAGTCATTCACACAGTATTTTGGCTAGCATGGCATTATGGAAAATGGCATTTTTCCCTCAGATTTTTTCTACTTTTAATTTTATTCTGTTCCTTTTCACCTGAACTTTGTATAAAATTCTAACATTTTTCTCAGGGTGCATCGCACATCTTAATATTTAATATGATAATAGTGAAAGAATTCAGTTGTATTCAGATGCTGTCTTCCTTAACAGAATGTGTATGAAATACAATCTTTAAATTATTCTCCAGGAAAATTTAAAGTTCCTGTGCTGTGAATGGCTAAATGCCAGGCTTGGCTAATATTCAGAGACTCATAATACTTAGGACTAGACTTTTCTTCAGCATCGTTTGTTACAAAGTCTTGGGAAAAGCTGCTGCTTAGATATATTTTTCTAACTTTTAAAATAAATAGCAATTGGTTAAATCACATTTAAATCTTCTAAAGAAAAGAAGCCTATGCTTCTGTGTGTGTGTATGAATGTGTTGATATCAAGATGTCAGGAATTCACTTCTGCTTCATCCCAGTAATCCTTTTTCAGAAATCCTCTTTAAAGCAAGCTGTGAAGCTATTGTGAAATCCAGAAGTATAATATTGTGTTAGTGTTATTACAAATGAATCTTCATTGAATTGCAGAACTTTTTTTTTCTTTTTGAACTTGATAGCATTTAGATCAAACAGTGTTTAACTTAAGTTTAGAAAATGCTGATTTGTAAATTGACACAATTAACTGCATTTTTTAATATACTTTGCAAGAAACTAGTATTTATTTAAATGCAGCTCCATTTATATCAAACCAGTGTGAGATTATTTATTTAAATACAGCTCCATTTATATCAAACCAGCGTGAGATTAAAAATGTCTTGTGGGATTCTCAATATAACAGAATCTCCACAAACTTCATTGCTAGGCCTTGACAGTCCTTCTTAGTCTGCTTGTGTGGGGTACCCTTGTCTGGAAATATTAAAGCCCTGTTTCTAAATCATTACCTTGTATAAAGGTAAGATTGTCGTCTTATAGCTGCCAGAGAAAGTATGTGTTTAAGAAAAAAAAAATCTCTCCCTAAAATTACAATCAGTTCTAATATATTTGCAAGAATCACTAATCCATTCTTGTATTGAAGTTTATATATAATTGAATTTAGTTCTGTGACTTTAAGTGCCTGTGAGAATAGTCTTGTATCCTGTGAGGTCAGTCTTTACAGAGTTGTCTTCATCTTTCTCTTGCACAGCATGTATTTCTGCTAACTAGTATTTGCTTGCGGAATACTTGGTAATTTTGCTTGGTAGTATTTATTTACTGGCATTGGCTTTCTCCAACAAACATACAGATATCACAATGCTCAGTTGCAGTTACAGGTAGGTGTAAACTGTTCATCGTTTTCATAAGCAGGAGAAATGTGGATACAAGTTTCTTCAGAGCCTTGGTGTTGGAGAGAATCAGTTTACCTTGTGGGTAGCTGCTGTTGATGGTTACATGTTCAGTGAATGTTAAACACTTTTCTGCAGGCTATGTTAGAATAGCTGTGGAAGATTTGAAGGGGGGGGGGGGGGAGGGGGGAGTTGAGAAGCCATCATTTATTTGCATTGTTAATCACAGCTAAGAACAGGGAAACTGAGAGTGGAAGGGGCTAGGTTCAAGCAATCACTTTTTGTCAAGTTTTGGATTTAATCACTAATGGAATTCTTCATAAATTCATTTATTCACCAAAATGTGCCTCCCCTTATAATCAGTGTTTTTATTTATTTAAATAATATCAGGCTGCTTCCTTCTTAGGAAAATGCTTTAAAGTCACCACAGCTCAAATTAAGTGCTTAAGACATAGTAGAAGCTGCAGTACGTCCTCGGAGTTTATAGCTTGAATTATGTTCTGGATGTCATATAGAAGGGCGTTGTGTTGCCTTGAAATTAACCTGCTACTAAGTTCCAGAAAACATCTCTGACTCATCTAAAATATCACAGCATTTTTTTTTAGTCCAATAGATTGTCAAATAGGTTTTCAAATTAATGGTCTTTCTATGTAAACTAGTTTTGAAGGGAGTAACATTTATTGATTGATTTAAGTAGTTTTATCACTGTCTAAAGTAAATTAGATGTCTCACTCATGCTTTTTCCTGACCTGACTAATTTACAATATGAAAATAAATGTTCAAGTGTTTTGTTTA
This sequence comes from Athene cunicularia, assembly GCF_003259725.1. Lineage (NCBI taxonomy): Eukaryota > Metazoa > Chordata > Aves > Strigiformes > Strigidae > Athene > Athene cunicularia. The sequence goes on from NW_020799095.1 coordinate 61,852,680, forward strand.
CAAAACAATAAGAAATCTATTTTGTGTAGACCTCTAAATAGCTTTCCTGATTTCCAGAACTACTGAGCACATTTTTTACTAAATTTGTTGATTTATTATTTTCAGTCTATAATTTATGCGAAAAATTGCTGGCTGTTATTTGCACATTTTCCATGTGAAGGTGAATATTTATCAAACTGATGGTGGCACCCTTATCAGCATCTGAAAGCAATGAAAACATAGGATGAACATAATTCCTGCCAGCTATGGGGAGATGCAGTGTTGGGCAACCAAGTATACTACACTTACATACTTATACAGAACTGCTTATTCTGTGATCTAGTGGCAGTACTTACTAACCTATATGGATTTTGAGGCTTGACTGTGGGGTTTTATGTCCCAATAATTTGTTGGAATCCTTGAAGGAGAAATTCTCTATCAGTGCAAGTTATTGCTACAATTAGCTAGGGACCTGGTGCTTCTGCAACTTCTGTGGGTAATTTATTACAAGATTGGAAACCTTTTCTGCTACCCTGGGTAATGGAAGGTCATGTTGTGTGTCAAAGGGAAGGTAATCTACCCTGATAATAAAACATTATACTGAAAACACTGTTATGATAATAGACCACTCTTCATACCTCTTTTCCTCTCCTAATGTCACACGTGGTAACCTTAGCCAGTGCTCATCTGAGTTACTGAGTTTTAAGCCAGATGTTAATTCCACATTTAGAGTAATTGTTATCTCCTTACAGCCATGTGCTTATGGGAGGGAAAGGAGTTGGTGTTTGCTCTATGAGCTTTTTTCTTAATCACAAATAAAGAACAAAAAGTGCTGCCATCACTCGTGAGTGAATATTTTCTTGTGACTTTTCATTAGCTATTAAGTACTATCTGGGGGTTTTTGTAACACATTTTTGGCTTGAAATGCAGAACCTTTTGTGATACATAAATGTACCAGTCTGAACTTACTCTCATTCAGTAGAATACATACATAGATATAGAAATAGAATAAGAGGATTGGTTTTTCTTCTTAGTGTATCTAAGAGCGTTAAGAGTTTGACTGGAAAACTGTTTAAAAATTACTGTTTAAAAATACTGACTAAATGTTAACATCTGAACTTAACATACTTGGTCTTGACTAGATTAAAACCCAATATTTTGTCGATGTTTCTCTTCTTGGAGAAAGAAAATTGATCTCTCTCTTTGTCTACCTGAATGTTTCTGATCTCCCGTCCTGTGGTTAGACTAAGCTGCTTCAATGCACAGACGTTCTGTTGGCACATTTATTGAATGACTTGTGTTCACTGGACAAGCATGGCTTATGTTTTATATTTAATCTCATTTTTCTGTCTGATATTAAATGATATATTGTCTGGTCAGATCAAAGTATTGCACTGTATGCTGGGATCTACAGTTTGGAGAGTAAGGGTGTATGCACCGTAATTTTAGAGGTGGAGGCCATACACGGCTCAGAAGAAATATTTATGAAGACTTCCATATCCTGTAACTAATTAAATAGAAAAAATACAGAAGGAAGGATCTAGTTCACTTGACTTTCTGTGCCTTAGGTAGCATTCATAGTGTACAAAACAAGCTGCATTTATTTTTTTTGGAGCCTCTGGTAAGATAATCACAGTAGTCTGTATTTGAGCTTCCTGAAGCATTTCATGTATTTTCCAAAGGCACTCTATTTACAATCCTAAATGTCTAAAAATAATATTCAGTACTCTGTTTTATGCACAAAGTAGGATGGTGGGTTTGTTATGTGTTCCAAATTGATTTTATTTTTTTTTTTTTAGGCTCTAGGTTTGACTAATAAGCTTTGCATATATTATAATTTTCTGTGCCGCTGAGTATTCCATTGTAATTTCAAATATCATTGTTGTCAAAATTGATGTTTCAAATTTGCTAAACTAAACATGTAGTGCTTGGCTCAATGACCTTCCCTTATTTATAGCAATATGGTGATGGGAGGTGCAGTGGGGGATGTTTCTCACTGCTGACTGAGTTACAAGAAACAAAGGTTTTTGGATAAGCTGTAAAGCTGATAGAAATGGATGAGAGGATAAAGTTTGGAGAATTACTCCAATATTCCAAGTCCGGTAATGTGGATTGTTTAATAAATTAGTTACGGTTTACTGCTGTCTTTGTGATGAGATGACTGGATCCTATCTAGTTTCAATATAGGGGTTTATTACTAGATTCATTTTGGACATATGATGCTTAAAATCTTTCTCAAAAAGTGCAGGTTTACTTGAGCAAAAATCAAGAGGCAGAATTAATCATCTTTACTAGAATCCATGAATCACTTTTGCAAAGTAAAAGTTTGTTTGGAGAATGTTCTGTACGCTCAAGATTACTAGCCTGTCAAAATGACCAACAAAGCTTCACCTCGCATAGCCTTCAGAGAACTGTTTCTTGAAGTCTTTTCTAAGTCAAAATATCCCACTTAATATTTTAAAACTGTATGCTGTCAATGCATTTCTAATATTTGATCCCTTTTCTCCTAAGGAACTGGCATTTTTATCATTTCCGTATTAAAAGAATAATATGAGTACTGTAACTAGATATTTATTAAATTTAAATCTTTAGTTTCAGAAATAATGCTGTGCTTCAGAAATGTCCTATCAAAATCTCATCATGATCCACACTAACCAGACTGCAGTCCAAGAAGCTGGAATACCCTACAGCTCTTTGCCTTGTTGCTTAAAAAAACCTAAGCACTGTTGCTTCATCAGAGACAAATAATTTTCCATTGACAAGTGGGAAATAGTTGCATCCTGCAAGGCTGCTTAGCACCCAGTGGGTTTCTAAATGAACAGTTATAGTCTCCACAAGGTGCAATACAGAATCACAGAATCGTCTAGGTTAGAAAAGACCTTGAAGATCATCCAGTCCAACCATTGACCTAACATTGACAGATCCCAACTACACACCACATCCCTCAGCACTATGTTGACACAAATCTTAAACGCCTCCAGGGATGGGGACTCCACCACCTCTCTGGGCAGCCCCTTCCAATGCCTAACAACCCATTCTGGAAAGAAATGCTTCCTAATATCCAGTCTAAACCTTCCATGGCACAACTTGAGCCCATTACCTCTTGTCCTGTCACTTATTACTTGGTTAAAGAGACTCATCCCCAGCTCTCTGCAACCTCCTTTCAGGTGGCTGTAGAGGGCGATGAGGTCTCCCCTCAGCCTCCTCTTCTCTAGACTAAACATCCCCAGTTCCCTCAGCTGCTCCTCATATGACCTGTGCTCCAGACCCTTCACCAGCTCCCTTGTCCTTCTTTGGACACACTTGAGTCATTCAGTGTCCTTTTTGTAGTGAGGGGCCCAAAACTGAACACAGGAATCGAGGTGTGGCCTCACCAGTGCCAAGTACAGGGGTCAGATCCCTTCCCTGTCCCTGCTGGCCACGCTATTGCTGACACAAGCCAGGATGCCATTGGCCTTCTTGGCCCCCTGGGCACACTGCTGGCCTCTGTTTAGCTGGCTGTCAATCAACATCCCCAGGTCCCTCTCTGACTGGCAGCTCTCCAGCCACTCCTCCCCAAGCCTGTAGTGCTGCTGGGGGTTGTTGTGTCCCAAGGGCAGCCCCCGGCATTTGGCCTTATGGAAACTCCTCCAGTTGGCCTCAGCCCATGGCTCCAGCCTGTCCAGGTCTCTCTGCAGAGCCTCCCTACCCTCGAGCACATCAACACTCCCACCCAACTGGGTGTCATCTGCAAACTGACTGAGGGTGCACTCGATCCCCTCGTCTAGATCATCAATAAAGATGTTGAACAGGAATGGCCCCAAAATCGAGCCCTGGGGGACACCACTTGTGACTGGCTGCCAACCAGATTTAACTCCGTTCACCACAACTCTTTGGGCCCAGCCATCCAGACAGTTTTTTACCCAGCAAAGTGTGTGCCCATCCAAGCCACGAGCAGCCAGTTTCACCAGGAGGATGCTGTGGGAAACGGTGTCAAAGGTCTTACTGAAGTCAAGATAAATAACATCCACAACCTTTTCCTTATCCAATAAGCAGCCTGCCCTGTCGTAGAAGGAATAAACCCATGCTGACTGGACCTGATCATCTGGTTGTCCTGCATGTGTTGTATGATCACAAGCTAAACTGCGTCTGTTCTTAGAATGGAAGGTAACCCCTAGCCATGCTGAAGAGAGAAAATTTGGCCACAGCGTTGGACTAAAACTTGAATCTTTAGAGAAAAGTATAATGGAATTTGTAATGGCATTTCACAGCAGGCCAGGCCATTTTTAAGAACTGTTCAGAAACAGCAGCACAGCAAATGGAACGGTATATATATCTGCCTCAAAAGGAAGAAGAGAGAAATCAGCCTTGTCAGGATTTCAACGTATGGTTTCAAGGCAGTCCCCACCTGGTAATTGGACTGCTGAGCTATCCAAGTGTCCTGGTGAGCAGTTGGCAGGGTTTTGGAAGTGAAAGCTTAGCAGAGAGCTATTATTTCATCCGTGGCAAATTCTGTTTCTAGTTCCAGCAGCACATCCTTGCCCAGTGCCTCGTTAACTGAACAACTTGTTCGATTGGGTCCTTCACTGGTAACCCTCTCTTTTAACCTCTTCTACAAGATAACATTGCAGTTGCAACTCCAATTAAGATTAAAAGAACGCTTTTGTTTGGACATCTTTCCTTTTTTCTTTTAACCCTGACCTTCTGAAAAGGACTCCCTTCTGCAGAGATTCTTTACACTTAGAATTAAGCCAATAACTGCTTTTATTTTAGAAGTATAGCAACAAAAACTGAACTGCAAAAATAGTCATAGTTAACTATGAATGGCACTGATAGCGTTGTGGGAGCATGAAGAAGGTGGTGTTTGGGAACTGAGGGTAAATCATGCCTGACCAATGTGATTGCCTGGATTTATGAACAAGGGGAGAGCAATGGGTATTGTTTACCTCTACTTTAGGGAGGCTTTCAACACTGACTCCCACAGCATTCTTGTATCCATGTTAGGGTATTGCAGTCTGGGTGGGTGGATAGCCATGCACCTTTAAGACTGTTTGGATGCTGGAGCTTAGGGGATGGTATTTAATGAGTCTTCAGGGGTTCATTGTTTTCACATCTTTATCAATGACCCAGAGGAAGTATCAGTGCTTCCTCATTAAGTTTACAGATGACACCAAATCAGGGAGCCAGTGTGCTGAAAGGCATGGCTACCATCCAGAGGGACCTCAGAAGCCTGAAGGAAAAGGCCAACAGTAGCCTTATGAAATTCAGTAATGACAAATGTGTTGTCCTACACCTGGGAAGGAGATGTTCCAGCCACAGAACAGGCTGGGGACTGACTGGCCAGGGAACAGTTCTGCCAAAAAGGGGCTAGGGAGCCCGGCAGACAGCCAGCTGTGTGCCCTGGCAGCAAGGAAGGCCAAGAGCATCCTGAAATGTCCAGCAGTTGCTCAGCCACCAGATTGAGGGGAGGTTGTTAGACCACAGCTGGAGTACTGCATCCAATCTTGCCTCCACCCCCTGTGCAAGAAAAACATGGATAACATGAAGAAAGGTGATTGGGGATAGAAGTACTTGCCCTGTGAGAAAAGTCTGAAGGAGCTGGACTGGTTCAGCCTGGAGAAGAAAAAGCATTGAGAGAACCTAATAGCAGCCATTCCCTCAAAGTATCCAGGGGTGCCCAGCAGGAGAACAAAAGACAGCAGATGTAAAGTGAAGGAAAAGATGTTTCTCACAGGGACAGCCAAGCAATTGAGCATGTTTCCCAGAGGCTAGTCACAATCCTGGTGTTCAAGACTTGACTGGACAAAGCCTGGTCTGATCCCATTGCTGACCTGCCTTTTAGCAGGAAGTTGGATTAGAAACACCCCGAGCTGCTTTCCAACATGAGTGATTCTGTGATCGTTTTGATTGGGTGGTCATCCATGCTCTCTTCTTTGAAAAGGGTACAAGCACAGATTGATGAAAGGATACAGTCAGAAAAAAAAAGTTCTCCTTTCCTAAAAGCAGCCACAGGAGAGGGTGGGGGGGGGTGTGTGTGGGTGTGTGTGTGTGTATATAAATGTGGGAGTAATTTTCAGGTTTTAGATTGGTTAAAGAAAATTGAAAGAAACTTGAAATAGGCACTCAGAAGCTTTTTCTGATCTAGGGCAACATGCACAGAGACAGTTGAAGTTTTTATTGGAAGTTTTGAGATATGGGACACAAAGGAGCAAGATTTGCTTTAGAAATAAATTACAAATCCTTGTATCTGATCATACGACATGTATCATATACACTGAGTCACTGTCACCAGTTCTCAAGCATGTTTTCTAATGTTCATCAACTGTTATCCCTCTCCTCTGTTCTTTCTCTCATCTCTCATAAAGTATCTCTAGTGCTGTTCTTCTGGACATATTTCTTCACAATTCCATTGCAACTCATATTTGTATATTAGCAGAGAAACCAAGTAGTGGCTTGTAGGTTTCATTCTATAGACTTTTTGTGAAGACTGTTTAGGGACTCTGAATAGAAAATTCAAGGAAATAATACTGGGTTAACCAAGAGTCTTATTTATCTGTTTCCTTACACTTCTCTCCTCCTGTCCCAGCCACCACCCCCACTCTCCCAAACAAATCCTGCTTCCAGGAATAGGCTTTTCTTTGGTTTTAGAAAACAGGCAAGTGTCACTGTTGTTGTGCTGTAACTTGAGGTGGCAGTGCTGAAAATGTGTGTAGTCATGGAGTTTGAGGAACACCTTTCTGATAAAATAGTGCGTCCACACCCTTCTGTGCATCCTGTGTTTAATTAGACAAGTCAAGGCTACTCCCTTGTGAAGTACTTACTACTGTATCAAAAACACATCTGTTGTCAAATGTTTCTTTTTTTAGTATTAAATGGTATTTGCGTGCAGCTTTTGCTTCACCTTTATTGGTGTTTTTACTGAGACCTTTATAGAGGAAAAAAGGATGTAGATACATACATATATATGGAAATATGTACACATATATAAAGATAATCATTCCCTCTGAAATAATTCTGTACATGGAGACTTCCTTACTAATGCTAATAAAAGTTTAAAGCAAGCTAAAATGATTATTTGCAGATATTTTTTAATTAGAAAAACTTTCCATTTTTAAATTATATGTAATTCTGAAAATTCAGTTAGGGAAATTCATTTGGTGCACAGTTTGCAAGTAATAATGGGAAATTCTGAAAATCATGCTGTTTCTACCTTAATAAAAAAATTATATTGGTAATTGGAAGGGAGAAGTGGTAAGAAAATACAGTTAATGAAAGGAGACAATGACCTGTTACGAAAACGATCCCTCATTTAATATAATATTACTGTATTGTAAATCAGTATCTCACTCTTGCACATTGTGTCCTTAAATAAAAGCATCGTGTACTTCATTTCAGAGTTATTAACCACAGCGGGCATCTTAGAGATTGGCTACTGATCACTTGCCTTAATCTATTAAATACAATTTAAACTAATAAGGAAAAATACATTTTACTTTATACCTTTTTAGAAATACTTGAATATTCTAACCTGTTGGCCTCTTCTTTGTAACTGTTTTGCTTGCACAGGTTGTGTACTGCGATCCTCCTCTTTGTGTACGTGCTCAACGACTTACAATTTGTAATAGCCATTATGTTTCGCAGTATGTTGCCTATAACTGTGATGTGATCTTTTAATACATTATATTTGTTCACAGTCACAAAGACAAGATGTTGACATGTTTGTAAAGCTGTCTTGGAAAGATGACTTACACCTTTACCATGTTGTGATACTGGTAAATGCAAAGTGGTGCTGAGAAAAATACTGCTTGGGCAGATTTAATTTGAAGACATAGTACTGTGTAGTTAGTTAAATGCAGGTATTTCTACACAGTGTTTCAGCTTCTTTTCTTACACTTTGTTTAGCAGAGCACAGATACAAGAGTGAAGACTTGAAGAGGAAATGGATTTTTTTTATTTTCTGGTCAGGCATGACATAAGTAAACATTTTGAAATAAAAATATCTAAATCCCCAAGCAGCTATTATTTTCTAAAGTACCTCTGTTGTGATTTCATTTTTCCTTAATAGCTGTTGTTTCAGACTTTGCTTCTCGTAGGCTTCATTTTTATGAGGACACATGTTAGGTTTTCAATTGTGCTTCAGGGAAGGAAAAAGATGAACTCTTTGAAGGTGGAGGTGAATGACTGAGTATTAAGGGAAATACTGTTTTCTAACCATAACTCTGTGGTTTTTTACTATTATGTGGGGGCATTGTTGACTTAACATTAGCTAGTAGTGTCCATTCCCTGTGAGTCTGTGGTAATGTTTTGGCCCTGGCATTGTTCCCGTATTAATGCCCAACCATTCTTTCTATTTTCTACTGATGTGCATCTGTTACCTTGCGTAGCCATCCACCTGCGGTGGCTTTGGTCTGAAGCCATCACACTGAGTCTGTTACCCATTGAGTACATACTTTTGATTTAATTGGGAGTTAATTGTGTGACAGATGCACATAAGTAGGGATCACAAAAAGTGTTTGGGGTGTTTTGAGTGTGCATATCTAAGAGAGTGCTGAGTGAATATATTCAACAGTACACTCTTGCTTGGGACCTGCTGTCACTAGCTTGCTAGAAGGTGCTTGCAGAAGATAAAATCATACGTGTTCTCCGTTATAATTTCAGTGTGCTTGGATGACAAAAAGAAAATGCCTCGTTGCATCTTTCAGCCATTTTTCAGTATCTCTTTCCAAAGAATAGTGAGAAAAATAGTAAATTGTGAAATGCAGTTTGAGTTTTCATTTGCAATTATGTTTATTAATGAACATGATGAGTATTAATGAATGCTGCATTCCTAGGACCTTTCCCAAGGTCTGTAGGAGCTGTTTGAATGTACTTGTATGCAGAAATGCTTTCCCATTCTGTTTCTGGAGAGTTTGCTTAGTACCTTCTCACTGAAGAGTCCTCTTTGTTTATGCAGCTTGCTCAGCCTCTCTGAGTGGGGGCTATAACAAACTGTATCCATCTAAATTAGTACTGTGGTATTCCCTCCTCCTCAGAGCTAATGCTGATCTAGTTCCCTGCAGAGCTGATGGAACTCACTAATCCAGAAAAAAAACAAAACAAAACAACCTTTTGGTAGGTTGGCCTTTTGTCAGGTTACTGGCTGACCTCATGGCCAAACATCAGACTGTCTGTGCTGGTCTGAAGGAGGCAGAGTGAAGGTCTGTGCCTACCAAGGAGGGTGGCAAAACTGCAGCAGCTCCCCTTCACTCACACTGCCCTCAGTTCCTTTGTGCCAGCTTCCGTAAATAATCATCCATAAAATACAGGAAGTGTTTAATTTGTTGTTAGGCTTTTCATCTGTCAGTCTGTCTTCAGTTACTGCTGCTGCTTTTAGGTTAATGTGAAGTTTTATGAAAAGATAGCCATATATTCTCTGCCACACTGGTATTTCGAGCCATGCCTTCAAATGGTACATGATTGGTTTTGGTGTTTATGCATATTGAACTGAAAATACACATCATTAGAGTAGCTGATCAGCTGACCAGCCTGTTCATCAACCTGAAGATCTCTGGATTAGTGCTCTTTTAAAAGATTGACATATATATGTCTGAATTAACAAGGTCTTTTCATAGTGTGTGTATCTTTACTACATGTTGCTACCTATTTCACTGTACTTTCAAAAGAGCTCTGCAGTATCACAGCCCTAATGTTAGTACTAGCATTTAGTACATTTTAGTTCAGAAACTCTTGAAGTGTAGAGAGTACTGAGGTTTGGAATTGACACTTCTCACAACTGTTACTGCATATAAAAAGCTGGGTTTTTTTAAAAAAAAGAAAAACAAAAACAAACAAACAAAAAAAACCCAAAAAACACACCACAAACAAACCAACCTAAAACTGCCAGTTTGTTTATATCTTGACTTAACAACTTTTATATAATTTTGAAAGAATTTGAGTGTTGGTGAAATGTTTCCCTGGCACCTCTCAATGGGGAAAAAAGGATGTTTTATAGTCATTATAGTATTGGGTTTGAGCTTTGAGTTCAGCTCATCCTTATTTTAAGTGATATATTGAATCTCAATGGAACCTTAGTAAACAGTAGTACCAGAATATAGAGCTAGTCTTTGAAGTGTGTTTAGAGAATACTGGAGATGTGCTGATTTAGCTGTAGAATTAAGATTGTGTTAAATCATATGTGAAGACTTCATTTGGATGTCAGTGTTTATAAAGGTTTAAAGCAATTTTAAAAGGAAAAAACAGTACAACTTTCTGACTATTGATCAAAACTGATCTGATGATGTTTTCTAAGTACGTATCTCATCTTTCTCAACCACTGTTGGGTGTAGTGAGAGGAAGAGAGAAAAAATAGAACAATTAATGCACCATATGTACAAAAGAAAAAAAACCAACGGTCTGTAGGTGTTACACTGAACAAGAATTTGTTTTAGTCCCATCTATGTTTCTTTTATATAGATAGCTTTTACTCATTTGTATTTAATTTTGAAAAACTTGTACCCGTAACGTAATAGATACTTGCTTTTTGTTTTCTTTTAAGCTTATATATATATATATATATATATATATATATATGTAAGGTATTTTGTATCTTTTTGGAAACCCTTCCTTTTTTTCAGAAAATATTTTCTGTTTCTGCACAGTTTTACCCTACATATATATATGGAGTGATTAGAAATACATCCATTATGAAGTAACAAAATTACACTACATCTTAATTATTTGGGGCTGTTTCTTTTCTAGAAGAAATAAGTAGCTTCCCCTTCAAATCTTGCGCTAGGACAGCAGCTGCAGATGAGAATGAGCTTCCATATTTAATACATTCTATTAACTTCACACATACAAACACACACTCACTCACTCACTCACGCACCCCGGTGTCACATTATAGGTGAACAGGCCCTAATTAAAAGCACGCACCATCTGCCGGTGTGTGGCAGCAGGGTGGCACTCCATAACCATCCTGATTTCTGTGACTGAAATGTATTATTTATGAGCTCAAAGAGAAAATATGCCGCTTGGCCAGTGGAGGCTGCATTAGGAGCTGGATAGCACCATCTAATGGTACGGAGTGCTGCTGGCTGTTCATCTTTCCTCTTCTTGCTCTCCCCTCCTCAGTCTCCTCCCCCGGTATTTTTATTTTTCAACATCGCCTTTGGAGTGGTTTATGATCGTGTTTCAGACAATTTTGTGTTTCATGTTTCACTTTTATACAAGACTGAAAATGGTTGTTGAAATATTATACTATTTGTGATGTTTGCAGCAACCTTTTTTTTTCTCTTTTCTGCACCACACATAGGGTTTTTACTTTCTGTAGTAAAAATGATACTGATGTGATGTGGTGACAGAGAAGTGGGACATTATCAAGAGAGCTGAGCAGGATCAGTTTACTGCCATTTCTCCTTCCCCTCCCAAGCATATGTGTAAAGAAAGTATCTACTGTTGAGTCTGAAAAATTTATTTTAATATTGATATTGGCCCTGGTTTTTATTGAGCGGTACATTACAGACTGCGTAAAGGTTCTTTACTAGGTTGAAAAGGAAGGGGAGAGATTTGGAGATGGCTGTAGCTTTGTACCTCTCTGAAACTAGAGATCATAACCTCATCCTACTTGAAGATACTGTGTCCGGTTCCTTCTTCTTAGTGGGGAAATGGATGAGGAAGTGTTGGGCTGAGAGGTGAAGTATACTTTGTCAGGAGGGGAAGGGGGTGACAGGGAATGAGCCCTTTTTGTTATGGTTGGTCCATCTGCCTTTGTTGACTACTAGATGTCAGAACTAGTAATAACATATAATGGTGGTATAATGAGTGGTTGCTCAATGATCTTTAAGGTTATGCAGAATAAGAATAGTTGCACTGATTCAAAATAATTTGGGGGATCTATGTTCTTAAGCTTTGCACTATCCATGCTGGGCATCCAACAGTATGTTTACAGCAATAACATGCACTAAGGACTGGACTGGTATGAAATTTTTCTATAATACCTTCCAGTGAAACCACTTTCTTTTTTCAGTTAAGGAATCTGGTCACTGTTTCAACTCAGGCAAGACAAGACCCTGAATAAAAAGATATATGTATAAAACTGGGGAAAACGTATGTGTGTGTATGTTTATTTTTAAAGATCATCATGATTTAAAGAATGTTGAAATGTTATAAACTGCATCACACCTATGAATAAATGTCATCTTGTTGTTTGTGTTTAGAACGTATGCCATCAGAAGGATAAGAGATGCCTTCAGAGAAAACAAGAATATAAAGGATTCTGAAAAAATAGAAGAACTAGTGAATAAAGCCAAAGCAAACCTAGAGGTTATTCATCGGCAGGTATGTTTATTTCTCTCATTTATCTAAGTTGTACACTACTCAGTTAACTGTCTTATGCCACTACAGATAGAAAAAAATAGATCCTTGCTCAAAACATCTCTGGAGAAACAGTAGTTTTTGTATGAGTTAGAGAGGATGGGAAACATCCATTTATCCATGATAATTGCAATAGGGTATTTAGGGATGTTTGTTCCATTAACTGGAACAGGCCTTATTGTTAAAAGCTTATATGCCCATCTTACTTTTTCTGCTGTTTGTTTTATTATCTCTTCACTTGCTTCTATGTTCTACCCTAATTTTCCTTTGAATCTGTTTCCTCTAGCTCATGTATTAGATTCCTTTCCTCATGCTTTCCTCCTTCCATCATAGGTTTAGAAGAGTGGCTGTGACACTCCAAATAGTCTTGCATTCTGAGTTTGTATTTCCCTACCTCCAGATACAGTTTTAGAACAGTAGCAGAATAAGAAAATCCTAAAGTGAATTAAGTAAATGCTGGTTAAATGTGTCCAAGCAGGGTGATAGATTTTTCTCTGGAAAAAGTTAAGTCACTTGCAATATTTTTCTCTGACCTTGTCTGAGTAGCATTTATAGGATCTCTGCTCCTTCCACTGGGTACCACGTTATTTAGACATGAATTATACTTCATTGAACTTTATACTTTGTTACTTCTCATAAATACCCACTGTCTTATGTAGAGTGACCACTGGAAATTTGAAGAAAGCAAGCTTCTACCTCTGAACTCTAAGGGCGCTTACAATGCTTAAGCTGTGCCTCCTTGCAAAATCTGCACTTAGTGACACTGGTCAGAGCTCAACAGTACTTTTATTAAATATCAAATGAATGTGTTCACCTCTTCCTCCATGGTCTGTTTTAAAATGAATCTTTTAACAACCACCAGGTCAGTTAGCTGAATTCTTATTTTGGTAGGAAGCTGGGCCCTTTGATTCAGCAATTAAATATGAATATTTTGGTGCAAGTTAAATTATTTCTTTGGAATTTCTTCTCTGAGGAGCAGGTGGTGTTTTGTGCTGCCATAGCTTTGCTATCTTTTTTGAACCAAAACACTGCTATTTTTGTATTTTAAAAGTGTTTCTCAAAGAAGCAATTCAGATTGGATTGATTCAATGCGATTATATTTAAACGTTGTGATGTTTTTACTCATATCTGTAGGTGATGAGTAGCATTTTCAGCTCTTCTTTTTGAGGTTTTTATCTTGGAGAGCTTTGATATCCAATATTCTCCAGGGAAGTATTGGAAGCTAGAGAAGACAGTGAAAGAGGGGGTGTTGCAGGAGAAGAGTCAGAGATCACTCAGATCAGAGCTAGGAGTTAGTTTAGAGTTCTAATCAGTAAGTTTTGGTATGTAAAGTATTTAATAAATGCAGATGGATTGGTGGTCAATACTCTCATATTTACTGCACTTAAAGTTAGTGTGGGATACAAAGATTATCACTTAAGATTACTATACATATCTTAAATGTTACATGCATGCATAAAGTGTCACTTACCACCCAGTTGATGCCTGGTGTGAGGTAAGGGATCTCTCAACCTTGAGGGGTAACCTTGAGAGACATTCCTACTCAAAGGGAGATTGCCATGGAACCAGCTGCTATGGAGGAGACCCTGATGACTGCAGATATTTATAACATGAAGTAGTGGATTTGTAGTGAGATTTTCTGCTGTGTTGTTGCAGTTTCAGCTGCTTATAAGCCCAGTCTCCAGCCAAACCATTTTTGGGGGCATTTGGTGCAAAGTTCTCACTGATAGCCTCTGACAACAGGATTAACTTGAGTTAGGCCTACTTGCTGAGCATCTGCCTGGACCAAAGATCAGTTAGTTCAAACAGGAGGAGTGCATCCGTCACAGCAAGCGATTCTGCCACTTACAGAAATCTCTATCAAAGTAGTAACTATTTGTGGATGTGGTCCCTCCCATAGTCAAATGCTACAGAAAATCTCTTCTAGATTGTGACTAAGATAAATACCTTTCAACATGTCAGAAAATGCTCTGTGATGGTTGTAGTTAAGAATGTAAACATTATATCTTTGATAAATCAGGAAAACAGTGAGGCTACCACAATAACTGTTTTGCTGTGAAATGTATGACTAAAGTGTACTGAATTTATTTTTGTTTTAAAATATCTAAACTACTACCTACTTGACGCAACTCTTTTATAATAGCAAGTACTCTTTTTTTATGAAAATATTTCAATTTCAACATATCAAAGCACTTGAAATAGGTGGGAAATTCTGTTCCTGCTTTGTAGGTATGTATCTGGGAGATGAGGATGCTGATTTATATATAGTACTTTTAATACTTGGGGTATCCTAACTTGATGTGGGTAGGATTTGGCTCTCACTGGTTCTATGAGCCTAAATAGTAAACAACAGCTCTAAGTCAGATGGCGGGTAAGTCTTGCTAAAATAAAAGCTTTCCAGCTTTTCTTTTGACAAAGCATGGTTCTGCTGACTCACCTGAGCCATAATGGGTGAGGGTTAGATTTTAAAATAAAAGTCTTCTGTCTGACTCCACAGCCAGATTGCCTTGTTACTGTAGAACCCCCAAAAAGGTACCATTTCTCTAAAACAGACTCTTGATAGGGTGGACTCTTCTTTCTGGGGTGTGGGTCTTGTCTTGCACCTTTTTGTGAAGTTTTTTTAGACTAAAGATTATCTCTCAGCATCAGATAGGTCTTTCAGCTGCCTTGGAAAGAGAGGAAGAACAGGCAGGCTTGGTTAATCTCTGACTGGTATACCTACTGTACTTTGTGAAGGAGTAGTTGGGCTTAAGGACATTTTATGTTCTCTGGTTGCTAGTGAACATTTTGATCATACATAAACTTATACATGTGCCTGTACGTACACAAGTATCTTTAACAAGCCTGTACGTGAACAATAGGTAACAGTTTCATATACCAGCCTGTATTTTGCACTAGTAAAAATGTTGTGCATTTAACACTTCATTCAATAAAATGACAGCAACAAAAGGTTAGACAAGATTTGTTATTTTCTCTTAGCCTGGATTCTGCTTTTTTAATTACACCAGCAAAACCATTTTAATACGCTACTTGTTCCATTTTGCTACTTTGTAGTAATGGCGAAGAAATTTTATAAGAAATCTTTCTTGACCCAAGATTGAGAAGTCATTGAGAGCCACATTTTGCTCTACCAAATAAAACATAAATCTTCCTTTAAAATGTTTTATATGTAGGTGTGAATTTTTCAGCCGGGAAGATGTTCAGAAGCAAAAAGGGCATGTAGGGTTCTAGGTCCCTGGAATAGCATCGCTTGAATTTTCAGATTATTAAAATCTCTCCATGTATGTTTTAGTTTGCAAACATAGAAAACTAGTGTCTAATACAAATATCTTGAATATATTATAATCGAACTATTGTCAAGCTAATGACATTACCTCTTTTTGATAAGCGTTTGCTACTTGGAGGATATCTTTGTCACTAGGACATACCAGAATAATGCCAAACAGCCTCAGTTATTGCTAAACCTGCAGGGTTTTGCTTATTTGCTTGTTGTTTCAAATCTCAGCTATTTAAGGGGTTTCTCCCACATGCAAAGCCAATATGCTAATGCCAAAGTAGTTTTAAATTGGATCACAATTTGGCATTGTTCCATGTAAGAATTTCAGGAAAAATATACTAGAAAAGTAAGGAGTATTAAAGAGTCTGACACAACTTTCCATTTTTAACACTGCTAAACCAGTGAAACTTACACTGAAATATCTCTTCTGTGACACACTTCTAGAAATTTTCCAAAGTGTAATCATGCTGCATTCAGTTTTGGAAGGGTGTATGTGTTTATCTTATATGTTTGCAGGAGTAACAGAAAGTAACACACAGAGTAACATAATAGACAATGGAACTTTTTTAGAGAAAATAATCTGGTAAAAGAAAATTTGTTTTTCAAGCTAATTTTTTGACATGAGTCCCTGCAAGACGATGCTTGGGTACTAAGGATTATTTTTTTCTGAGTCATTCCCCCTGCCCAAGAAAAAAAAGTTTTTCTAAAACATTGAAAACTGTTGTTCCTGTTATGTTTCAGCATCATCTCACTTTTAGCTGTAGAGCAAGAGATGAATGTTGGAAAAATAGCAATACTGTCTTAAAAGTAAGGTTTTCATCAGGACTATTAAAAACCTTAGCATCTAAATTCATATCAATATTTACTTGCCGTCAAATTTAATCATGCTTTGTGAAAAAAAAAAATCATTCTTGCTCCCTGTTTAATTGAAGATCTAACTAATGAAGTCATCTGACATTATTAAGACCTTACATTTAAAACTAACCAAGCATAATATAAAGTGCTTTTATTTTTAAATGCAGAAGCAGTGAAGCAAACATGAGATGTAGCATACATATTTTTGCTAAGTTGGGATTTATTATGATGTAGCACATCTTGGTATTGCTGACTTTTTCATAGCGTGTCGATAGAAATTAAATAATATCCCACTTTGCTGACAATTTGTTGTTACTTCAAAATCAAATTTATGTTCACTTTACATTCTAATTTATGGTTTAGTCATCAAAGTGACCATTGAAGTGTAAGGTTCATAAATAACTATTTGAATCAGCCTAGTGGGAAATGTGAAATAGTGACAGATTACTGTCATTTTGTTCATGTCAGTCACTGTACAATTTGCTTGAATGTTATAAAAGTAGCTTTATAAAGCTGAAAAGCATGGAGGAACATTAATCTCTGCCTTAGTCCTCCTCTGCTTGTTATTGGTTTCGATTTAAAAATAGTCTGGATAAAGGAAGGAACAACTCTGATTCTTTTCTCAACGATGTTTGTGAAGATTTTTTGTGTGTGTGTTTACTGTGTAAACAGCACAATTTGTGGTATCTTCCCTGTAAAGAAGGGCATTGTGAGAAATGCGTTGTCACAAATAAGTTTGAAATAGAAAGTTTTAAAAAGTTTTGAGGCTAAGTCTTGAGGTCCTTTGAGGGTTTTCGTAACAGCCATTTCCCTGCAATGCTAATATGGACTTCATTTGTGAGTTTCCATCTCTACTGAAATACATTAATAGTAGGAGAATTTGCCCTGAAATGCTACTGAGAGTCAAGATTTATAGAAGCCACTTTGAAGACAGGAAAATACTGAGTGTTTTGAAGTATTTGCTAGTTTTCTTTGTGACATGCTGTCTCAAGTTTTGAACTGAAAATATAAAAGTGAAATTCAAAAGCTATATTAGATCTATGTGTTCTGATTAAATCCTTGTTTTAATTTATTAGGACATCTTGTGCTTACATCTTCCTACACAGTACTTCCTCCTCAGTTTTAGATTGTAGCTGAAAACTACCAGTCATCTTGTTGTCCAGCTAACAAGGATTATTTAGGTTTTCCTGTCAGCTCTGTAAGGCTTTAGTATCAATTGTACTGGTTTTGACATCATGCAAATACAGTACTGTTCAGTAAAACAGTTTTGATATTTCACAGCCTTTGTTTCTCCCTTTAAATAATCCAAACTGATGAGAACCATGGTTTGCACAAACCTTTAGCAGGGAGACAAGAGATGCACCATGAGCAGTTAGACAGTCAGGACGTGTGGATCTGCTTCCTTTACAGCTGGCTGGTCACTGGTGTTTTCTAGGGGAACAGATGAACTTTTCTGAGTTTGAGTTGATCTTCCTCAGGCTTGACCTCTTCTATTGTTCCCTTCAGATGTGTAGAAGAATAAAGGAATGTGGTTTTAAAGTATGAGAACTCTATTTAAAAAGTTCCACTGATAATCATAAATATTGGATACTTGCAGCATTTTTCCTTTTTGCAGCATAAGTACACTCTAATCCTTGCAATATTCATTGATTATAGTAACTTTAGCTCCATTTCTTTCAATGAAGTGCTTCATGACTGTACCTTGATAAAAGCCCATGTCACACTTAGTGTGAGATTTCAGTCTCATATTCTTGTGTTTCTCCCTATTTGCTACATCCAGTAAAAATTATTAGAATGGTCGTCTTTTGAAATTTGTGTAAAATGCGAACAGTTGAACAGTTCTTCTGGATATTTATTTTTTTTAGCAAACCAAGTTGCAAGTGCAACTGTGTGTAGCCAAGTACTGCACCTTCGTGAGGCATTCATTAGCAGTATCTTATCTTAGCAATATCATAGATTCAGGTAAGAG
Organism: Athene cunicularia; assembly: GCF_003259725.1. Lineage (NCBI taxonomy): Eukaryota > Metazoa > Chordata > Aves > Strigiformes > Strigidae > Athene > Athene cunicularia. The sequence goes on from NW_020799095.1 coordinate 61,871,093, forward strand.
TTGAATGGAAGTGGAAATGATACTGAATGAATGTACTAATATAGCACTCAATATTATGAACTGGTAATAATATAGCCGCAGCATAAGGAAACATACCTCTGCTAATCAAAATAGTATAAATATTAAACCATGTTTAATAAATATTAGTAAGATAAGCCATTTTAGTTATTGTTACTCTGAAAAACAGAAGGTAGAAGTACCTTAGTTAACTGCACCTGCTATGAATTGTATTGCTCATCCTTTATGGCTTTATCAGCAGATACTCCTGTTGTCTTCCATAGTTCAGTTCTAGTAATTTTGTGATTGATTTGCAGCAATAGCAAGTAAATTAGTACATTTCAAGGTGTATATATTTCTGGACTGAAAGCATATTGTTGAGCATTCAGGGGACTGGTACCAATTTACACAGTTGTGAGTGACATTGGAATTGACTGTCTCAAGGAACTTCTCAGCCTTCAAGAAATATTCTGTGTGTCTGAAGATACATGTGTTTATACTGCAAAGCACTGTAGGCTGGATGCCCTTAGCAGGAGAGGGTTCATGATGAAAATTCTTATTACTAGTTTTAGCTTCAGGCTACAAGTCATATTTCTATCTAATTTTTATGAATATGTAAGAAAGTTGCAAAGTACAGTTTAATGTATTTGATTATGTTAGCAGCAGTTTTGAAGCCAAGAGGAAAGAATAGCTGGAAAAGCTCTTTAAGCACTCTGAGAACAGGGTGCAGCACCCACACTACTCTTCAGGAATGTATATGATATTGGCAAGTCACATTTTCTTGCTGGCAGGCACTTATGCTGGAACTCTGAAGTGGTTTTCTCTCATCAAGTTTGTCACTGCAAGGAAGTTTTAAAATCACAGGTTAGTTTACTGCTTTTCTTGAGAAGCTCCTTGAATTTTATTTAATTTTTTCCTTTCAGCTTCACAATGGCAAATACCTATTTTTCTACAAAAAATTATAGACTTACAGTTCTTATCTAAGAGGAGTATCCTTGGAAGTTTGCTGCTTTTTTACAGTTGCTACTTATTACAGTTGCACCTACATGTTCCAACCAGGATAGAGCCAATGTTATGCACAAAAAAGAACTATTCCTACCTCTCAAGCCATTTACTTGTTAAAGCAAGTATAGATGCAGGAAAGAATTTTCAAATGCATTGTTCACAGAAGAAGAGCAGGAGATGAATGGCATAATCAAACACGGACAAAGATCCTATTAAAAGTTTTATCAAGTCACTGCATGCTATCAGCTTTTGAAGGTAATAAGGCATCTATACACCTCTAAATACTTGCAATGGCATCTAGAATTTAGCAAATGGTTGGCATGAGCTTCTTGTACTTCTCTTGCTCCTAGCCTGTTGCAATATTGGTAGTCAGTTTTTAATTGCTTTAGCATATCATGAGTTCTCACTTGATTGGTTCTTTACATGCTTTTACTGAAATTATACTGGAAGCTTGTGGCAAAGCCAAACATTGAATTTAAATCAGCTGACTTTTTTTTTTTTTTTTTTTTTTTTTTTACATTCCAAAGCTCTTTGGAGTGACATTTTTAGATACTTTTTTTTCCTCGGTCATTTAAGTCCTATTTGTTAGGTTCAAGTTGCACTTTCTGTGCAATTTGAAAACATAACTCAATAAGTACATATTTATTTCTTCTTTTTTAATAGTAGCCTAAAAGGAATAATATGATTACAAAAGCAACAGAAATCCTTAACATATGTTAAGTTTCAATGCTTTTTACTTGGAAAGAGGCACAGATACAGGTGGACGAAGGTGTAACCTAGGATGGATAAATACCTGTCTTTTAGTAAGCAAGAGAAAGCTTGAAATTGAAATTGAAGTGAGGGGTCATTAAATTCAGAGCTATACTAGTTTTCTATTCCAGTATGAGAGTAAATTCATTTTAGCTCTGGTAAATATCCATAAGGTTGGGGGCAGGGGAAAAGGGAGAAGGAACAAAGAAAAAGATGTAATAGAAGTGGATTTTAAAAGGGTTTGGTAAATTTGAACAGAAACCCAGGTGAATCAGAACTTGGTCCGTGACAGGACATGTTAGCAGTGAGGTCCACCTTGTCCAGCCTCTTCAAATAGCTTTTTCATCTTGGCATGTAGGGCAGCTTAGGAGATATGCAGTATTGTAATAGATGCCAAAAGCCCCGAGCTGCCATATCAGCTCAGTTTCTAGCATCTGAACGTGCAGGAAGTATAACAAACATTTTACATGTCTTCAGGTGGCATGGCTCTCCAGGTTACACCTGTGTGAGACTCCAGAGCAGTGTTACTCTTTAGGCTTTCGTTTAACTCCCTGATGGAGAGCAAGATTGTATTTTCACAACTGATTTGCTACTGTTTGCCCTGCTGACTAAATTACAAGTGGCAGGTTCTGCTTGCAGTATCAAATACCAAGGTAGATCCTGCATTGAAAGTAACCTTTAGGCTACAAGCAGAGGCAATTCAGAGGTAAAATGAGGCTTTGTCTATTTGATCTAAGAGCCCTAGTGTAAACCACAGCATTTGATGTATGCAGTAGCCTTTCCTAAAAAAAATTACTGTTGAGTGTTGGCAGCTGCTTTTAAAATAGTTTTAATTATCTGTCATAAAGAGCTGTCATTATTTTTGTTACATATATTTAGTGGCTAATCCAGTGAGGTTGGGGCCTTATCATAAATAATGGTAAGTTATATAATGCATCCAGAGCTCTGAGCATCTGATATTATGCACAGAGGAGGGCTGTCTGAAGGACAGGAGAAGGACTTACTTTCTAGTGAGCAGTTTGGCACAGCAGTATGTCACATCTGATCAGCTAAATGCTAGGTGTAAACTTCCACATGGAAAAGAGTAAGCTTCATTAGCCTGGCTGGTCAGTAGCTTCTTGAAACCGTTAGCAGCACTGATTGAACCAGTCTGTGCTGAAGACAGCTTCAGAAGCAAGGGAATCTCATGTTTTCGGGGGATGTGTTCATCTGTCACTCCTTCATGCTTTCTGCTTTCCAGTGTTTGGTGTCTCAAGGGCTTCTGCCCAGTGTGTAAATTAATACAGCTCATAGGGGTGACTGTTGCAACTTCAAGGGGAACCTCTTCCAAATGAGGTAACAGCAAATACATGTGTGTCTTAGTATAAATATAAAATATTGCCGAGAAAGAACATAGAAGTAACTGCTGGTAGTTTTGACCCCAGCTCAAATGACTTCTGCCATGTTTCTAGTCTGACTGTGGGATCCTGAGTTGATGCCTGCCAGTCTGGTTTGTAGTGGTGTCAGTTGAGGGAGGGCTTGAAGATTGAGTTTATAGCATTAAAGTATATTAACCTTTGAGCAACTTTGTCTTTCCTGCTGTGTGGTGCCTGCTGCAGAACGGAACATTTGTGGAGGACCTCCTTTTTACCCAATAGGAAAAAGAGAAGTATGGCAGTTTCATGTGCTACTTAGGAAACGTGTAACCTTGTAAAAGCCTTGCATATGTATTGAGTGATGTTCATGTCAGAACACAGATCTCTCCTGAGCGTCCCCTTTTCAGTGGTGTTATGGGATAAACCAATTTTAAGTACAGGCAGATTCTGAGGAAATTAAAAGTATTGCTGTTTGGAGGACTTCAGGAAAAAACAAGAGAGACAACAGTGCTGTTACTACAACAGTGATCTCTGGTTTGATCTCCCACAGTTTGTTGGTTGCTTTTTAATCTGTTGTTTCATTTTGCTTTTCTTGCTAAGAAAATTTTCCTTCCTGGTTTTGTACTGTCTATTGAAAGGAGACAGTGTCAGGTTCAGTGACAGTGCAGCTGAGCAGGCACACTTCCCTCCAGGAAGAACTCTGGCACGTTTGTCTGGTGTCTCAGATCCCCAGGACTGTGTTCTGCTGCCCTTGAACTGCAGTCTGTAATTCAGGATGACAATGTTGGTGTTGACGCCCTCACTATTTGAGAAGTCACCTAGTCCTGTAGCTGTGGTACAATGATTTTTTTGTAACATTTTCTGCCCCCATGCTCAGTCATCAGTTTCTCAGCATATTACAGTTACAGTTTTTCCCTTTACAGCTAACAAAGGGAAGAGGGAGCATTTTAGCTACTCTTTAAGGTTCTTGCATTCTTTTCTGTCCTTTCAGGTGGCCATGCTTTTCCTCTCAGCACACTGAATGTAAAATTTTCCCCTGCCACTCTAAATCAGATTACTTTTTTTTGTTTCTTCCACAGATAGTTTGTCAAGTCTATAGAATTTAATCTTGTCTTCATTCTTAGCATAAGGCCAGCCTGCAAAGAGCTCTATTTGTCCTATTTGCACCAAGAATCTGGCTTCACAAGTGCTTTTTATTTCCCCATGTTTTTATCTTCATGCTTCTTCTGTTACTTCAGTCACTAAAACTCTTCCATTATCCCAGTTGCAAAGGTGCCACTTGTTTTCTTATTTTAAAATTACTTGTCAAATGAATCCTGTTTATAAACCCACCAACATTAACTGCCATTTGATAAAATCTGAAAAAAAGTTACTTAAAAAGTAAAAGCCGTCGTCTTCATGGTCCTCTGTGTCTGGTGTGTCTGCATGTATTGTAACCTTCTGGACATCCACTCTGGGGGTCCACTGAGTACCCCTGTGGTTAAGCGTAGCAGCAGACATTGTCTCTTGTCACTAATACCATTTGACTGAATTTGCAGCCAGGCACATTCAGTGATCTAGTTTTATTTTGGCAATAAACATAAACATATGGGCCTTCACATAAAGCTCTTTCAAACAAAGAAATTTTATCATTGACATGTTATGTTTCAATGTTACCCTTTTTGCAGTAATTTGGATTCTGTCTAGTGTCTCTGTAGTAAGCTGCTTGTATTTGAGGGAAATATGAACAATGAAGCTATGGTGAAGGCCAAGCTTTAGGTAAGAAAGTTACTTGACTCCATTATCAGCATGTCTGATCCAGCCCTTGGAAGTTTAAGCAGGGAAAAGTGTTTTCTAGACAAGAGTGTAGAGTGAAGTTTAATTAGTGTTTATGCAGTCTCCTTGGTACTGGTGCATTGCTGTCTTTAGCTCTGTGCTTTCTGAGGTGAGCCTGGGTTTTTTTTTGGCCATTAAAAGCTATAGCTGCAGTGCCCTTCATCTTGGTGACAGGCATTATGCCAGTACATTAATTCTGAAAGCAAGTAAAAGAAGAAAAAAAAAAAAAGCCCTAACTCTTCCAGTCACATTTAAATCACAAATTGACTGATTCCTGTTGTTACTCTCTCTGGGGTATGTCAGATGTATGCTTCTTCCCTTTGAGGTATGGACTGCCTGAATGTCCTGCCTAGGCTGTTTGCTTTGGAGGAAGTGAACCATTGCTAAGCAGAGTTCTGAGTTCACCTTTATAATTTAATCACCTGTAGAATGTACATGAGTACATACTTTGAAACAAAGATCTGATATTTATACTGTAAACAAGGTCTTGTCCCTCACCAGGGTAGTTATGAATACAGCAGCGTAGTGGCCAAATAAGTTCATAGTCTTTTTCCTATGAACATAATACACTTGCTGAGCAGTTGCTTTGGTAATTTTCAACCATATTTTCACCAGAGTGTATGGTTGATGAGGCTATTATGCAACCTAATCACTTAGCCTTTCACATTAATACAGATCTTGTTTGTAATTGTGTTGATTTTGTTGCTGACCCAATGCTTTGGTTATGTGTTCAAATGATTTTAATTTTAATTGAAAGTACCTTTTGTCTCACAGAAGTATAATTTCTATGTACATTTGTCAGTTGTGAGTACTTATTGGGGGTGATTACTCTCTAACTGCTTGCGCCAGTATACCTCTGGGAGGTTAATCAATCTTGTGCTATTTAATTGACATCAATAATGTGTTTACATTTATCAATATTTCTTAATTGTCAAGTTATAACAGTGGAACTTCAATAATAAATCATGCCAATGGTTAACTTCATACATTAGATTTTTCAAGAGTCTCCTTAAGCAGTTTGACATGTTGTAAATTGCTTTTAAATGATTTGTATGTATGCTCATGGGGGAAGAGGAGAAAAAAATCGGTATGCAAAATCGTGCTGTAGAGTAATACTGAAGAACTGACCCACTGACAGTAAAATACCTTTACCACATCTAGGGTATGTTTTATTAGTAGAAGGAGGAAGTAAGTCTTTTCGAAGTGCTAGTTTTATTACTAATAATTTTGTGAGTATGATAGTATACATACATTTGTTGTGCCATCCAAAGGGACTTGTTAGGGCTGGGACTGTTTCTCTTCTCTCAGCTGTACAAGCAGGGCAGAGGGCAGAGAGAATTACTAGTACTACTGCTCCTTTACAGAAGTAGCAGTTAGCTCTGGGAGATTTTAACTGTGCTTTCACCACGTGCCTATCCTTATAATATTGAGGTGGAAAGGAGGCTGCTTCTGTTTAAATTGAAACATGTATGTAAAGACTTTGGTGCATAGGGAACTAAATATTTGCCCAGGTTCCCAAAATATGCTTGCAGCTGGAATTAAAGCATGACATTCCAAGTCTTACAACACTGTCTATCTCAGTAGGTATCCTTTTATCATCCACATAGCTCTCTTCTCTCCCGTTTAGATCCAAGTAGCAGTAAGTACACTGGAGAAGAAAATCTGCATAGACAAAAAGCTGGCAGGATGCTGACCACATTGTGTTAGTCTTGCCATTTTTTATGGGCCACACTGAAGACAATGTAAGAGTTAAAAACCCTGCCTAATAAGCAGTGAAGAAAGACTTAATAGTTAATGCTGTTATTTTCTAGTTAAGTGACAGCCAGTGTGGACACAAGGGTAGGAAAAGAGAGAAGCAGGGAAGCAGCTATTTGTGGGGTTTGCAATTTTATTTATCTTTAATTGACATCCTAAGAGTGAACTGAAGTTTTTCAAGTAAACATAGGTATACATACAAAAATTAATATAAAATTCATTAATGTTTTAACAAATATGATATAAAATTAATTATTTTAATGTCTTACTGTGTAGAGCCTAATATTATAATGCTACTTGTAGAAGGAACTGTTGATTAAATTATTAATTATCTGAAATGCTGTAAAATTAAATGGTATTTTACATAGTTAGAGATACACCATTTGCTTAAGTTGAAGATGAGATTAGAAAAATAAATGCTTATTTTGGGAAAGAACAACAGATGAGGAGTTGGAAAAGCTGGAGAATGAATATGACTAAGCTCTTTAATAAGTTGAAACAGTAGGAAAAGAGTATTTATATAGCTACCTGATGATAATAAACTCCCTTTATCAAGGGGTGAGTAAAAAATTCACGAGGGTCTTAGTCCTAGGAAACAAAAGGACTGATTTAAACATCTATATGTTGATGCAAATAATAAAGTTCCCCATCATTTGAGCAATTCAAGATCAGACATATCCACATTCCCATTCCACTTGACTTTCTTATTCTCTGTCCCAGCTCCATCCTCACATAGTACTCTAGCTTAGTACTCTAAAATACTGTATTTCTCTGTATTTCAAATAAGATGCTGTTAGTTGGAAACTATTGTTAATAGATTGATAGTTTTTATTTCACTTCTTTGAACTTGTATGAGACACAAATGTCTGGCAAACAGGCGAGTTAAACACTAGTATGAAACCTGATGCCATCCTACCCAGTGTCATGATTGAACTTTCTATTTCTGTAATTTCTATTCTCTTCTTACTAACTGAAGAAATCATGTGTTGCCCAGGTCCTAATAAAAAAAAAAAAAAAAAAAGACCAAGTGATTTGTTCTGATAAAACACAGCTATCTAACAAACAAAATTACAGTGGTTCCAAATCAAGTTCCATTAAAGCAAGGATGTTTAATCAATCTCTTTGTGAAGGGTAAAGCAATTCAGAAGACAAAACTATTGACACTTTCTTTAGCATGGCAGATTAAGTACATTCATGTTGTGTGTAGAGGGCTTTGAAGTAGGGTGCTTGTGTGAATACGTTATATTTAGTTTCAAAAGCAGGCATCCTGGAGTGCAGCTGATACATCATGTCAGCCCAGACACTGCTGCACAGGTTCTGAGCTAGAGGTCGTTTGCATCCATCTCTAGAAGGGTAAGCTTGGGTCAACATATGAATGTGTGAACGAAAGTCTTTTAAGAAGTGGTGACCTTTCAGTGGCATTCCAATTGTATTTGCCCTTTTGGTTTCAAACCTGCTAAGATACCTGAGACATACGTGAAACTAAATTTAGTTTGGCTGTGGGTTGACCCTGATTGGATGCCAGGTGGCCACTGAAGTTGCTCTATCACTCTCCCTCCTCAACTGGACAGGAGAGAATAAATATAAAAAAAGGCTTGTGGGTCGAGACAAGCACAGGAAGAGATTGATCACTCACCAATTACCATCACAAGCAAAAAAGTTTTGACTTGGGGAAATTAGCTTAATTTATTACCAATCAAATCAGAGTAGGATAATGAGAAATAAAACCAGATCTTAAAAACACCTTCCCCCTACCCCTCCCTTCTTCTCAGGCTCTACTTTACTCCCAATTTTCTCTGCCTCCTTCCCCCCAGTGGCTCAGAGGGACAGGGAATGAGGGTTGCGGTCAGTTTATCACACGCTGTTTCTGCCATTCCTTCCTTTTCAGGGACAGGACTCCTCATACTCTTCCTCTGCTCCAGTGTGGGGTCCCTCCCACAGGAGATAGTCCTTCATGAACTGCTCCAGTGTGGGTCTCACAGGGGATCACAAGTCCTGTCAGCAAACCTGTTCCAACTCCTCTCTCCACAGAGCCACAGGCGCTGCCAGGAGCCTGCTCCAGCGTGGGGTTCCCACAGGATCACAGCCTCATTCAGGACATGTCCACCTGCTCTGACATGTGGTCCCCCACAGACTGCAGGTGGATCTCTGCTCCACCATGGACCTCCATAAGGTGCAGGGGCACAGCCTGCCCCTCCATGGGCTGCACCACGGGCTGTAGGGGAATCTCTGCTCTGGCGCCTGGAGCACCTTCTCCTCCCCCTCCTTCACAGACCTTGGGGTCTGCAGAGTTGTTTCTCTCACATATTCTCACTCCTCTCTCCAGCTCCCATTGCTGGTGTGCAGCAATTTTTTCCCCTTCTTAAATATGTTATCTCAGAGGTGCTACCACCATTGCTGATAGGCTCAGCCTTGGCCATCTGCGAGTCCATCTTGGAGCTGGCTGGCACTGGCTCTGTTGGACATAGGGGAAGCTTCTAGCAGCTTCTCACAGAAGCCACCTCTGTAGCCCACCCACTACCAAAACCTTGTCATGCAAACCCAATACAGTCTCTTAGCATGAAGAATGTAAAATCTTGTTTGAACTAAGTTCAGAAAATATTATTTTCATGCATTGTGCTCCAAAAATATTTAATGCCAGCATAGCCTGAATATTAGGTTAAACTAGTTCAATTGCCAGGTTTTCCAGTACTTTTGAGGAAGACCAAAATTGCTGCTACCAGGTCATCAGGTGGGTTATAATTTGAAACCTAAGTGAGCCTGGTACTAGAAACTTGTCTTTTAACCTTCTTTCTTTCCTCAGACATCCTACACTGAGTGAATACTGAGGCTACTGGAGAAAGTAAGGTGTGTAATGAATATCCATAATATATATTCTCATAGGCTGAGTCAAGAGGGTATCTGTTTTGTTCAGAGGGTGCCTGAGCAGATTGATAGCAAGGATGTATACTTGTGTTCACACATTTATGCTGACTAATATGAGCACTTAAGAACTCAAGGTACTCTGGAAGTCACTGGAATGTAAGATCCAAAATTGCCTAAGCATTTGAGAACATGAGCTTTTTCCCTCTAATACAGTTTCATATTTGAAAAAAAAAAAATCAATACAATGTAAAAGTAGAACTTGTGGTCTTTTTCATCTTCTAGTAAAGTACAGGCCATCTATGTTTCTATTTCTTTACTAGATCTTCAACTAAAAGAAGAGTAACTTCAGGTAGCTATTCTGAAAATCAGTGGGGAATTCTTCCTTCAGGCAGTAATTCATGAGCTAGCTACACAGTAGACTTTGTCTTCACAGGTGTTTAGCATGTGCATCATCTCTTGTAAAGCTGAAAGCTCTGGGTAGGGGAATGTTGGGGCTTGAAGAAGTACCCAGTAACCATTGCCACGGTTGTGCTTGCTGACATACAAACAAGGAGACTTTGAAACTCAGCTGATCAGACTTCAGTGAGAGTTCTTACAATTTCAAGGGTTTGCAATGATCTAGAGTTAAGAATTTGTTTTTTAACAGTGCTACACAGCTTTTACCATTCTGCTCAAGTCAGTTCATATCTGACTCCCCTGTCATGATAACAGTTGACCTGGGTGTAGTGGCAGATAATTCAGTGAAGATCAGGTTACATGTTTTGTATATCTTCTTGAAGTGGTAAAAATCCAGCTGTGTAGCACATTAGTTTCATCACTGCTGCTTGATTTTGGGTTTTGTTTTCAACTTTTCATTTAGAGTAAGATGGAGTTCTTTCTTTGACTTGCTAGCTAAGGCTTTTTAAAATGTAAATACCACCCTTGTACCTCTAATACAGTGCTGTGAAGCTGAGAGAAGGAGAGTCTGACCTACTCTTACAAAAGAAAACAAAACTGAGAAAAGATAGAACACAGGAACAGAGAGATACAGGGTTTCCCACCATATAGTAATGGATATGACCTTTAATATTGAGGCCTTTGGATCAAATTTAAGTTGGCATTAAAATTTTCTAATAAATTCCCTGCTGAATCTCAGAGGTTTTTTCTTCAGATTTAATTCAATAAGGTCACAGTAAAGCAAGTGCTGTCTGTGCTATTGTAATTGCTCTCAGCAGGCTGATAATATTATTGCAGAGAAGTGCCAGCTACTGTGCTTTTATTTCTTCAAGCACTCTCCTTCCTACGTGCTTGCTCCCCTTGTTCTCAGGTCTACCCTAAGTAGGAAGTGAAGCTGTTTTAAATGCCATTTGCTTCTCATTTTAACATGTTTTTATAGTAATGCTTTCCTTAGTCTCTTCAACAAAGACAATAAAAGCATAGCCTGTCTTATTGCAGAATAAATTGGGGGCTTTTATTTCCTTTCCTTAATTCTCATCCAACCATTATGCATCAGATTCAGCCTCTGAGTTCTTAAAAGTTGATATGCCTAAACACAATGCTTACTTCATTTTGGCTTGGTGCTTTTAGGGTTATGGAAGAGATGTACAGCTAAAGAAGGTTCTTATAGGCATGTGGGGAGATACTGAATACCCACTATCTTATGTTTCATTATAAAATCACGAATTGCAGCTCTTCACAGTGAGGCGTATGTGTTTGGGGTTGTGTACTTGTATATTAATACCACGTCTTCTGCAACATCTCTTTCAGAACAGCGTTGTTAATGTGATGTTTCATGTATGAATGCATGCTACTGGTAAATCTGTTACTACGGGATTGGAAGTAGATCAGTAAATAAATGCAAATGCAGAGTGCTGTGATCATGGTTCTCCATATAATTCTCTGTGACTATGGGAGACTGTGCAGCTTCAGTATCAGCTCTGTGTGAGCTGCATTAGCTCTGTGCTGAGTTTCTAGATGCAACTTTCTCCTTTTTCTAATCAGACCTGCTCTCTGAAATGTTGAGTTTCTGTTTGCGTTGGTGGCATGTTAGGAGCTGTGTACCTTGTGGCTGGTTCTTTTTAACAGATGAAAAAGTATTTTGAAACATTGTAACTAGATCACGTGATTAGTATTTTGGGGTGGACCAGTCCTTTATGTTTGGGGCTAGATATGTTTTTCTCGATTCTGGACACAAAGTAATAATTCATGTTCCGAATTAGCTCAGGCCTCTGCAGTTTCAAAGGACCAACCCAGCCATAGCTGAATGCTCCTGCCTGGTATCCACATCGGGCTTCCCACACCCTAACTGGCTTGGCACCCATCTTCACCCTCGTGGTCCATCATCTGCGGGAGAGCTGAGCACGCACACGACCAATGTGATCAAGCAATGCCCGTTTATTACAACTAAAAAAGCCCTTTTATAATATTCTCCCGCACACGTGAGTAACATGCAGTACAAGTCCTCAAGACTGGACAGTTAACTTAGCCTGTGCTTTAAACCTTCTTATGGTTGAATAAAAAGTGCCACATCAGCCTTGCCAGGCTTCCTGCTTTGTGTAACTTCCTCTTCCATCCCAACCCCTTCTGGGGGTTGTTTGTCTTGTCGAGTTTCTCCCCCCTCATTCAGGGTCACATCCTTATCGCATTCTTGCTCGCTCTTATCAGTCTTGTTCTCACTGAGGATTGCTTACATGGCCATTCTCTCGCACAAAGCCCTATAGAATCCCAACAATCATCTTTCCCTTTTACTCTGCCTTTCCCTGGGGCCCAGAATTTCTTACCTAAAGTGTCATGCGAAGAGTATTTTTTGTGTATCTCCAGTCACATGCAGACATTTACAATTTTCTGCCCATGACATTCATTGCTGCCAAACAAGCCAGTTTCTGTACAGAAGATGATTACTAGCATGGATATTCAGCTGCTTATTTGCATATTCTGCTAACATATGTGCAGTGGGGTATATCCTCTTGCCCACATGCAATTGATTAGAAATAAAGAGCAACAAAAGATGTTTTACTAAGGCAGTTCCAGTTCTGAAATGCATGTGGCTCTATTCTGGCCACCTTCACCCTTCATGGCGAGCAGAATTGATCAGAGCTACCCCACATCATGCAGGCAGTTTTGATGTTGCATAGTGTTGCCTGCATACCTGTGTCTGCTTCAGTAGTTAAAAACCCACCAGATTATGATCTTCAGTCATAATGTTTCACCCACTTTCTTATTGCTCATAATTTTTTTTATTTTTTTTTTAATCGCTCTTGATGTCTACTCTTAGCCACGCATCATGTGGTGCTGGTAGGATGTATACTGCAGTGCCAGCACACTTGAACTTCAGTGATAAAAACCATCACTTCTGCAGTATGTGGAGTTTCTCCTAGCCAACAAGCAGGCAGTAACTGCTCATTGCTTTTTACTTGTGACATACACATTTTAATTTATATTTCCTTCTGCTGCCAGAGGGAGCTAATTTCCGGCACCAGAGATGGAACACAGCTACTTAGAATGGTCCTGAGATGAAATGATGTTACTGACCTGAAACACTTCAAAAAACTTGATTCTGAAGCCTGCTGTGGTTTGAACGTGCAATTTCTGAGACAGGTTAACATTGCTGTAATGTTTTAACCCCAGTCAGTAACTAAGCACCACACAGCCACTCCCTTGTTCCCCACTCCCCCCCACCCCCAGTGGGATGGGGGACAGAATTGGAACAGTAAAAGTGAGAAAACTTGTGGGTTGAGATAGAGGATTTAATAGGTAAAGCAAAAGACACACATGCAAGCAAAGCAGAACAAGGAATTCCAGCACCACCTCCAGTCAGCAGGCAGATGTTCAGCCATCTCCAGGAAACCAGGGCTCCATCACACATAACAGTTACTTGGGAAGGCAAACACCATCACTCCAAACGTCCCCCCTTCCTTCTCCTTCCCCCAGCTTTATATGCTGAGCATGATGCTATATGATATGGAATATCCCCTTGGTCAGCTGGGGTCAGCTTCACAGCTGTGTCCCCTCCCATCGTCTTGTGCAGCTTCAGCCTACTTGCTGGTGGGCTGGGGTAAGGAAGCAGAAAAGGGGTTGTGATTTGAGCCCAGAGGGCAACTGAGTACCAGGTAGCTGCTCAACCCCTCCACATGAGAAATGGGAAGGAGAAAATACAACAGAAAGCTTAGGAATCAAGATAAAGACAGGGAGGGATGATTCCCAGTTATGGGAAAAAGATAGACTTGTTAGAGGAAGAAAAAGAACATCAATTTAATTCAAACACTAACAACAACACTTAACAGAGTAGGACAGTGAGAAGCATTACCACATCTTAAAAACACTGTCCCCCCACACCTCCCTTCTTCCTGGGTTCAGTTTTACTTTTGATTTCTCTACCTCCTCCCTGCAAGGGGCAGGGAGTGGGGTGGGGTGGTCAGTCCCACTGCTCCTTCCTCCTCAGGGAAAGGACTCTCTGCATTCTTTCCTTGCTCCATCATGGCTCCCCTCTCATGGGAGACAGACCTCCATAACCTTTCTCCACCGTGAGTCCTTCCCATGGGCTTCAGTGTTTCCCTAGCTGCTCCCTCCCATGTGTTGCTGTCCTTCCCAGCACCGAACTACAACAGCCAGGACTTCCCATAGAGTCTCAGCCTTCTTCAGGTGCAGCCACCTGCTCCAGCGTGGGGTCCTCCATGGGCTGCAGGTGGGCTTCTGCTCCAGTGGTGATCTCCGTGGGCTGCAGGGGCACAGCCTGCCCTCTCACCACAGGCTGAAAGGTAGTCCCTGCTCCTGCACACCTCCAACCCATCCTCCTTTCTTCCACTGACCTCAATGTTCACATAGGTGTCCTCCTCACAACTCCTCCTTACAACTCCCACGCCTCCTCCCAGATTCCCCTTCTTAAATATGTTGTCACAGAGGCACAGCCACCATCACTAATTGGCTCAGCCTTGACCAGAGGCGAATCCCACTTGAAATGTGGGGAGCTTCAAGAAGCTTCTCACAGGGGGCCACCACTGTAGCCCCCTGCCCTGCTACCAAAAAACCCCGCTACACACAAACCCAGCACACCTTGACTCTGTGTAAGCAGTGCTCTGCAATAGCTAAGACATCTCTATTATCAACACTGTGTTCAGCACCAAAACATAACCTCGTACCAGCTACTATAAAGAAAATGAACTCTATCCCAGCCAAAACCAGCACAATTGCTCTGAATCATTGTGAGACATTATCAGATTGTTCCTTTGTGAATTGAATAATGAAGCATTTGTATGAGCGTTCTACTGTAGGAACTACTACAATTAGGCTGTGCTTTGAAATCTACATCACATGATGGTGAGATCTGGAATTTCTTTTCCAAATTTGACTTCCAGTCATAGAGACGTGAAGCATTCCAAAATCCAGTTTTGATTTATAATACTTTGTGTATTAACTGTAGAAACATGAGTGAATAATCAGATAGTCCTTTGGGTAGTGTAATTTTTTTCAACTAAACTAATAATCTGGCTTGAGTTATTTAGAGAAAAGCTGTGGTTGAAATGACCTTTCCTGAAGGTCTCAGCTGTGAAGTAGTAGTAAGTTTCTTAGAAGGATTTTGACAAAGCAGCAAAAACCAAACCTAGCGTTCTTGCCAGTTCTTGGCAATTTACATTGAATTGCTATTAACCTGAAGCTTCTGAAGTGCTGTATGAATTGTGATAGCACTTGTGTCTCAGTCTTCTTTCAGATCTGTCAGATGGCATATATTTAACACTTATTAGCTTAAATACGACATTTTAAAACCCTGCCACTCCTGCAAAAGATTTCAATTTCACATAACGCCCTAGGTATTACAGTCACACGTCAAACTACAGAACATGGGATATGGGATATCCCAATGTGGGATATGGATGCAGTAGTTAAGCAAACTCACTGAAGTTAACATCTGGGGTTTTTTGGAATGTGAAGACAAAAATTTAAGGGGGTGGGGGTAATTTTTAAGCAGAATGTCCCTCATTGCAGTAAGTAATAAAAAAGTTCCGTCTCTCTTCCTTGCACAAAAAGTTAAGTAGATTTGAATATGGTATTAGAAAGACCTGGTATTTCAGCCTGATATTTTAAGCTGTGGTACCGTTACACTTACCTATATGTTCTTCTCTTCACTGTTCCCTATATCTTAAGAATGGTGTTGAACAGTTTACTACTGTGAACCCATCAGGTCAGAATGCTTTTGTAGTAAAAAACATAAAATACTTCCCAGACTCATCTAAAATTTTTGGAAAAACCAAGAGCTTGATCTCCTTATTTAACACAAAGAACCTCTCAGTGCCATTTCTTCAGAGTAATAATGGGGGAATTTCAGATTTCTATTTGTTTTCTTTTTTATAGTATAGGATACTATTATAGTACATGATATTGTTTTATAGTATAGGATACTGTGAGGCAGTTGGTAGGAATTACATTGAGGAGAACAATGTAAATTCTGTGTCACTGAGTTCCATTTAAGCAATATCTCTTCTAGAATAAGTGTATATTAAAAGAATCAATTGCAGGTATTTCTGATTTGGAAATGCTAGGGTTTGGGGCTAATATGGGAAGACCATCAAGTCCTGCATCATATGATCAACTGGACTTTTACCTTTGGTTTCATGGCATGATTGTTAATCCCAGGATCAGTCAGAAGGTAAATAGCAAAGCTGTAAACATTTCATGTGCTTTTTGTGCTCTCTGTTCATCATGAAGAAGACTGCACACAGAGGTTTTACCTCCACTGAAGTTCCTCTTGCAGTTCTGCTCATATCTTAAATGGCTCTGGGTAGTCTTGTACTTATTTAGGTACTGTGCTGTGCGCTCCTTTCTTTTGGGTATCTGCTTATCGACTTCCAGATATTTTTAAACCTTAATCTTAAACCTTATTATTTTTCAATCCAAGTTATAAAAAAAAAAAAAAAAAAAAAAAAAAAAAAAGAGCAGCTTGTGGTCAAAAGAAGGTTTCTGTAAGAGGCAGGGCTCTACGTCCTGAAATACGAAGCCACATCCACATCTGCCCTGATCCAACTGGCTTTTCTGCCAGTCTGTGTCTCTGGGTCACATTTGTATTGGTTTCAAATCAAGTAAGGTAGCGACGCACTTCAAGTGCCAGAAAACCTGAAAGGAGGAGGAGGAGTTGATGACATTTCTTGCATTAATGTTCCTGTTCTCTATCATCATATTCAGGAGACTGTGACTAAAATGATGCTGAAATGCTGTTTCCAATATCCCATTGAGAAAATCTTACACCCTTAGTAAAAATCTGTACTGTAGTATGTTGATATATTGGGCCATTTTTAGAAATGTTTATTGCAAAAATTTTCCACTGGGTTTTAGCTGGGGTTGACATTTTGGAAGTATTGGTGTGTTTGAAAATTCACTGTTGCTGTTCATCTATGGTTCTGAAAGCATCAGGAGATTGTGGGAGAGCAGGAATGGAAAAATCACTTTTCAAAGATTTGTTTGGATTGTGGTACTGTATATTTAGAATTAAGCATTTCATTTCTATTGTAGTAACCACAAAAATGCACTAAACTTCTTATTTCTAGGAACATTTATTCTATTCTTGTTATCACACTGTCCTCCTGTGCTGTAGGTATCAACACACAGTTATTTTGGCTTGTTTCTACCATTTGTTACTAACTGAACTAAAATGCAAGAAGTTTACGCTTATGTAGCAGAAGGTTAGACTACCAATATAGTCAGCAAACCAATTCCAACTTCATGTGACACTGAATGATACCGAAGTTATAAGGCAGTGATGACACATTTCAGGGTGCTGCTCAGCCCACCTCGACAATGTTTCTGCTTCCCTGCTCTGCAGGAGGCTGCACACCTGTCCTGGTCCTATTTCTGCTAGTATTTGACTGTTTTAACCATTAGCTAAACTCAGACTTTCTTTTCATCAGAAGTCTTTTGCAAAACAATGGCTATGGCATGTACTGCGTTCTTCTCCCCACAGTTTTCAAAGCCATTGTAAGAGAGAGAGTTACGTGATTACTGTATGACCCTTTCTAATGGGAACACATTTCTTTCAAAGCTGTCTTTGAGCACTTACTATAAGGCAGCAGAAAGATGCTGTTGTAATATGCCTTTTAATAAACAATTTGAGATTTTCCCCCTGTGGTACAAATAGTTGTTGGCATAGTCTTTTCATGCTCCTGTGACACAACTTTAGATTAATCATAGATGTTTGTGCAGTAACCTATACTAAATGGTAGTTACCAAAAAGAGGAAGCATGGAGAGCAATGCAGTGGCTAAAGAATTAATGTGAAGAAGATGACACAAGAAACAAGGTCTCTCCTGAGATGAAAGAAGACATCTAAGTAGTATTAATGAAACTTTGAGAGGGTAAAATAATGTAATCCCTTTGCCCTAAAGCTATGTGGAAAAGTTGTGTATATTTATTCATGTTCTTTTCTGCATATCTAAGAAACTTGCAAAGGCTATGATATAATAAACTCTTTAGTTTCAGGGAACAGAAGTTTAGAAAAATCACCTTTAATTCTGGTTCTGTCACAAACTTTGGCAGTGTAGAACATATTTTCTGGGTTTTTTTATCTTTACCTGTTGTCTTGGACTCTCCCTTTTTAAAACAGGTACTTCTTTAGTTGCATATATGACAAAGATGGTTTAAAGCTCACTTAATATGAAGACACTTTTTGGTGTTGGGTGCTGTGAGTATATTTTTCTTTTAGAAAATGTCCTTTAGATTTTCAGCTTTGCTTTAGAGAGCTGTCGTGGTTTAACCCCAGCTGGCAACTAAGCACCATACAGTCACTCACTGCCCACCAGTTGGGATGGGGGACAACAGGAAGAGTAAAAGTGAGAAAACTCGTGGGCTGAGATAAAGACAGTTTAATAGGTAAAGCAAAAGCTGCACGTGTTAAGCAAAGCAGAACAAGGAATTTGCTCACCACCTCCCATCAGCAGGCAGGTGTTCAGCCATCACCAGAAAAGCAGGGCTCCATAATGCATAACAATTATTTGGGAAGGCAAACACCATCACTCCAAACATCCCCCTTTCCTCCTTCTTCCTCCAGCTTTACATGCTAAGCATGACACCATATGGTATGGAATATCCCTTTGGTCAGCTGACCCCCGGCCTACTCCCTGGTGGGGTAAGAAGCAGAAAAGGCCTTGACTCTGTGTAAGCACTGCTCAGCAATAATTAGAACATCCCTGTATCATCAGCACTGTTTTCAGCACAAATCCAAAACACAGCCCCACACTAGCTACTATAAAGAAAATAAACTCTATCCCAGTCAAAACCAGCACAAGAGCTTACAGTGGTTTGGATTTAAAGTTCATGTGAGTTTTGAATTTGTTCTCAAGAGTCCTAAAGAGTTTGGTTTAGTTCCTATGTAATCTGTGAAGAAACTCAAGTTTACTTTGTCCTGCCTCAGTCTTTAGTTCTGCTCCCATTAAGCTTCTGGGGATGGAAACAGTAATAAGCAATAGACATCTAGCAGATTAAAAACTTGTGAGCTTTGGTAATGAATTCCCTGATTATTGTTGAAAAGCACCAAATGCACAAAGAGTTTGGCCAGATATTAGAGAGGCACGGTGGGGGTTTTATGGTTGTTTAATACTGAGTAATATTTTATTCTTAATTCTGGTGTGAATTTGTGTAGAATTATGGAAATCAGGAGGTCTAAATCCCAGCTGGAAATTAATCTGGCTTCAGCAATCAAGGACAACAAGAAATATTTCTGTAAGTATGTGAGCAGCAAAAGAATGACCAGAGAGAGCTTCCATCCCCTGCTAGATGCAGGAGGAAACATGGTAACAAGTGACAAGGAAAAGGCTGAGGTGCTTAATGCCTTCTTTGCCTCAGTCTTTAATAACAAGACCAGCTGTATTGAGGGAATCCAGCCTCCTCAAGCCAGGAGACAGAGACTGGGAGAACGAACTCCCCACGTTCCAGGAGGAGATAGTCAGTGACCGACTGCATAGCATAGACCCACCCAGTCTGTAGGACCAGACGGGATATACCCAAGGATGCTGAAGGAGCTGGCTGGGGTGCTCGCCAGGCCACATTCCATCATTTACCAGCAGTCCTGGCTGACCAGGGAGGTCCTGACTGATTGGAAACTGGCCAGTGTGACACCCATATATAAGAAGGGTCGGAAGGATGATCCCGGGAAATTAGAGGCCTGTCAGCTTGACTTTGGTGCCTGGGAAGCTGATGGAGCAGCTCATCCTGAGTGCCATCATACAACACATGCGGGACAGCCAGATGCTCAGGCCCAGTCAGCATGGGTTTAAGAAAGGCAAGTCCTGCCTGACAAACCTGATCTCCTTCTATGACAGGGTGACCTGCTTATTGGATGAGGGAAAGGCTGTGGATGTTGTTTACTTGACTTCAGTAAGGTCTTTGACACTGTTTCCCACAGCTTTCTCCTGGTGAAACTGGCTGCTTGTGGCTTGGAAGGGCACACGCTTTGCTGGGTAAAAAACTGGCTGGATGGCTGGGCCCAGAGAGTTGTGGTGAATGGAGTTAAATCTGGTTGGCGGCCGGTCACGAGTGGTGTCCCCCAGGGCTCGTTTTTGGGCCACTCCTGTTTAACATCTTTATTGATGATCTAGACGAGGGGATCGAGTGCACCCTCAGTCAGTTTGCAGATGACACCCAGTTGGGTGGGAGTGTTGATGTGCTCGAGGGCAGGGAGGCTCTGCAGAGAGACCTGGACAGGCTGGAGCCATGGGCTGAGGCCAACTGGAGGAGTTTCCATAAGGCCAAATGCCGGGGGCTGCCCTTGGGCCACAACAACCCCCAGCAGCGCTACAGGCTTGGGGAGGAGTGGCTGGAGAGCTGCCAGTCAGAGAGGGATTTGGGGGGGG
>NW_020799095.1:61891497-61932864 GCF_003259725.1 Athene cunicularia
GGGGGGGTATTGATTGACAGCCAGCAGTGTGCCCAGGGGGCCAAGAAGTCCAATGGCATCCTGGCTTGTGTCAGCAATAGCGTGGCCAGAAGGGACAGGGAAGGGATCTTACCCCTGTACTTGGCACTGGTGAGGCCGCACCTCGATTCCTGTGTTCAGTTTTGGGCCCCTCACTACAAAAAGGACATTGAATGACTCGAGCGTGTCCAGAGAAGGGCAACGGAGCTGGTGCAGGGTCTGGAGCACAGGTCCAGATGGGAGTGACTGAGGGAACTGGGGGTGTTTAGTCTGGAGAAGAGGAGGCTGAGGGGAGACCTCATCGCCCTCTACAGCTCCCTGAAAGGAGGTTGCAGAGAGCTGGGGATGAGTCTCTTTAACCAATAAGTGATAGGACAAGAGGGAATGGCCTCAAGTTGCACCAGGGAAGGTTTAGACTGGATATTAGGAAGCATTTCTTTCCAGAATGGGTTGTTAGGCGTTGGAATGGGCTGCCCAGGGAGGTGGTGGAGTCCCCATCCCTGGAGGTGTTTAAGAGTCAGGTCGACATGGTGCTGAGGGATGTGGTGTAGTTGGGAACTGTCATTGTTATGTTAATGGTTGGACTGGATGATCTTCAAGGTCTTTTCTAACCTAGATGATTCTGTGGTTCTAGTCAGCCTTTGTTATTTTACTGGCACAAATATTTGCATAACTGGACTTCATGCTGGAGTCAAGAAGCATTAAATGGAATACTACATAAAGTCACATTAAAATATATTGTGTAGTTCACCCCAAAAAACAACTAACCCAGTTTTACATGATAGAGATGTTTATTTGAATTTGAGATATTAGAGCATTGTAAACCATACTGTTATTTTGGAAATATCAACAGTATTTTACAATCACCACTGCACAGATAGCATCAGGTTAGAAATGTTTTCCATTTTCTTATTGATCTCATGTGTAAAGCCGGCTTTCAGTTGACCTCAGTCAGAAGGTGGCTGAATTTGGTCTTCATACAAAGTTCTGTACCTGCGGTTTCTTTACACCCTATCAAATCGTGCTGTAGACTTGGGCATTAGGTATCTGTCTAGCCTGATTATGGAGTACAAGTAAAGTATGTTATAACTCTGCAGAGAATTTAACCTATTTTTTCCCAATAATTCACGTTTCATTGCACTAAGTGGACCTTAGAGCGCTCACTGTTATTTTATATAACTGTATTTCAGTAAATCTCTTTGTATTGTGTATATGTGAAAGGGTAAGTGGTCTTTATAAAAAATATTTGATATGGAAATTTTATTGATAGCATGCCTTAATTCAGTATTCTGGAATTTGATAGGGTTTCTTGGTTTTGTTTACTTTTGTTAGGGCTTTTTTTGCCCCTGCACTTTGTAAGTCATATTTTCATTAAATTTACTTACGCTGTGTCCAGACACTTGCAGGCCTGGTACATTTTCTAAATCTAGGTTGGCTTTTTTTATGCTTACTTTGTGATCCTGACTGAACACTTAAACAGTATTATAAACATGCAGTAAATTTTTCGTAGTTTTAGAAACAATTGTTTTGGTTATTGACAGTAATTTTCTGTGTCTGGATTACTTAAAAGTAATCCTATCACTGCTCTCTGGTATGTGTGCTACAGATTATTTTTGGTATAAAAAGTGTCATTTAAGTAGTACTTAGCAGAGATTTCTATCTGTGTCAGCTTTCAGATTTTAAGCATATTTTTAGCTGTATTTTTTAAGATCAAAGGATGTTTTTACTAATGGGTCTTTACTGTATTCTCTACTGGATCTAGGATGGCTCTTTTTGGGAGAAAATACTACTTTGGGAATAGATAAACACTGGAATTTAAATCAACACCAGAATTTTTCTGAAATTTTTGTGGGGTGAGAATGGGAATTTTACTAAAACAGCATCTTCATTTTAGCTGTCGTAGAAACCAGCACTTGCCATTAGAAATCAAAAATAAAGTTCTGGTCATAAACCAGCAATGGATCCATAAGGTTACACCTGAAGCCAAAGTTGTAATTCATAAGTCATTTCCACAAAACTCTGCTTGTTTGTTTGTTTTGTTTTTTCCAATGGAAGTGGAAGTTAAGATGTACTTTTGAATTTCAGTTTGTGGAAAGCTGTGCATGTTTCTTCCCAGTTGCAGGGACAGCTTTGACAAGGCAAGAAAAGTGCTTTAATATCACCTTCAATGCCACCTTTGCCTGTCATAATGAGAAAGATGCCTGTTTGGTGACTGCTTTTTCCCAGCCCAAGCCAGCTGCCTCCAGCTAGACCTTTCTCTGGGAAGATCAATCACAAAATCGCATATATGTCTCTTGGGAAATTCAGTGTGTGTGAGCAGTAAGCACAAACACCATTGGAAATGCCCTATTTCAAATTTTTCACTGACTTTGAAATATTTCCTAGTGATCCTGGTAATATTTGACAACCATAAATAAAGAGCACTCTTTATAACTTAAATAAACAGCAAAGCATTTTTACTAGTTACTAGGCATGAAAAGAAATCTTTTCTCTCATATCTAGGATTGGTCCTCCAAATAAGGTTATAAGTATGTTGTCCTGACAATGTGGGTAATTTATGATGCAGCCAGAGGTGTAATTGTTCTGTGAATAAAGAGAGGCTTTTAGCTTCCAGGGATATAAAGTATTTTTCATGAATATTAAGTAAACTTTAATGATTGAAGAAAAGAGCAAAGCAGAGGACAGTCGTTTATATCCTGTCTAAATTGGCCTACAGACACATTAACGTTTGTAACAGATTAAGAGTATAGCTAAAATAACAGTACAGATTTCGCCCTCTTTTTTCATACCCTTTTCACCACTTTTTAAACATAGATATAACTAAAAGGGTGAAGGCTTTCTGCTTATTTACTATAATTTACAGGAGACATTAAAGAAAAATGGGAAGTAACTAATCAGTGCTGTTTGAGAACTAGTGATAGATTGCAATCAAATGGTTTGAGGCTATTAATTGCAGTGAGATTATACTAGTTCAGATACCTCCAATGTCAGGTGCTTGAAATATTAGTTATTTCAAAGACAAATTGGATTATAAATTATTAGTAAATCTGTACCAAGGTGATTAAACCCACTTGCAAACTGTCAAACTATTTCAAGCTGTAGTTTAGTGACTTGTATGCTGGAAAGGGAGTTAGGAATTAGATTTAGGGGTTATATGGGAATATGTGGAGTAACTGAGTTACTTTTGAGTCTGGGCGTTTTCTGTGCTTTCTACCCTCTTAATAAATTTTTGTTCAGTTTTAAAGTTTTCCTAGCCCACCGCTCGCCTTTTTGCCTGACTGTAGAAGATGCTCTTAGAGAGGGGGAGGAAGCTGCTTGTATAAGGAGGATTTATGAACTCACTTGACCACAGGGGGGAGATAAAAAACAGCGGATCTGTGCAGCCCTCACAGGTCACAAATACAGTAATGGCACCCTCGAATTTCCACTCTGAAGGTCTGTCGTTGCTAGACAGTACTGTTCCAAGTAAACCAATATTTTTTTCCAGTAGGATGGGTAAAATACATTGCACTGCATGGGTCTTCTTGGTAATACCATCCTGTGTAATTCTTCTTATCATTAATCTAATGTTGTTTGTTGAAGCAATTGCTTAATGGTTTGGTATTGGATTTACTGAATTTTAAGGAATGAGAAATTGAAATAGTAGAAGCTGAGGAATAGTACAGTAGTTTAAAAGTTCTATTAACTTGTTTGCGTAGCTACTGAATTTTGCTGTGTGTTCACACTCTCACATGCACATGTAAACACTTAGAGGATTCCAGTCCCCTGCACAAAATAATTAAACAAAGCTCAAAGCCCTGACAATGTGTACATCCAAAGCAGTGAAGGGGAAAAAAGCAACAGGACATCTTTTTCCATTTATATTCTCCCACCAATGCTGTTTTATTCCAAGCTTGAAGCTTTTTCACTGATACATTGTCTGTGGTGTGTGGATATTTGCAGGAAGGTGTTAGCAGAGTTACAGGCATTTTGGATGACTATTTTCTACTCTTCAGTTTTTAACATAAAACATTTGTTGTGGTCATTACAAAACTTGGCATTCTAGATATTCTGTTATATGTACTATTAAAAGTGCAATCGTCCATGGGAAATATTCTCCAGCAATGTCCTGTTGGAAACTATAATAATGAACAGATGTAGTTTATGCAAAGCAAACCATCTACGATTGGGCATTGCAGTTCCTCTTAAGTGCACTGGGCTGGAGCTAGGGTTTGGGGGCAAGGGGACTCCTGTTTCCATTCTGCTTTGATTTCTCTCCTGTGATCTTTCCATTTCTATTCCTTTTCAGTCATTTCTTGTAGATGAGGAACAGTTTTCTCCTCATTCCTGCTGTGTATCTAGTGTTAGGTCTCTTCTCAAATGCCACTCCCTTGCCAGAGGTACCTCCTTGCAGGCTCATTCTCAGCCATGTTCATGCTGGTTACCAAGAAGACAGGATTGGTGTTTTCTTAAGTGACCTTGCATCCTCGTATGCTGGAGTGAGTCTTGGTCTGCTGAGATGGATCCTAAGAATGGGTGTTTCCTTTCTGGCCTTGCTTTGAGACTTCATGGCTCTGCAAGTTGCCTCATGGGGCTCATAAGCCTTGAGGCACATTGAGATCTTACCCAAGCTGAACCAGTTCTAACCAGGAAATTCAAGCACCAGAGGTCTTGTTACTCTTCGAACTCACTTCCAGTTTGATGAGCAGGACCACAAATGCTGCAGGATCTTGTTCCTTTGTTCCACCTGTCAATACTGTTTTCCCGCTTTGTTCCTACCAACTGGTGCTGAATAACTGTTATGCTCAGAAGAGATGGAGCTACAGCACTTCACACTTGTGTCAGTCAGTCCTGCTGGACTTACCCTTGCACCATCAGTGCACGAAATGTTTATCTGCCCTATAAGAGCTGCAGCAGTTTGCTGCTTTTTTTTTTTTTTTTTCAGAGTTTGCTGCTTTGTCAGTGCTCAAAATGTGGTCCTCTTCTGGTATTGTGACTTGTGGCCTACAGTGACTTCTTCCCTTCCTCCCAGGGGCCCAGCACAAGACCTTCATCTGCTGCTTGTAACAGACAAGATCACCTGGCTGCTTGCTGGGAATAACCAAAGCATGCACAGGATTTATTGGTTCGTTGTCCAGAGATCACAGGCATCAAACCTCTGCAGCATCACAGAGCTGTCTATGAGTGATGGCACATTGAGCAAACTTATCCTACAGATGCTGTTTGCCTGGAAACTCCAAGATACTCCTTCCAGAAAAGCAGCCACTTCTCAGGTTGCCCACTGCAAATGCACGTAGGGCAAGTTACTGTAAAGAAAAAGATTGTTTATCAATCTTTGGTGTTTATAGAGATGTGATGTCCATAAAAAAATTCACAGCCCACCCTCATTCCTCTGTTCATTATAGAACCTGTAGCATACATTTCAGTCGTATTGTGAAACTAGTCGTCTCTTCAAAGGACTAAACTTTCCAGTTATTTCAGATAGTTCTGTCAACTAAGAAAATAAATGTTAGTTCTATTATTTGTACATGCTTTTAAAAATAAAGAAATTATTTGCAAGTAGATACAACTGAAATAATTTTGAATCTCTTAATCCAAAAAACCAAGTATAACATATTTCACGTAATGTGTGAATATTATTTTTGGACGCTTTGAGAGGTTACTTGTTCCACAATATGACTGTAATGGAATTAATAGAATACTGTGTCCATATGATTTGTTATGAGGATGGGTTTTGGTTTGCTTTTAAACTATAAATAGCTATATAAATGCACTTGTCAAATATTTCTGCGTGTTTAAAAATACTCTATTGCCCCCAAACTCAGAAGGTGAAAGAGTAAAAATTTTACATTCTCCATAGAGACTTAACATCCTCAGCCTTGTTTTGGCTTATAATTCCTTGCATGGTTTTGCTTTCTTTACTTATTTAGATCTTCAGTTTTCCACTCAAATATTTTCTGGATTTTGATATTTTCTGAGAGTCAAAGATGCTGATAATTCTAACAGCAATAGGTATTGGAACTGGTAAGGTAACCATTTATCCTTCAGTGTTGTTCTGTTCCAAGTTTCCAGCAAACATTTAGCATCTTCAATGTGCAGGAGTTCAGCTGCATTATATTGTTTAGGGGAGATCCATTCAGCAGAAACAGTTACGGAATATAGAATATTAAATAAAGACCACTAAATATAGAATATTTAATTTCCTGGATCCCCTGTAGCTCTAGATACCTGTAGCAGAGGAGAACACAGCTGTTTATGATGGGAAGGAAGAAAGGACAAAATAACATACTCTACCTTCAATTCTAGTTACACTCCCATGCCTGTCTTCAGAGGGTATGGCATCTGGCTTTTGCCTCTCTCTTTTGCCGGACAGACTTCAAGCATTTCATGTCACTTTTACCTGTTCCATCACAGAAACCTCTAATTCAATCTCACTCCAAAATCTTTTTAAGCTGGTGAAGACGCATCAGTCATCATTCAAGATGGTTGGAAGAGCCATGTCCCTGGAAGTTGCAGCATTTTGCCAGTGCTCAGCTCGGGAAGGGGCATTAGTATTTCATCACTTCCTTTTTAATCTTGGTCACATTTTCCTTAATGCTGTACCAAAATTCCTCTCACTCATTATGCTCAGTTATAAAGCATGTAGTATAGATGACATTTCAGTTAGGGAAGGACATGTTGGAACATTATGATTGATTCAAGTGAGTAATAACACTATATAATATGATTTGAATGTCTTTTCTTGTGGGTGAGGGAAGAGCTGTTAGCTTTTTAATGCCCTGTTCTTTTAAATAAATAAAAAAAAGTTAATTCCCAAAGCCATAACAAGAATTATAACAGAGGTTTTCTGCTGCTATACGTCTTGCATGGACACCTACTCCTGCTTGAAGTAGGTGTAACAGGCTGTCTCACTGTAGATGCTCTGAATCAGCAGCATTTCTGAAGGCACTTTTTGCTTGCCTGAGACTCAGCAATGTAAGGTGTGGCTGTAAATACAGCCAGACAGGGAAGGGCGAGGCTGGCTTAGAATTTTAATCTAATGTAAAGCTCCTTTCCCCATAGCACACTGTTTGTCACTTAGAAAGCAATTGAAGACTAAACTGGGAACAAAAAGTCATATTCCAAAATAAATACATAGAGGGGAAAATTAAGAAGAGTGTATGTCATTCTTGCCATGTGAAGAAAGTAATCACAGCCATGCTTTTGTTTTCGAAAAAGTGTTTTGAGGGGTGCCTCCTTCACATTAGGCAATTTCCTGAATGGTCACTTTGAGTCTATTTTTGCATTTCTGCAAAGAAGCAAAATATTGTTCCTTGTGTATGTAGAAAGCATAACTGTTCCAGTACACAAGAAAGTTAGCTAGTTCTGCACACCTCCTCAGAAAGCTTTGCTGTAGAATAAGGAGGATAGCACAGGTTATATAGTACTTTCAGTGAATCCTGACAAATGTTTGCTGACCTTGTGATGATGCATGTATAAGAGAAATTTGTTGTATTTATTATCTCCTGTGTAATGACTGTCATGTAGGTCATGTCTACAGAGGCAGAAATTCCTAACGATGCTCAAGCTGTTGCATCACTTTTTGAGTGACAGATGCTCTGAAGAATGGGGAGAGATGTGTGTTCCTTCACCAACCTCTTGTTCATTGCTGTTATATGGCATCCCTTGAAACTGTTGGCAACATTGAGCTATTACCTGATGATTACCCAAGTTTTTAACAGGTGTACAGGCCAGCTATAGTTATTACACCACAGCTGTAATAGCTTCCATTATCTGCTGCCACCACCACGTATATCCCCAGGGACTCTTACAGAAGTAGAGTTACTTTCTCCACAAAAATATTTGTATCTTTTGCAGCTGGTTATTGTCTGTGTGTGCATTTGGTTTTGTAGTACTGCAAGAATATTTGTGTTTCACTTCACAGATTGCTAGGCCTACATATACTGTGTTTAGATCTCAGTTTTGCTTAGAGAATCTCCTGCATCCTCTACATGTAATAAAAGCATCCTTCTGCTTTATAGAGTGTGCCTGGAAGTAAACAGTTTTCAATAAAGCCTCTGAGTCTACACCATTCTCTTTATTATTATGAAGGAAATTTGAATGCGTCATAGCCCAATGGATACATACATGCTGTTTTAAGTCAGCTTTACCTTCTGCAATAGAGTTGTATTAACCCTTAATGGTAGCTGAGAAAATGCCTGCTAATGGAGCTATAATGTGGCTCTTGGCAACCAATGCTAAAAAGTTTCTGCAGGTTAAAACAAAATATGCTTCAGACTTGAAAGGGAACAAGTTCAGAGATCTAGTGAGGCATTATGAGATGCCTACAGTGAAACTCATGATTGTTTCTGCTTGTAAATTAACAGAGAATTCTTCACAGTAATGGTTATCATGTTGGCATAGCAGTGCTGCTGTGGCAGTGAATTGTGGCTTTTAAGAACCATAATGTTAAGCCAAGAGGATTATTACAGCTGAGCAATTCAACCAAGACGCCCTGAACAAATGAAACTGCTTGTTTAACAGCACTATGTCAGTCAGTGATGTATAACTGCTTAATGGTTTCAGTCTGGAAAGGCATCTCTGAGGACCAAGGAATGAGGCAGAGAAGTAGTGTAAGAGAAGAACTCAATCTAATAGTTACTGGACAATGTGGGTAACGTAAAACCCAACCTGATGCAGTTGTTTTTGTTTCCCACATGACAACAAATTATTTTAACATCACTGTTATGTAAAGCAAGAAACCAATAGTTTCATCTCATGGGGTTGTACCCATACTACTAGGGACAGTATTCAGTAATTATCTATACTTTTTTTTTTTTAATTCCCAAGCAGAGCAATCCCTTTTTTTAAAGACATGCCAGTGTATAGAGAGGTTTTTCTCCTTCTTTGAGACTGTACATTTACCACTAAAACAAAGTTCATGCAAAGAAAAATTTATTAATAAGAACTTGTCTTACTCTTCATTTTCTCTTAAATGTATGAGATCACATTGTGTTAGTTGATATTACCATGACACTAGCAAAAATGCTAGATTGAAAATGAGAATTTAAAAAAAAGGCACCACCTCTAAGTTTGGTGCTAGACTTTGCTCATGATGGTGAAATAATTCAGTTACTGCAAAATGACTTAATAAAGTATAAGTTTATAGTTGCCCTCTGATTAGTATTCACTTTCTATATTTTTGGAGGTGACTTCTGGCTTTTTTAAAATTAAGCAACAAAAAAAAGGCTGGACAGGATACTTTGTTTTCCAAATACATAGGTAGACAACAGGAATAGCTAATATACCTGTTGCAGTGGATTTATTTTTCTTTATTCCACTGAAAGTGTATTGCTAAAGCCTGCTGTTTGTCTCCTTTGTCCTGGGTCTCCTTTGGTCCTTTATTCTTGAAAGTCTACAAAAGCATCCACAGGTCCATGGGATCACTCACTGTTTAAACTTTTGGGGGAAAAGATGATGTGTTCAAGTGACTGTTACAGCTGAGGATAGCCCAGTCAGCATCTTCATACTGGGCTGTAAGATCACAGAATCATTCAGGTTGGAAAAGACACTTGGGTGCAACCATCAGCCCTACTCTACAGAGTTGTCCCCTACACCATATCCCCCAACATCTCATCCAAACGACCCTGAAACACATCCAGGGATGGTGACTCCACCACCTCCCTGGGCAGCTTATTCCATTATCTGACCACTCTTTCTGTGAAAAATTTTTTTCCTAATGTCCAGTCTAAACCTCCCCTGTTGCAGTTTAAAGCCATTCCCTCTTGTTCTGTCACTAATCACCTGTGAGAAGAGACCAGCACCAACCTCTCTACAATGTCCTTTCAGGTAGTTGTAGAGAGTGATGAGGTCTCCCCTCAGCCTTCTCTTCCTCAAACTAAACAGTCCCAGCTTCTTCAGTTGCTCACCATAGGATCTGTTCTCCAGGCCCTTCACCAGCTTCATTGCCCTCCTCTGCACTCACTCCAGCACCTCGATATCTCTCTCATATTGAGGTGCCCAAAACTGGACACAATACTCAAGGTGTGGCATCACCGGTGCAGGGTACAGGGGCACTATCACCTCCCTACTTCTGCTGGTCACACTATTTCTAATACAAGCCAGGATGCCATTGACTATCTTGGCCACCTGGGCACACTGCTGGCCCATGTTCAGCTGCTTGTTAATTAGGACCCCCAGATTGAATTGAGCATACATCTTGCTTATGCAAATATTCAGACATTATCACGTTTCTAGAATTTTCTCCTGCAAACAACTTTTCAGGAGTTGGGAAGGGGAAGTAGCCAGTGTATACAGTTGCCAGGCAGTCTGAATAGCAGAAATCTGTATTTGTATCTTACTTTGCAGGCATAGCTTCCCTAAATGTTAGTAGGGAACAAGGGGTCTCATACAAAGACAGAACATGGCAGAAAATTCTGGGCAGAATGCAGAACAATTTTAGGGAAATATTCTGATGTATTTAATTCTTGCTGTAATTAAATGGTCTTTCAGAGGAATGATTAATGTGGAATCAAGAGGTTCACTGTGGGAATTATTTCTTTCACATTTATACAGAAATGATTGATTGAAACTAAATTATGTTTATATGACAGAAGGTCTAAAAATACAAAATGTGCTGCAAGCCCTGTTTAATTCAGCAGATAAATGTCAAGTCATCTTTTGTGTCTTTGGTTATGTATTTTAACATTCTTTTAATGTTGGCATTATGTATTTCATTCTATGGGAAAAAAAGAAAAGAAGGACTTTCTGGGTTTGTGAATTTTATACTGCTAGAATCAGAAATCTCTCCTGAATCTGTCTTTCCTTAACAGATTAGGATAGTGGTCTCTCTGATCTCTTGGGGCTTCTAATTATGGGGGTTTTTAAGTCTTTACTGAGCTGGTATTTGAGACAATAGAGAATTTAGAAATTCATCCCGTCAGCAGTTTTCTGGATTCTAGTTTCTGCATGCAGAATATTAAGGAAGTATGAATGAAGATTAATAAAATACACTGAGGCATTACACAACTATGTATTGCTGCCACAAAAATATTACAAATATTTTGTAGAAAATTAAAGGCTATCATTTTATTAACATGGAATTAAATCTGTCTTAAAATTCGTAAACAAAATCTAATTATGAATGCCAGTATATGGAATTAAAGGAAGTAGTGGGATGCAGTTTTTCAGTGCATCCTTTTTAGTGGTTTTGCCATACAAAAAGTACAAAGGGAAAGGCAGCATTAGAAGATGGAAGGCAGCCTCCCCTAGCTCTCCTTTGTTCTCCAGCACCTCTCCAAGGCTCTTACATGTTATGCTGAGACAGGCTGGTGTGTGCCCTCTTCATGGAGGAAGTCCTTTTTGGAAGCAAGATGTTAAAAGGGAGTAGTTCACAGCTGCTGCTTTTGGAGAGGAGGAAGCCCTGTTAAATAGGAGAAATGATGAAAGGAAGAGAAGGCTTAAGGGCACAAGGTTTAAGGATGAATTAACAGATAGAATAAAGCAGGGTGGGAAAAGAAAAATAAGTATCAGTTGTTACTACATTATTCCCCCAACTACTTAAGATTTTCAGCTTCCTGGTATTATTTATGTATTTTGTATAAACAAAAAACAGAGAGATACAAGTCTTTCCCAATTAGTGTCTGCCTAAGAAATAACCTATTTTTTAATTATGTCTCTATTTCTTCTAGCTTGCTGTCCTGAATCTGTCAACTTTTACCACTTCCTTCTTAAATTATATGCCCTGATGTTGGGAAAAAAACTTTAACCTGTTTTATAGTGGATGATTTGATACAGATACAGAATCACACCAATGTTACAGAGACATTTTTCAACCTGTGGTAGTTGCACCTATTCTGCCCATCCTACCATTGTACAAGACATGTTAAGTCAGAGCAGCTTCTTTAGGAAACACTTCTGTGTTTCTGCTTGAAGATGTACATTAATCTGGTACATAAGTAAAATGAAAAAGGAATACCAGGGTTTTCCTATGCTTTCCCTTGGTGTAATGTGTTGATTTCACAGTTCAGCCTATTGGTGTTGGTCAATGATGCTAGCTCTGTTAGAAATCAAGGGAAATTGGAGGTTTGGGGTTTTTTTTTCCCTTTTTAAATTAAATTGTTTGGCTGAAGTGTCCAATTAGCACTCATCCAATTACAAGATACCCTGGTGAAGGAAAGCAGGAAGCAATACATCTTGCTTCCTAAGTAGAAATTTAATTTTATTTTTAATCAGTGCCATTATGGAAGACTTCTTTGGGAGTAGGTTTCACTGAGGGTTTGTTCATTATCAACTCAAGGTGAAGCCAAAGGGAACCTTTCTTATTTCATACCAGAATTGATTTTAAAAAAAAAAAAAAGTAACAAGTGCATGCACAGGGGGTTGGTGCATGCATTTAAAAGTGGAGTTGCCATTGGTAACACAGCTGATTTCCTTTGTTGGAAAAGTCATTGTTCATTACTTACCTGAAGTGAAAGGTTAATGGCCTGTAGCGATCTGAAGAAACCCCTACAAAAATGCACAGCAAGGATCTAATGTTGTTATACAATAGTGCTTTCCACATACTTTTCCTCAGGTAAGACAGATAGAGAGGATATCTGTTGCTGTTCTAATAAATATATTTGATGTAAAGCAGTACCCAGTATATTGAAAAATGAAAAGGCTCCCGCTACTGTCAAACAGACAGCTGTCACCAAGGGCACAAATTTTACTTTCTGTATTGATGTTTGCAAATCATGATGGCTACACTTTGTATAGAACTGCAGCACTTTTTTCCTTAAGAAGCATCTTTGTTGTAGTAGAAGTAACTTATTTTGTAGTGCGGCTGTTGCTTTAATTGCTTTCTCGATAGCTTAAAACTGTTACTTTTGGTACATTTTTCTCTACTTGCTGTTTGAACACAATTAAAAATGAGATCTTGTGTAGTATGTTTGATATTGAGGTATTCCGAAGAATTTTGTTGGCTCTTGGGCAGAAACTTGAACACTTCAGAGAGGTTAATTAGCTGCCTCACTGAGACATGCCTGTGATGTAGGATTAGTCACTCAGCAGCTCAGGGAAGAAAATGTAGGGTATGTGTTTCAAACCAAAGAATAATTTCATGAGGATAGACTGCAACCATCAGTTTGTAGTTGAAAAACTCTTAAGTTGGCACTGCCTCTGGAAACGACAGTCCTGCCTTGTCTTTGTGTTGGGTATAAGTACTTGGTGTGGTACATAGGAAAGGGGATCAGGCTGGCTAAGAAGCAGGTTTTTTCAGGCAAGTACCAGAGTGGTGGTGGTAGTTACCCTGGCTACTTTCCCAGTGGCTTCACCAAACAGCTGTACAGATGTTGGTGTCAGCAGGAGCCGTGTGCGGAGGAGAAAATGCGAGAAGGGGCATGCTTTTTTTCAGTGACAGATAGCCAGTCACAGGATAAAACATGCATCAAATGACAGCCACTGATTTTTAAAAGCTGTGGTATAACATCCCTCATCTTCTGAAAGACACAACTGGAGCTTAATCAAAGGTATACAAAGAGCATCTTTCAGCAGTAGTGGTGGTATAAGTAGTTCCACCTTAGAGAAACAGAAGGTTGGTTTCCCAGTTCAGATGTTTAGGCAGCCCTCAGACTGGAGGATCAATCACAAGTGGCTCACATCAGAGAGTTAAGCAGCAGAGGAGGAGCCCACAGTAGACTGCACTGCTACAGAGGGAAACATCAACCAAACCACACAAGGTGTTTTCAGCTTCAGGGCTGTCACTTCACACGGTTTAAAGATGACAACATGCAAGTGGTTTCCAGTGCTTCTGAGTAATAATTCTGCCAGGACTAACTTGAAATAAGTGATGCCATCTATTAAATCATTAGAAACCTTTCTTGCAGCACTCAGATTTTCCTCTCATGCTGACCATTCTCTGCTGGCCTTGAGAGCAGAAAACATTGCATATTAGCTATGTATCAGCAACATCAATTTATTTAGTGCCCAGTGCTGCCGGAGTGTCTTTTTTGTCAATGATATTAGCATTAGTATTGGAATACTGTATGACATTTCTTTTTTAATCTGCCCCTACAAGCCAATAGCTGAATGTTACCGTAGATTACAGTCTGCTGAACCTAAAATTATGGCTTTAGTCTAACTTTTCTACCTTGAGTAAAAACTTCTAGAAGGCACAGATCTTCACCTTGATTTACTTGAGTGATATTTGATGTACTTGTAAATTTTGACCATGTCACTTAATAGAGGTGTATACATTCCTGCCATAATAGAAAATTTTTGAACCCAGTTGTCTTCCTTTTTTGCACTTGCCTTCCTCCCCAGTCTTCATCCTTCCCCAGCATCCTCATTTCACCTACTATAAATCGTTCATATCTTCGTATTCAGTAGTTTTTGCTTAATGAGGTACAGAAGGCACTCTATGAATATTTAAACTTGGTTGCTGTACTGAGTGAGAGGTGAGGCTGGAAAGAGCTTTGAGAATATAGACAAAAGGAGAGCAGCTGAACTAGGTTTGGCGAAGCAGATCCTTCTGTTGAAAGTGGCTGCTACCTCACCTGAGGTGCGGTAACCAGCTGCGGGTACCTCCTTAGCCTGCTGCAGTGCAAATAAAAACTACTGGTACCTAAGTAAGCTTACTTTGTTTTGTATCATGATAGACTAGGAGCACTGAAGTCAGTTGCTGTATCTCACTTGAAAGGTTAGAACTTCTTATACCACTCTGATGTGTACTTCCAGTTGTCAGGCCACGTGTTATACTAGAAATGCTCCTTAGGAATAGGTGTGTGAAAAACAGCTTGTAAATTAGCTTTGGGAAAAGTCCTCTGTGACAAAGCTTATGTGGTGAAACTGATTGCCCTAAGGCAGGAACAAAAAAAAGTACACATCTTACACAGGGAATTGTGAGGAAAACTGCATGCTTGCTTAGCACCATTGCAGCTTATAAATAAATACATGTCTAACAACGCAATGAAATACATCATTTGTGTGTGACAGTTGCATTGTACAGAATTGCCCTTTAGCTGTATGTATTAGTTCTGGTTTTAGCTGCCATTCTTTAAAGAGTTGGCATAAAAGGGAAGAAAAAAACACTTTATTGTCCATACATATCTTTAAGTCTTTTCCTTCTAAGTAATCCTTTTCTACTGCAATGAATGATTTGTCAGTCCCATTGCTGATACCTGTGAGTTAGCCTTCTTTTGACTTGTCAGTTTGTAGTAGCCTTTCTCTAATTATGTATGCAAACAAATTTGGCTACACTACCTCAGCTAATACTGCTTATTGCATAAAGATGTTTGTTTTCTATTTTTTCCCTTATTTAGTTTACATGCTATTCATTTTGCTCAAGTGTCGAGGAATGCAGGGAAGGGAGGGGAAATAGTATATCACTAAGTAGAACAGGAGTTGACATCAGGTTACATATTAATAGAGAATAATAATTTTCAACCATAAGGACCTGTTTCAAAGAGAAACCTCTACAAGGTTGTGTGAATCTTTCTGAAAGCATTGCTGGTTGAACTCTTGCTTTTCACTCTGAACTTGCAGGTTGTGTATTATGCCCCTGATGTTTGTGCTAATCATTAGAATAAGCTCTACTGTGAATAGATTAGATATTGTAAATATTATAAATGTAACCTTTCTGTCTGTTTTGGAAGGTTTTGTGGCACTTTTATGTCTGTGGTTCAGGCTGTAGTTTGGTTAACATGTTTTCAGTGTCAGAGTAAGCAGCTCCTCACATTCTTTGTGATAGTGTCTCAATTTATGAAGCCAAAACAGTGATCTAGATCATCAGAGCTGATCCAGCTGAAAAGTAACTTGTCTTACTTATCACTGTGGAAGAGGAGAGGGGTCATTCTCTCACCACTTTATTTCTTCGTGTTTGCTAGAAAGTTATCTTGCTCACCTCATGGCCATGAAAATATTTATTGTAATAATTCAGGAATTATTAAGGATAATATTTTCTGTAAAAAGGATATGTAATAATTAAGGAATTAAGGTGGTGACGGAAGGACCTACTGAAGTTGGTACATGCAGCACGAGTGCCAAATAGGTGTGGGTTCAAACATCATCATCCCCAAAAGATACAGTCTACCTGGGGATCTGAAAAAATTGAGATGTTGTCCACATTAATCCATAGAACAGATCTGTAGAAACATGTCAGTAAAGCAAAGTACTTTTTGTCAGGAACCTGATATCTGCATTATATATTCTTTGGTGTTTGGTTTTTGCTGTGGACTAGCTCTTGCCTAGTCCTGACGGTTCAATGCTCAGTTACTGCTGGAGCACACCCAGTGTGGTTCTGGAGAAGATCTCTTGGGTAGTTTAGTCAGAGCAGAATCCAGCCTATGCATGCTGGGCCATGATGTGGAGCAAAGCATGGAGGATGAAGAAATTCACTTTGCAGGTGTGCTCCACATACAAAGTAAAACTTCGATGTAGATGCACTCCAAAAGATTGCTTGTCCACAGTGACAAGAGCGTGTTGTCAGACAAGGAATTAGCAGTACTCCTCTGAGTCCTATCGTCATGTTATAACTTCTAGGCAAGCTTCCTTCTGAATTCCCTTTATTACTGAGAGAAACCTTAAAGTAGAACAGGAGTATGGCTTAATAATTAGCAGGCTCTAGCTATACACACAACTGCCATTGTGAGAGGTCAACTATTAGTACCTGTGACACCACTGATTTGTTTAATTGGTGTATTGATCCTAAGAAGCGTGTGATGGCGTAGAGCACAGAGACTTCCATTACAGTTTTGGCGAACTGAGCTGAAAGAAAAAGCAGCACAGACAGCTGAAAGTAGTAGTAAAATATTCCATTTCATGTCTGCACAAATCATTAGACTGCGGTTAAAGAGGTGTTATTAATGTGTCAGATTCACTTGGGGAGTTACATTTCTGTAATGTCCACTAAAACAATGATACATCTATTTGTTTTTAAGTGGAGCCCTTGCCAAGTGCAGACGTGTTTCTCTGCAGCCATGAAATGGATTTATCAACTGTAGAGAAGATGCAGATTCTCTCAGTGGCTTCTGTTTTACTTCTGCCAGATCAGCACAGTAAGGAAGCAGTAGCATGGCTGTCATTTTCTGTCCACCATTGCCAAGATTCAGTCTTATCAGAAGATGACAATTTTTACATGGTGAATCAGAAGATGAAAACGTGACCTGCTTATCATGACACGTGGTAACACACAACCAGCTTAAATGCAACATTTCCTAGTAAGTGAACCTTTGAAACTTCCTGCAGAACTTAGGAGGACTCTGGTCTGTACAACACTTTGACAAAGACTGGGTTCAGAGCACAGTACATATGATTAGATGTTTCATCATGGGTGCTGGATGATTCTTCCATTACTTCAAGAAACATGGCAAAAATCTCTTTTTTTGGCTGCAGAGTTAAAAAGCATTACTTTATCACAGTGTTTGACAAAGTTGCACAGCACTGATCAGCCCTGTAAGCACATCTTCTCTGGAATGCTAACAAAACCCTTTAGAAGCATCACTGGAATAATACAGGGTCATTTATTGATCTTTAGTCTCCATGAAGAACAGCAGTCTTATTGATTCATCTACCATTTACAAGCCTCTGTCTTCTTCTTAAAAACCCTTTTTACTGGTAGAGTTTGGTAGTTTCTGTTTGGTTTATAGGTGTATTTCATCGTTCTTCAGTAGCAGAGAGGTAAACAGATGTGAATAGGTAAGCTTGTAAATCTGAAAATTTCCATGTGAATTCAGTCTCTCCAATTAAGGGTTTTTTTCGATACATGGATACTTCTGAGCTTGCTGAGGCAGACAGTTTCTCTTGAGCTGAAGCAGCCTCTGTGTTTCTAGAAAATCTAAGAACAGTCTGAATTGTTTTTAAAATTCTTTTCTCTCAAATTTAATTTAAAAAATCATAAAACCAAATTAAAAAATTATCCCATAGAGTTTGATCCCACCTAAAGCACACGGGAATTCTACTAATGGATTCAGCAAGAACAGGATTTAAACTTCCACCTTTTTCTCCACTATCTTCCTGGAAAGTACATCTTTTACAACAGCAAATGTACAGAGCCATGAATTTGGGGTTTAGTAGGGCTAAACCACCACTGTTAACTGTTCTTATTTGTCCTATAAAATGTTGTCTCCCCCTGTGTTTTTCCTGCTAAGCTGCACTGCTGTTATTTTTGCCCATGATGAGCACACTGGAATCTTGGCCATGCAGCAGCAACTCCATTTATATATTATATCTGGCAGATTTCAGCACCAGCAGCTGTGTGATGAGTGTAACTAGAAATAAACTAACCTAATGCTGCGCCTTGTACCTCCTAGGACAGAAGTGCTGTGATTTTTCTCAGTCTGGATGAATGCATTGTGTGTTTCTTGTTTTAGAGAGTGTGCTAGGAGAAAGAAAAATAAGAGCTCCTAGAAAGATTTGTATATTCGTGACTCTCTATAGGCCTTGTGTAAAATACGTGCCTGAGTTTCAGTCAAAGACTTACTCATATTTGGTGTGAATTTCAGTCTTGTCAAGTAGTCTCAGGAGTCTGAGAGTAGTGTCTGTGATAGTAAAGGCAGACTGAAGGTGAAACACAATTTTTTAATTTTTACATTGCTCCAAAAGGCACTCAGATGTTGATTCTTATGAATTTTAAATAAACAATGTGTTGAGAGATGAGCATCTGAATTTCAAAATGATTGTACCTGAAAAGCTCTGTCATCTCTTTCATTTACTGACATTTATCTCAGGAAGTGGCAAACTTAATATTTTTAGATGTTTCGGAAAGCATCGTCACCAATTTGGCCTGGATGCCTTAAACACACACTTTGGAAAGTGTCTGTATCACTGTTAAGGAATGCACTTTCTTATAATGAGACTGGTTTACAGTTACATATTTTTCAGAAATGTATATGTTTATCCTCTGGTATGAAGTAAATTTTTACTAAAGTTATGTTGCCCTTGCAAAAAATACATATATTTATTCAAATCATCCTGGGGGATTAGATTCCCATTTGCTAACTAGTACAAGCTTCAAACAAGCCTTAGCTTTTTTCCCCAGAGTTAAAACAACTGTGTTGTATTTGCAAATCAGTGGCTTTAAATCTTTTTGAAGAGCAGATCCATGGGAGATGCTTCAATGTTTTGTTTAAGTTGCTGCCTTTTGTGCACTATTGAAGCTGACGCTTTACAGGTATGCAGTGGCAATCAGTAACTGCAACGTTGCTGTTTTGGGAGTGTCAAATTCTAGCAGATTCTATGCATCATTGTCCAGCAACTCTTTTTACTTTAATTTGGTTCTGGATAAGGGATTTATATTGTAAGTGAAGAGCCTAAAATGATACTTGTAGTTTTTACATTGATTCACTTGTTTGCCAAGTACCTTCCTCTCCACTGCCCTCTCCTCAGTATCTGCTTTTCAGTATTCACAAGTGAAAGTTTTATACATTGGTCTGCTTGTAAATTAATAGTTCATAATTTTGTTTAACAAGCAGTGTCCACATTTTCTGAGTAGTCAAATCAAGAGAAAAACGTGTTGTGCAGCCAAGTCCCACTGTAAACACTGTAGACAAAGCAATAAACTTTTGGAGGAGCAGGGGTGGAGAGCCTGTCTTTTTGAACTCCATTAGCACTTGCAAGTGGTTCAGGCATGCCTCATGTCATGCAACCAGTAGCACATTTTGTCAAAACCAGGGATTCTGGGTGAGCCAATAAACACCCAGGACTTGTGAAGCTTGTTCAGGGAAGCAGCTGAACTCCTAGCTCTGTCTCTGTCTTTCTCTCATCAGCCCCGTATGCAGTGTGCGTGTCTATCAGCTCTTATGCTGCCAAGTGTTGTAGGACTGCGCACCTGGCTACCCTGCCT
Organism: Athene cunicularia; assembly: GCF_003259725.1. Taxonomy (NCBI): domain Eukaryota; kingdom Metazoa; phylum Chordata; class Aves; order Strigiformes; family Strigidae; genus Athene; species Athene cunicularia. Next base: position 61,911,293 of record NW_020799095.1, read on the forward strand.
GTACCAAATGCCCAGCTTTCTGAAGCTGCTTGGATTCTAGCAAACTGAGTGTCTTCATCATAGCTGGAGGGATGTGTAAACAAAAATACGAGCGGTCAGTGGTAGTTGATAACATCCTACTTCCAGGTAATCTGTGATTCTCTGTACTTCTTCCAATAACATTTATGTATTTTTCATTTTTTTTCTATACATCCTCTTCTAACTTTTCACAGTTCACAAGCTGATATCCACAAAATTAAGGGGGAAATTTCCAGTTGATACTTGCAAAATATTTCAAGTGACATAGAAATGTCACAATCAACCTATTTCTTTCCCCTTGCACAAAAAATTGCTTCTTAAAGATGAAGCAATTACTACCATCAGGTTGCCCAGAGACAGTATCACAGTTCCCACAGTATTTTATTCTTTCCTCTCTTTAGGACCTTCTGCATGTTGTTTCATAAACTTCTATCACAAGCTTTTTATGTCAGTACATTTTTCTACTCCCATTGTTCTAGTTTCCTCTTTCTAAATATATTCTGCTAGCTTGTGGATGTGAATATAGTCTTATGTGAAGGTATGTTCTGCATGTTCTACATCTGATCCAACCTGTTTCACCTAGTCCTCATTTTCCAATACTCATCTGATCAGTTCCCAGCTGTTAGTTTCTAATTTCTGCTGTGAAACCCAAAAAAGGACAAGCTCTTTCTGTGCTCTATTTACAGTTTACAGAAATTGACCAGTAGGAACATCAGGGAATTCCCTTTTCCTTTTCCTCTAGGACAGTTCAGTCCATTATGAAGAGCATTGCTATTTTTGTGGTTTTACAGGATTTACAATCTGATAGTTGGATGTATTTATAAAAGAAGGTGAAAAGCGAAGCAGGGAGTGGCCATCGGTGGGGATTGGTTGCTTGGTTAGGTTTTTGGGTATTATGGAAAAACTTGTCAAACTATAAGATGACTCCAAGCCCCAGGGAATAATTTTTTAAAATCTAAGGAACTTGATCTTTCTGTCTTTAACATTTCTTCTTTTGACGTATTAAGATGACGGTGACTATGATCTTGTCCTTTCTTTCCCTGTTGTAATTCTTGGTCAGAAATGTCAAGTGTTCAAAAACGGTTTGTCTGTGTGCATTTCTTTTGTGATCCTTTTAAGGACGAGAATGAAATTCACAGCACTTTTGCCAAGATGGGTTTCCACTGAGAATGTGGATCAGAGCCCAGCAAATAATGATCCACATAAATAAGCTTTCTGTCTTTGTAAGAATGAAGACAGTAACAGCCATTTTGCTGTTAATTTTGAGTACAATACAAAGGTTCAGCACCAAAAATCCTATAAATCAGCCTCCAAAAGGCAGGCATGTTTTATGCTGTCTTCCATTGTTAACACTAACAAATGTTGCTTCTGGGTTTGTATATAGTAGAAACCCTCCTGTTTCATCTGTGTATCTCAAGAATGGGTGAAATTCACTGTCAGCAAACTAAAGCAACATCAGTCATTATGAATTCAGTTCATTTCAGAAAGGTATTTCTTGCTTAAATAAATACCGTTGAACATTGCATTCAACCATGTTGTGAAACTGGATTATAATAATTCTTTGTTCAGCCATATAAAAGCTCCCTGTTCCCACTACTTAACAGAACAGGGTCAGCCACAGAGTTAGAGAAGAACAGGGTGTCATCTTGATGGATCTTAAAGAATCATAACTGTTATGCAAGAACAAGTTTTCCTCTAAATTGCCTAAGTATTCTAAAGCAGTGGACCTGGAATGTAATGGTATTATTTACATAAGCTGTCCTGCGTAAGACCACAACAACAGATCCTCTTCCACACTAACATTTCTATTATTTAGAGGCTACAGTTGTAGGTAAACATATATCCTAAGTTTTGGTGATGCAGATGAAAAGGTGTAGTCATCTAGGCCTGCATGATGTTAGGTATATCAGAGAGAAAAGTACAGACAGACTCACAACTTATGTCCTAATATGCCCTTTATTTTCTCCTAAGAAATATCTTATAATGCTTCTAAATCCTGCTGTTAATTCTACTTTAGAGCGAGCAGGGGAACACAGTACAGTGTGCATCCAAAGTTCAAAATGATGCATGCTAATTCTAGTCAGTGGTGGCTCAGAAGGTCAAATCTTAGCAATAATGTATAGAAGAGCATCCACTCACCACCACCTCTTCTTCTCTCCCATATGAAAACATGTTTTAGATGAGGTTCTGTTGTGCTATTTAATACACAAAATGTAGTTCATAGTTGAAGTATGCACAGAATTAGAGTTTGTTTTCATAGATAACAAATGTTTTTAATAAATATTCCAGGCTTGACATTGCTGAATAGTTTTTACCATACACTTTATGCTGGGGAGTTGCCTAGCAAGTTCAATGAAACAAAAATATTTGCTCTGGCTTGCAAATAAGTTCTAAAAGAGCTTAGGCAATATTTCTGTTGCAGAAAATGTCAATTTAGACCGGCCCAATTCTGTTCTAACTTGTGAATATGATTTTTCTAAAATAAAATAAAGTTCTTTGGTAGTTCCTTGCTTCTCCTTCCATGCTGAATTAGGATTCTTTTATCAGATGGTTCTGTGATTTATTGCTTTGTTGTGGGTTGGGTTTGTGGTTTTTTATTTCAAGTCCACTTTATGCTTACTCAGAAAATACAGCAGGAAAATAAGCTAGAGAATTTGAGCTGGGTGTTAAAAATTAACTATTAAATGTAATCCAGTTTAAGTTACTTGATTAATTAACATATATAAGAAGTAGATTGGTGATTCTATTTTGCATATGTGGGCAGAGAAGAACCTATACAGATATTTGTACTTTCTGGAGCCATGGTTATGGCTATCAAGGAAGGTCAGTAAGGTGAGGGGACCTAATAGAGTCAGAACCCCTGCATTTTCATTTACAAAGGTTAAGAAGATTAATGTTTTTACCAATATGACATTATTCTTAATATATTTGGTATGAAATACTAGTATTTGACAGGGTGAATTTTGTTTAAATATATATATATATTTATATATATTTAAATATATATAAATATAAATATATGTTTTTTTTAAATAAATATAAAAAAATGTTGCTTGATTTTAGGTGTTATGCATTTGACACCAATATATAAGTTAGAAGTTATGCTTTTCTGGAGAGAGAGAGGTTGGATATCATTCATTGCTTGGAGGTGGGGTGAGTGGATGTGTTCCCAGTAATGAACACATGTGTTCATTGATGTGTTCCCAGTTCTAAAAACTAAGGTATTTTGTCAGGAGGGGGGAACATGGACAAAGGCTGGAAATCTGTCTGCGATCTTGTAAGGAAAGGAAAAGGTAAGATGAAGGAGGAAGAGAGAGATATCTTTGATGTAACCTACCTCAGTGAAGACAGGTTATCGCTGAATCGTAGAATGATTTGGGTTGGAAGAGACCTTAAAGATTATCTAGTTCCAACTATGGAACTATCCAACTAGATAGTCCCCAGCCATGGGCAGGGACACCTTCCACTAGCCCAGGTTGCTCAAAGCCCCGTCCAGCCTGGCCTTGAACACTGCCAGGGAGGGGGCAGCCACTTCTCTGGGCAACCTGTTCCATTGTCTCACCACCCTCACAGTAAAGAATTTATTCCTCATATCTAATGTAAATCTACCCTCTTTCAGTTTAAAACCATTACCTCTCGTCCTATCACTATACACTCCCTGATAAAGAGTCCCTCTCCACCTTCCCTGTAGACCCCCTTTAGGTACTGGAAGGCCACTATAATGTCTCCCCGGAGCCTTCTCCAGGATGAACAACTCCAACTCTCTCAGCCTGTCCTCACAGGGGAGGTGCTCCAGTCCCCTATCTTTGTGGCCTCCTCTGGACCCACTCCAACAGGTCCATGTCCTTCTTAGGCTGGGGGCCCCAGAGCTGGACACAGCACTCCAGGTAGGGTCTCACGAGAGTGGACTAGAGGAGGAAGATCACCTCCCTCAACCTGCTAGCCACACTTCTCTTGTGCAGCCCAGGATACAGTTGGCGCTTTCTGGCCTGCAAGTGCACACTGCTGGCTTATAGTCAGTGCTCATATTCAGTTTTCCATCCACTAATACCCCTAAGTCCTCCACCTGGCTGTTCTCAATCCACCCATCGCCCAGCCTGTATTTGTGCCTGGGATTACCTTGACCCATGTGCAGGACCTTGCACTTGGCCTTGTTGAATTTCATGAGGTTTGCATGGGCCCATCTCTCAAGCCTGTCAAGGTCCCTCTGGATGACATCCCTTCCCTCCAGCATGTCAGCCACATCACACAGCTTGGTGTTGTCGGCAAACTTGATGAGGGTGCACTCAATCCCACTGTCCATGTCACCAACAAAGATTTTAAACAGCGTCGGTCCCAACACTGATCCCTGAGGAAAGCCAGTCATCACCTCTCTCCACTTGGACATCCAACCATTAACCACAACTCTGAGTGCTACCATCCAGCCAATTCCTTATCCACCAAGTGGTCCATCCATTAAATCCATGTCTCTCCAATTTAGGGACAAGGATGTCACGTGGGACAGTGTCAAATACTTTGCACAAGTCCAGGTAGATGGCGTCAGTTGCTCTTCCCTCATCCACCAATGTTGTAACCCCATCATAGAAGGCCACCAAATTTGTGCAGGCATGATTTTCCCTTCGTGGAGCCATGTTGGCTGTCACCAATCACCTCCTTATTTTCCATGTGCCTTAGCACAGTTTCCAGGAGGATCCGCTCCATGATCTTGCCGGGCACAGAGGTGAGACTGACTAGCCTGTAGTTCCATGGGTCTTCTTTTTTTCACTTTTAAAAAATGGAAATTATGTTTCCCCTTTTCCAGTCAGCACAAACTTCACTGGACTGCCATGAGTTCTCAAATATGATGGATAGTGGCTTAGCCACTTCATCTGCCAGTTCCCTTGGGACCCACTGATGCATCTCTTCAGGTCCCATGGACTTGTGCAGCTTCAGGTTCTTTAGGTGGTCTCAGACCTGATCTTCTCCTATAGTGAGCAGTTCTTCATTCTCCCAGTCCTTGCCTTTGCCTTCTGTGTCTTGGACAGTGTGGCTGGAGCACTTGCCAGTGAAGACTGAGGCAAAAAAGCCATTGAGTATCTCAGCCTTATCCATATCCTGGGTAAACAGGTCTCATGTTTCCTTCCAAAGAAGGCCCACATTTCCCCTTGTCTTCCTTTTATTGCTAATGTACCCTTGAAGTTTTTCTTGTCATTCATGATGTCCCTGGCCAGATTTAATTCTGTCAGGGCTTTGGCCTTCCTAAGCTGGTTCCTGGCTGTTCGGACAACCAGGGTTTGTGGGTTTTCTTTTATTTCCAGACCTGTGTCTTTAATAAATGTTTGCACATTATCAGTTTTGAGTTCTATGAATTAGTTACTGTATGTCCACATTACTTTATTTGGATTGATTCTGGATAACAGCAAAGCATCAAGTGAATCTGTAGACCAGGAGCATAGAACACTTCACTCATCTTTCTCCTCCACATATTTTTGAAGATACCTGAAGATTAACAGGGAACCCATTTGAGCCACTTGAGCTATACTGTTGAGTTGGCACTGCAAGAACTAGCCAAGTAAGCAGAGATTTCCTCTACCACCTGTTGGTTACATTCCTGACATGGAACAATGTGTTAGGGTACATACTTGAACACCAAAGACTGGGGGGAAAGTGACACTGTAAAAGTGTATTCTTTGGAGTTTTTTGTCTCTCACAACCTGAGAGACTGCCAGAAGGTTCTGTCAATACATTATAACTGAGAGAAATTGGTTTTGTTTTTTACAACAAATAACAGCAGTAGTTCCACTTGGCTCTAAGCTGTGGTTTTGAACCATCAGTCTTGTGCCTAAAAACTTGAGCTTGCAAGAAAATCTAATTATTAGATACCTACCTGCTCACTTGGGATAATATCATATGGAGCAATGCATGCTTTGAGAGGCCAGAGATTTCTAATAACAAATGCAGTCATTTCCCATCCACAGTATATCATCCTTTAATAATAGCTGCAGTTTGGAGAAATTGGTGAGGTATGTATTCTCCTCGTACATGCACAGACTCTGGGATTATTCATCCACAACCTCTTGTCTTCTGTAGGAACTGGAAATTTTCAAAATTTGGGAAGTCTTAGCTGCCGCTGTAGGCGTTATAACTCAGCAGCCATGCTTGAAGTCTTGAGACAGATCTGGAGGTGTTACTTTTGTTTCACATGTTTCAACTTCTTTTGTGGTTAGAAGAGGAGATCTGACAGGATTGTGTGTCTGTAAGGTCCACGTTTAAGCTGTTTCCTTCCTGCAGATACTACCAGTCATTTTTACTTGGTGCTTGCTTTTGCAAGGCCTTTGTATACATGTTATTACAGTCATGGTTGTACTACAAGAATACAGTTTTAAGTTGTTCAGCAACTGCAAGAAAATACTGTTTAGGAAGCTTCTTGCTGGCATTCTTAAAAGGTCTCATAAGAATACCCATCTTCTTACAACATTCAGTAACAGGACAATGATAATGAAGTAGCGACCTAACCAGATCACTGTCTTTGATTGTTCAGTTGTAAATCATCATCTGTATTAGAAATTAGAATATTAGAAATCATCATCCTTATTCTCTTGCTGTCTTTGAATCAGAAACTTATGTCAACAGAAAAATCTGTAAGAACAAAAGCTTTACTTGGTAATTAATATTTCAGACAAAGTAGTAACATTTCACCTTCATTTGTGAGCTGCTTGGGCCCTCTGATTCACTGTTCTCAAATTTTATCAGTTTATGCTGTGTATCCTGACTCACAGACAGCAACATGGATCTTAGCAGCAGGAAATGAAAGTAGCTTGTGAGTGTTGACGACATTCTTCTCAATGTCAAGCAGACCTGACAACTGAAAAATCATTTTTTGTTACATGTGTTGTGGTTTAAACCCATCTGGCAGCCAAACACCACGCACATGCTTGCTTACCCTCCCCCACCCCAGGGAATAATGGAGAAGAGAGTTGAAGTGGTAAGGGTAAGGAGACTCGTAGGTTGAGATAAAACCAATTTAGTAATTGAAATAAATTAAAATAATATTTATAATTATAACAGTAACAATAGAAAATACAGATGAGTAATGCATAATGTGATTGCTCACTACCTGCTGACTGATGCCCAGCTCATTCCCGGCTAGTGATCACAGAGAAGAGAGAATCCTGAAACCACAATCCCAGAAGCAAGAGTGAGCTTCCCGATCAACCCTCATCTATATACTGAGCATCATTTTACATTACATAGAATATTCTGTTGGCCAGTTTGTATCCGTTGCTCTGGCTGTGATCCCTCACAGTTTCTTGTGCACCTGCGCACTAGCAGGACATGGAAAGTTGAAAAGTCCTTGCTTTCTTAGCAACAACTAAAAACATCAGTGTATTATCAACATTCTTCTCATATCAAATTCCACAATGAATCCAAACCAGCACTATTCTAGCTACTAAGAAGGAAAAAATTATAGCTGTATTGGAGCTGAAACCAGGACAACATACAAATACTGAAGTTTTCTACCAGAAGATTTAACCAGGTAAGGGTTAAAAAACATTGGTCTTATTGCATTACATCACAGCAAACTTGTGAAATTTAACTGATCTTGGCAAAATGTTTTGGATTACCTGTGATGAAATGTGCTGTCAGAGAACTGAACATATTTTTTCCATATTACTGATCAAAGAAAGTATTTTGCAGTACTGAAAACACTATGCAATGTTTAGTGCAAAACACTGAAAAAGTGAGAATTAGAAGCTGTGGCAACAGGTAGAAATCAGAACCCAGTCCATTTCAGTTGTTACAGTTGCACTGATTATGACCTAAGAACTGCTTTCTCTATAGGAATCTATTTACCTAATTATTTTTAAGTAGATAATCTTTTATTTCTGTTTACATTATTTGCTGACATTAATTAACTCCATGCATCTGCCTATCCTGTATATTCATTTCTCAGTAAATTCTACTAATTAGTAGAATTCTACTAATTAGTAAAATTCTACTAATTAGTTTCTGTGGTAAATAGATCAAGATCAGTACAAGCAGCATGCTGCAGCCATTCAAATAAAGTATTTGGGGGTTTTATTAGCAGCCTTAAGGACTCTATTGCCAGATCCTAGGTGAACTTTGAAGGTACCATTCACATATAGAGTTTCAATAGATCTAGTTTTCATCATTAATCTTTTCAATCATGTCAATGAAAGGAAAATAAAAACATACCTAAAGCTAAAACAATCCAAAGGAAAATTTTGAAACAGCTTGTTGAAAGCTTGAGCTGCTACAGCATCACTTGCTTGCAACCCAGCACTAGCCACATCTGTGGGAAGCCCACGCGGTGACTGTAGCTGCGTACCTACTTAGTTTAGAGCCGTCATCCAGAAACGCTCCAAAATCAGCTGCCCTCTGGCTGCCATTCTCCTAGTTGCCTGTTGACAACAGGGAGAGACTTGGCACCTATCAGCTGTTGACTGATGCTGACAGTCCATACAGCTCGTCATTGAATGTCTTTTTGGGTAGGTCTGCTCAGGGTTGTGTTTACACTGTCAATCCCCCCAGTTTACCTTTTTGCATTGGGACTTAGAACAGCATTTCTGACACAGGTGGAACTGAAGGAGCACAGCCAGCCGTAAGAAAACTTCCTTAGACCATCTCTTGTACGTATGTGGTTGTAGGGGGGATTTAATGCCTTCCATAGCCTGCCCCTCTAGTTGGTTTTTACTGTGGTGCATTTTCCTGGAGAAGCAAATGAGTCAAGGTATGGAGCCTTGGCTCTTGCAAGTGGGAAGGAAATGTGCCAATGTATGCTCTGCCTGCGATACCACTTTAGAGTCCTGGCTGTGTTGCATTGTGTATATGACTCATAACAGGCGTTATGGACATGTCAGCGCGCTCACAGTTCTGTCTGATAACCCTGAGCATCAAGGAGCGGCAGGCCTGGAGCTGCTCTGCGCGGGCTCCCTCCCAACAGTGGTGCCAGGCCCCAGGGCCCTGGCTCTCCAGCAGCAGGAAGGGGGCACGCTCCAGCACCCAACACTCAGAACCAGCTGCTAACACCAGCAGTGCCAGAAACCTCTTTAAAAAGAAAAGGGGGGGGAAGAATGGGTTTCCAAGTTGATGTTTAGACAGACATAATTTGTTGAATGGGCTGAACCATAGTAGGTCTCACTGCCTTCCACACCTCAGGGTGCTTGAGAATTAAGGTACTCACTTAGATGCTGAAATAGGAACTAAAACCTCTTTTACACACATGTTTCTGGTATGCTGATGCCACTGTTTGCTGTTGTCCTGTTGATCTTTTTTGTTGTTGCTGTTATACAGGCTGTTGGTTTTTAATCTCTTCAACAGCTGACATACTGTTTTACCATTTAATCATTCTACCACTGTCCTTGCAGACCTCAGTGTTTCCATAAGGCAGCAACTGTCAAATATTAGCCAGGATTTAGTTATTTACTTTAGTTCTTTACATAAGGACTTACTTACAGCTAAGACATGCTTTTTATCTCTCCTGAAAGATACATTTACTTTCAAGGAAGAATGGATTAAAATGTGTTCTTTTTACATAAAAACTCTTTGCCTCCCTCCTTTTCTATGAGTGCTGACCTAGGAGTGTAGGGTGGTCCTTTAAAGAAATGAGGAAGAGGGGGGGTGGTTGTTGGGAATGTCTGTTTTTTTACTAAAACGTAGGAAGTGTCTAGAGTCTTCCACTAAATTATCATTCTGGGCACTTAATGAGAGTGTTTAATCTTTTATTATAGAAGGCAGCTAACATTTTATTTCAAATACACTTGTGCAAATGCAGAATTTAAGAAGTGAAGGTTCTGTAGCCTAAATAGTTACAGCTTTATCTTGGGCATTACTGTCAATACTGTGGCTGCTTTAAAACAGAAGGTAACATTGATGTGTTATGCTTGTCCCTTCAGACTTTAAAGTCTATTTGTTAGAGTTACTGTCATGAAGAGTGGAGTTCTGTTTGCTATTTTAAACATATGTCCATTGACCGTAACTATGTTACGGTTTCTGAGACTGAAAAGATGCTCAGAATTTTCTATTCATATAAAAGAGAAGGAGAAATTTTACTTTTATTAGATAGAAAACTGGAAAAAAAATGTTCACATGATTTTTTATTTTTTTTTTTGGTATGCTGAATGAAAAAGCACTAACTTTCTAATATTCTTAAAAACTACATTTGGAGCAGGTGGCTTTTCTCCTTTATAGGAAAAGCTTGTCAGCTAGACCTTTGGCACTGTTTTCTTTGTGCAATGACTCTTATACTCAGGGAGAATATTTTGAACCAGACAGTACGTTGTGGCAACAGTACAAGCACATCATCTCAAGGAGCACTTGTTAACTTGCTTACAAGGCAGCACTCTATAAATGATTGCCTCAGCAGGATTCAAACTAAAATTTTTTAAAACATTATCTACTGCAACTCAATTTAGATGCAGAAGGACATTTTCTCTTTGTTATGGTTTTATTACTATATCAGTTTAATTTTTTATTATTCAGGACTAGGTTTATCAGCTCATATTCCTTAAGCTTGTAGGACTGAACATTGTAAAGTCAATATTTCTCCTAATTAAGGTGGTTTTTTTGGAGTGGATAATCAAACAGTATAGTGAATCATTAAAAACGTACATGCTAATATTGACTAGCATTATTGGCACAAAGAGACCGAATCTCTATGCTAGGGACTTTTTTCCTTCTTATATTTTTATAGCAGAAGCAAAATACGTTGAGTAAAAATTGATGTTCTCAGTGTTTAACAGTGTAGAGATGGCCCTTTACGGATATAAAAGCAAATGCAGTGTGTTAAAATTCCGAGCACTCATATGTAGCATTTTCTTTACCATTGTTTAACTTAGCAGTAAATGGTGTCTGACTTCAAGGGGTCTTACTGTGTTTTGAAATAGATGGAAAGCTCCTTCCTCTTCTGAAAATAACGGACCATTTCTAATTTGTTGCCAATTTTTGCCAGTATCTTTTCACCCTCCACAAGTTGATTTCTTCTTGTCTGATACTGACTAATGTTTGGGTTTGGTTTTATTTGTTTACATTAGCTGTGGCCTGCTATTACTTGCTTCTGTCCTTCTCAAGGGGTGTTACTGAGCAGACCTCCAAGTGATGATTTGCTATCACATCAGCATCTCTCTCCCTGGTTCCCTTACCATGAAACTGGTCACTTCAGGTGGGACACTGAACACTCTTGAACATCATAATTTTATTCTATGCATTTGACTGAACCTATAGGGTCTGCCATCAGATCCAGAGTGACCTGTCTTTGCTTTCCTCCTGGACTAGATTCTTGGATGAATGAACTACTTGAGATCCACTACGTAAGAATGATACCTCTTTGGCAGGGTTACTTCAGGGCTGTATCGTGTGCAGGGGCTGCACCATTTTTTTCAAGGAAAGTAAAGTTAGACAAAGTAAAACACATTCATTCACTTTTCAGGTATAAAAACATAAAGTAAAAGACTCATGAATCTAACATGAGCCTAGCCATACATTGCATCTGCTCAGACTATTTTGCTCTGTGCTTTTTTAATTAGACCACAACTTAAGGACTTGTTCTGTAGTTCTTGAGAGCTTTTGTAATGAAAAGAAACTTGGCATCACTGTAGAACTAAGGCATCAGAGCTAGTGAAAGATGCATCCTAGAATATAATCAGTAGTGAGGACGAAATGCTGAGAGAATGTATCCAACTTCCCTTGTTTATCCTTGTTCAAGGCTGAGAACCCACGTATCTGGCCTTGTTAGAAACTCCCTCGGTCTCTCCCACCCCAAGCCCTGGCCAGGCTTTGGGTAGAATCCAACAGGAGAATAAAACCAGAAATTTTCCGCTCAAAACAAAGGTGCCAGCTATTCTGGCTTGCCAGTCTCAAGTATATAAGGCTGGACCAGCTCACAGCGACTTTGGGTGCCTCACCTATGGGTGGACGCACTGTATAGGATTTCCCACTTGCCGGGACAGGCTCTGCAAACCCTCGCTGTAACCGGGGCTCCCCAGCCACTGCGGGTCTGGATGATGCTAACATGTGCAAAGTGGTGATGTATCTTTCTTAATCGCTATTCTCTCTCTCGTGTAGTAGTGATTTGATGCATTACCCTGTATTTTCATGTTTGTTGCTTTATGTGCACTGTTCTACTTTTTCTTACTGCATGTCTTCTGTATTACAGTGTTACATTATTTGGTTATCACCAGTAAAATACACCTAGTCTTTTCACTCTGGTGTCTGGGTTTAATTGGTATCCTTAATCAGCAAAACAGTCTCTTACAGTATTCTCCAACAACTCAACATTTCCCTCTGTGACTGAAAAAAATTTGAATTTATGTCCCTTAATGTCAGCTAGGACAAAGTAACACAGTGAGATAAAAGCTCTTGTGGTTGTTGCTTCCAATTTATACATGTTAAGGGTTTGTATCTAAACTAGAGAGAGGAGAGAGATGGGCAGGTATTTGCCACCATGTGTAGCTTGCTACAGTGTAACTTTGCAGGAAATGCCGTGACCTGGTTGCGACCATTGGGTTGCGTGGCTTTTGCCCTGCTTTCAGCAAGAGGTAGTTTTAGCTGGCACTGGAAGTAGGAACCAGTGATGAAAGGCAGGTGATGAAGTAGCTAGCCACTGTATGGGGAGGAACACCTGGGCATCAGTGGTGACTCTGAATACACCTTTCCTTATTTTGCAGTAGCTTGCTGGTCTCTCCTGTCTGAACATTAAAAAGACAGTTTGAGGACATGTGAATTTAGAAAATCTGCTTTTCTGTGTTGTTGGGTCTCATGGCTCAATTATCGTGGTTCTCTCATCACTTAAAAGGCTTTGTATAAGCTTACCCTGTAGTTGAAACATTTACAACTTCCCCCCTCCCAAACTGATTCTCTGGTGGCTAAACAGAGAGACTTGCACTTAAGCAGTAGCCTTTCCTCCAGAGAAGCTATTAATTTGGTTTTCTCCTGTAGGTGGTTGCCAGGTATCGGTAGGAACTTGTGAGAACTTAATATCTTTACTTCGCTGTAAAAGTGAGTTGGCAGCTTCAGAAGTTACTACCAGCATAAATGCAGACAATATAACCATAAAAGCCTACTAGGCTTAGGAAAATGGTTTAAATGTCACTTGAAAGAATTTTCCTCTAACTAATTATGCAGTTAAAGAATGAATTTATAGAGGGAAGATTATACATGCCTGAAAATTAAGATTAGAAAATTTTAACTTACTAGTTAAATTTGATTTGCATGCTTGCAGTTTAAAGAAATTGCTAATTGGCTAACGCAACTTGAAACACAATATTAAAATATACCTTGCTGGTATATTTTAATGTAACTATTGACTGGATTGTGAGCTTGCAACAAAGTGAGACATTTTAGTCTATAAATGCTGATTTGTACAGAAGATCTGTGCATCGGTTTGTAAGATTTAAAAAACGTTTTCTAAGAAACTTAATTGTTGCTGAGTCGAGAAATTTTACTTGGGAGCAGTAGATATTATCGCACCTCACATAGATTTGCTGTAGAGAGTGCCGGCATGCCTGGAAAAATCTGTCAAACTGCTTTCAGAAATGGCAAGAAGTTGTCAGTTAACTCTGGAATTGTACAGCAAATTAGCAAATGTAGTATCTTGAGGATAATACATTTTATGTAGGTCTGCTTTTTTAGTGAAAGTGTGCAGAGAGCCCCAGTGATTAAGCCCTATGTTTAAGACTGAGAAGTATTGTCACATAATTAAATCTTTAATTTACCCAGAGGATTTTACCAGCCTGTTTTAAATCTGCCCAAGTGACTGGTGTAAAGAATATCAGGTCAGTTGGGCAGAAAAGACTGGAGAAGTTGGACATCTGTTTCTCCTTCTGGACAGATGTTGTCTATGGGGAGCGTCCAGCCTAAGGGAACTGTAAGACTGAACTCCGCCCCTGATCCAGATGGTCCATGGTTGTAGGGTGGGTATGGTTTAGAAAGTTGCTCTTCCACAAATAGTTACCAGTCCTCTAAGCAGTGTAACATCGGGATGGGGGGGGAACTTCAGAGACTATGTAAGTGTGAAGTCTACCACAAATCTTCCCTGTGTCTGTGCAAGTAAGGGCAGTTTGGGGTTTTTTTACTATATTTTATAATAGAAGAGCAATGAAAGCCTGTGGCACAACCACAGTTGTCACTGGTTTTTTAGTATCTGAGAAGATCCCTTTTGACTGTTGCTGGGTTAAACAATGACCTCTGCTCTAGTGAATCAGCACCAAGCCCATTTAAAAAAATTTCAGAAATCATTTATATCAGTTGTTTACAATGTGGATTTTGAAACAACAGTCATCTTCAGAAAATCTCTTGTCTTTGGGATTACCTATAACTGCCGTTCTCTGAAACAAACAACTAGGTACAGCATGATTTGTTTAGTATCAGTTGACTACTACACCAGGAGCCACTGAATGGGTTGAGAAAATACCACCTGGCATGATTAGAGTACGAATACTTTTGCATATGCTCCAACTGGTTCTGCTGAAGCTCTGGCTGCACAAGAAAAGTTGACATTTATGAGTATGCCAAAGGACAAAAAGTTCAAGCACTTGGATGAGTTTGGGAGGAAATCAGATTCCATGGATTCAGTTGCAAGGGCAAAATGGCCAAGTCTTGCCACAAAAAGTGTCTGTCTTATAAGAGTCAGGCTGCCTTCCTCATCAAGCACTCATGATAGCAGAGGGTTACCGATGAACACAAGAAAATAACGAATTTCTTTTGTCACTGACACATAAGTGGTGTCCCCTGCAAATCACAGTTTGATGCAGGCTAGTAACAATTTTAAGTTGCATGTGAATTTCCTGGAAGGCAAAACCATCAGGTGACCCAGTGTCACCCTCTGCTGGTTCTGTGGCAGTCCCAAGCACTGAGTGTCACAGGATACAAGACCAAATAGACATCCTAAATAAGATGGTGAAGGATGTTTTCATTTGACTGTGGGCCACTACTGGGGAGTTCATCACGCGAGGTCACGCTGTACTTATTCCAAGGGTCCACTCTGATACAATAGATTTTCTGAACCAGTGTGGTAACTAGACACAGCTGGGCACTCTGAAAGATTCTGCCTTAATAATAGTAAGATCAGTCAGTCAGGTCGCCTTTTCCTACTTCAGCCAGTTTCTACTGTCAGATCAGTTTCAGGTGTCAAGGTGTTCTCCCAGCGTGTTCAGAAATTATGTCAGTTATTAGTCCTTCTTACTCTGCTCCTGACCACATGAATGTTAGCTGGTTGAGTACTTCTGGTGTAAGCTGTTAGCCTTTTTCCTGGTATCTGGATATTTGTACACGAAGGAAGGAATCTTTCCATGAGGAACTCACCACTTTTCTCTCCCAAGAGAAAGGTATTTCTGAGGAATAAAAATAGAGTGATATTTTTCACTTGTTTTACTGTTTTACAAGGTCTAAGCAAAATGATCAGCCATCAAGCTTGAGAGTTCAAAAGAAGTACAAAGTGCACATTTATATGGTAGAACTCATTGCCACAGCATTCTGGGGAGGCCAGCAGGTAGATGAGATCTAACAGGGATCAGGCAAATTAATGAAGTCTGTTCAAATAGTGGCATGGTTGTAGCTACATGGCCCTGAACTTGCTAATAAGTTGTGGTCACTGGTAGCAGAGGCGGCATTCCTGCAGGAGGATGTAGGCATGTGCATCATATTCCTGCTCCCTTTCCCTGAGGAACTGCTGGTGGCCGGTGGTGGGGACAGTAATCTGGAAAAGATGGATCCTTGGCTTGATCCAATACCGCAGTGCTCGTGTTCTCTCTTACACCATTTGCTCTGAAATGGTTTGGAGTTTGTGATACTTGCCATCTACCTCTACAGATGGAATCACTTAGAAAGAAGTGATGGTAAGAGGAAAGAACTGTTTCCCGTATTCTCCTGGGGGCTCCAGTCCAACCTGACTAACTGTTCCAGAAAGGAGGCATTCATTTTTAATATTTAAACATTCAGAGTAATGCTCATAACTTCATAGGGGGCTAGAAGAAACATTTTTTCTTGTATTCTTCCATGTCTTTAAAAGCTACTTATAATTTTTAAAAGGGAATTTTTACATATAAAAAACCAGCTTTGATCAAGTGAGCATGATGGTTTTGCACATATTAAATTTGCAAAAGTATTTGAGCTATTAATTTGTGGACAAATTTTGGTTTCTTGTTTGTTTCTTAATCCAATTATTAACCTATCAGGTAATTGTTTTGCTGATCAGGGTTACCAATTAAACTCAGACACCAGAGTGAAAAGAGCAGGCATATTTTACTTAACTAAATAATGTAATAGAATAATACAGAAAACATAGAGTAAGAAAAGACAGAATAGTGCACTTAAACAAGTAGGAAAATACAGGGTAATGCATCAAATCATTACTACACGAGAGAGAGAATAGTGATTAAGAAAGATACATCACCACTTGCACATGTTAGCATCATCCAGACCCGCAGTGGCTGGGCAGCCCCGGTTACAGTGAGGGTTTGCAGAGCCTGTCCCGGCAAGTGGGAAATCCTGCACGGTGCGTCCACCCATAGGTGAGGCACCCAAAGTTGCTGCAAACGGGCCCAGCCTTATATACCAAAAATCAGCAAGCCAGAATACCTGGCACCTTTGTTTTGAGCAGAACATCTGGTTTCACTCTCTTATTAGATTCCCCCAGAGCCTGGCCAGGGCTCAAGGGAGAAGCTAAGGGAGTTTCCCTCCTTATCTCATTTATTTATGTTCTTTTTAAAACAAGGCCATACATCTGTCCCAAGGCTGGACCACTGGCTTCATGGCTTATATTAACTTACCCCTACATAGAGAAGAAGAAAGATACATTCAGATAGACATGTTTTCATTACATCCATCACCAGTAATGAGTATATGATATCTAAGCTACATCTTTCATTAATGAGCATACATATTTCGTTAGTGACTACATACTAAGTTAGCAGCTTTGACTTGGGGCCTGTTGCTCAGGCTTCAATACCTCTACCTTTTACATTAGAATAGGTGGTTTGTTATAATACCTATTAGCACAATGGTTATTAGTTACAAAATATACAGAATCCATCTATAGGTCAACTCTGGCTTGGGCCTATTGTCCAAGCCTTAGCACTTCAGTAATGGAGATCTGATGTTGAAATTCTCCATCAGGAAAACTAGAGAGCTTTAATTTGCTCTAGTAGAAGGGACGTGGAAAAAATGGGAATATATACAACTGGACATTAGAGTACACAATTCAGTTTAATTAAGAGCCTTTAAGGTAGGCAGATTCAATTACACTATCCCAAAAGATTTTTGTTATGATACAGGGATTTTTAGAACTACCTGAGAAAACGAATACCACAGTGAAACTAGACCTTTTCTTAAAGACTAATATAATGAGGAGCATTGATATGTAAGCCTCATAGGATACCTGAGACTGGAGGGGCCCCTGCAGGTCTCTGGTCCAACCCTCTGCTTAGAGCTGGTCAAGGTAAAGCAGCTTTATCTGTAAAGTAGCGTGCAGATAAGGTACTGATCATTGCAACTCTGACTTCAGTTTAAATAAGTTTGCCTGTGTATGGAATATAATTCTTAAACAAAATTCCTGAGTTTTTCTGTATGTTGAGTTGTGCAAAATGTTTTCAAGTTTTTGTGGTTTTAGCAATACAAAGAACTGCTGTTTTGCACAAGAAACTGGTGGGTTGCTACAGTCTTCTCATCTCTAGCTGTGGGGGCTGACATGAGGAATAACGACCTTACAACCAGTAAGGTTATAAAGAAGGTATGTTTATTCAGCACTGGGTGCATGGGGGAATCGCTTCTCCACAAACGTGCACACCTTGGAGCAAAAAGCAGATCCTTTTTATAGTGTAAAACGTTTACATATTCATTATAATCACGAGAATAGGGAGAGATATTACAATTAGTTTTGAGAATTCATTATCATAAATCCCACCCCGAGTTCCTCCCCTTTGCGTCTGTGCAGTGGTTCCTGGTGGTCTTGGGTGGGGGTCTTCAGGATGAAGATTGAAGATGCCTCCTCTTCCTCTCATGACTTTTCACCCAATTAGGTCTTTTCAGCATGTCAATTTAGAATTCCTTGAATCCTTGTTCCTTATCTTGGGACTCAGTAGTTGCAGCCACTCCGTTATCTCAAGAGCCCATCCTGCTGGTAGCTTATCTTGCTGAGAGCCCACCCTGCTGAGAGCCCTGCATCTATTTTGTTAAAGTTTCTCACTTCAGGGCATATCAGCAGTTTAACTGAAAGAAAATGGGAATATTCATAAAATACTCCAGAAATTTTTTAAGGAATAATCTGCATTGTTTTTAAGATCTTGTATATGATTACTTGTTAGGAAATACTTTTCAACTAATCACATCCTTTCTGGTATCCCCTTGATGGCCATGGCTCCTGGGACATTAGTCATCAAATAAAGATCATCTCTTCAAGACTGGGATTGTAAATCTAGCATACAGAGTTAATTGGATATGGGAACCAGAGCAGAGAAGATTTGTTTCAGGGCTAGTATGACAGTGCAGCTACATCGTGTGGTTTTGTTTATTCAGTTGTGCATATGTAGCATTGAGCAGGAGCAAAATATTGCATTGGTTAAGCACTAAGTGGTTAAACGCAGTACTTAGGCTTGCATGTTTTTTTTAAGTGGAATTTTCTGGAATGTCTTTTGAAGCACCACAGTGCCATCTACTGGCTAACTTTTCTGTGTTTTTTTCCAAAAGGGTTTTCTTTTGTATGCAGGCTGGTAAGTAATGTTTGTACGGTATTTTTAAATGGCAAAATAAACAAGCTGGCATAGAGTGAGCAAGATATTTTTTGGATGCATATGTATGTTAAATGACATGATATATTACATATATTAAAGAATCACTTGAATCTCTTGCCAGTTAATCTTGTTTTCCTTTTGTTAAAAGTAACTCTAAGATGATTAGTACTTAAAGATAATGGAGGAATCTCTGCTTTCTGTTTACATACCTCATTGTAGCTTTTGTGCAAGTAGCTTCACTGTTTTCTGTCTATAGTCAGTTTCCCTTTTTGTTTTAATGTTTTTATGCAGATAAATGGAAAGAAAATGAAGAAATATGTAAGCTGTCGCGCCACAAAAACTGGGAAGTGTTGGTTTAGAAATTATTTCTGCCAGGATTCTTCACTGACAAATTCCTAGATTCAATATACTCCCCTTAATTGGCTCCTTTTTTTTTTTTTCCCCCAACGTAGGTTTAAACAGTCTTTCCAAGATTCATTAACAATTCTCCAAGGACCAAAATTCCATAGGCTTTCTAACAACTGTTATGGAGAAGAAATAACAGAATTATTATTTTTAATAATATTAGAAAATATTATTCTCAGTATCAGGCTGCTCATATAATAAATGAGCAGTGGGCAGTTATAAGAAGTTTTGCTTAGTTCTTATTTTTAATCAGTCTGCCTAATATTATCTATAGGAGTAACCCTCTGTTTTCCACTCTTCCACTTGCTGCCAAATAAATGAATGGGCAAATACAAAAATAATTTTAAAAAATAAAACACAACAACAACAACAACAAAAACCTGTAGATACAGGTGAACACTGTTATTTGCAGTTACACTGCCTGCTTTTTCTTGAAAGTATCTGGAGAGTTTCCTCATTAATTGGTTATTTTGTTTGTCTTCATAAAATACTCCTGCAGTTTTAATTCCTTTTTCCCCTGTTTCCCCTGCACGTTGTTCTTCCTAACAGAAGTTTTTCATTCCTGCCTTTCTTAAGCCTTGTTAGGAGAAAGAGGAACACTGGTAATGGCTTGTAACACTTTGGGTTGTTTTTTAAATAGATATGTGACTTGCTTAAGTACAGCTCTAGAGTCATTATTCAAAACGAAACAGCTAGGAAAAGTTTCCAGCTGTTTCCTAAATAGCCTATAATGAAGGTAAATGCAAACATCTGCACCCTTCCTGGCCTTTCACCCTCTGTGTCACTGACATTCAGAAGGTCAAGTGGATCTTGAAAGCCCAGTTTTTATGGGCTTGCTGGCATAAAACGCTGTGTCTTGCTGGCAGCTGTGAAGCATTTGCACGTCTGTGTGTGCGCTGGTGGAAGAGCTTGAGTGCTTTTGGCCAGCTCATATGGGAAGGAAGGTGTCTGCATGTTAAAGTTAGTGCTCGTTTGTGTCAGTGGGTTGTTACACTGCAGTTGGCGTGCTGTACACTGGGAGCAGTGAAGCTGAAATGATTGTACTTGGCACCCGTGTTGTTTTTTGTCATATAAATGATCCGTGTCAGAGAGGTTGCACTGGAGAGAGGGTCTCATTAGCAGCTTGGGCTTCCCAGTCCTTGCTAAACAAGCCACCCACAAACCGTATGGTAGGTCTGCTGAGGGAAAAGCCCTGTGTGGTGATCCCATTGCTGTGCTGTTTGGATTTGGCTCGGGTGTTTCATTTGAGGAATGCTACTCAATCCTGTGCAGAGGAACAGAGGTTGCTCCCTGCCTATATTTGGAGTAAGTGCTAGCCTCTCACTCCTAATCGTTATCTGTGCTGGGAAATGCCAGGGCAAGCCGCCATTTAGTGTGACATTAAATAAGGGAGAATTGGCAAAACCAGAAGAGCAAACAGGATTATTATATACCACATCTTCTGTTACAATTTTTTTTTTCCTTCTGTGAACTGTCCTGTGCTATTGCAAAGGAGGAAGAACTAATTAAGCCAGTTGCTGAAAGTGTTTTGCCACCCACACTACTGGAAAGAACTCTTTGTACAGAATTAGCTCTTCCCAGCTGTGCTAAACCCAGTCATTTAAAAAAAAAAAAAAAAAAAAAAAAAAAAAAAAGTGCTGCTAAAGTTTATTCCAATTAAACAAATTAATGTAAACTATACCCTATATCCACACAAACACAAATATCTCTTGCTCAAAAGCTGGAGGGTTTGCAAATAATTATTTTCTCCCTCGTTAATTCTTTTTAGCATTTTAAAAAGGGCTGGGCTGAGAAGGGCTGGGAAAAACATTCATTTGCGTATGGAACTGGCTGAGCATGAGGTCGCTGGCTGGAGAGCAGTTTGATGGCAGAACACTGGCCTAAACTTGGGCAGGTTCAAGCACAAGGACTTAGATTCCTTTCAGTGTGGTGATGCAAGCAATGTTTGCCTCCATGCTGAGAAGCAGGGGTAGCAGTTCCTGCCCTGGGGAGAGGCTGTAGGAAGACAGAAGTCTACCCACCTTCACCTGGAGTATCTTCAAGAGGGACAGAGTGGTTCACTGTGTTTGCAGTTTTATGGCTCTGTGGACACTGCTTAATAACATAGTCACAGTTTTTGACTGGGGTGTTGCTTTGGGAACTGAGCTGAACCAATTGATCTCAGGCTTTCCATGCTACAAGTGACAACTCACGGTCACAAACCTTGACTGAAATTCCAACAAATCCATCCTCAGTCCTTTCTTATCTGCTTCCTACTCAGGTTTTTGAAGAGTGTAGACAGTCCAGGCCATGCTTTTTTCCAGCTGAAATTCCAAATACTGATGCCTTTGATTCCCAAGAATTAAAGGGACACCCTGACAGTGTGAGAACAAGGATGTTGTGTGCTCTGTAGGGTTTTTACTGGAACTCTTTGAAGGGGGGGGG
>NW_020799095.1:61932914-61969971 GCF_003259725.1 Athene cunicularia
GGGGGGGGGAAGGGGAAGAAAAAAGCTTTCTGAAGTATGGGTCATTTTCAGGTGTGGGATTTGGAGATACTAAACTGAGGATGATGGCTGAGCAAGAAAAAAGAAATTCTTGGATTATCTTTTTGATTCTGTCAGGAACAGATGACTGTGGTTTAGTAATCTTTTAGAATTTTGCCAAAAAAGGAAGTCTCGGTAATGCAGAAAAATAAAAACTTAGTTCTTTCCTTATACACTTACAGATCAGTTAAATTCTGTAGTAGAGACTTAACATGTAAGTATTTACGTAGATGGGATGCTCCTTTCTGGGTGAAGATACAGATTAATTCAAAAATATCCAATACAAAATTTATCTATGGAAATACAGGTATATTTGCTAAAGATAAATCCAGTTAGTTAATTATTTCTTCTCTTTTAAATTTAATTTTGTAATTTGAATGTGAACAGAGAAAAGCTCAGCCTGAAATCACATCTGAGGTCTGTGTAAGGTAACATCAGAGCAGAGAAGGAGACATATTGGAACCTTAAAGTAAATTGTTCCTCATATAGAATTAAGCTTAATCCTTTGGTTTAGGCTTCTTGAAGGACAGGAAAATAGGAGTTTCTCTGTATCTTATGTCTTGAAAAAGTGTATATGTTACAGGATTGACTGACTTTTTTTCTAAAACCCTGAAAGGCCTTGTTACTTTAAAATGATATTAAAGCACCTGGCAGTTTTATGAAATGTGACATACCTTGTGCCATCCTGTAACCAGCACTAGGAATCTCGGTAAGGACAGTCTGGAGTCTTGAAGCACATGTATCACCACCGAATAATTAATCTGTGGCTAACACCCATTCATGTAGAAATTCAGCAGCTCACTGTGTCTTTCACCTCCCAAAATACAACTTCAGTAGCAGATAAAAATGCATTTTTTTAAAATATTCTTGTGGCTCAAAGGCCATTAACCAAACAGAAAATTTTAATTGGTAGATTAAACAGTAATACAGTTCTGAGTCACCTGAACTTTTCCCCTGTATGTTTGATGCTTTGGATAAGATTCAGAATAAATAAAAACACAAATCCACATTTATTTAGTTAAATACTGTATTGCCTTACCAGATGTACACAAGTATGTTCTGACTGAAAGGAAAAATATTTTCCTTATTTGGTGCATCTTTCTGTTGTAGGTGATTGTGCCAACCTGTCTTAATTGCTGCAGTTTTCCTACTAGTTACAGTTAATTCTTTTGTTTAAGAAGGTAATCTAAGATCTGAGCTCTGGGATTAATTACATCTTCCTATACTTCTGATATCTGTATATACGTTCTGTAAAATACTGGGCAGGATCCTGCAAGGAGAGGTATCCCCACAGCTCCCACTGGAGAGTCCTCAAGCATAATACATGTTGTGTACTTGTTTATCATTTGTCTCATGGATTTATTACTGCAGGTGTACATGCAGTCACATGCTTTCATAGTGCAGATACTGTGAAAACGTCTCATTTAGAAAAATCTAAGGGGAAGTGTAGTGAATGTGCATGACTGACTGATGTGCCGTGTAAGATACTACAGGTATGAACTTAGAATGGAAGCAAGCGCAGGCCCAGCTGGGATCAGAATATAGCTACTGGCTTCAAAGGCAGCAGGTGACTGAGGTTTTCTATGCTGCCAAACCAAACACATTTTCTAGAGCAATCTGCATTGTCTTGTGCCACTGCACTGACAGCATTTTCTTCATTGAAGAATCATTGACTTCAGCTGTTCTCACCACGCTGGGCTTGCATACTCTTGAACTACTTTTGATTTGGGTGAGATCTGACATCTTCTCTGGCATGTTTCTTGTACACAGACCCTCAGATACGTTTTCTCAGAACTACAGCCAGCCAGTCTTTCTTTTCAGTCCTTAGTACCTTGGTACCGCCTCAAGATGTCTTAGCTCCTGAAGATCAGCCTTTCCCAATGCATGTACATTGATACCTAGCACTTACTTTATGAATCATTCACTTAAAAATATGATGAAAATAAAGCCTGCAAGCTTTTCAAGGCTTTAGACAATCCACATTTAGACAGGCAAATCTTAGTCAAAAAGACAGAAAGTTTATGTGCCGTTCACTGTCTCTGGAACTTTCTGTAAATTCCATAGTTCAGGACAAAATCAGAAATCTTGTAGACATTTTCTGGAACTAGGAGGGAGGATAAATGTAGAAGGTAATATGCCATATTAAAAAGTGAGGGGTAGGGCACACAGGCGGATAACTAATTTTCTGAAAAACATTAACCTACAAACATGTCAGACACATCCTTTCGTAACCATTTTGCAGTTCTTTCCAGCAGCCACATTCCCCAGTTTCCATGAGAAGTAAGGCTAAAGTTGATTCTTTCAGTACATTGCATTTCTAGCATCTGGCTTCAAATACAAATGTCGTAACAGGTGATCTTTAAATTATGACTGTTGTTGAGCATAAAGTGGTAGCTCATTTTAGTTCTACAGTAGTTCACAGTATGAAAGCCTATTAGGGCTGCAAAATTACCTTATCACACTTCTCAGTAAACATATTTATCATTTGTTTATACCTTTCTGTAAGGACTAAATTTTCTTCAGTGTTTCATTCCAAAAGTCTCTCACAATTAATGATCCAGGAGGAAACTGAAGAATGAAATATTTTCCTTTTATAATGACAATTTAGTCTTTGTATGTATTGTGGAGTTAGTTTATCTGCGATACACAAACATTACAGTATTTTCCTGGACGTAGTGCAGAATGTGTGTTTTGTGACAGTGGCTGTTGTATTATACTACTGACAAAAGTAAGGCAGGCACTCCCACTGGCTTTGATGAATTCTGCTTATGTAGTTGCTACAAAACATAGGGTCCTCTGTGAATGGTTTGGGCATTTACATACCAAATGTTTCAGCATTACTAGAGTACCTGTTATACCACACTCAGCACAATGTTATCCAGGTCTTTGTCTCTGTATTTTCAAGTACTAATATTTTGTATTCCTTCCCTTGCCACACTCCGCATCTTAACTGAGTGATTTTTCTCTTCTGCATGCTATGTTGAGAAGAGATCAGCCTATATTAAGTTGTTCCCCTTCACACACACACATGACTGGCTCTTTGGAAGATCTGCTTCGTCTGTGTTTGGCTTTCCAAAGAGTTTGAGCTGCTCTGTGGAGATAGAGGTTTTATATGTAAACAAGAGAGAAATGACAAGATGCTGAAATACGTTATCAGTAACAAGTGGGACGAGAGAAGAGATGGGAGCCTGGAGATTGCCAGAATGCTGAAAGCATGCAAAGAACACACCGGGTCAGAGTGTTACCTCTGCAGATCTGCATCTTCCTCAGATGTGTGTTCTATCAAACCTTCACCTGGCTGTTTAAGTGCAAAATCATTCACTGCTTGCTTTCCTCTGACCCACTGTCTGATGTCTCTGCTTCTCCTTTGCATCAGGCTGCTGCCCGTGACATCTGCTGTTGGGCCCTGTGTACTTTGTAAGAAGGTATTTTCCTTGTCACGCTCCTTTTTTCTGTAGGCTGAGAGGCTTACAGGAAATGATGGAGGTGAAACAGTGTCTTTACTGAAGGATCACATGATCTTGTCCATCTGGCTTTCCAATGTTTTTCTTTATCTGTTGAGGGCTCTTACTTGTTATTTCAAGCTGTATCAAGTGTGTAGCTATTTGGAGCAAAGGCCACTTCTGTCATGCCCATGCTGTCTGTAAGGACAGTAGCATGTTTTAAAAAAGAGGCTCTCTTAACTAAGGAATAATCAGCATTTAAAAAGAAGAACCACTTGCTGTAGTAGATCATCATATACAAATACACATGATTGTATATGCTTACAATATTTTATGTGTTAATCATTGCTGGATTAAATGATTCTCTGCTCTTTTCACTGAAGAGTATCTTTTCAGAGACCCACAGAATAAATTAATAAGAGCATTAAATAAATATGTCATCCTCCTTCTGATAGGCTGAATAAAGGTGTACCAAGATACAGTGCATATGGTTCTAACAAAATTGCATAATTTATCATTATTAAGAGAAATAACATTCAGATAAATTTTTGCCTATTAGCTGATTTACTTTACTTCACACCTTCCTACTTAGTGAAAGCCAGACAAATGGTAGCTATAAATTAATTTTTCCTGCCTTTTCAAAAGCTTCATGTAGCAGCAGCTGTAGAGGATGTTTTGGCACAAAGGAAAAAAGAAAACGGCATTTGCTGAACACAGGCAGAAGTAAAATACACAATAGTTCTAACTTCTCAGCTCTGTGCTTTCCTTCACTTCCTTCCCCATTCCTGTGTAGACAAATGGAGTCACTGAAAATAAGGGAAGCTTCTCCAAAATCATACTTTTTTTCCATATTGATTCCAGCTCTGGAGAACTGAAACAACCTATGTATTTAAGGAGCCAAATACAGTTTTTCAACATTGTTTCCTAAGCAAAAACAAATAAGGCTGCTGCTACTGCATTTAATATCAACACAAAGATTTGACAAAGCACTGAAGCTATTGATGAATTTTTGGTTCCTTTTGAGTTTTTATAAAAAACACATTGATGTGTTTATTATTGCAATACACAATCATTTCAAAAATTGCTGTCCATAGTAATTTAAAAAACATTAAACTGGCTTTGGTTAATATGAAAAATGTTTATGATAAAGTGTGCTGTGTATGACGTATCTGACTTTGGGCATGGAGAAGCTAATGCTTCTTAAAAACAATAACCACTTCACGTTTGCAATAGGATTGCAAATCCGTTAGCATCATCCAACCAGAAAGATGGTAGGTAAACAACATACAGCACTGTTGCCAGCTCTTTGAAGGAATTATTATTCTTGTACATTTCTGTTCGTGTCAGCATTCACTTAATCTGCATTTTATTATCATAGTGCAAGAAAATAGAAATGGGCAACTTCTTCATATGGTGCTAGAGGCCAAGATTAACAGCACTATATGTGATATGACTTCAGTGTCATCGGGAATTTTTTTTCCTAGTTAAGATTCAGCAGTGTGCCTGTGAGGTACACCTGTCAGCTTTTCAGGTGCAACAGGACAAGCCAGTCTGATTTAAAATACATCTATACGTGTATATATGGTATAGATATATTAATAAACAGGACTTTTTCCCTTTTTCTCCACAATAAAAACTATGAAAATGCATATATTTATATATGATCCCTGGCTGTTACGAGGTAACCATTTCTTCCCTGCAAGCAGATATGCAAAAAAAAAAAAGATAAGATAAGATGGCTATATTTATATAGAGATTGGTTTTTAATATATTTTTGTATTTATTTATGTGTGTGTATATATATAACAACTTATATGTATTTCTTTTATAAGGAAATGTGTTTAGTGTCCAAGACTATCTGTAGTGCATCAACTTTAGTAATCATCTTAAGAAAAACAAGAAACATTTTTTACTTCTGCATGCTGTGGTCACTTTTACCTATTTAGGCCTTGTATTTACCAAGACCATTCTAGGTAGATTAAGAGTGTTGCACATCTGCTGTTAGGCTGCTCCTGCTTTTGTCTGCTGTCAAAAAATAAACAGTAGCATGAAAAACCCCCGGGCATTGATTTGCCTTTGAGGGCAGAAAATTTTTCCCTAAAGATTACTTCAGAAACTATATTTAAATGAGAGGAGTTATTAAACAAGCAAACAGTGTTTGCTAATTTTGTAATTTGTGCTAAAGATGGGATGAGACATAGAAGGGGCAGAGAAGGGAAACTCCTCTGTATGACTCTTGATACTGACTTCACTTAGAAAGTGATGGTAAAAGTACGGTTATGAGGGTCTGTAATCATATTGCATTGATTTACATAACAGTGTACCCTGACTGCGATTAGGGAAAGGATGTTTCTATGTGCTGGGAAACTCCATCAAGATACATCATCATCTGTGCAAGGTGCTAAGATTCCTCCAAGAGCTGAGACCTAAATTGTTGTCTTTCCTTCTTGTGTGTCCGTCCTGCTAAGAGATACTATGAGCCAGATTTCTTGTCATTTTGTTTTGTTTATATTTGTTTACTAAAGATGTGGACATCTTTCTTCAGATCCACCCGTGTGCTTGTAAGCTTTGGCTGCACATTGCCATTTCCCTTTGGACATCGCCCTTCCTCAGGTCTGCCACCTAGCTACTTACCTAAGTAATTTTAGTGCATTCACATTGAAATTTGTCAGTGAGACCTCACCCAAGCAGGTAGCTAGTAGTTCAGAGACTGTCAAGTCTGGCAGGAAGATAATTGAGGAGTACTGTGACACTGAGAAAAAGGTATCTTCATCATGGCTCAACAGAATTTGTTTGAATTCACAGGTTATTCACCACGCAATTATAATTCTGTAAAGTACTTGAGAAAAAGAGTTGCCTGGCTACCTTTGTACTACAGAGCCCACACAACTAAGGAGGAAAAAAATGTGGTAGTTATTAAAGTGGACAAACATTTTGAATATATACCAAGCTGTCAAGGAAAGATGCCATCATACTCTTCAGAGGAGAGCCATGCACACGAAAATGACTGAGGCAAATTAGAAAAGTTTTAACACCCAGTCACCTTATTTTCAGCTCTGTAGAAACAGGAACAGTCACTTCTACCTCAACTCTGAGCTGCCAAGTAAAATCTTCATATAGATAAAAGCCACAAGACACGCTACATACCTTCAAAAGCTGAAGATCTTCTAGTAGTATTTTGCAAGCAGTGGCAGTGGGTCTGCAGGGTCTACTCCACTGGCTGTGTCAGATAGGAGGGCAGTCCCAAGGATGCAGGCTACCTCCTAGGTCACCAATGTCCCATTGCAGTTGTATCTATCTCATGGCTTGGCCTGGAAGCCACATGTGTCCCTGAGAGTCACGTGCTGGCCAGCCATAGACCATTTGAAAGGACAGAGTTCAGAGCTGTCAGTTTGACTGGATTCTTGAATTTTTAGGGTGATGGCATGTTCTTATAATGTCTTTAGGACATTTGGATTTTCATTCAATATTTAATTCTGCTTCTTTAATTCTTCTTACTTGATTCTACTATTTAATTGTTACTGTACCTCCCCATACACATCTTAGATATTCTGGTATCTGGAGAAAACCTCTCCTACTTGCTTTTTTCCCCAAGAGCAGTGAAATATTCCATCAAGTGGCTTCTCCACGTGATTGCTGCTTCCAGCCATGAGGAAGGAAAAATAGTGTTTCCATATGAACACACAGATACCTAATAACCACAGAATGGTGGGTTACGGGATGGACCAGTGCTTACTGCTCAGTAGTTTCTTTTTCCCCGTTTGTTGTCTCACTCACATCTGCTGATAAATCCCATTCTGAAACCCTAAGTCTTCTCCTGGATTCAGATGGAAGGCAAGATTAAGTTTTTCAAGTTCGCAAGAAAAAGCTGACTGTATAGATTTGTACTAAATCTTTGAAAAGGGACAAATTGCCAGGTTTTGAGGGTTGGACTTGTCAGACTTATTTTTAAAGTACCTAGTTTTGCAGGCAGAATTTAAACATTATTCAGTAAGATCTGAAAAGCAGCCTTTATATTTCATTTACTGTCTTCTCCTGATGACAAAGTGGTTCTTTATTGTGCATTCTTTCCTGCAGAATTTAATTGCCATGTGTTACCTTACAGAGGTAAATCAAATTCTGGGTAACAAAGTTGCTGAGGAAATGGTAGAGCCTTTTTCGACAAAAGCTTCCTGTGACTGATGAAAATACCCTGACACTGACCTGTGCACTGGCTTCCAGCCACCTACCAGAAGAGTAAATGGCATGCAGCGTACAAGCTACAAATACACACAACGAAAAAAGAACACAACACATCGCCACTTAAGTCTTTCATTTGGGAGAATGATCCACAGTGTTGCTTGCTGTTTAAGTACTTTCTTTAGACTTAGCATCGGTGAGGATGTTGTAGGAACACTGGTTTGATTCAGAGGGTTAATGAGTGTAACGCGCAGTACTTCTGCTGAGGCTGTGGATGTTTACAGATGTGAATTTTTCAGCAGCTATAAACGGAAGGTCTATTTGTTTTGTCTAAAGTGCATGGGAAAGGCTTGATCATAATATTAGAAATTCAAGGCTAATGGTTAAAAAAAAAAAAATCCTTAAGTTTCAAAGTTCAGCTTAAAATGTCATGGCATAGCATCTGGAAGGGAGGCACCAGAGCAGGCAAGCTGTAGCAGCCCAGCAAAGGCAGACAGAACAGCACTGGTGGCTGTGCGCTTGCTGAAACGCGTGCACGCGTGTGGTTTACCAAGGAAGCAGCTCAATACCCACATCTGTGATTTTACTGTGTTCGGGTCAAGAAGTACAGCAGTAGATGATATCACCTGTTGGCACAGAGACAGCAAACAACAGCTCATACCTTTCTCCTACAAAGCCGTCTGCCCCAGCTGAATATGATTGACTGGGAAGTCACGTACTCAGCCTCATCTATCTCCCCAGTTGGTGGAGAAAAAAAAAATGCAATTCAGGTTTCAGCATTTTTGTAATCCCTCTGAGCCTCCCATTAAATTTGCTGTACTGTGTGGGAAAGGATTAAAGATTCTTTGAGCTCCAAAACACAGTATACAAAAATTAAGTACTACAGCATGGTTTGTGGTAAGGCAGCAACTAAAGTGTATAGCCTGCCATGTAACCCAGAGCAGCGAGTTCTCTTTGATAAGTAACACTTGTTGACAGCTTAAAATGTATTTTGGTAACACATGCTACAGTTGTGTACAGCCTTTATTTTTAATATTCTGTATGCAACAGACTTTATAAGAAATTGCAAAAATAATCAGAGTTGTTTATGTGCTGTTACTAACTTAGTTCAGAGTGCCAAAAGAGGAGAACATTTGCTGGCAAGGATAAATTCTGCTTCTTTAAGAATGGCTCATAAATGCTCTCTTGTAATAAATATTTCAAGATTAAAATCAATGCGTTACAAGCGTACACAAGGCTGTTTATCAAGATAAAATAGTTCATTTCCTAAAAGGCAATATTATTTACATTTATAATGTAAATAATGATAGATGAGAATTTTTTATTTAAGAGCCGCCAGGATTTTTTCCCCTCAAAAATGGTAAAGGAAAAATGCTGAAAAAATTTTTTCCCTAATTTTTTACTACTTTGAGAGCCTGGCTTGCTGTCAGGCTTAGTTTGTGCAGTATTAAATTCTACTAAATATATTGTGCTCACTGTAGTTAAGCATCTAGCCTTTTTTGTCCTAATTCCATAAATAAATATATGAACTTTTTTTGATGTGAAAAGGACACAGAGCTACTGTGTCCCCAGGCCTTGGGGAGAAACTAGGGACAAGAAAGAGCATAACAGATATTAAAATTTAGACTCTGAAATTCATACTTTTGAAGTAAATGTTGTCTTCTCCTGCTTACATTACCCTACTTTTATGAAACTTCTTCCTTTCACATCTGAACTGTGAAGAGCTTTGTGTGACTGCAGCCAAGCGTGCATCTGACTACAATTTATCAATGTTACGATGCAGACTAGAAAGTACTAAAGAACAAGAGGAATGAAAGCATCAGTGCTGCATTTTAGTCCTTTTTCATTTCCTCATTGCACTAGAAAGCACAAATATATGAGGTATGAATACCATCTCATAAACAAGAGGTCAGTTCCAGTACATGTACAATGTTACTGCTGAACAAACTGTATAACTCTTTTCACCATTTGTAAGGCAAATTAAATTAGGGTTCCAAAGTAACTGGAAAACAATACAATACCATCCAATTTATATCTAGGCTTTCCACCCAAAAAACATAATAAGTATCTGCTGACTATATCCATCTTATCATTTTTCTAAATATACAGCCTGTTTGCTTCTCTGTAGTAATTTCTAATGTTAATTTCTAATACGAGCCTTTGAACAGTATTCCTCAATGTCATTATTTCAGAATTTTATATATGCAGATATTTTATGTATCAGTTATTTTTCTTAAGGTTTAGGCTGGTAACGGTATTATTTACAAAAGAAAAATGCTTACAGAAAGATGTCATTACGAAAAAGCTTAGTATGTGGGCTTCTCAGTTCTGGGGCTTTTTTTTAATCTCTCTTGTGAAGCTGAAATTATAACCTGTTTACTGGGTTCAACTTTCTGACACTTTGGTTTGGTTTCAGGTTACTATCAGCCAACTGTATTCCACGCAGAAATTGGTTATTGAGAATCCAGGAAACACATAGCTGTGAGAAGACTCTGATCCTGAAGCAACACTGGACCATCTGCAGCATCCTACAGTGCCACATAGAGATGCGTAAACTCACTGCACATGTCAGCTTTTCTGTTTAGCAGAAGAAATGCCCGAGAGACTCAGTTTTTGGCAAGCAAAGTTGTATTTTCTAATGGTTCACATGTTCTCAATTCTATTGCTGTGATTTATAATAGCATATAAGGTAATCTCAAAATCTGTGCTTGTATGTCCCATGTGATGGAATAGTTCCTGCCCTACTTTGACAATAAAACTTCGTTAAACTACCTGTAACCAGATACATTATTCTGCTGCTGACCTTGTCTCTCACTGAGCACAAAAGATATGCTAGATTTAAAAAGCCTTACCCAGATACTGGGACTTAAGTTCTTGTTGATCCTATTTCATTTAAAAATATGCTGCATCTGAATTAAATTACAAAATACATAGTTAATTTTAAAAATTAAAAACAGAGGTGAACAGTTTTCATCTCCTGGACAAGCTGCATTGTGTAATTTCTTTAACGTGCATCTCCTGACATTTCAGGAGGTGACATAAAAATTTCACTAGTTCTTTCTTGAGTTTTCAAGAGTTAATAACCAGTCTCATCCTCCCTTTAACAATTAACAGATCAAAATAACAGAATGTAAGAATTGCATCACCAAGGCTTGGGAGCTTTAAAATGTATTTTCACCACGGAGTCCTTTTCTAAATTTGTTAAGTTGCAGCTATTAGCAGAAAGCACCACATCACTTTATGCAAAATTTCCCTTTTTCACAAAGCTCCTGAATTTTGCAGGAGAAAAAGAACCTAACTACTACAATAACTAGCACTGTAGGTCATGAACAGGCAGCAAGCTTTGCCTAGCAAAAGTGGAACCCTCAAGTATAGTGTTCTATTGATTATTATTAAATCTGTAAAATAATCAACACTTTTAAGAGAGTATGTTAAAAAAAAAAGCAAGCAAAAATTTTGATCAGGTTCTATTCAAGTCATTGCTGTGCTCAAATTTGTTTTCTCTTAAATATATGCAGAAGAATTAAGCGGTGCAAAGCTTTTTTAGTGCCATACAGAAAAAAAGCTTCCTTTTTTTTTTTTTCTTCCAGGGGATTGTTGTGGGGTTTTTTAAGAACAGAATCTCAAATCTTAGTTCCATGACACAGTGGCCTTTAAAAACCTCCCTTTATTTTTCTTGCATCCCAAAATTCATCTTTGTTTAGAACTTATATTGTTTTGTGTTGTTCATGCTGTGTGATAACATTATTAAAGCAGAGGATAGACAAAGTGTCTAATTTAGAACAAACAATTTAAAGTGTATTTTGTAACTTGGTACCATTAGATTGAAATTTATAATAATTCATTCCATAAACAATACAGTGTACAGAATAAGATACTGTGACTACCTGAGACTACAAATGTAGCCTTCATTCTTGCTTCCAAATAAAATGCAAATACAGTAATAATTCTCCTCTTATTAGGTATTTCAATGTAAATTGCTTTTAGTGAACATTTTATTAAAATTGAATTTAATTATTTTAATAGGTAAAATACATTAGATTCTGTATTTTAAACCTCCATATTCACAACTGGATAATTAAGTGCACTTAATGGTGGAAGTGTAGGGAAAGAAAGGTTTGATTACTATTTAAGCTTCCAATGAACTCAAAGAAATGTCACATCTTCCACTTTCAAAGGACACAGGCTTGGAAGGGCTGCCAGTTTTATACTCTAAGGAACTTGGGTCCCTAAAACAGTACATGCAAAATCCTTGTTAAAACAGCTTAATTACTGGAACAAGCACTGCATACCATTTCAGGATCTGAGAATGTATGCTGGGGAACAAAATAAACAAACAGCCTTATAAATAGTGTAGCCCTAATTTATAAAGAGGAATAATTCCATCGGTAACGTTTTTACAATTTACATCTAAGTTTTCACCATGCTTATAAAAAAGAAAGACTATAAGACTGTTTTCAAATAGAGGCCCTGGCAATATGTAACAGTTTCTTCCAAAATACCAATACCTTTCCAGTGAAGTTCTCTATCATTGTTTCCAAAAAGAATACAGCTGTAGATGGTACATGCTGTCATATAGGTGTGTAGTCATGGGAATGTGAAATTTCTTACTAATTCTCTCAAAAGTATGAAGGAGGTAACTTCTCCGTTAATGTCTGAAAATTCTGTTGTTAAGTTTTGGTGGGTGATACAACACTACTGCACTCCTAATTCATGCCATCTGCTCCTACTTTCTGTCTCAAGGTTACCACTCAGATTATCTCTCCTTTAGCTATTTATACCTGCAAAGGAGCAGTATTAACCTTCAGGATACATTCTACAGAGAGGACCCATCAATACAAAAAAAATTAAAAAATTTAAAAAAAAATCAGGCTCTGTAATCTCCCCCTCTCCCCAATCCATAGTGCAGAGGTTAAGACAGCTCACTTTCTTAAGTCAAGGAAAAATTAGTTCTTATTCCAAATTAACCAGCAGCTTACCATACAGTATTTATACATTACTTACTATAAGTAACCTAAGAAAACTTCTGCTGCTAAGGACTGAAAGTCTGTGTAATGTGTAATGCTATCTAACCTGTTAACAAAAGTGCAAACCTACCAAAGGTATTGGCATTTACTACTCAAACCCAAAGCAAGTGCTGCATTTTAGATGTCTGTTCCCTCTGTTTTGGACAGATCTGTGTGTTTTCTTTCCTTTCCTTACCAACACATATGTAAGTGCACCCTCCACTAGTGTTAGTTATGCACATGTCAGTTGTATGTGATTGGAAGATACCTGGAAATAGTATTTTTTCCTTACCGAATGTCCATTTCAAGTAATTTTGGCACAACATACCTGGTTCTTTATAAAAGCATAGATTACCAACTGCATTATCATTGAAATCCCACAAACTACAGAAGGAAAATATTTAGAAACCACATCTGGCTTAGGAAGTCCAGCGCAGAAAGAACAGTTGTAGATTGGGATGACTTCAGTATTATGTTCATATCCACTTGCCCTGTTCTTACTCTTGGCTAGGCACATGCTCATCATCACTGATGGAGGCAGCAAACTGGAGAGCTGGCGCTGTGGTCCAGCCTCGGAGTTGCTGTGCTCTTACAGCTGCACCTTCTGTGCTTCACCAGTTCCGTTTACGTTGCAATACTCATTAAATCGCTCTCTTGGCACACTGTCAGGAGCTTTGTTGGATTTTGTCAACGCAGTGTAAACAACAGGAATAGTTAAAACACAAAGGAATGATCCCATGACTTATGTACAATGTCCACTATTATAAAGAGTATAACTTTTTTCCTTAGAATAGAAGGGAACTCAATAAATATCTTTAATAAAGCTGCAGTGTCTTAGCAAAACAAGCTTGCTTTTGTATTAAAAATGTTTGCCTGTTCCTGATCTCAAAATTTTAGCAAACTATTAACCCCTCAGCAGTATGCATCAAAATTTGAATGTTTACATATACTGAAGCCTGTCATGACTTTGACAGTATGAACTTGGAAAACAGCGCTCTGAGAGAGAAAAAAAAAAAAAAAGACAATTTGTTATTTGTTTAATATTAGTGTCTAAAGGACAGGCATTTCTGTTTTGTGTTACAACTTATCAGGAGATTCTACTGCAACTGGAAGCTCAGTTTCAAAATGCCCAGGTATATCAGAGCTGTCCTGGAGGAAAGCAGTCCAAGAGAGTAGGAGGTGAACACTTCAGCTACAGTGTTGAAATCGGCCGAGAAGGATTTTAACTTACTACTCACATTTCTAGAAAGGTATTGCTCTATAAAACTTCACCAAGTTTCAAGGCACTAAAAGCATTACTTCCACCCTCTTAACATCAGGAGGAAGAATAATTTTCTAGAGACACACCAGCCCCTCCACTTTTAATTCCTGCAATGCAACATAAATGCATCTCTCCAGATACCCAGCACGGACCATACGTACACGTAAACAGAGCCATGAAAGAGCTGTGCACCGGCTGTTTTCCTGAGTTTTCCATAATGATCTACAGTGAAATCCTGGCATTATTCAAGTCAGTAGTATACTGATCGCTTTGTTCCACGGTTCTTAACACAGGCATAATTATTTCATGCTCTTAGGAATGTTTTGCTTAATGACCTTTATAAAAAAGAAGGAAGGTGTGTAGCTCTTTTACTGAGAATTGACATTCTTTTTTCAGTATTTTAGAGTATAAGAGTAGTGCATGAACCCTTAATGTGGAAGCAGAAAAGAAGAGAGAGGGAAGCCAGTAATTCTTCCAATGCTGTGTATTTTCACAACTGTAAAAGAAAAAAATTCAGAACTCTCAAACCTGTTTCACAGACATACGCACCTTCAAAGGATTCTGCAGCTTACACAGGAAATAATGTGTTGCAAGAGATGTTTCCTTCTACACTACTTACCTTTTTTACTGTTAAGCCCAGTATCTAATGAAGCTTTACAAGAGGGGGAAGTGATGGTGAGTAGTGCATTCAAATGACTACTCTTCTGTGTTCAGAGTAAGAGAACTATGGAGACCTGTGAAGAATGTACAGGCTTTCTACTGAAAGAGTGCACTCCATAAATATTTATACCAGTCTTTGGCAATATGCTAATCCAAGGCAAGTAATCTTCCCTCTCTTAAAAAGAAGCGTGAAAAACAATTAAGGTGATTTAATTACTGCCACGCATAGACAGCAGATTTTGAACTCCTGACAGATGAACATTCATCACAGTGCCATGTTATCCTAACCCCATAACAGAAGCCTCTGAACAGAATAAGACAATTAAACCTAGATCATTTCCCCTACCTTCCTGCAGTACTTTGGGCTGGGTCCAAATCCCAGGGAAGCCAATGGGAGCAGAAACCAGGCTTTTCAAGCACTAACTGAAAGCCTCGGCTGTAAATAAAACAGAAGTAGTTTGCATGCAAGTTTGCAGTTCTTCATGACACCAAAGTGAATTTAGTTTCACAGTCCTTTTCTGAATCATTTAAATTTGAATTTAAGTGTAAGCAGCAAAAGATTGCTTAAGGAAGGTTTAACTTTGATGTTCTTCACAGTTACCCACTATGGAGTTTCAACTATATTAAACTTTTCGGGTTTATATACACCTGTAAAACCATTTGGCAGCTATTTCTCCTCTAAGCCCTTAATCCATGGGCACAGAAATCTGCATAAAATGAAAACCTTTGGAGCTGGAGTTTTTCTGACAGTGCTAACAAATCTCTGTAATTTCTTATTCGTTAAGTTAGGGGAAGCAGGGTGTTCATGAGCACATCCTCCGAAAGTTATGCTCCAAATCTTCATAAAATACTACATTAACAGTAATGCAGCTGAACAAGAGGAGTGCTTCCCTTAACGTTTTACCCTATTGGGCCTTTTGATCTTACAGAATTAGAACTACTTCGTTTTGAATATGCGTTTTTGAGACTAAAGTTGCAGTTACACCATGTGTCTCAACCTATGACCACGAGCAGAAGCCCTTTGCTGTGCTGATAACGGCTTGCCAGCATTCGGTATGCACGTGGTCTGGTTCTGATTTTTACACTGCTGCCCGATGTAATCTTTGGTAAGGCCTTGCATTTCTATAGCCCCCAATGACCTCATCTATGAAAATACAGAGAACTCTGTGTAGGCAGTCTTTGAAACCTGCTTTGGAAATCTATGCTCCTATAAAATCTTAACAGTACGAAAATGTACTGGCTATGAAAACGTTAAGTGATTCTCGTCTGAGAGAGGTTCTACCTTTTTTTTCACAAAAAAGTAATAATAAGAAGAACACTTTAGCTGTTATAAAGCACAAAAATGTTGTGCTTTAAATAACACAGTTTGCAGGATTTTAGATTGGCACCAACTTTCTGAAGCACTCAAAAGATTTTTACTGTTTAGTCTCAGCAAACACTTTCTTGCATTTTGAATTTCAGATCACACATCTGAAGAGAACACATAAATACGTCATATTTTCTGGATGACGACGTTTTACGGCCATTGCCCACAGTTTACAGTGTGCCAGGGGACATTTCTAGCCCTCTATCAATAAGCACAGCTAGCTGAGATTCTGCAAGGTATCAGCAATGCACTGCCCAGGCACAGCCATCAGAATATGGCTACTCCTTTCAATTCCATTTAAGGAGAGATCCCTCCCATTTTTTGGCAAAGCTTCCTTCTTCTCTAAAGCAATTAATAAACACAGAATAAGGAATGGGCCCCAGAAGACCCAAACACTACATTTTACTTAAACGAAGAACCAATCTTAGCATCACGTATCAGTTTAAGAGCACATTATTTCATTGACACAGCTATCTGAAGAAAGGCTAATTCACACCACATTATTCCATGTAATCCTGTAATGCATGCTAGCTTTAAAACAAACTTGTGTAGGGAACTAGTAGAGTTCACTATTCTCCTTTAAAACCTTTCATGCTTTTGGCGAGAGGTTACGTGTAACTTGGAAAACAACAGTAAGAACTTTCTTCTGTTTGCGTGCGTAGAGCTTTTACTCTGCACGTTTTCAAAGCAGTTAGTACCAGCCTAACAGCAAGATGGTTTCTGAAGGCATTAAACACCTCTTTATATTTGGCCGCACTCTCACACTGTGGCTTATGTATGATTTTTTTAGAGGGGAGGGAGGGTAGGCTGTGTTTCAGAAGCAGCGTGCATGTTGTCAAAACTGCAGGAACATTAGTCTGAAACTCCCTCTGCTTCACGTCTTTTCCCCAGTAAACCCCCTGCTTCTAGTTCTGATTCTGTACCAGCTCTCTCAAGAGGCAGGTTATCTGAAGGCTTATTTTCAAGTATGGGAAATTTTACACAGAAGCAACTTCTTCTAAGGTGCTCATAGTGGGCTTCAAGATGTTTTACATCTTCAGAGGAAATGAAAACTTGAGAAAACTCACAGTATGCTCTGTTTTGAAAAGGAACATAATTTTCCAAGGTCTTGCTGAAGAACATACGTCCACCTCAGAACATTTTCTGCGTTCTGGCAATGAATTTTGAGATACTGTATCAGAAGAAAACGAGTCAAAGCTGCAGAAGAGCCAGAACAAAACTCAACCGAAACCTGTCTCTTTTCCACCCATGCTAGGTAAGCTTCCTCACGTCACAGCTCTGCACAAGGTGCCCGTTACAAGAGCACAGGGGGCTGTCATGGACTTAGAGGGCGATTTGCCTTGTGGCTCCAGCCGGCCGACAGCCATTTTCAACTCTAGCCCTAAACGCTGCTTATGGCCAGCAACGCCCCTGGCTATCGTGAGGAACGCTGACAGCTTCATCCCTCTGCACCGCACGCGTTAGGGACGGGGCACAACCAGGGTGCAAAACTAAGAAGCATCCTGTTATGTTTTGCTATACAGAAAAAAGATTTGTAATGGTAAGCTTTTTAACTTTTTTAAAGCTTTTTTTATTCTTACAAACCCATTGTCATTGGTACTTTTTGCTTCATTTCAGGACTCGGGACACCAGTAGTAGTCAAGCTCCAGGCTTGCAATGCAAGAGAGCAGACTACAGAAATCATTTCAGGTGTCCAGCGCTATAAAGTCCAACGATGTGCACAACAAACACCTTTCCCAGCAACAAACAAATACTGAAAAATAGGTAGCAAAATAAGCTGAATAAATTATAAATACTTGAGAAATGTGGTGCAAAATGTAACATAAGGAGAGCTGAACTAAGGCACTTGTTTTCATTCATTACTGAGGACGCCCTCTCTGTATCACATCGTCACTCCTCAGTGAGAAGGTCATCCAAAGCAGTCACTGCTCCCCAAATCTGAAAATACAGAACTGTGTGCGAGACAGACACCATCTTTTACTTCACAGTGCATTACTCAAAGGTGTTACCAAAGTTCTCATGATAAACCCAGCATCAGCAAATATTTTAACTCTTCCTTTGTCCCAGTTTTAGACTTGTCAACGGTGTGAGAAGAAGTCACCAGTCTATTTTAAGGAAAAACATTTTTGCAGAAGTCCCTGTTGGCTGCTATGAGCCAGACAGGATCTACACGGAAGGCAGGGAGCGGTATCAGTGTGCTGAATGACAAAAACCAGAGCAGCCCAGTCTAGCCCCAGATCCAGCCCTGAAACAGGCTGCCTGTTGTTCAGAGCCGCCACAGGCACAGCAAAGGTGGGACAGGCAGGCAAGCCTGTCATGAGTTTGACAGGTGCTCGCAACAGTGAGTCGTATTGTTATGGAGTCCATTGAACTAAAACAGTAATTAAAAAAATGACAAGAGTACACCATTGCTGTCGCAGTACTGTCTTCGAAATGGATGCGAGACCTGGAAAACTGGGATCCTAAATTAAATCTGCAGCGAACACGCCGCCGAGTTTTCACACAAGTCCTCTGTGCATCTCTGACTATTCGGGTAAGTGAAGTCAAGCCCAAATCAAGACCTCAAAAATTCACTTCAAGAGGGGAAAAGCAAAGCCCACGCTACTCAGTCTCCTTGTTCTCTCCAAACAAACAAAAAAAAAGAGAAAGAAAACAAAAAGGAAAACGATTCCACAAGCCACAGCAATGCGAGCCTACGCACATCCACGCCCTCGCTGACAAACCCGAGGCGCCCGCTTAAAAACCACCGGGTTTCGGGGAGTCCCCGCGACGGGCGCCTCGGCTGCCGCCCTCCCGCCATTTTTCACCCACACTCGGTGCCAGCCGAACTCTCATTTCTGGAAAATCAAATCCAAAGGCTCAGGAGGGACACACGTGTGCACACGCACCCTTTTTGAAGGTCAGATTGTCCTCAAAGTTTCCAGTTAAAAACAAACAAACAAAAAACAAAAACAAAAAAAAAAGGAAAGACAAAATACAGGCTTTACCTTTTAAACAAATCAAGAGAAGCAGAATCCCCCTCAGTTTTATCTTCTGAGCATGATGTATAGTAAACAACATCCTCACAACGAGGTATTTTTATCAGTATGGTAAGATCCAGATCTGAGAATTTTTCAAACTTAATTCTATACATTGTGCATGCCACCGCTATTGTCTAGGGGCAATTTGCACGGATGATTGCAGAAATACCACATTATTAAACTTCCCTCCATTCTTTTTCTCGTGGAAGAGACACTAAAAAGCATATGCAGGTAACACGGTACTTTCTGAAGCAATGTATTCCCACTATGGATTTATCAAGGGGGTTTTTTGTTTGTTTTGCATAGTTGGTTTTATTTTTAGCATCAGTCTGGTTGCCAAAAAGCAGCCTCCCAACATGAGTGAATACAGTGCAGTTCGACTGAGTGTGCAGTCTGGGTCTCGCAGAGGAATGAATGTCAAAGCAGCAGAAACACCACTAAACAGCTTTCTTAGCAGATATTGCTGTGGGGATGTTCTCACTACGCCTTGACCAAACAGTTGCGCAGCGAATGGTTACTTATAAGTGCCAAATAATCTGACTCCTCTAGCTTCTGGTCTTGCACTCGACATTTGTTAATAGTTTGGTTTAGAGCAGTGTAAGAAGAGGACCAAAGGACAAGCATTCTCACTGGCACCAGCTGTGCTAATGGAAAATACGGCAAAATACCAGCTTGCCATCAACTGCTCGTCACCACTACTCTGCTGCAAGCATGAGCCACCCACCCGAGGCTTGTGGCACCTCAAATTACCAAGATGAAAAGAAGAAAAATAAGTAGATGACGTGTAGGTAATGGTGCTTAGTATTTACAATACGTTCAAGATTCTTTACATAAAATACGACACTACTACTTTACTTTCTCATAGTATCTATTTTAAGATGAGGAAAAACAGAAATGAAGAAACCAGCCCTTACTTCCTCCCGTGCTGTTTATTCCACTAATGCATGCTTCCTCAGCTTGCCAAATCATTAACAAATGTTTTGAGCAGCAAAGGGAAAAAAATGTGCCATTTGCTGATAAGGCAAAGCCATTTGGACTTGTAGAAATTACAGAGGAATGTGAAAGGTTCACGCAAAATAAGGGACACCAAAAGGAGAAACACTGTAAATATTGATATAAGTTGAGTAATGTAGCAATTAATATACATTTCTTAGATATTCCACAACCCTGGGAGACAGGCCTGCAAAAAGGACCACTGTTCACAGAAGCAAAATCACTCGAGGCAACAGGAATCCATATTGCAGGAAAATAATTAAAATCAGGCAATTAATGGAATAAAAGGGGAAGTCGGATTTTTAGTGGTAATTGATTGCTACCGTTCTGAAAGGGAGTAATTTAAAATCAGATCAACCTTTTCAACAGATGTTCAACTGTGAGACAAATGTTGCCAGTGGACATTAGTTAAGGAGGCATTTAGTGTTGTCTCTTAAGTATTTCAAAATGGTTTCTCTTAAAAGAACGGGGCAACCAGGGTCTCAGTCCCTAAGTACCATTTACCACGTTTGTTATTAAAGAAAATATTGAGATAAAAGTGGAGGGATTTCCTAGTAAAAGAGAGACAGCGGATTCTCAGTCAGGAGGCTTTTTGCATTCCCAGTTATGTTTAAGGTCATAAACACACACTATCAACACAGCACCACCTTCTTTCATTTCCCCCCTTCTTGTTTCCCAACTGTTCACCTTGTCCCAGTCCTTCATTCACCACACACATCTTGCAGGAGCATTTGCATCCTAAGATGGCTAACGAATGACATTAATAAAAAAAACCAAAAAACCCCCACAAATCACTGTTAAGCAACCTATGGTA
Source organism: Athene cunicularia (assembly GCF_003259725.1). Taxonomy (NCBI): domain Eukaryota; kingdom Metazoa; phylum Chordata; class Aves; order Strigiformes; family Strigidae; genus Athene; species Athene cunicularia. The sequence continues at coordinate 61,953,714 of NW_020799095.1, forward strand.
TTGCTTTCTCAATTCTCACTATGATTGCATAGGTATATATTTCTCAGGACTCACTAGATCAAATATTTTGGGTTAGAGCTCTATTTGATGTGCAATTTAATAAATTGGTCAAGCTGCTTGGATAAATAGTCGTCATCATTTGGCCACAAAATGAACATGAAAATCCTTGTTTAGAGACACCCAGAGTCAAGTCACTGGAGGATTCTGTTGACTCAACTCAACCACACAATGTAATCCAGAAGGTCATTCAAACACTGTTCATCATTTCTTTTTATGTGCTTTTAATGTTAGCTTCAACCTTCAAATCAAAACCGAGCAGATTTTCCAGTTAGTCCAAGAGGAAAGGATTCTACTCCTGGATGTACCTTGTTCAAATATGCCAAATCTCTCCAATTTCCCATTCAAGTCTTTTCTAAGAAAATCTCCCGTGACATTAACTTATCAGAAAACATGAATGAGTAATAACTCCTAAGCACTATGTAACAATTTACAGGGATTTAGAAATCTGCAGGGATTATCACAGTTCATACACAAAATTAGTAACATCTTTTCTAAAATTCTAGCAGCGTTTGTTCTGAATGATGGTCTTGCTTCACTCTGTAAATCATGTAGTTCTTCATCCCAATTTTAACAGTCACGTTGCTTGTACAAAAATGTCAGGGAGGATATTAATAGCCTCCTCAATTTTTAAATAATAAAAAAATGCTCCCTATCCCATGGGAAATTCTATCTTCTCTGTGGTTTTAATCAGGATAGGATTTCAGTTTATTATGTTTGTGAAGATGGTCAAACACTGAATGAAAAACTCAGTGGGTCTATATGACCTGAATAGGAATGATTCAGAAGTTAAGATTATTATACCTAATTTTCTTCTTTAGGAAAGAAAACCAAGCAGCCGTACTCTGAAAAGGCATGCATTAGATCTGTAACAGAGAAAGTACCAAAATGGAAACAAATATTTGGAAGTGATTACCTTAGTTTCCAAATCTTAAATAGGAAGATTTAAATCTAATTTCTGCGGGATGCTCAGCCAGCAAAATCCTTCAGAGCTTTGAGTGTCTCAGACAATCACTTTTAGCAATGTCTGCCTCTCAGCAGTCTTGCATCTGATGTTCCTTACGGGATGTAAAATGTAAAATACATTTATTCAGTATTCCTGAATAGCAGCAATGGCTGTGTTTCCCATAATGATGTGGAATATCCTTTAGAATTGCTAATACCGAGTATTTGGCAATAAGGCGAGGAATGTCCCTTCATTTGGGTGAAATGCTAACCTCTTTGAAGGTGGAGTTTTGTAACTGATTTCAGTAGAGCAGAGATTTCTCTGCGTCTGGCATAAAATCGAGCCCATTCTCTGTGGTAAGAAAATATATAGTAATGGTACAAAGGATTCATATTTTTTTAAATGTTTTTTTTTTTTTAACTTTCTGTTTTGCAGAAATTGTAAGGAAAAGATTCCAAGTGCTTGAACAAACACTAAATTCAGATTGGAGTTGGCATTAACTGTGACAAAAATATGTTGCACAAAACCTTTTAATTCACTAAATTTTCTGAAATGTTGCTTGGTTCCTGTGCTCTTACAGATCTCAAGAATTGGCTTAATACCTTTGCTATTTACAAAATATTTATCTAAAATTTTTATATTTATGTGGTACACTGGAAATCTTAAGTCATTTGTCAGACTTTTAAACAGTAAACTATATTATGATAAAAAACCCTCCCATGTACAAGCTGCTGTCCTAATAGAGACTTACTGTTGCTTTTCAACAGTTTAACCCAAACAGACAGTCTTTGAAAAAGAAAAGTTCAAGCTGTGAGTGAGAAAAGTGGTTTCAGCTTCCAAAATGTATTTGCAGCACAGGAGTTGAAAAGGGTTTTGTTTTATGGGTTTTGTCTGTTTTAATGTGGTTCTCCAGAAAGTTGCAGAACCACGTCTCTTTCAAAGGTTTCTGATGAACACTAGGATCCAGGTTCTCACATGTAAACCCTCTATGTTTATATATCATTTTTACTTAGCAATCTAGGAAAAATATAATTTGGATCAAATTCTTGCCCTACATTATACTAGTATATTGCTTTGGACTTCAGTGAGAAAGAAGCTCCATCTTATCCAGAGTAGTCTGATATAAAGACATTGTACCCCCAAAACTGTTGCTGGGCTATTAAAATAATCAATTTTTTTCTTGCAGTCTGTCTTAAATTGCTGGATTTTGCTCCTGCCCTGCCACCTAGCAGACTGTCTCTGGAAAAGAAAAACCAATGTCTACTTAAAACTCAGTAATAAAACTTATTTGCACAGAAGATACATTTACCTCTTCACTAAGGACACTCCAAAATCCCAAATGCTTGACATACCCTCCAAAATGAACTCCTAGAAAGTATATAAAACATAAATTACAAAAACCCACATCTCTAGACCAGCTTTTTGAGTTGTTAGTACATGAACATTAGATGTCTAGGGCATTAGATTTTTCCCCCCTTTTTTTCCCCCTCTAAGGCATTAGATTTTTGCCCATTGGAAATGAGACACAAAGATGGAAAATGACATGAACTTGTACCCACATTAATTCTGTTTTGTACTTCTGTGTTTGTCTTTGTCACACGCAGTGAGGTGTGTAGCTCACTCAAAATCAATAGCAGCATGAACTCACTTGGACTCTCCCAGGGTAATGGAATTGGCTAGCTGGTCAGAAGGACCTTCATGACGCCAGCTGGCAAAACCTCTGCCACTCTTTAGAGTTGTGTTTGACGTGGCATAGTGGAGTGCTACCTGACCTCATCTGCTCAGATACCTCCCTGTCTTTTGGGAAAATAGAATTGTGCAATACGATCTGTTCTAATAACTCCTGGCAAATGCAGGACAACCTTTTCAGTCCAGCAGTCACAACCGAGTAAGTTGGATGTCAGTCTCATTTCTTTCACTTGGGTTAAAACACAGGAATAGGCTTTCCAAGTAATCTTGCTGTGTAAACCCTACATTAAAAATTGTTTGCTTGATTGTGCATTTGTTCAAACTATTGAAAAAAGAATAAATTCAGCCCTGTCTCTTTGTAGTTCCCCAGGACAGCCTCAGTTACAGTTTGTTCACAATTGCTATGCCATGATAGTAGATGGCAAAACAGGTACCTGATAGAGTATATCCTGTAAGACAGAGAATGTTTATCACAGTCATTTATACTGATCCCCATGACTTACGAACACTGTAACTTCAGTTGATGTGTATATATACATATACCAGCAACTAGATATCTATAACACAACACAGTACTGCTAAAAGCACAAAAGGAGACTTCAGAGTTGAGTTTCAGTGACTAAAACAGATTATGTAGTGGTCTGAACAAAGAGAGATTTGCATTTCTAAAGAATGTTAATAGTTTTTTACAGTAGAAAAAAAAAAGAGCAGAAATATGTGCTGCTTTAATATTCCTGTACCATTCTAACAAGTAAACCTATACTTGAAAACTCAACTGCATGAACAAGAAACAGGACTGCATGATACGGCCTAACCCTGCATAAGCAAAGGACTGGCACAATAGCTATCATTACAGTACACAAACAAAAATCACTGAAATAACCATATATGAATACAGGGATGCTCAATCCTGCATCACCAGAAGTATGGAGAAAAAAAAAAAAAAAAAAAGAGTTTTCCTATCATTGACTATAAATGCAGTTAAGTCTCACAGTCCCCCGAGAATTCAGTCCCACAGTTTCAGCACTTTTAGCAGGAAAGGCAGAAAAGAAGCTCCATCTGGTGGTGTGGTTGATTGTAATTGCTTTTAGATTTAATTTAATTGTAAATACATTCCTGCAACAAAATAAAAAATTTAAGCAACATGTAAAAGATCACCTGTCCTGTAAATGGAACCAGCATTGCCTAACACTTCAATATCAGAAAATACTTAAAAATCAGGACCACCTTCTATTTGAATCAAAGCAGAGTCGAACCTTTCAAAACAAGGCACATGTGATCCTGTCAGGGTGCTAGTCTGGGATAGAAACAATCATCAAACAAAAATGAAAGGGGCGTTAGCACACTTCAAGAGGTAACCTGCTGCAGCCTGGGATGGGGAGAAGAGAAGGCAGTAATCATTGGTTAGAGGGTGAAGGAGGAGGAGGCATCTGAATGTGAAGTCAGGGTTGCTGCTGAACCTGACACATAAAAGTTTATGGAAAGTTCACAGAGGTATTAAAAAAAAAGTTATTGCTGTATCTCATAGTAAGGAAACAAACCATTCTTCAATTTGTTGCTTTTATAAGAATTTAACTTTCTGCAATGACCAAATGGCAATTTCACTGGAAAAGATGCTATTTCCTGTCTTCAAAAAATTTTGAACAGTTCTAGCTGAAAAACAGCTATTCAGCTGGTTCTAGTTGAATATTCTCGCTGAAAAACAGCTGTTCTAGTAAGAAAACCAAAGCAGGCACTTTAATAATATTTTTTATGTAATAAAATGACTACATTTTAAGAAGCTGCTTTCTTCTTCCCTGCCTCCACTATACTCTTATCACCTGACCTATGAAAATGGAAGACATCTTGGATGCATTGACAAGTGCAATAAAGGAACCTGGATGCACAGAACAGCTTAGAAAAAATAAAGATCAGGCTGACAACACCTGTACTGGATATTTGCAAATAATTGCTCAACAAGCTGCAGTGATGCTCATGGTCAAGTAAAATAATTTTGCCTAAGCCTACAAATAATTTTAGCAACTATTAAATTGAAAATATATGTGTAGATGCAGCATCTGAGTAATTTTAGCGAAATCTCCGCTTTGAAGGATTGGGAGATATGTTCCCCCAAGCTGATGTTACAAAATGTTATAAGCATTATAAAATATAAAACTAATTAGCTAAATGATACTGGGTTTAGCCACTGAAGCTCTATGCTTAGTTTTATGTACAAACTCATGTCTGCTACTGCTGCTTGAAGAACCCCTGGCAATTTCTCTCAAGACAGTATCCTAGCTGAGGTTTGTGCTACACACCAGCAGTCTTAAACACAGATGTACATAAAATTTGTCCTGCAAACTCAGGTAAAAAAAATATACTTTGTCTATTCTTTTGTAGTGCCCACATTTCAATGGAGATACATGCTTCGTTTCATCAAATCAGTATGTCTTTACCTTAGTAAAGTGTAGAACAGACCTGAGTATTAATTACCCACAAAAACATTCACATTAAAAGAATGTTTAGAATACAGATTTGAGCACTAATATGCTAGAAATTGCCCAGAATCACATTGCCTTTGTAACCTTAATGCAGCCTTTTTGAGAGTATCATTTAGGTTACAGCCTTTAATTATGCATTCTTAGGCTATTTTTCCCTCAGGACTGTCATTCAGCACACAAGATAGACAGCTACTCAATGGTGTCATCACTGCTTTTCTCCACATTGCTCGATGTGTAGCTGTAGGCCCTGTTTATTGAACAGTATTCCAGTCCTGCTCTGGATATATGATCGGATTTTCTCACTGGATCCTCCACAGTGCTCAGCACCGCAGTATCTTCTGAGAGCTTCAGAAACAGTTGACTGCTATGAGATGAAGTATTCCTGATTTTACCATTAGAGAGCTGAGCTGCGGAGATGTAAAGGTAGAAAGTGTCCACATATTCTAAGTGCTTATTTTGGAAGTGTGCAACTTGACTTTTGAAGTTGCTTATCAGTATAGAAGATTTTTCATGGGTTCAGAGCATCGCTCCTTGTGATTTCAGCTAGAGCTGTAAGTGCACAGTACCTCAGAAACCTGACGGCTTGGGTTCGCAGGGTAGAAAGTTAGCAACATGTAATAGGTAACCAAGTCAGTTTAAGCAATTTGCATAGCATTGCTGGGTGGTTTTATGTCAGGAGCCACAATAAAATTTAGTCCCTTTAGGCTAGAAATCACTTGCCTCCATGGCAGGACCATCCTTTGCCTTCCTGCATTCTTCGCAATTTGAAGCAAATAAACTCCAAGTTCTCCCGCCATGTAAGTAGTATGTGATGGTGGCATTAAAGCTTTATCAAAGAATATTATCATGATTCATAATGTCATGAATTGGGACATGATCAATTGTCCCCATGAATTGAGATTGCAACCTTAATAAAGTTATTTTAGGCTCCTTCTTTCCAGTACCAGCTTAGCGCAATTCGGGGCTGTTCCATTCATGGACCATCTGCAGATAATACATAGTTCACATTATCATACAGTAAATATTTAAGAATAAGTTTAGCTAAATATGTTTCCTTCGCTGGTGTCTGGACTACTACTCTGCTGTAACTCTGCTTCTGTCTCCATTTTCATATCCAGCTGAAACAAAAAGACAAGTCCCACATCTCCCATTTCTTTTCACTCCCAAACTGATAAGACATTTAAAGGCTGTTACTTCTGTGCTTCAGTACATCATTTCTAATGTCTCTCTATATAATAGACTGTAAATGCAACCTATTGGTGCCAAATCTGAGTTGTTTATCTTTTTACTTGGTGAAGAAGGACTCAACTCACTTCAGTTTGAAAATATTTCAAGAAGAAACCACATTGTAAGGAGTTCAAAACCAATTCAGTTGAAAGAAGACACTTTGTTTCTGACATGAAGATGTTCCTGAATAAGAAGTAGTGCCATTCACACCCTGCTCTGTCTCCCATCCAGACAACAGAAGCACATGAGAACAGAAGCACAGTGAACAGAAAGTTTTCACCGTTCTACATTATCCTGTTCCCAACAGCAGTAAGCAGGTCACTGTCACTGTCCACTCATCACACTGGTCTTGTTGCTTTATACCATGAATAACTTTGCAGATGTTAAGGAAGCAATTCCAAATTTATGCTGCTGTAAATGAGTGCAGGATATAACTCTGAATCTTTTAAGTAAATCATAGACTGTAGAGTCTCAATTACGAATTGGTTGCTGGTAGCTAATGTCCCTCTCCCCTACATACCAGTACTTCCTAATCGTATAAGCAGTCCTACCCAGATCCTTTCCATCCCAGCATCTTACTTCCAGACCTAAGGATAACTCAACAAGATCAAGAGTAGCCAGGCCAGTCTTAGGGAACCAAAATTTGGAACCCTTAGTTATCTTGTGATTTATTAATCAGGCTGGAGTCACGAGGGGCAGCAGCTTAACAACCAAGGGGGAAGAATGAACTAATGAACTGAGCAAGAGTTTAAGAGCAATGGATTAATTTTCATTCTGACTATTGAATGGATTCAGTGGTTAAATTAAGTTAAATTACTTCAATGGCCTATTTCAAGAGTATTTTTCTCTCTTTCCCCGTTTCCTTTTTTACCCATTGTCCTGAAGATTGCAGCTTAATTTAACTTAATTTTATATGCTATTTTCTACTTATCCCCCCAAGTGAAGAAAAAATGGCATTTCTTATTCCTCCCACAAGAAAGATGCATCCATTTTCCAACAGAAATCACTTCCTTCTCACTCTAGTAACCAAAGGTTTATCATGGCCAAATGCAAAGTGCTTTTATTTAACTGTGAAAGCCTGTCTTACTTTCAAATTTGAAGATTAATGACTCTATGTAAAATTCTAGGTCTCTTTCCTGCCATATGTTCAGGGGGTGTCTTATCATTATGGTTTGTGACCGAATCTATGTAGTCATCATTTCTTGATTCATATTACAGAACTGGAAGACCCATAACATACTGACACTGAACTGCAACAAGATGCAAGTTGCTTTCTTTATTTTTCACATTTAAGTGCAGTGGATAAAAGCAGTGAGGTGCTGATCTTTCAGTATGTTCTGCAGAGAGCTCTAATCCTCCAGGCAACCAGTGAAGTCTAAAAGCTTATTTGAGATACTGTTTCACACTGATCCAATTTTTGCTGTTTGCTTGATTGAATGGATGGTGCAGTTTCTTGTCTGGATTTTTCGTCTAAAACAAAATTCCAGGCATGTACAAAGGTTTTCCTGATCCCTAACAGATGTAGCCAGAAGCAGCAGCAGCCACTTTGCTGGGAAGCTAATCTGAACACAAACTGCTAGCAGGCAAAATACAAGGACACAAACTCTAAAGATAAAATTAATTTTCTTTCCCATCATGGCAATTAGCAACTGGTTTGCTGTGAATGGGTTGTGTATCAAATGACACAGAAGCTCCTTGGACCTCAGCTAAAGCACCAACCTGTAGTGGTAGAGCTTGTCTTCATTTTTTTTTTTTCTCAAACACTTTATGTATGAAAAAATAATGGAGGAAATTTCACATTTTCCCCAGCTGTTTAGATAAAATGCATTTATAGTAAACACAATTAAGTTCACCAAAATTTAAACTGAAACCAAAATTCACAGATTGCTTGTCTTTCAAAGTGGCATTTTTAATATTTCATTCAAAATACAGACTTAAGAAACAGAAAGACCTTGAAGTCATTCTGCAAAAAAATAGAAGGGAAAAAAAAAAAAACAGTAGATGAGTCTGCATGTATGAACATTCCAGGGAAGAACAAGAGAAAAGGGAAAGCAGTCTAGAACAGTCTGCTCATGTAACTTCTTACTGTGCACTCCTTCTCGGAAAGGTGCTTGGGAGACTTCCAGTCTTAAAAATCATGGGGACCAGAGGAAAAAGCTAATGTCACGTCTGTAGTTATGGGCTTCAACTCATATATATACATACACACATATATAGGCTTCTGTGTTCTCATATACTCTCATGTGTTTATAGTCGTTATGTATGTGTATATTTATGCTAATTTGACAGTTTCCCTTCACATAGTCTTTTTAATACTTCCTGAACAAAACTTGCTTCCATTGATCCTATGATCCAGCTTAATATTAGCTGCTGTCAGGCACAGTGGGATGGTGGGTGCAGGGATAATAGCTTTAGTGATATAAATACCCCGCAGGCTTTTACGTGATGTCAGACAGGCTCCTGTTCCTTACTTCTTTCTTCAAGGGCTCCGTGAAACTCATTCCTCATACTGGAGCTTCCAGGTGAAAGCAGAGAAATGGTTCAAAGCCTTATTAATATAACATGTACAATTACCAGGTGTTTATGGCATTTCTTTAACATTAATGTCAAAAATTTTGAAAAGAATTTACATCTAAAACTTAAAAATGGGAACCTAAATTTAAAAGTCTGAATTCACATTGAAGTCTCAGTGTGAGAATGTTTTCTGAAGGACACAGGGATACCCACACTGACTTTGGTGCAGCTTGTGAAAATGCCATGCTTTGGCACCAAAATACCAACATACGAATCATGCTTGGGCATTATGGGAGTACTCCAAAATAGTCCAAGCACTAAAAATATATCTGAAGTGGAACGATAAGGACAGCCTGCTAATACAGAATAACATTTTTAAAAGTTTTTAAGTGAAAGTGATTTGAAACTTTAAATCATCTCTTTGAAAGTGATTTATAATATGTCAGGCTATTCAAGTCTAAGTCCATAAACTGCAAATGTAATAACATACATTTCTGAACAACTCGGTATGTAAATATTCTAATAATAGGAATTAAGTGAAATAGGAAAAGAGCATTTACTCCAAAATAAGTGTATTGAAACAGGGGGCAATGTGTAAAAAATCCTTCTTAACTTGGTTTTCCAGAAAAACTTGAGGTTTTTTTTCTAGTGTATTTCTAGATTTAAAAATTTGAATTTTGCTAAAGTGAATGAAATGTACAATTCTAACTTTAATCTTTCACCCTTCACTTCTGATAATGCTACTTTGCTCTCTAAATACTTAGATCCTCCTGAAAATACTACCCTTACCTAGGAACATGTAGCTTTTTTAAAAATCTTGGGTTCTTCTAAATTACTGCACGGTTTCTGTTGCTTGTTTTGATAGCTAATAATAAAGGGAGACATCAGGCATCCAGGCAGTGACTGCTTTGTGACTACCTGTGTACAGGCTGGGTGGCTGAGGCAAGCTCACCATCCAGCTGTAGAAAAAGAGGCTTCCAGCTGGCTGAGAGGACAGTCCTCTCTCCTCAGCTTTCTTCCTCTGCTGGCACCATCTTGAAACAAGCAACCACGTGACTTTGATGCTGCATTGCAAAAAGATGACTGAAATTTTACTTCTCGGGCCAAACTTTGCTGCCCATTTGACAGTGCGTGTCAAAACATGTACTGCCAGCCCCACATGAGTTTGCAGAAGTGTGAAGTGCAGCCTGGGAACTTTTATGATTTGGGGGTGTAAAAGAAACAGTTTAGTGGGGAAAACTGCCAGCGCAATCTAAATGCTTATCAGCAATATGCATTAACATACAAATGAGTGCACAATAACAAGTACAGGAAATATTACTGATTTATTGGTGGGAACAGCAAATCCTCTCCTTGAAGCAGGCTGGAAGCTGTGACAGGAAGGAATTATTCTGCACTGATCTTAATAGAAAATGCACCCTACTTTGAACATTAAATTTCTACACTTTTTTTTTTTTTTTTAAGGTGTGTACAGGAGGGAATGCTTAGTTTTATTTCTTTTCTTAGCATTCTGTATCTTCATGATGGTGTATAAAGTAATGGTGTGATCTGCTGCAATCCCAGGAGCAGCACTAATGTTACTAGAAATACAATGCTCTAAGGATATTATCAAGGCAATTTTTGCGGGGACATCTAATATCCTTTAGCAGAATCATTCATATAACTGGAAAAATTACCTTCAGGTTGAGAACAAGACTGCTACGACAAGCTTAACATGATCACGTCAATTGGTTAGTCAGTTTGAGGAAAAATGGTGCAGGTTATCCACAGAGCTGGCAGAGGTGACCTTAGCAATGGAAAAGGCAGCAGCATTTCCCTGTCTTGTTATGGGACAAGGAGAGGGACACGTATTTATTGCCTGTGGAAGGTTGAGGCATGTGTGGAAGTGCTCCCTAAGGATGTTTCCCAGAAGATGAAGGAGCAACCAGAGGAACACAGCCACAGTTTGTTACCTTCTTCAAGGAAGTGTGAATAGGGAACAGATTCCTGACTCTTCCTCAAACACTGTGGTGTAGCTTGCCCCAACAGGCATCTTGTAAGAGCGCATGTGCCTCATCTTAGCTGTAATGTGAATGACAAATGATCTGCTTAGAGGAAGAGAGAAAGTACATAAAAATTCCCCATCATCATGCAGGGCCCAGCCAAAATCAAATCCTCAGGAGGCAAGTGGAGTTGAAGACTCTTCTTGAATATAAATGAAATATATTCCTGCTCCCCCAGAACCTTGTCAGATGAATTATCCTTCTCATTTCTGCTCCCACTGTAGTATCACAAAAGTGAGTGAGTGTGAAGTTTCCGGATTATAGGGGGTTTTAACTCTGAAAAAAACAGGTCAGGTGTTGGTTGGGTTTTTTTAAACCCAATCCAGCAACTCAGTCTATGGTTAGCAATGACTGTTCTTCCTGGCTTGAACAGCTGCTTTGGGGAGTAGCTTGGCAGAAGCTTTGTTTGTAATATCCTTGAAAAACAAGTCTGAGTGGGATCTTTTTTAAAATCCATCACTGCTCTGAATATTTGGATCAAACTGTGTAAAAACAGGATATAAAGCTGACTATCCATGTCTTCATCATCCTTCCACTCTCCTCAGTGGAACAAAGCAGTTGACACTGATCAAATAAACTGCTAGTTTTCAGACCCTTACACACTTTATTAATTTCAGATGAACATAGCTCCAGAGGTATGTTTGTTTCTCTTCTTCAGAGTGCTAATTACAATAGCCAAGGTTAAGAGAGCTTGACAACTTCCTTCTCTTCTGCAGTCAACAATATTTAAGAAAGAGAAAGGTGACTGAAAAGAAAAATATTTTGATGAATCTTAAAGACACAAGACAATTTCAAAATATCTGTGTGAAATACTTGCTTAGATTTGATTTTATGAAACTCTATGTATTTTAATAATGTAATTTTTTAAAATCAGAAAATCCAGCAGAAAGAATGAGTTAAGATTGCTCTTCAATAGTGAAAAAAAGTGCATGAAAGAAGCTGCTGGGCTTTGCAACTAGAGGTACTGTACATAATGTGAAGATCAGACTTTCTCTCCAATCAGTCATTTTATGCAAAACCAGAATCAAATTTCACCAGTACCAGGAAACATTTTAGAGATCCTTCCCTACTCCAAGCTATTGCCACAGGTTGCCTCAAGGTACTGCTCTTCTCTTGACTACAGCCTCTAACTCTGTTCATGTATACGAATTGTTGTAAAACTGTATTATCCTGTCACAGGTTAGAAATCCTTGGGAAAATTGTGATAGCTTTACAGGGGCGGTGTCACTTAAGTTTAAAATGTGGGGTTTTTTTAACAATATACAGATATCCCGTACCCAATTACTTACAAAACTGTAACAACCACTATAAAAATGTCAGCACTTACCAACAATTAGTGTACATATATATACAGCCCATTTAAAGACAGGCAAATTCTGTATGTTACAGCACAGACTACTGGACTGCCAAATGTTTGTTTTTTTTCAATGTAGTTCAGTGTCTTCCGGGAGTTCTCTAAAACACACATACTCTATAATAGGACGGCCAATGTATATGAGTAAGGGTGCAGTAAAATTAATTGCCTGACATATGAACCAAACTAACTGATGTGAATCCTTCAATGCTCCACTGAGCTGCAGTGAAAATACGCTCCTGGCAAGATCCCTAAAATACTGACTTAACTCTGAATATGCAACCATGAATCTTGACTCTCTTGACCCTTTCCCAACATATTTTCTCCTAATTTCTTTTCCTACCCATTTGTATCCCTAGCAGAAAACATAAACTGTATTAGCATAGAGAAGCTCATAAAAAACCCCAAACAACAAACCACAAAAAAAACCCCAACTCCACAGGCTGCTTTGAGTATAGCTGAATTTCCTCTCTGGATCTCTGGGCTTATTGATCAGAGGCTTGAAATTTTCACCCCTTTAGTAGAACAGGCTTTCTGATCTTCACAGTGTGATGCTCGTCTGTGCATAGAGGCTACTGCTTGCAGGTATGATAACTGACATTAATCACGTAGCATTTTACCCATTAGTGTTTGCATGCTTTAAATTAGAAGCCTACTGTGATTACATAGCCTTTTTTGATGGATTAATAATTCAATTAATCCAATTTATACAGGCAATGTAAGTGCAGAATTCAGCCCTCCTCCATAAATGTTAGTGAGCCAGTGACCTTGTGACGTGTAGCTTCATCTCAGTCTCACACATTAGTGGATACAAGCCACTGAGTTCAGAGCGGCAGTCTTGATGTCACTTCAGTAGACAAGCTCTAAGAAAGCATTAGGCCCTGAAACAAGTGGGTCTGAATCAGCCTAACGAGCCAGAAGCGCTGAACTAGTAGCTCCTCAGTAGCATCCCTCCTTCCATCGGGCAAGCACAGTTCTGTAACACAGACCCTGCAAGGACCAGCCTTTTCACACTGCCAGCTATTTATAGCTGTTAAATCAGGAATGTCAGGCACACCCAAACACAGACAGAGCACCAGACAAGTGTAGTCTGTGCTACAAGCAGAGCTTGGGCATATCTACTGCTGAAGCTGGAGCCGTAACAAATTCACCAGACTGCATATACAGATCTAGAAAACCTATGTGCTACCTATTTACCTCAATCAAACAGGCCAGTAACTGACCAGGTAGTGAACAACAGCGCTCAAGTTACAATATCAAACCAGCAAGATATGTAGCTGGTGAATGAATAAAATCACAGGCAGTTGATGGTTCATATCTGTGTAACACTGCAGTTGTTGAACAAATGACCTTACCATAACCTGTACTTTTCTATACTAAACAAAGTTCCTATACTAATCTATCCTGGACAAACTTTCCCTCTTGGCATCCAACCCTTAAGGGAGAGGAATAATCAAACTCATGTACACCTGAGCATTAATACTGAACGACTCATTTAGAAATAGAAGGTCAAGATCTTTCTAGAGCAAGCTTGAGATCTCTGGAACTACTATTGTCAAACTGGCATCAAAACCAACCACTGGGTTTGCCAGCTTGATGGATGTTTGGTGAACAGACCTGAGTGGTGTTCTAAGTAAGGTTACATCGTACCGTGTACGGAAGCAGCAAATACCAAGAAAATGGCTTGGTACTGACATGCAGAATAACGACTTTACAACCAGTAAGGTTATAAAGAAGGTATGTTTATTCAGCGCTGGGTGCACGGGGGATCACTCCTCCACAAGTGTGCGCACCTTGGAGTCAAAAGCAGCTCCTTTCTATAGCGTGAAGTGTTTACATATTCATTATAATTCTGAGAATAGGGAGATAAATTATAATTAGTTTTGAGAAATCATTCACATAAATCCCGCCCCAAGTCCCTCTCCATTGCGCCTGCGCAGTGGCTCCTGGTGGTCTTGGGCAGGGGTCTTCAGGATGAAGACCGAAGATGCCTCCTCTTCCTCTTGTGACTTTTCACCCAGTTAGGTCTTCTTCTCTATTGGTCACCGTGACTCCAGAATTTCCATAGTCGTGACAACTCACTATTCATTGAGTCCCCATTCCTTATCTTGGGACTCAGTAGTTGCAGCTCCTTCCTTATCTCAACAGCCCCTCCCTGCTGAGAGCTCATGCTGCTGTAGCTAGCTCATCCTTTTATTGCATTATCCTGCCTGTCCAGCGTCTCTGTTAGTTGTCCTGCATCCATTTTGTTAAGGTTCCTCACTTCAGTACCATTTTAAACTACATGAGGAGCCATGAAACTAGGAAAGAAGGAAGAGGAATACTGCAGGAAGGCACAGATTTTTATACATGCTTTATAGAAAATATACAATGTACAGAACAGGCAGTCAGAGGACACACTGGAGGCAGAGCCCTTGCACACCATGGTTGCTAACCTGAGCAGTCCCATCTGGAGTGACAGTGGACAAAGATCTTCACGATCTTGTATAAATGCAGGTATTACTACAAATATGCTCAGAGATCTAACAAACCAGAAATTTTCCATAGGAATTCACATAGTGTTCTGCTGATTAAGAATACCAATTAAACTCAGACTCCAGAGTGAAAAGAGTAGGCGTATTTTACTAGTGATAACCAATGTAACACTGTAGTACAGAAAACATGCAGTAAGAAAAAGCAGAATAGTGCACTTAAAGCAGCAAACAGGAAAAAACAGGGTAATGCATTAAATCATTACTACACGAGAGAGAGAATGGAGATTAAGAAAAATACATCACCACTTGCATATATTATCATCAACCAGACCCACAGCAGCTGGGCAGCCCCGGTTACAGCGAGGGTTTGCAGAGCCTGTCCCGGCAAGTGGGAAATCCTACGCGCTGCGTCCACCCATAGGTGAGGCACCCAAAGTTGCTGCAAACGGGCCCAGCCTTATATACCAGAGATCGAGAAGCCAGAATAGCTGGCGCCTTTGTTTTGAGTGGAAAATTTGTGGTTTCATTCTCCTGTTGGATTCCACCCAAAGCCTGGCCAGGGCTCCAGGATGGGGAAACCAAGGATGTTTCTAAGAAGGCCAAATACGTGGGTTCTCAGCCTTGAACAAGGCTAAACAAGGGAGGTTGGATACATTCTCTCCTCAGTACTGATTGTATTTTGTCTGAGCTGCATCTCTCACTAGCGAGTTTACATACTTTGTTAATGATTACATAACAAGTTAGCAGCTTCAGCTTGGGGCCTGTTGTTCAGGCTGCAGTACTTCAATGCTTTAGCAGTTTTTACATCAGCATAAGTGAGTTGTTATAATTTAGTACAATACCTACTAGCACAATGGTTTCAGTTATAAAATATACAGGATTCATCTATAGGTCAACTCTGGCTTGGGACAGTTGTCCAAGCCTTAGCACTTCACATAGTCAGTATGGCTCCATGGGGCCTGGATAAAACTGGGTAGCATGTCAGTGGTGGCCTGTCTCACTGAGTGCACGCACCCTCCAGCTCCTGGGGTTTACATATTTCTCGTATTTGCTGTAAGACAGAAGGACGCAGATGGCTCGAGATGTCTTGAAGGCTGCCCAGTGCCACCGACCACCCCAGGACACACTTCTGACTATCTGTTTCATGCCTCCCAACGTCCCTAAATGCTCTCCTAAAACCGCTCCCTGTTGGGAAGCATGTCCTGGGAACCAACAATGCTCCCCCTCAATACCTGCGGGGCCCGGCTCCCGCTTGCAGAGCTACTCGGCAAGCACGCCCGTGCTTTAACCGCTGTGTCCTACAGCTGCTGCACCACAGCACCCACCCCGGTGTCACCGCCCGACTCATCCCGGGTTGTTTCTGACCCCGTGAGGACCGAGCGCTCACACACCTCGGGGGGGCGGGGCGGGTAATGGCTGCCGCCCCGCCAGCGGGGGCGCCCTCCGCGCGCAGTGCCCGCGCATGCGCGCACCTC
>NW_020799095.1:61970021-62016151 GCF_003259725.1 Athene cunicularia
GTGCTGCCGCCGCCGCCTGTCCGCCCCGACCGGGGCGCTTTGCTCGTGCTCCTGGAGGGTTTTTCCCGCCCTCGTCAAAGGCGGCCTGCACGCCTCTTTCGGGACTATAAACAGGAGGATAAAATTTAGCCCCGGTTGGCTGGGCGGCGCCGGGCAGCACCCCGGTGGGGGGAGGAGGCTGTGTTCCGACAGCGCTGCCTGGCAAGTTACGCAGGGAGCGGCGCCACAGATGCCTACTCCAAGCCGTGAGGGACAGGCTCAGTCCCTCAGCGCTGAAGCCTGGCAGCAGGTGTGCCCTGAAAGTCCTCTTTGTCATGTTGTCCCTCCTCCTGCCCAAGTATCATGTCGTGCAGGCACCAACAACTGCTTCTCTGTCTTGGACGACTTGATGTTGCAAAGGCCAGTTTTTGCCAGCTCGCTCTCCTTTCTTTGCCTGTTGCAAGTGTCTGTCAGGCCCTCTTGCTATTTCCTTAGTATTTTTTTTAGCAGCTAACTAGAAAGCTTTCTGCTTATGTGGCAGGCAGCCCACCTCTAGGTTGTTACTTCCCTTGTGTATGTGTGCAAAGGGAGATACATGCCTGTTGTCTGTGAGCTCCTTTGTTTCAGAAATTTTTTTCTAAGGGGTGAAGTGGGAAGGAGCAGGGGGATGAACCTTTATGCTGCTTGTGCATGGTTATTGGGAAGCTTGCTGTTTGCCTATGTAATAACCTCGTTTGCCCTGGGCTCCCAGGCCTAAGCGTTCTCTTGATCTATTGAAACACGTACAGGAAAGGTTTTAAACAAAAGGGTAATTAAAGGTAGACAATTGGAACAAAAGACCGAATGCTGAGTATAGTAAGAAAACCTAGGTGCGCATCACTTTTAAAAATCAGTTTCCTCCCTTAAATTAGAAACCTGCTACAGCAGTTGTAGCCTTAATGTACGTCTTCCGTACGATTTTTTTGAAAATCATAAATCTATCTTCAAGTTTTGTTCTACTCTCCTGACCTCCAAAATATTCTACAGAGGAGAACTTGTTGATTTGAAAAGTAGTTTAAATTCTACTTTGGTCTTTGTATTTCCGCTGAGATTACATAAATGCTTAGCCTACACTTTTAGTTATAGCTGCTTCCTGCAGCAAGGGCTGAAGGAAATGTTCCAGTGCGACTTCAAGTTAAATTTATAATGACCTGAAAAAAGATTGTTAGTTAAGTCATGCAGTGTAAAATCATGCCTTTGCATAACACCTCAAATGCTATCATATAGCATGTGAAATGCAAAAACCAAGTATTGTCTTTGCTGTACTTGGAAACTTTTTGCAAATTGATAAATTTTTGAGACAATAGCTTGTAATTATTTTTTCTTAATTTTGTTTTGATGTAACATACTGACGACTTCGAAAAGAAGACTTTTTCTTGGTTTTCTGCCAGAACGGATTTTAGGATGTGATTTACATTACAAATATGTTCTTAATAGGTGTCTTTTTTGATCCCTGAATGTGGCATACTACCTGAAGTGCTGAAAAGTACTATTGCAGATATTGGAGAGTACTACGTGGTGAGGAATTTGCCGATTCATGAATTGGTTGCTCACGAATTCATTGATGCTTTTGTGAAGAAAGGTAAGGAGGTAATCAGAACATAACAGATGCAGTAATAGTGTATGTTTTTCATAATACTGTAAAATCCATTCATTATTATTTTTTCTGAAAAGCATTTTAAAGGAAAAAAAAACTAAGAAAATTCTGTACTAATTTCTTTACCTGATTTTTTTTTTTCTGCTGTGTCAGCATTTGTTTATATCCAATGGGTCCAAAACTTCTGTGACTGCTCCCTCTTCATTTTTCTCTATTCCATCTTAGTTCTGTAAGCCAGCTGTCAAGTCACACCTGTTTATCTTCTACATCTCATTTTTATGCAGATTCCTCCATAAATCAGCTCCCTTTACCCTTTCTAATTCCTTCATATTTCAACACAGCTGTGTTAGCTGTGTTCCACACTAGACAAGACAAAAAGAGAAGAAATAAGTTTGGGGTTTTTTTTGTTTTTTTTTTTTATGGTGGGGCAGTGGTGTGTATTTGCGTTTGGATATTTTTTTTGCTGATGGAGCTGTGGCAGCTCATCCTTGCACAGTAATAGCAAAGATGATGTGAAGAAAGATGCAGCCTCTGCCCCGCCAACTTGCTATTGCGTTCTCAGAGCATGCTGTTTTCATCGAGCTGGCCGCGCTCATTTAGCTCATGATAAATGTGTCCTTCAGGTGATTGTCAGGGACAAAAAAAAGCTTCAAAGGCAAATAAGGAGAACAGAGAACATATGGGTAAAATAGGAAAATGAGACCCATTACTGTCTAAATGTGGGACTCTTTTTCATATTTCCTTTAGTCTCATTAATTGCTTTTATGTCAGTAGTTTTATGGAAGCAGTGCAACATTTGTATACCAAGTTTACAGGATCTGATTCCTGTATTTTTAAAAACAAAATTGGTTGTGGCAGATAATGCTACAAAATATATTTAGTAATGTGAACATCTTCCACCTTGTCTTCATGTTAACTAACAATAGGAATGCTTCTGGAAAAAAAAAAAAGGGGGGGTTTTCATTTGCTGGCTGGGGAAGGTCACAGGTGGAAAGAAAGTGTTTGCATATTGGGGCATATTGTTAATGTTATCTGTATTACAGGTCCTTTAGAAGGTTCATAAAGGTTTATAAAACTAGTAACAAAATGATGTTTTGAGAAGGTGGAAGAAAGTTGATGAAGATAAGAGTTTAGAGTGATTCAAATGGTATTTGGCATGTTTGATTATCTTGAGGTGAATCTTTCATATTGTCATGTTTGTCTTTAGAGACTATGTAATCTCATGGTTTTCTGCTTTACTACTAAAGGTTCATGCTACGCGCTCACCTATAACACAAAAATTGATCAAGATAATACTGCAGCTCTGCTACCAAATGGTATGTCTTGGTTTGGTTTTAGTAATGCAAATAAATTATGGTCTTGATTTTTTTTTTCCATTATGAATGATGTAAATAGGAAAATTTAATGCTTACCATACTTCCCAACTTATTAGAAATATGTTTGAATCAAAAAAATATTCATTTTAAATTCTTTTTTTCATTCATGCAGTTAAAATTATTTAATCTAAAGGAAATAACAAAAATATCATCTTCACTTATGTATAGTGTCATATTGTCAATACTTGAACTGTAATTGCAATTGTTACAGAGGATTATTTTTAATGAAAATATTGCTTTCTAACTTCTTGTTTCTTACTCATCTTAATTTTGTGGTTTGGTACAAATTCTGTTTTTATCAGCACTGCTTAGGAACAATTTTTAAATATTCAGTGTTTATTCTTTTGAGAATTATGTGATGTGTTAAAATACTGCATTGTGTTTACATCACAGTTTTATAACAATGTTCCATCTTGGGATTTTACATGCAGAGGAAATAATTAAGTTATTTTGGGCTTCAAATATGTATTCTTATTTCCATTTAACAATATATCAGATAGACCAATTTGTATTTCTATTATATCAGCCCTCTAGCCTAAGACTGTAATATGTCAGGTGTAAATTCAGATTCTTCAGGGTAGGAATTCTTTTATGTGCTGTTAGCTTAGTCTAGCAAAATGGATACTTGATAGTATGATACAGTTATAACAAGCTATGCACAATTAATGCAGAGACAGCATTAACAGTTCCTGGTGATGTCACTCTCTGAAATCTTCAGCAGCAGCCTTATTTGTTTGTAGTCTACATTATACTCGTACAGTAGAATCAAAAAACTGTAGTAGAGATCTGTTTTGTGAAATGCTGTACTGAGTGGCAGCTGCCAAATTTGCTTTATGAACATGGAAGTGGAGTTGTTCCAGTGCGTATCAGTTTATTGGTAATAAGCATAGTTTACTCAATGTGAGTAGTCCCACTGGAGTTGGAGGAATTGCTTTTGTACGTTTAGTTGAGCAGTGTGGGCATGACTGTTTACTAAATCAGGCCCTAGTGTAATGTAGTTTTCAACCAATGACACAGCAAACACTAGGGGACAAGTGGAGAGAAGATTGAAGCAATGAAGTGAGGTAGGACAGTAAAAAAGCTATGACTGTCTCTGGAATGATATTACACTTTCATTCTAGTTCATAAGACCTCTGATGAAAAACAGTAATTGAGTTCTAACATTTTTTCAAGGGTTAATCTGATAATCCCTTTAACTGGAACTAAGGAGTCTGGATTATGTTAGTAAAGCCATGGGTCCAAAGCTAACATTGTATAAGGTATACGGTTCTCAGAAGACTTCAAAGGGGGAACTAAATAGAAGATTATTTGTATTAAAGTTTGATTTGTTTATAGGAAAACTAATTCTATCAGTGGATAAGGATACTTATGAGGAACTTGGACTGCAAGGTCGTCCTTCTCAATATTCTGGAAAAAAAATAATGAGATATAGTAAGTATTATTTATATTAACAGTGCTAATTTCAGATCTGTCAGTGAAGCACCTTGTTGGAATGTTAAATCAGCAATAGTGAAACTTCCCTTTCCTTTAAAATTGGTTCTTGTCTAGGTCATATTTTTCCAGATGCAGATACAAGGGCTGCACGAAGAGGGAAAAACTACTTTTTTCAAATAAAGCGGTTATAAGGAAGCAGATGTGTGATCTTTTGAGTACTCTTTAAAATTTTTAATTTCTGGGTTTTTCTTTGTGGTGTTTATACTGGAGTGATGCAGGACTCAAGAATTTCTGTATACTGTGCACTGTATCTATGCCTTCTGATTTAAATCATTAAGTGGTAAACTAATTTAGGTAGAGCTTAATCTCTGCACACTATACAAAAAAAAAAAAAAATCAGTGAAGAGCCTCACCCAAGACAGCATGCTTGAAAGGGAGAATCGTTTTGACCCATTTAAAATGGTAATCTCCATATACCAAGTACTTGGAAAATGTTGTAATTTTTTAACCGCTGCAGAGGAGATATACAGAGTGTGACTTTTGTAATTTTTTTTGGTAAATAATTAAAAAAAAAATTAACACTATGCCATCTAAAAAGTATTAGAACCTGGAATAGTTAATAGGTAGTTACGTAAAGAGTTTAGAAGGGAAAACTTGTTATCTATAGTAAGAATTTTGGCAAAATAGGACATCATTTACTATTCAGTTTGTCAAGTAAAATGTATGATGAAATTTCTATCTGAAAAATAAATGTTTAGCCTAGGACCAATCATCTAGAAAAAACCAGTTGAAAAATCATCACTGCCATATATGTGGCTTTTGATGTTAGAAACTAGCTTCTTTTAGTACTAATAGCTTACCTAATTACCAAGATATTTTTAAGGCACTGTTTTGGGACTTCTGTCACTGCCATTACAAAATGGGCATGTCCCGGTCACTAGAAGGCAGTTTCAGATTATATCAAAATAAGGACAGCAGAAGGTGAGTATTTACATAATGGGCAGTCATATTTGCATAATCAAATAATTTACAAGGATGATGTATATGTGAAAATGAAGTTTAATGTTCTTTGCTTCCTTTCTGTTCTTTTAGTTCTTAATGAATTTAATACCGAAATGTATTTCAATTAAGTAACATTTTTTTTCTGTACATTTTTGCAGTTATAACTATTGACTTGACTGATTCTGGCTTTCACCCTGATAGCAAGAAACATAACAGAGTGCTTTGGGCCTTGAAGGAAAAGAAACCTTTAGAATTTGACTTCCTACTGGCTTGGTATAATACAGGTAATAAAAACTAAATGTAAAACTAAAATGTAACTTGACATGAAGTCCAAATATTTGTAGTTTACTGTTCTGTTCAGGTGATTGTCCAAATGTACTTTTAGTGAAGGGAAATGTTAGATTAAAATGTGTTTGGGTGAGGTTTTTTGTTTTTGTGTATTTTTTTGGGGGTGTGTGTGTGTTTCTTCCTACATAGCAGAACACTTCAGGAACACAACAGTGATTCATAGGAGACGCATTAGTTGCTTCATTTCCTTGTCTCTATGTTGCCCAGGCTTTCTGGCATAACTTTGCCTGTTTGATAGTTCTGCCTCTTCTTTATAAATGTGATATATGTAACCATTATTAATATGCATTTTTGAGTGTTTATTAATACATTTAAGTTACTTTGGTGTAGTACTTGAGATGGGGAGCTTTCATTTGAATTATAGGACACATACAGAGTCCCTATTTGTCATGTGCTGTGTACACACACAGTTTGCTGTTTTATCATTTTAGCCTCAAGCACTTGCTTGAGATTGGAGCAGAGTAAGAACTTGTTCTAAGAAATTGTATTGTCTCAAATCACCTTTCTTCTAATGTTCATTTAGCTACTGTTTTCCAATTACATTGATTTTTTTTTTTCTGAAGTTTAAGTATTGCTCTTCTTCTGAGGATCATTTTCCAAAGTCCTCAGTTGCTTCTGTTTCCTCAGAACAGGCTGCATTAAAGGATGTGTAGCATTTGCATAGAATTAGCAAAAACTACAGTAGTCAGTACTACAAAAAAATGTTTTTCTTCATCATAGCTCTGTAGCTTTTAGTGTGGTTCTGCTTTGAGTCACCACACTAGTGCAAAGGCATGTTAGAGAGGTCCCTGGGAGTGCTTTCCTATCTGCTTTTTACATTGTCACTCCTTCCTGGCTCTTCAAGACCGAGTCTGAGAGGGAGTTAACTGATCTGAGAAATTAAAGCTGATTGCAAGATCCTTTAGCAGTGTCCCATGTTTCACTTTTGTCCTTCATGTTTCTCCTCCCCCTTTTTAAGTACTAATTGTACAACAAGGATCCCTCCGTGTTTTTTGTATGAAGTTGTTTAAAGGCTTGCTGTTCCCATCCTTATAGTCCTCAGTAAAGAGTCACAGTGAAGACTGTTGCTACCATAAATGGTGACATAAATCCAGCTAAGGTGGTGGATCTTCAGGCTCAGCTTGCTTGTATTTATTGGCCCAAGGCAGAGAGCAGAATGCCTCTAGGGCCGCTGTGTTTCTTATGTTTGTTGCTGCCAGTATAGTGGCATTCAGGAAGAATAGCATTTCTTATCCTCACTTTTTAGTATGCAAAAACCAGATCAGGTCAGTCGTTTCCTGAATATGAAGTTAAATCTGAATGCCTTTCTGTGCTCTTAACACAAGAAAGACTCTTAGTTCCTTAGTACTCACAAAAATGAAACTTTTATAGATTTTTATTAATAGACGAGGCATCGTGTAGGTTCTGCTGGAAGGGAAAAGAGGGCTGTTTTTTGTCGAGAATCATTGTCTTCTGTGAACATTCTGCTTTCAGCCTTCCTGCTGATAACATGTTTCTTGCTGTGGCCAGCACTGCTGCAAACCTATAAACATTTGTGTCACTTCCCAAAACAGGATTTTTTTGTTTTCATACCCATTTTTCCCACTTAGTGGTTCTGGCACCAACAGGAACAGAAAAAGGGAAATGGAGTGTCTCATGTCTTTAATGACACAGGCAAAACAATCTTTTCTTCTCTTTTCTATTACTGTAATTTCTATGGCAATTTTAAATGTTTATTGGCTGAAATTTCACTCGCCTCCAAAAAACTTTGACAATGTGCCTGGTTGTTGTTGACATGGAAAGCTATGCTGTAACTAGAGAAATTGTTCTGTTGGAGTCTCGACTGTAGTCTTTGAGATACCCTGAAGTTAGGGCTATAGCTGAGGCTCCCATATGCAGCAGACATTTAAAATGTATAATTTTTTTATATTTGACTAAGAATTCTAGGGCAGTATTATACATTCTTTGAACCTGTTAGTGTAACAAATGCCAACAGGAAATAAAGGCTGAAGGAACATTATCTGTTCTAGCACACTTCAGACTTAATTATATCTGTACAAAAATACTAAATTAACAAGAATTCAGTGGCTGCCTGTCTTTATCACTGTGCCATTCAGTACTGGGCAGCCTTTTTTGAAGGATGGCAAAAAAGGATCAATCCTCCTTTTCCTACTCCCTGAAGTGATTGTGCTTGATGACATAAATATGGCTGATGGAGTTTAGGCAGTTCATAATTTTTGATAGCAAGTCTTGGATATTGTATTCTGTAATGAACTCTATTCTGTTCTTGAATTTCTTCTGTTCATACATGCCTTTCCTGTGTTATTTAAGTGCTAGTCTGGACTTCAGACTTTTCATAAATAAAATATTATTTCTTGGTCTCCTAGAAACCCATTGTTACTTTATAGAAATAAAATGTGTTATCTGGAATTTCAAATTTATGACAATTGATTCCACATCAGTTAATCTTACTGTTTCAAAAAGGAAGTTGGTTAGTATCTCCTAATTTGCAATGTGCTTGCTTAGGTTAGGTTTTTGGTCTAAGTTAGGTTTTTAGAATTTTATCTGCTGTTTTGGATCACTTACTAGAGTTGAAGAAACATGGCCTTTCCCACAAGTCCTTCACAGTACACCTGTTACAGATGTACTTTTATTTGAAGACTTACCACTTTTTTTCTTACAGGTGTTTTTTTCTTCTTCTAGTAAAGTGAGATTTGTGATGCAGTTTGATTTCTTTACTATCTCCCCTTCTTTCTTCAACCCTTGTTTCCCAGACTGTCATAAGAATTCCTCTTGATGTCACTGATATAAATCTGTTCTCAAACATGTCGCCTGCTCACTTTTCCACTATTCAGGGAGAATAATGTTCTGGGGTGGCAGACACTTTAGCCAGGTGGGTAGGAGAGTCTCTGGTCTTGATGACTAGACTTTCTCAATTTACTGTAAATCAAGAATTTTTCTTCAAAACCTTATGGTTCCTGAATTAAATTTGACATCACACCTAGGAAATCAAGTATGTGGCCTTTAGTGATGGGTTAAGACCTCTCAGAAGGACTCTTCTCCTTAGCTGAGAACTAAGAGATCCACTAACCTGATTGTGTGCCTTCTAGGACAATGAAAAGGGAAACTTTCTGTGGTTGTGAAGGCATGTTCCAGAAGAATTTAAATGACACTATAGCTTTTTGCAAAGTATTCCTGAGATCTGCAGAAATTTATTCTATAGGATGTTGTTCATGAATCTGGAAGCCATACTGTCTCTAGGAGGCAGTTCTTGGTGAACTAGTGATGCTAGGATCCCTCTAGACACTCAGTGGTTTTTGAGGGAATACTTCCTGAATTCATGTGAGCTTAGTTCCGTTTACCTGTTCTTACAGATGCATTATTTTTGTGTATCTACCACATATATCCTCCCACTCAAGCCTGAGGAATTTCTAGAGATGCTGAGCTAGAGATGTCCTAATAGTGTAAGGCGTGCATTGCCCTTCTGCAGCAGCATGTATCTGTGCATGAGCATGAAGGGGATGTTTATATGGGCAGTAGTAAGGCAAAATGTACTCTGGCCTCATGTATATAGGCAGGGGTATACTGTCAATGTGGGTGCCTTTGCAGACCACTTTGTCTTGGGGAGCAGTTAACCTGTTCCTGCTCCCTTCTGTGTGTGCCTTTTCAAGAACATTTTCTAATGAGTTTATTTTATTACTTGCCCAGTTAATTCTGCTTGTATTTTCTATTGACAGATCTATGCTTGATAGTTAAATTGTAAATTTACTGTGTTGTTGGATCTTGCACTAATTTTTATTTCCAGGAAGATGAGGAAGCTGAAAATTCTGTGACTTTTGCCAAAGATAACAGCATGTAAGCAGTTTCATGTGCTGCATTTTCTGATATACATATACAAAGGTTTAATGTATTCAGTGCTCCTTTTGTTTAGTAGTTTCATAACAGCTGTTTGTGGTGTTGTGTTGTTAAGGTGCAGAGGGATCAACATTGATGTCATACTTTTCAAAAAACCAAATACAGGCACTGAAGCCAAAAATAACGTTCAGCATGTTAAGGGACTTGCAGTGTCCAGTGTTACAAAGTAATGAACTACAAGGAAAGCCAGATGAGTCCTGCAGTACGGAAGAACTGTTCGAATGGCTAGGTGCTGTCTTAAGTCAAGTTAGCTTGTAAGTATTTGAATTAATTTGATCTTTAAATACATTTTAAGTATGGAAAGCCACAATGTACTTTAAGGAAGAGTTAAGTAAGAATTAAGACAGACACACTTTTGTTAAGTGGGAAGTCTGTTATGCCCTTAAGCATTTGTTGTAAGTCTTGAATAATTTATCTGTGTTTTTAGGGGTACCCATGTGTACTGGTTTTGCTTGGGATACTTAAATTTCTTCACAGTAGCTGGTGTGGTGCTGTTTTGCATTTATAACCAAAATGGTGTTGATAACACAGGGCTGTTTTAGCTGTCGCTGAGCTGTGCAGCTGGGGGAAGGAAGCGTGGGAGATGTTCAGAGTTACAGTATTTGTCTTCCCAACTCAGACATGATGAAGCCCTGCTTTCCAGGAGATGGCTAAACAGCTGTCTGTAGATTGGGAAGTAGTAAATGAATTCCTTAACTTGCTTTCTTTTCACATGCAACTTTTGCTTTACCTATTGAATTGCCCTTAACCCATGCATCTTCTCACTTTTACCCTTCCAATCCCCCTCCACTTAAGGGAGGAATGAGTAAGCCATGGCTGTGTGGTGCTTAGGTGCTTACCAGGGTTAACCCACAGCACCATGACATCTTGTGTATATTAATTGATTGGCCATTAGTTGCTTCAGTATTTAGATGATATACATAGTAGATACTACTTCTTTGGTACAAGTTTTGATTGCTAAAACTTCCTGTAGAAGATTTAAAGTATATTTATTTTAGTGTTTTGGTTTTGTTTTGTTTTTTTTTTTCCAGAGACAACAAATCATCTAGTTTCGTATCAACCTATTGCTGTCCTCAGCCCAACACAATAGTGGAAAAAGCTTTTCTGTGTACCATCACAGGCTTCATAATTCCTGAGAAGATAATTCAGTTATTGGAGCAGCTGTGGTAAGGGTTGACAGAAGTACATTACTGAAACATTTGTACTCTTTTTAATTTTCTAAATAATTTTTAAATACTACTTTACAGTAGTATTGTTGGAGGTAAATAGCAAAATACACAAAATTAAGATTTTTTTTTTTTTTTTTTTAATTAGGAAATGAACTGGAAACTTAACATCGGTATAAAAAAAACAATAAACGATTTTGGGTACTTCGAATTTGAAAATGCCTGCCCTATATTCTAGTAATGATTTTGCTTTTTATCTTAATTTCTGAGAAACAGTGACTCTACTGAGCTCCTACATTTTTCAA
The DNA here is from genome assembly GCF_003259725.1 of Athene cunicularia. Taxonomy (NCBI): domain Eukaryota; kingdom Metazoa; phylum Chordata; class Aves; order Strigiformes; family Strigidae; genus Athene; species Athene cunicularia. The sequence continues at coordinate 61,981,162 of NW_020799095.1, forward strand.
ATTCTTCCTGTCTATAAAAATCAGATGCTCTCAGATATGTCTGACTTAGTATTTTTATCTACTGATGGAAAATATCATTGAAATCCCTTTATGATACCAAAAAGAGTATCACAAGATACTTCAAGGTTACTAAGGCATTGCGATAAACTAGAGTGAGTTTTTTGAATCAGGTGTTGTAACATAAGACGCTGGATAGTGATGAACGGGGTAGCTGTAGTTCTAATTCAGTACCTAAACTACATGATCCTAGTGTATCATGGATTGGTGTCATATTGTGTATTAGTGCAAATTCTGGAAGCTCCTTGCTCTCTGTGTGAGATGACACTTGAAGTGGCTGGTGGCTAATGATTATAGCACTGACTCATGACAATATTGCTGTTGCTTTATCTGCAGTTTGATTGCTACTCTGAGCAATTTTCAAGTTGTGTGCAGAAGCCTCCCTGGGCTAGGGTTGGAACACATATCTGCTTGGCTTTTATTCTCTACTGTCATGGTTTAAACCTGACTAGCAACCAAACACCATGCAGCCACTTGCTTACCTTTTCCCACCCTAGAGTAAGGATAAGGAGACTCATAGGTTGAGACAAAAACAATTTAGTAATTTAAATAAAAATTTAAATACTACCAATAATAGAACATACAAATGAGAAATGCACAGTGTGATTGCTCACCATCTGCTGATCAATGCCCAGCTCATTCCCGGCTAGTGATCACAGAGAAGAGAGAATCCTGAAACCACAATCCTGGAAGCAAGAGTGAGCTTCCTGATCAACCCTCATCTATATACCGAGCATGATGTTGTATGGCGTGGAATATTTCACTGGCCAGTTTGTGTCCGTTGCTCTGGCTGTGATCCCTCACAGTTTCTTGTGCACCTGTGTACTATCAGGACATGGAAAGTTGAAAAGTCCTTGATTTCTTAGTAACAACTAAAAACATCAGTGTATTATCAACATTCTTCTCATATCAAATCCCACACCAATCCAAAACACAGCACTGTTCTAGCTACTAAGAATGGGGGAAAAAATTATCTTTATTCCAGCCAAAACCAGGACATCTAGTTACAGCCAGACATTATCTGCTGCTCTTGATTATTTGTAATCCACTTTCTTTCTGGTGGTAAAAGTATTTGTGTCAAGCATAGCCTGACTATGTTTCTTCCTCCAATGTCTTTTTTTGCCCTGATAACAGCTGTTCTCAGTAAATTTTCTATTTTCTGAAAGACAATGCATGTTGTAGGGAATTCAGAGCAACTACTTTACAATTTAGAACTTTTTCTAATTGCTGTAACTTGCAGGTTGACCATGTCTAAAAGTATGGTAAGAATAATCAAGAGCCAATCTTATTTCATTTCCTAATGTCTTCTGATGGAATATTTTCTTTTGAATTTATTATGTAGTAAAGTAGGTTTCTTTAAACTGTTAATTACAGATTTTCAGTAAAGTGCCTGTGTCTTTGAGTTTTATTTTTTTACTTTATATTGTATACTTGAAGATGCTATTTCATTTTAATTATTGATTACCTTGTCTTCTTCCTTGCAGTTCCTACTTTGATGAACCAAAACTGGCATATTGGCTGACCTTAACTGTGCATGGCTTTGCAGACAGCCCTGTTTCCTGGAGAGAAAGTGAACATGGTTTCCACAAGGGAGGAGAGAACTTGTACAACTTTGTCATTTTTAGAAATCTGGACTACTGGCTTCAGATGGCTGTGGGAACTAATGATGACTGTCCTCCATAAAGCTACATCTACAGCAGTTTTCTTGTAATTCCATGTTACTGTATAGACACCTAATAAGATAGGTTTTATAAAAATAATTAGGTAACAAGTTAAGTACTAAGAGGCTGTATATGTTTCTCCATTATTAATAGCCCTTAAAGGATGACCTACAATGGAAGGAATGGATTTTTGTTTCTTCACTGTCATACAGTGCCTTCTGAAAGACTTCACAGTTCTAGCTTTAATAAAAGATAAGGGTTTGAGAGTTCAAGTTCTCAGGAATTGACTGCAGGTGGCTTCCTCTTACCCAGGAGTAATTTTGGAATTTGAAAGTTAGTTTTACAGATTGCTAGCTAAAATATTTGGGAGGAAAGCTCATTTTAGGATTTAGTGTTTTCTTTCTTTACATTAAAGATCTCTAAACCCTTCAAATTCATGTTTAAGACATTTCAACTTGCATGCTGGTGAATAAAAAAACCCAGATGTGTTCTCCATAATTTGGTGGGGGGAGGAGAAAAAAGGTGAGGAGAAGGAGGTATGTGACAGTGGGAGGAGCACTCATTAAACACACCAAAAGTAAACGTTTACTGACCTGTTTTTTGGATTTCACAGATCACAGTTGGTTATCGGAAAGAAGTTGATTTTTACCAGTGATGCAAAACGCTGCTGCTTGCTTTCCTAATTGACCTACACACACACACTCACACCCTGACCACTGCCAAATCTCTACTTTTAAAAGTAGCTTGTGGTTCTTCCTTACGGGACAACTCATGGAGCTAAGATTTCACTGTCACAGTACTGCATACACATTTGTGGGAAGAATGCTGTGGATTACGTTCAAACAATGCAATTGAACTGAAGCACGTTTCATTAACAGTAAGCAATAATGCTGAGAGCGTAGGCAGCTATAAAGAATCCAGGTTAACTCCTGTTGAAATCCATGAAAGGTTGGATGGTGGTTTAGGGGTGTGAGTAATAGGGGTTATTTGGTTTTTGTTTTATGGAGTGGGTATGTATCATTAAAGTACATACCAATGCAGTGCTAAAATGGGAGTTGTTCACTTGATGAAGCAAGAGCTTGGTAATAGAAGTTAGGGCATAGCTGTAGTAGAAACATCAAGATCTCTTGTCAGGGTGAGTGACACAGAAAAGCAGAAGGACCATGGGAAGCAGTTGAGCTTTCTTTTTATCTCTTTATTAGCTCTCTTCAGTGAGGAGAATCATCCTGGATGGTGCTTGTCATACACCTCCATTAAACATAACCCCTTCTGCTCAAGTTTTGCTACACGTTTCACAGTCACGACTCTGATGAATATCAAACACCTTTCCAAATCAAGTTGTTTTTCAAAACTATCTTGCTATGAGATGTTTCTAGTAGGTTACTGGGAGCAGAAGTGCCACCTTGTCACAGGTGCAGACAGACTCACATGATCAGAAATTGAATGGATGAGTCTGGGGGAGTTATTGACACTTGACTAGTAACTATTTACATGGCTGGCTCAAACATTTTTTCATTACTTTGCATTGGTGCAAACTATTACTATGCCTCAGTTCTTGGCTAAAGTCTCCGTTTGAAAGTGTCTGTTGAAGGATTATGCCATGTGTCAACTTCACAAAAGACACTAGTAACCAGAAGTGTCTTCCTTTTTCCTCTTGATCAGAAGGTCTCTTAAAAGCTTGGGCTTTCCTGGAAGTTATACCTACAGCAGAACTTCTAATACAGAGTTAAAAATCTATGAAAAGTTGCATGAAGTGTGTAGGTGTTTCAGTGAATGTGCTCATCTTTCTGTCGGATTCTCATAAAGCTTTTTCTCTGACAATGTGTATAACATGCAAACAAACAAGTGGAATGTATACTGCTTCAGGGGAAGAAACCCCAAACATCCAAAAAGAAGAATCTTGTATTGGTGTTCTCATTTCTCATCTTAATTGAGAGAAAGGAGTGAAGTCTTATGCATATGCTTCCTAATAGTCCCAGCAGGAGTGCAGCAGCTATAAGGACTTGGCTCTGAAATTGGAGCGGTAGGACCAGGTGAAGTGATTTTTCTAATTGGCACCTGGTTTCAGAGCACCTTGGAATCACTGAAGTAGCTTTGCTGAGACAATTCTGGGAGGCAAACTGTGAAGAAGGCATTTCAGCTCTTAACAGTTCTCCTCAGCATGTGAGTATTAAGGTTAATCTTTCATGCTTATCTAGGGAAATCTCATCAGATTGGTCAACAGTTCCCTTTGCCTCCTGTCTACATAGGCAATGGACTAAATGTTTCTCAAAGCCCAGTGTAGGCAGCATTTGGCTATGCTGCTTCCTACAATCCTTAGTTGTCTTCTGGGAGTTGTTTCAAATGGCTTTTCCATCTAAGGAAGGGATTAAAATACTGTCTCTGAATCCTGAATTTGAGCTGCTGAGTTGGTTTCTAGCTTTTCTTTGTTTTCTTTAAAGAAACCTGTATCATTGAGAAATTTGTGCTGTTAATAGTCACTGCAGTTGTTCTACTCTTAGACTCTGTGAGATGATGCTGCATTAACCAGATCCGTTCTTTCCTAGCAAGGTCCAAGGCTATGCCTGCCTCTTAGGAGATGGGATTTGCTGTGCTTGCTGCGCTTTGTACCTGCACAGAAGAGAAACTCTGGGGTGGAAATGACTTCTTACCACCTGCAAAAAACTGTGACCTGAGGGAAGATTTTACTGGGATGAGGGACAGCAGCCTCTGTTAACCTACTGTCTGTAAGGACAGACTACTGTCCCCAGGAGACTCCCAAGCATGGGGAGACCTTGCTGAGAAAAGGAACAGGAAGGTATTGCTCACATGCTTGGCAAACAGGTGAGGAGGGAAGATCTGAGACTGGGCCAGGTGGGCAGTAATTCAAGGAAGAATTGGTAGGGCACATGAGAGGGAGATAGAAGTTTTTGCCTGAGAATGAAAGATGGCTGCTGGTGGTGGTCTTGCCCTTTGTGCCTGCCTGTGAGAGAGGATAGGAAAATGCAAAAGGTTCCCGAGAGCTGCAAAAGTAATGGGGAGCAGCTGTGCACCAGCTGCTTCAGAGATCAAAGGAGTGAGTGCTTACTAAGAAATTTTGCCTCTGGGGAGTGTTTTATCTAGCATGGGGAAAGAGAGCCAAATATTTGAATGCAGAGACAAGCCTGGGGTAAGATGGTTGTGTGAGGAGTAGAGGTTTTTGTTGTCTTGGTATGTGGACAGACTACTAAGATAGTCTTTGAGAGCTAGGGAGCTGCTCTGCTTTAACTTCAACCCTTCTACTGAGCTCTGCATTCCTGCCTCTGCTGGTGGAAGGAAAGGGAATTGTTTTGAGAGGTTACTGGGGTGTAGAAGAACCGCCTGGTAATGGGCTGCAAAGATGATGTGCTTTTCCAGCCACATGTTTGAGTAAGTGGTTATGTGTATTCAGAAATCGGTGGGTGTGGAACAAATAGAGAACAAACTTTCATGTTGACAAAGGGGAGATAAAAGCTGAGGCAGTTGGATAGTGTGTGTTATGCAAAATCACTAAATAGAGCATATTTGCCTTTTTTGGTTTGCAAATGCTGACTGAGTCAGGAACCTGCCTGGAGAAATAAAGGTTTGTGTATCATAATAGGAAGAATGGGAGCTTAACTGTGGTGGTAGTGTTTTGTGTGAGGAAGGGAGTATTAGCACTGGGGATTCTTGAGAAAGTTAAGAGGTGAGGATGAGAAAAAAAAATTTCAGATTCTAGAGATGCTCCCTCCCTTGCAGAAGGAAAGCAGTAAGATTTGACACAGTTTAGATCTGAGGAATGACGGAGAGACAACAATAAGTGCTAATCTAAGGCTCCTTGAAAGGGAGGTGATAGGGTTTAATGGAAGCAGCTTTGTTTTGGCTGCGTCCTGCTTGTCATTTACTGGAGAATATCCATTTTGGAGAGACTAGCCAAGATGTAAAGTTGGATGTCTGGAAAAAAGCCAGCAAGAAAACAGGTTCATTCGTCATCAGCCTGGGGATTGCATAGCAATCGTGGGAGTGAGGGAGATTGCTCAAAGATGGGCTATAAAGTTTTTGTTGGAAATAGTTTGTGGGCTTTTATTATCCCTTGCTACAGGCTGCCTCATCTTGGTTTATCTGTAAGGTTTCTGAGGGTGTTATAGAAACACCAAAGATTTTTAACTGTCTTGAGCTAGGTTGGGTGATGTTGATACTGCTGTTAATTGCAATTAGCAGTTGGGCTGTTCACCCAGTGCTGCAGAGCTGTTGCAGAGTTTTGCACGTGTAGAGATCTCGCCTGCTACAACTACTGCAAAAACAAATGGTAAGGCAGACAAAGGGTAAAAAGGAAAACAGAAGGTTAGAGGGGTATTTCTTTTCCCCCTCTCATGGGAGGTGCATAGCAAATCAGTGGCTGATCTGGGATTAGAGTGAAGGCTTTTCGTAGCTAGTCCAGTACTCCAGCTGCTAGGTTATAGTTCTTCCGATGCTGTTAATTAAAGATTAGTGCATTCAATTCACTCTGTCTTTAGCATTTCTTTATGTGGTAGCTATACTGGAACTTGCTTGAACTGTTTCTCTTAATCATTTTCAGTCACAGAATAGAGCTTAAAGAGCAAAACTGGAGACTAATTCAATTAGTGGGCTGCTAAATAACCACCTGAATATTAACAAGAATTTCAGAAATATGTACTAGAAACGAAGGCATGTCTTAAAAAAGTGTCCTCTGTTTTCATCCTTGGAAGTAGCTTCCAGCACCACTTAAAATTCCTTGTTTTAATGCAGCCTTATACAGGAGCTAAAATGAGAGCAGTGTTCAGCTTTCCAGAGAGCAAGGTGCAGGGTGCCTTGGTGGTGCAAGTTTCTTTTAGCTGGCTTTATTAGAACAATTTAGTGGGCTTTATTTATTAGAATATGGGTATGTTTTACTTGGGGAATTGAAGAATATCCTAAGCAGTGGTATATCTTGTTCTGCCACCCCACTGTAAAATACAGGTAATCATTGATATTAGTAGTATTGTCATTAATATCTTAAGCCAGCTGCCTAGATTTGCTGTATACCAACAATCTTTCTCCATCATATGCCAGTAGGGTTGCTGAGAATGCGAAGGGACTAAGTTTTATTATGTGATTGCAGGTGAAAAATAACATGTTTATCGATTTATCGTGAAGACAGGTATTTCTAATCTTTGTCACTGTTGAAGTTTGTACCTTTGAGTGCTACCAGATCCATTGTTAAGGATATAGCTTAAGGCTCTGAGGGAAGTTAGTGCTATTACACTGCAAGTTTTTGTAGTGTGGCATGGGATAAAAGCCTTACTGAGCTAGGCATCACACTTCATTGGGGCAACACCGATTACAACTTACAAAGAGAGGTTTCTTCTTTGTTATTGAAGCAAATTACGAGTTTAAATGGTCAGCTTTTGCAGGGCAGGACAAAACCAAGCAGTGATATGTTGTTTCTTGAGCCTGTTTTTAGGTTAGATACTAAATCCAACTTTAGAGCTCCTGGTGTCAAAATAAGATGTTATAGCCGCATAAACTTACTTAAATGTGCTCAAATATTTTTGTAAGCTTTATGACAGTTGAGTATCATTTGTTTTCCCATAGTTGGCATAAATGGCATATCATGTATTTGGGGCTGATTTGACAGAAAAGTGGTTATGTGTTCCATATGTCACTGAAATTTGTACTACCGTACAGGATATCGTGACTCACATCTCATGTTAAATACTGTGGAATCTCAGTCTGAGACACGTGGAGCCTCTGTAGCTGCACTGATCTTAAAGGTCCGTAGGAGTAGCAGGCATTTAGCCATTCAGAGTAATGGATGCCTTGGCCAGATGATTGAAGGTATTTGTGTGACCAGCATGGGTTTGCAAGGTCTGCTTTTTGAGATCTAACCTGAGGGTGCCTACATAATTTTGAAGACTTGTAAAAGACTTTTGAAGATCTGTAAAAGCAGAGCATTGTGGTGCCTACTTGTAGGCGGTTAACTCCTCAATGGCATTAACAGCCTTCAGGCTGGATACCTGGTCCCATGAAACACGTTTATTCTTGTGCTGGGAACAGAGATCCAGAAAAGCCAGCATGCTGAGTAGTGAGTTACCTACACTAGCTGGTAGACAGTGTGAAGGACTACGGTGCATCTTCACATTCTAGCTCAGCCTGCTCTCATGGAAGTGGGGGTTTGGTTTTTGGTTGGGTTTCTTTTTTTGGCAGAGGGGGATGGGGGTGACCAGTTTCAGATAGAAAGGCAAGGTTGCCTGAAGAACTGTGATAGACATCTGGGTTTTACTTGTAGCTCTGATAACATATCAAGGATGACCTTCTACAAATAGCTTTGCAGTTCTGTGCTGCTCTGTCACTTTCCCATTCAATGCAACAGACTTAGATCTTTGTAAAGCACTCGGAGAGCCACAGGTTATCATTCAGTCTTCACAGGATTCACTTCAGAACCTAGAAATCAGCTCTTGCCCCATCTGTTTTCCTCCAAAGACCGCTGATCAGAGAGGGGTGGTTTTATCCAGGACTCCAGGGCAAAACAAGTCCTGTCTTTCCTCTACATGCCTGGAGGGTGATAGAAGTGAAGGAAGTGGTATGGGGTTTACTCTGCTTGAAACAAGTCTGTAATGTGCTGGAAAACGTGACTCCATTTAGTCAGCAGCATTACAGAGAACAGAAGGATGAAGGGGTAACTAAGGGTAACATGAAGCATTTGGGATATTTATAAAAATGTGAAATGGCTTTTCTTGGTAAAAGAATGGCTGTGCATCATTAAAGGCTACAAAAGCGAAGTGGGAAAATGCTTTCCAAATTAGGAGGAGAGCAGTCCTTAGCAGTTGCTAATCTATTTATGTTCCAGTCATGCTCAGAGTGTGGCTTTGAGGTCTGAAGCTCTTGTAATAGCCTGGAATATGTCACTCTGCAGCAAGATTCATTGTTCTGTTCTCCCCAAGAGGAAGGCTCAGATTTTTAGCTGTACGACTTCCCTTTCAGTCAGAGAAACATGGCTAAATTCCCATGTATTGTTTTGTTATAACACTATTAATTATGGCTTCCATTATAAGCATGTCAGTTCTATGTGATCTAGGCAGAAATTGATGTATTTGGTGCGAAGCAGCCAGAGCTTTATTTGGGGGATTATACATGAGGTTTAGAAGCCAGGTTTTGATCACTGTTGATAGAAGTCCCTTAAACTTTGCAAGAGCAGTAGGATGCTTGTTTGGTTCCCTGATTTCTCAAAGGGTCAGAGACTTAATTTTTTTCTTTCCTTTTTCTCAGCTTCTTGCTGCCAGGTTTCCTTTGCTATTCCCCAAGCAGTGCTCAAAACATTTAGACATTAAGCCCAATTAAATGAGTGAACTCAAAGCTTCATGCCTTGCATGAAGGTTTTAGAGGAGCAAGATTCATCGGGGATTGAACACAGTTTGAGAGCTGTGTAAGATGTGGCTTCAAAAGGGTCTCCAGCCCAACCTCACCCATGTTTGCATGGGAACCTCTCTCCTTTGTGCCTTCTCTTGAAAAGAAGTGAGTGCATTTTTAAACATTGAAGAATTCCTGTAGCTTCCTTTCAAGTCCCCACGGTATTGTTGGCCGTGGGAACCTCTCTGTATAGCTCCTATGGAACTGGGAGCTTGGAGCATAGCCATGACACTTCCATGTAAGAAATCACACATGCTCTATGCAAAACTCTTCACTGGTGTTGGTAGACTAGTGGGTAAGCCAATTTTTATTCTATAGATTTGTTTCTTTTGTGAACGACAATCTCCACTGACTTTTCCTCCTTGGGGGTTGTAAGTGGAGTTGCTGCTAAATTTCAACTAAATGTGATGATACTTTAGCTCCAGGTGCTCTTCTCCCTTCCCCTTCTTTAATGTATGGCTTGATCAAGTGAATTACATGCTGAGGACCTCTAAGGAGCTGTGAAGAAAGTATCTTCCTTCATGCCTGTCAGAAGGTAGGTCTGCCCCATCCAGGACTGCTTTGGTACTTTGTAATCTGGAGCAGTGTGTTTTTTCTTTTGTTACTCCAGTATTTGTGGGCTAGTTCAGAAAGTTCACACGCTCCCAGATTTACTGGCATCTGTTTCTAAAGTTGTTCACTGTGCTGAAACTGAGAAACCAGCCAGGGAGATGGGCTTTGCTGCAGGCAGGGGCCTGCTCAGTGTGCTGCTTGCCCAGCAGTTGCCACAGCCTGTGTAGATGAGCAAGCAGGATTTTCTTCCAGGGAATATAAACTGTGGAGTTCTTGGCCTCTGTTCTGGAAGAGTAGTCTGACAACTGTCATACAGGCAGAAAGCCCCCAGCACTGAGATCTCGCTCTCCTCTTTAACTCACAAATGGTATAGCTCTAAGATGGTGCTTCTTGTTAGGGGTTTTTTTCCCCCTCTCAGAGATCTGTCATTTCAAGAATACCTGCCATTTTCTGAAAGAACCCCAAAAGTGTGATTTGAAAAGTTAAGGGGTTGAAAAAAGTGGTACCATAGGACAGATGTTTGGCTGAAGCTTTTTCACTAGCATAGAAATTGCTTCATGAACCAGATTTTGTCCAAAATGTCACAGAATCATGTAGGTTGGAAAGGACCTTGAAGATCATCCAGTCCAACCATTAACCTAACACTGACACTTCCCAGCTACACCACATCCCTCAGCGCTATGTCTACCCGACTCTTAAACACCTCCAGGGATGGGGACTCCACCACCTCCCTGGGCAGCCCTTTCCATGCCTAACAGCCCATTCTGGAAAGAAATACTTCCTGACATCTAGTCTAAACCTTCCCTGCCACAACGTGAGCCCATTCCCTCTTGTCCTATCGCTTACTACTTGGTTAAAGAGACTCATCCCCAGCTCTCTGCAACCTCCTTTCAGGGAGCTGTAGAAGGTAATGAGGTCTCCCCTCAGCCTCCTCCAGACTAAACACCCCCAGTTCCCTCAGCTGCTCCCCGTACGACCTGTGCTCCAGACCCTGCACCAGCTCCGTTGCCCTTCTCTGGACACGCTCGAGTCATTCAATGTCCTTTTTGTAGTGAGGGGCCCAAAACTGAACACAGGAATCGAGGTGCAGCCTCACCAGTGCCGAGTACAGGGGTAAGATCCCTTCCCTGTCCTGCTGGCCACGCTATTGCTGACACAAGCCAGGATGCCATTGGCCTTCTTGGCCCCCTGGGCACACTGCTGGCTCCTGTTCAGCTAGCTGTCAGTCAACACCCCCAGGTCCCTCTGTCATAGGTGCTTGTCCCTGTAATTTGTGAAGACATGGTAGAAGCCCTGCAGGTTCTTAAGAAAGTGTGCCAGCTCATTGTTACTTCTCTAAAATTTACTAAAGTGCCCCCCTTCATTCCTCTGATTCAATTTCCACAAAAAAGCCAAAAATGGATAAGGAAGAAAACTAGAATTTAGAAATTGGTCTTGGACTGAGACTAAACATGAAAAACTTTGCCTTTGAACTTTCGGATAGCAATACAGAAGAAGATACAATATTTTACAAACGAGTTGAGGCTTTGATTTGTTTTTCTCCAAACTTGCTAAGAGTTTTGGGGGCAGAATAGACCAGAATGTGTTAAGATGGTTGATTTCAGTGCAAATAGAGAACTCCCAGGTTCTTCCATAGTGTCCTGAATTTAGTAAAAACATGTTTTCTTCTTCCTAATGAACAAATAGCTTAGTGTGCCAAATACCTCTAAGCATGTTTAGATTTATTCCATTCACACTCAAACAAGACACCGCCCTATTCTAAGAGATCTACAAATACCAGAATCTGTGCAAAAATCAAAAAACTGATCAGCATTGTAACAAACCCTCTTGGTTTCATGCCCTTGTGCAAGTATGGCAAGAAAAAAAACCCTCTTGATAAATTGCCTATGAAAGGCATTTACATTTTTTTGTTAAACCATCATACTTGCATGCAGTTTATAACCAGCTACTGTTGTGAATGGCATCATCTGGTGATGGTGGCCACAAGAGCTGTCCTCTCATCATCTCTGAGCTGTTCTGTGTGACCCTGAGTGGGGGCATATTGGGTCAGGCTTGTCAAAGAATGCTGCTTCCATTTAGAAGCAAGGAGCAGCCTTCTTGTGGACTTAAGTTTTTTTGACTTCACTGATCTGTAGTGTGCTGGCTCTTTTTTTTAACTCCCACAGATGTTTCACTGTGTCCATAGACTGCAATTACTACAGTCAGTTTTATTACAGAGGGGATGAACTTGATTCCTGCTGTCTAAAACCTTCCTGCATGAGCTGTCTGGATGTTCTCAGTGAAGAATTCACTATCAGTAGTAGGGAATTTAGAGGGAAACAATGCAGCTTCTGACCACTTCACTGAGTTTGTAACAAGTTCTTATACTGAACGTGAAATGTTGTAGTTTGCTAGCAGCATTATGTCAAGTGCTGTACTAATGTATAAAAAGAGGCTATCTCTCTTCCAGTGCTTAAAAAAAAAAAAAAAAAAAAAAAAAAAAAAAAAAAAAAAAAAAAAAGTTGTGGAGAAAAGTGGTAAAGTTGCACAAAAGATTTTGCTGTTACTAGAATAGGGAGGCTGGAGGTAAGTGCTGTAGAGTGTTTTACCCAAGCTAATGCTTTTAAACTTGTTTGGTTGTTCTTAAGGTTCAGAAAGCTTGTCCTTGCCCCATGGTACTGTGGTTAGACAGGTTGCCTGTTGAATTGTGTCCCTGTAGCTGTTCTGAGGGTGTTATTGCCAGCAGAATAATGTGCTATTTACCAGGTTTTGGAGATATTAGGGAATTATGAAAGGGATCTGTCACTCCTTATTTTTTCCTTCTCTCCCAGTAGCATCAGGCTTGGTGATGGAAGAGGTTGGTACATGGAAAATCATGAGATAGTCTGTCAAGAACAGTAACGGTTTGACATAGTGAAAAAACAGTTTCAAGATACTGTAAAGGGCTAGGGGAAGCCTTCTGGGAAGGGAATCGAAGCCAACCAAAGAGAAGTCTGGACTATTAAATTAATTAGCCTGTCATGAGGTTTTTGAAAGCAAAGATGGAGCTCTATTAACATGTTGGCTTCATGGCTAGTGGGAACTGGCTGGAGCCTGTTCATCTGCATGTAGTTTTGGGATGAATTAAAGTCTTAAAGCCTGTGGGTTTTGTTGAAAAATGACATTTTGAAAGAGGCAAGTTGGCTGCTTGGAGTCAGAATCACAACGGAGCCAAAATAAGCTTCGTATTTCTTAACCCGCGTGTCACTGGGAGGTCCACATTATCCCAGACGATGTGCAAATGCACAAGGACTGAGCATTGTGAGCTGCCAGATTTTAGTGAGAGGGGGGAACAGGAAAATAAACTACAGTTGTCTGTTGTGTAAATACATGGCAGGTAAGACAAAGACTCAGTTATTCCAACCTGATAACATTTATGAGGAAAGGGAGAAGCCAGCTATAGAATGAGAAAAAGAGCTAGGGATGTGAGTAAACTGAAATCTCAGACTATGACTTCAGTGTTTGGCACAAGTCAGAAGAATAAATAAAGCACTGAGATGGTAGGGGGCAAGGAAGAGAGAAGTGTCAAGAGTAGCATAAACAGTGAGTCTCGAGCCAGCGTGCTGTGCATTGAGTTAGCAGGCATCAGGTTGGATTTGTGGGAAAGATGGGTAACAGCAAAAGAGCCTAAAGGGTTTGAATGAAGGCAACCAAAAGGGTGCTGTGCTCCAGTCCTTTTTGTACTCTGGTATGAATTGGATGTGGCTCCATGGGACTTCAAAGAGAAATACTGACATAATGCTAGGAGAGAAATAGGCTTTCTTTTTATTAGGAAAGATGTAGATTAGATAAAATTGTGATTTATATGATTCTGAGTATCTGGGGAGCAGGCATCAAAGGTTGAGAAACTACCAAATTAAAAAGGCCTCAAAAGAAACAGAACTTGATCCCAAGGGACTGCTTATTTTCTCTTGATACAAAATGATCACTAAGAAAGATAAACTTATTAAAATTAGATATTAAGTATAATTTTTGGCAGATTGTAGCTGACAATTCTCATGGCCTACTTCATGTATGTGTGAACAGGAGATTAGACTAAATGCTTTAGCATCTTTAACGCTGCATAGTAGCAGCTCTGGGGAGGTCAAGCTAGAAGGGTGCCAGGCTTCCTCTAGCACCCCTGTGTTTCTTTTACAGATATTGCTGACCTTTTCCGATGGCAAATGGTTTTATGTGTCCTTGTCAAAAGCTGTTATGAGCGTTGGTAAAGTTCTGCTTCAAGGTTGCAGTTGGATAAAGGCAACACAGCAGAGGGGCAAAGGGTGTTAAATATGTGGATGGATGCAGTACTGATCCGAAAGGCAAATAAGGATATAGTGCAGAGCCTTTGAGGGACTCCTGTTTCATGTGGCTCCTGCCCCTTCCATCAGTAAAGCTGAGGGACATAATTTTTTATAATTTTCTATTTCCATATGATTTGATCAGGGGATGCATAATTCCTGCTAAAGAAAGAAAACTATTATTTAGATCAATTCTTTCTAGACAGGAAAAGCCTGTGCAGGTCAAATAAGGGTACAAAATCATTGCACTGTTCCATCTTATGTTTAAAAAAATATTAATTTTTTTGTTTATAACAGAGGACATCAGGGAGGATGCCTGACATCTACCTCCAGAGTTCCTAGAATTGCTTGGGAAAATTTCCCCATCATATATAATCTTGGACCAAGAATCTTCAAAGCGAAGCTCCTGAAGCTGTGCCAGCAGGCCCTGTTTTGTAGTTTTATGAATGCTTCTGAACTTCACAAGTGTTGAATTCAGAAATTCTGCTGGAACAATGCTAGGTCAGTGTGACAAGGGGATAACATTGAGTTCAAAGTTGTCTTGATACAAAGATAATTGGGTGACTTGTTTGTAAAACATTTTTTTTTAAAAAAGAAAAGGTACTAAAAAAATGTGGTTAAAACTCTTATGATGGGCAAAAGCTTGTAAACATTGGTTAGGTTTTCCATGGAGAATATACATGTGAAAACTGCACATTATGCACTGTGTGCATACAATCAGCTGTTTATGTATTGCAAATATATAAGGGATTAAAAAAATTTAGATCTAAGCAATTTCCCACATGCTTTTAGTGACAGCTCTGTGTCTAAACCTTATGGTTACTGTCAGAAACATCAAACTTCACCGCTATCTTAGAGCATAGGTTTGTTTATTTACACAAATAAAAGTAGGGATGGGGGAAAATCTGTAGCTAAGATTTTTGAAAAGTTGGAGGTCATTTTGCTTTGCTCCAGGGTTGTGCACACTGCAATATGCTTGTCAGTTAAACTGGTTTAGGGTTGTTTACCCATTCTGGGCACCTAGCCAGCCTAACTTACAAAACTATAGTTATCATGATTGTTAGAGTAGTTCCACTACTTCTCTCAGATTTCTTTTGCCTTGCTTCTTTTCTTTTTCGAGGAAGTCTTAAATTTTTCTGTCAGTTCTGAGGAGACCCTAATTTTCCCCTTAGGGGTTCCCACAGAGATGCAGAGTTCCAGAGTCTCTCTGGCACTCTGACAAATGTAATCCTTCCAGAGGCAGCAACAAGCCAGCATGTTGCTCCTTGGGATCTTTGTAACATCTTTGTTGGTGACATGGACAGAGAGGAATAGAACGCACCCTCAGCAAGTTCTCTGACGACAGCAAGCTGTGTGGTGCAGTCAACACGCCTCCCCTCCAGCAGGAAGGGATGTGCCACCCAGAGGGACCTTGACAGGTTTGAGAGGTGGGCCCATGTGAATCTCTTGAAATTCAGCAAGGCCTAGTGCAAGGTCCTGCACATAAGTAGAGACAATCCCAGGCACAAATACAGGCTGGGGGATGGGTGGATGGAGAGCAGCCCTGTGGAGAAGGACTTGAGGGGGCTACTGGTGGATGGAAAACTGACTGAGCCAGCAATGTGTGCTTGCAGCCCAGAAAGCCAACAGTATCCTGGGCTGCATCAAGAGAAGTGTGGCCAGCAGGTCGAGGGAGGGGATTCTCCCCGCTCTACTCTGCTGTCGTGAGATCCCACCCGGAGTTGTGGCTGCCCCTCCCCGGCAGTGTTCAAGGCCAGGTTGGATGGGGCTTTGAGCAACCTGGTCTAGTGGGAGGTGTCTCTGCCCATGCCAGGGGGCTTGGAACTGGATGACCTTTAAGGTCCCTTCCAACCCAAACCATTCTATGATCAAATCCCTGCTGGTCTCAACCAGCAAAGCAAGTTCTTGCTGCTAGGAGACCCACAGTGTTCAGTTTTTTTTAATTTTATGGGTTAACACCGAATTTCTAAATATATGTCTAACTTGAAGGCTGAGAGGCCTTGGCATTTGTGGTGTTCCTCATTTATGGCCACACCATTTCTGTGGCAGTTGCCAGCAGTTGGTTGGTGAATACTTTTGAAGCATTTAGATGCCCCTCCACAAAACACAAATTGACAAGAAAGAACTGGCACCAGGTGCCACCCAGCAGCTTTTGGAGTGCAAGTGCTGTGAGGTGTTCCCATGATTTGAAGGCCCTCGGTTAACACAGTATTTACTGCACTGTTGCCTCTGGCCTTATAGTCTCCAGGAAGAATAAGCCACTGCTTCTCTCAGGCTCCTAGATAACTGCTTTCCAACTCTTCCCAGTCTGCTGCACTGGCTAGACATAGATGTGGATGGCTTTAGTTATCAGCAAGAGCATGCTGGAAGGTGCAGTTTCATCTTGCTGGTGTGATCTGGGATTGCAGCTTCCTTCATGAGAAAGCCTGCGAGGTGGTGATAGTGTGTGTTAATCTAGTGGGGAAACTGGGCAAGTCTGGAGTCTTAACAATGTTGTACTCTGCTGTTTTATCATCAGCGATTTGCAGGGTCAAGTATGGCAGCAGTCCAGGCATGGCGCATGGGTGACTTTGCACAGTTCTTTGAACACAGCTCCTGTTGTGCACGATAGGAAAAACAGATGTAAAAGATCCTTAATCTCATCTGTCATCCTTGCAGAGGAGCTGTGCCTCTCCTGATTTTCATGGAGATTCTGGGTGGGGTGCTCTGATTCTCCTTTGTCCCTGCAAGTGGTTTCAGTTTGTGATGAGGTGGTGGCCTGAGAGGGAAAATCCAGCGCTTATCTTGCTTGTGCCTTGCACTGCTGGGCTGCTGTGTCTTCAGTGATAAACACATTTCTGGGGAACGTGCTGTGGGTCCTTGCTGTTAGTGCTGATGCTCTTCTCAGGTTACACTTGTTCTTCATCAGATGAACTTAGAAGAGAACTGGGGACATCAGAGACAGGGAAATAATGATGGTATGTCAGGTTATTGTAGACTGCTGGCCAGAAATTTTCCATCAGGGAATTACCTGTATTCAAAACAACTTCCTGGGGTACAAAACTCTGCTGAGGATTTCTGAAGTCTTTGAATGTAAAGTCTGGGACTCTGTGCATGTCTTCTTCTAGACGCTGGCAAAATAACATTTATTTTCATCCAAGCAACCTCTCTCAGGAACTTCTGGACAATTTTTATATGGCTTATTTTTAAATTATTTTATATATATTAGTGTTACAGACTGCTGTGTTACTTGCTTATTTGGTTTTGAAAGTTCAGTAGTCAAAACCAATTTACTAGAGGGGGAATTGAAAAAGAGAGATCTTAAGTGACATGCTGAGAATCAACAATAACCGATTCAGTGGCAAAATTGCAGTTTTAATGCTCTGTGTCAAGAACTGTCTAGAGGCAGATATGCCACATCTCTTGTTCAGCAAGTTTTGCTCCCAAAGCATTAACTTGGTACATGTGCATTGGGTGGGTCTATCCTGCTATTAGGAAGTGTAGTGAGGAAACTGAATGGCATGTTAATACAGGTAACCAGAGATTTCCTGAAACTCCTCACATTTTCAGGTTTCGAGGTATCTCATTAATATCATTCTTGTGTGCTTACCATTTTTTTTTCATTGAAAACTGTATTTTGAACCAATTTTGTTTGTTTAATGTCTGTGAAAAATCCATCTGCTGAACCACAATATCTGAATCTGTAGCAAAATGTAAAAGAACTGAGTGCATGTGAAGAACTACTATTGCCCTCCTCTGAATGGTTGGTAGTGATGCTGGGGTGTATCCACTGTAGGGGAACCTGAACTGCAGACCTTGGGGCTGCAGCTTTTAAAGATTAAGTACAATAGTCTGTCTTCTTGTGCCAGGACCTTTCAGAAGTATCGGGGATCTGAATTATTTAAGTAATTATTCTACTTCAGAGCTGAGTTATGTAAGGTCTCTGAATTTCCTGCTTTACATCATTAGGACTAACAATTTGAAAAAAATCTTCTATTGAAGGCATCAGAAATAATTCTGCTGCCCCACAAAGTAACAACAATAACTTCAGATGCTTATGATTCTAGGGGAAAATAAATCTGTTTTCATGAGCTGAAATCGACTGTCCAAAATGTCTAAAAGATTGTGGAGTTGTTGCCCCTGGTTCCTCCATCAGACTGGCTGTTGTGGTTTATTTTGCTTCAAGAAAATTGATGTCAAGACCTGACTCTTTTTTTCTTTCTCTTCCCTTGGATGCATGGACATGTTTCATTTCTATCCAGAACACAAGTTTCTGTCAGCATGAATGAACAAGTAATTCCTTCAAAAACATTCAAAAAAGAAAGTGTGACTTCAATTATTTCTAGACACAATGTAATGCTGGTAATGCTGACTTCAGAAACACTTCTGTGGATGTTACAGCCCAGCTCTTGAGATCACAAAGTTAAGTTTGCAGACTCCTATTCTGATGTGACTGGTCTTGAGAAGCCTACCAAGAAGCAAGCAGAAAAACTGCTAGTGGACAAGGTGGCTTCCCTTCGCTTTCTTATTTTGATCTTCTTGATCCAAGGGCTCATCCAGTTTAAAAACTCTCAGCTTTGCATTGGTTTAATTTTGTTAAACGTTATTTAGCATCCAAAATAATTCTTCCAGCACATAATTTCAGGGTTTATCAGTTTCCAGCTTAAATACTCACCACTCCTTCTGAGCATAAAGCCTGTGAGGGTGGGGACGTGGTGGAAAGAAGAAAGGGAAGAAATATGGGGATGTGTCTGTCTTGACATTTGAACATGGAAAGAAAACAATGTTATTTTGTCATTTTTACTGTACATCACGTAGTGTAAGCATGATTTCTGTAGAAGTGCGTATATCGATTATCCCTGGCTTAGCAGGTAGTTTTAGGTTTGTTTTGTTTTAATAATACTGTCTGATTAAAGATCCCTGTCCAACTTGACGAGCTCAGTGAATTCCAAAAACATTGTATTTGTAAGGAGTAGCATCTGCGTTTCACAAAAGTTGCTAGTGGCAGCAGCGAGTTTACCTAGCACATGATTGGGGTGACTTTGAGGGTGGCCTCAGTTAGTGCTTTTCCTACTGAGACAGATGGTACTGTGAATTTAGTGAAAATTAATAAGGGGGGAGGCAGGGGAGACAAGCAAGACTTTGAAGATTGTTTATATTCTAGGTTTTGCCTAGCAATCAGAACATTTTGCAGGAGATGGAAGTGTAAAGGGTTATAATGAATAAGTCTTAGAAAGCAGCAGCTAGGAAATACTGTGTTTTTACAGCATTATGAGTTGACTTCTCACCCTTCAGTTATGTAGTTGCTCTATGCTGTGTGTTTAGTAAGTTATACCTGGAGGACATAGTAAATTTGGACCTAATGGATCACACTATATGCTATATTCTTAAGTAGTCCACGTGTTACATTTCAGTATGACTGCCAGATTACTGTTCAGATTGATTGATTGAGGCAGATCTTAGAAAAAAATGCAAAATTTCAAGGAGCTACTGAGGCCAAAGCAATGTTTCAGGTGATGTAAAAGCCATGTATTTGTTTTGCTTTCAGTATTGAAATCCTGTTTATCCTTGAAGAAACAAATGCATTTTTTTCTTTATGCTTTTTAACAGACAGGTAAAGGATGATCCTTTATCCTACCCCAAAACATGCAAGTTGGTTTGTATTTATCTTTGTTCTGGTTGATTTGGTATTATGCAGCACAAGATGTTGGGTTCTCAAAGACTAAAGCATGCAGTGTTGCTGAGCCTGCAGTTCTAGCCATAGAGGTTGTTTGGTGATGACTGGATAGTTGGAAAATGAATGCAAGTAGGGTTGGGTTTTTTTTTTCCACAGAATGGTAGAGGTTGGAAGGGATCTCTGGAGGCTATCTGGTCCAATCCCCCTGCTTGAGCAGGGCCCCCCAGAACCATGTGTGGACCCCTTGTGAGTATCTCCAAGGATGGAGACTTTAGTACCTCCCTGGGCAACCTGGGCCAACGCTCGGTTGTCCACACAGTATGAAAATGTTTCCTGTTGTTCAGAGGGAATCTCCTGTGTTCCAGTTTGTGCCATGGCCTCTGACCCTGTCACTGGGCACCAATGGAAAGAGCCTGGTTCTGTCGTCTTTGCACCTCCCTCCAGGTATTCATGTTCATTGATGAGATCGCCCCCAGCCCGCTATTCTCTGTGTTGTCCCTCCAGGAGATATCAGGGTGGTTGAAGTCCCCAACGAGGACCAGGGCCTGCAAACGTGAGGCCCGTAGCCAGCATGAGTTTAGGCATAGGTACTGGTCATGGGCTCTACACTTCTGTATGGAACAGGCGTATTATCCCTGGTGTTCTTGTCAATTGTATCTCTTCCAGCATTGAGGGTGATGAGTACTTTAAGGGAGGAAAAACTGCCATTCCTTTATTTCTTCCTGCAGCTCCTTTGATTTCTTACCTGCTGTTTCCTGGTTGTTTCTAATTCCCTTTATTTGTTGTATTTTTCCCTGTGTAGGAGGGATGAGGAGGAACAAAAGAACTCCATCACCATTTTATTTTTCTATGGCACTTCAAAATCTTTGCACAACAAACCATTCTTCATCCTGTGAGTACCTCACGAGGTAATTCTATGTGAGTTTTGTTTGTTAGTAAAGTCTGGTGCATGACTTAATCTGCCAGTCATGTCCCTCATGAGTAAGGAAAAAAAAAAATGCAGAGACCTGTGAGTGACGTATTTTCTAGAGAAGTCTCAGGGGCTGTATGAAACAGGACCCTGGTGATCTTGTTATACAGGGGCTCTCCTCTTGATATTTCCCTTGGAAAGGAAAATTCACCTGTGTACCATCTTCAGTATAACTGAGCTCCCATGCTGCATGACTTAAGGCTGCCAACTCTGCCTCTGCTACAGCTCTGTAAGACAGCTTGTGTGTTGACAGCTGCTGGCAGTTCCTTAGGATGGAAAAATCATATGGCAAACTAATTGAGTTGAGGTATCTCCTCCCTCCTGCTCTCTTCAGAAGCATACTTGTCATGTCCCAGATGCATATGAAGTGCCTCAGCTTCCACCAGCAAATCTCAGTAGAGTATAGGCTCCATTTGTTGAAGGAAGTCTCTCTTGTCCACTTGGCCAGAAATGTTTTGTTTGCTGCCTCATTCCCTAGGTGTTTGCAGTCCTATTTTATCCACTGTTGAGGTAAAGTATGAAATTTATCAGTGTAAAGAAGTTAAGCAGTTTATAGCTCAGCATTATGTGTTTTCTTATTAAGTATGCCTAACTTTAAGAAATGAATCTCACCTAAAATGATGATTTAATTCCCCTGAACCTTGTTTTCAGAGGATAGTGGTGGCATTCCTGAAGCAGAGAAGTATCTTTTAGCAATGTCAGGACTCACTGAAGGAAACTGCTTTAAATGCAGGATTCATGCAAATTAGGAAGTTTGAACACAGAAAAGACCTATAGGTGAGTTTAGATCTTCAGATTACCCCAAAGCACCTTTTTTTATAGATTACAAAGAGATAAAACCTTGCCCTGCTTTCTATTTTTA
Organism: Athene cunicularia; assembly: GCF_003259725.1. Classification (NCBI taxonomy): domain Eukaryota; kingdom Metazoa; phylum Chordata; class Aves; order Strigiformes; family Strigidae; genus Athene; species Athene cunicularia. The sequence goes on from NW_020799095.1 coordinate 62,002,604, forward strand.
CTCAAACTAGCCTATCAAGAAGGTGTGGTTAAGTGTACACAGGTGGCTTTCAGACAGTTCCAAGTACATTCAACCCATGGTGCTCTGGCACTGTTTCCTGACCCAGAGAAAAGTTCTCTTATTTTTGTCCAAAAATGAATGTGATGGAACTTCTGTGGGGAAATTATACCCTGTGGTCTGGCTGCAGTCCAGTTACCAATGCTTGTGATTTGTGGTTTGCTAGTTACCTATTTCCGGAGGAAAACTAGAACCTCAGAAAGACTCCTACACTGCATTATCAAGGCTCCTGCGCTACTTTTATGTGTTGGCACCAACACTGACAGTTGCCTTACAGTGTGTCTCTGCTCCATAAGGAATTGCACAGATTGTGTAGTACAGTGATGTGATCAAGATAGCAGACAGACTTGACAGGAGACCTCGGGGCCAAGACTGAGCAAGACTAGCCAAATTTTATATTTCAGTACCATTGTTCCTAATCCTACTAGCCACTGACTAGACTTCTGACACACAATGATGTTACAATTTGCTTTCATGTGTGAAGGAAGAAAAAAACAAGGACAATTTCTTTCCTTTTTTTTTTTTTTTTTTTTTAAAAAAGCCATCTGGAAGTTCTCTCAAGAGATACTGTTTCTGTTATTACATTGCATTGGGGTCCAATAATTCATGATGCTCCAAAATTGCCAGGTGAAAGTTGTTCACACATTAGTGTTAGAACCAATGTTGAAAAGCAATTTTAAAGTACCAACTGCTTCTGTGAGGCTGCCACTCCAAACAAGGTGCCTTAGAAGTAATGCTGCTCCTTGGGCCCAGCCAAACCTTTGTGGCTACAGTTGCATGCAATCAGCAGAGGTTTAAAGCTGGTGCGTCAGGTTAGTTTATCTATGCAGTACTGCAAGTTTGTGTAGAACAATACAGGAATCAACATTGAACCAGGATAGACAAAAAACTGTGTCTTCTGTGAAGAAAAGCCTTGAAAACACTAATTTTAAAATGTCTTGTCAGTTTTTTATGATCTCTCAGACCTTCTTGCTTGCTATTAGAATTGCTTGCTATTTTTCTGTCTTTGTTCTGTTACGGTTTTGCAAAGACTAGACTAGACTTGACTTTTCACACACATCAGAGGATATTTACGACCTATACATAAAAGAACTGGACAGTATTTTCCTGAAGAATCAGTATCCCTGTAGTCCAGTATATTGACAAAATATTTACATTATTTATGAATGAGATCATAGTTTGTTAAAAGCTTTTACTGTAAAGGTAGGGCAATTGCACAGTGACACTGACAGTGTATATGAATTGGTCTGAACTAAGGACTTTCCCATCAAGACAGAAATTTACATGGTCACAAACTTATTCATATCTTAATATGCAAATTGTAGGCAACACAAAAAATGATGTAGTTATTTTTCCAGTTGAACTGCCTGCACCTTCAACTGATTTAATTCTTCTAAACACCTCTAGATCCAGTCCTGTCACAGTGAAGTTTTCATGTTTAAGACAAGCATAAATAATCCTCCAGCTGAAATAAATGCAATCTATAGCCAAATGCTTCATACAGATGCCAGAAAAGGGACCTTCATATGAATTCAAGCTGAATTCCAAAAGGTTTAACATTACAGAACAGTAGGTAAGGTATTTTTCCTTCCAGCTAAGGTATTCACACTTCACCACAGCACTGTAGGGAAAATGACCTATTTTTAAGAGATTGCAATGAAACATTTACTTCAATGTTCTTTTAGGACTGTAACAAAATAATTAAGAGTAGAATGACTTCCTATATGTCATCTTCCCAATCTACTTCCTCTAAGAGAAAATTCTATACAGTTTACAATAAATTAATTTTCAGCTTTTCACTTGAAAGAAATTAAGATCTTATATTTTTAAGAAAATAAAACATAAATGTTGGAGTCTTTAATTTACAAGATTTGTTTAAGCAACCCTTACTTCAAAATCAGACCTGAAATGTCTCTGAAAAAGACAACTACATGAGAGCCACATTTAAAATGTGTTAAGAAATATTAGTTTTATTTAACCAGTTTTCACAGCTGAATATTTATTCTATAAAAACTTTACAGATTGTACAGTTTATATATAGTTCAAACTACTAGAACAAAAAAGTAGGTCCCACAGATGCAAAAATACTGTACCAATCCAAGGTAAAGGCAGATTTACACACTGTACAGCTCTCCACTGGGAAGGGGAGGTGGGTCAGTTCCAAGTAAAAACTTCAAAACTGTACAAAAATAAGGTTTGATTTCTTTTTCATTCTTCATAATACATTCAATAAGATTGCAAGCACAGATACCCAAGTATTAATAGGTATCTGCAGTCAGGAATCAATAACCACTCCTGAAAGGAATGCAAAATAGGTCTATTTACACAGGGCACTCTTTTACACCATACTGTATATAGTGTATATTTAAAATAATAAAAAAGCATAGACAAAGAACATTAAACATCTAATATAAGGTAGTTTTTTTTTTAAAGGAGTTTTTTTTACTTAAGTGTGCCAAAAGAATTTTAACTTATTAAATAATATATTCTAAGTGAACCTAAAATTTATGAACATAAAATGCATTTTTGGTGTAATACATCAATTAAACCAGCAAATAGGAAAAAAAAGAACCAAAACCCAAACTGTATATAAAGTAGTATTCTCACCCAGCAACAGAAGCACTTATGTAGTTATTTAAAAAAAAAAACAAAAAAACAACAACAAACCAACAAAAAAACCCAAACCCAGAGAGACTATTTTAAAACCCACTAAAACTAACTTATAACTTAGGATACTCATACATAAGATATTCAGTGATTCACTAATACTGCAAAACAAGCTCTTTTTTTTCCTCCTTTTTTTTACCTTTCATTCTTTCCATTTCCCTCCCACTTTCCCTCATTCCCCTTCCCCAAGAGACAGTGGTTTCTTCATGGTATCTGGGTAAGAATTAAACATCTTCTTGCCCTCTTCTTCCCACCCCTCTATACCTCCCCCCAAAAAAGGGACAGAGTGTTTTCTTAGCATTAAACCTGAGCACACTCTCTTTTGGGGGATGTGTGATTTAATCTCAGTAGGGTTTAGTTCCTCAAAATTCTAGAATGTTTCATTATACTTGAGGTATTTCAACCTTCTTCTGAGACAATGCCTTGCATCCTAGCTGACTCATTGGGCAGTGAAAGTAAGGGCTGGCTAATACCCGTTTCAATTCTGTATTCTAATGAAAAAGAAAAGCATTATTCCAGACTTCCCTGCCACACAGAAAATAATGCAACACCATTCACTTTTTAATCCATTCTCTATTTGATACAGTACTAGCCAAAGATAACAAAAACTAGAGCCTTTAAAGAGATGTTTGGTAGTGCACTCTATCATATTTTTTTTTAGCTAGTGTGTGTGTGTCTATGTACACACTGACACACATATTACATTATATATATATATAAAAGACATATATATGCACACACACACTTGTGCACACACACACTTGTGTATGTGTATATATATCTATAAGTAACAATCAGGGAGAAAGGAGTTTTGTTCAAATTTAAGTGATACAGTACTTTCAAACCCCTTGTCAATAAAAGGGGAGGGGGAGGGTCCACTCCTGTTCCCAAGCTGAGCAAGGGGTGAGTTTCTATAGGTTTTTTTAAATGGGCATTATTTTTTTTTGCCCTGATGTCCAAGAAATACAATTCCAGTGTCAATGGGCATCTCATCAGAACTCATCAATTTTCTTCTGCAGATACTTTAACATTGAGTCCATCCCTTGTGCTGAGCCCCAGATTTTCTTCAAAACTTCACACTCCTTTTCATTCGCTTGTTCCAAGTCCACCTTCATGATGTTACGTACTAAAGCTTTAGATTCTTCAAGTACCTAGGCCCAAAACCAAATGTGTTGGGTTAATATTACATGAGAAGGGAGCAGCACGTGCACTTGCCGGTTTATATGGATGCATCCCAAAGTTGATTATGAATTAAAGCTTATCAGTTCATGGACCTATTATGACCCTGAGAAACATTTCTCAGAGTCTCTCTTGTAGCATCACACAGAACTTCCTTTACCTTATACAGTGCAAGTGCACAAATATGTGGAAATAATGAAAAATCATAACTATGAATATATATCTCTATCTCTGTGGTTTTATACTGGTAACTAGAGAAAACTTCAACTCCATTTTGGTGAAGGCTAATCATAACACTGTTATCCAGATCTGCTCTCATAAGTAGGCAGACCTTTAATTTCTTGAGCATTTAAAATACTGAAAAATCTTGTTTGCTTTTCCAATTAGAAAACTATTAATCTGTTTCAAAATCCAAAATTTCTAATGCACAGAGCAGTTACTTTGTACTGCATCTCCTCTCATAAGAAAGCATCAAAAATACTGGTACTTCTAGCTATCTTGGGCAACTGCCAGTAGTGCCCACAACCACAAATGCACTAGTTGGTACTCATAAAACTGAGTACAAAGGCAAAGACTGGACTTATTTCCTTGCTAATTTAAATTACAGATTTCTGTGTTTCTGTGAATTTCTTAGGGCAGCTGTTTACACTGTTGCCTAGAAGTCAGACTTCTGCAAGTATGTTAAAACAAAAAACTACTGTGGAGTCTAATGCTATCTTAATGTTCTTAACCACAAGGTACTATGGCATATGATAAAGAAGAGTCAGATACAAACTTAAAAAAACATCCTCAAAACCCCAGAAAAAAAAGAGATACATATGACTGTGTTAAAAGACATTGCAACACTAGAATGTGGTATTTGTTTCATGAAAATGGTCTTTTTTAGAAGGGCATAATGATGTAGTCTAATCTAAATCATAAAAATGTATTGTAAGAAAATAAAGGAAACTTACAACTGAATTACATGTGACAAGTTCCTTAATTCGAACCATTACTTCTTGTGTGAACGTTCCTGGCCAAAACACTTGAGAGACGAGTCCTTTGGCACAAGCTTCCTGCGCAGTCAATTTCCTTCCACTGAACAACATTTCATTGGCCTGAAGGGATAAAAAGTTACTTCTGGTATGAAATGTAATGAGACAAAACTCATTAAAGGAAAAATGTTCAAAACAAATAAGGAAAATGCCTGCACTATTTGAAATAGTTTTACTATAGCTCTTTCTTTTATTAATTAAAAGTTGGAAAAGACTTGCCTGCAGATAGCTGGTCAGTGTTGTAGACTATGTTATGTCAGCAGTTATAAAAAGAGGGAGGTCTATGAAGAAGGGTTAAACATGAAAATGTCTTTTGTCATTTCCCATTCATGAATGTTCATTAGCTCTCCCTTTCTTGCAGTATTGCTGACTTGATTAACTGTGTATGTGGTAATACGTAATAATGCCTGGCAGATCTGTAAGCCAGCAACAAATACATCAGTTTGCCCTTTATAACAGTGTTAGCTGCAGCAATGAAGTCTTTGCTAAAAAGCTAAATTATCTGTAAATTATAAAGATAACCCAGTTTTGGCAGTAGATCTCCTGGGAACTGCCAGTCTTGGTAGAAAAGAACAGTTAAATATTTTCAATACTGAAAAACATTTGAGTTACAAAACGTTTGAAACCTAAATCTATGGTTTATTTTCAGCACTTTTCAAAAGCCTTCAGCAGTATTTCATTTTTGATGCAACACTTACAATAGCTGGATCATCTTAGAATTTGACCTCCAAAACCCACTGAAGCAAGCAGGATATATTGCAATTTCTGATCAAATTCACAGAAAAGAAACATTTCCATTTTATTGAGGAGTTCAGTATTGAACTGATAAATCCTTTCAAAAGCTGATTTAGCAAATTTTTTTTTTTAAAAAAGTATCTAAAATATTTCATACATAGTTTAATGGTATTATCAATACTAGATTCTATGCAATAAGGTGATCTCTGGTTCTGTATTCTTTTTGATTTGTAGTTATCATATACTTCACTATTTATCAGCTTTCCCATTAAAGCTTCATCCTACAACCATGTACACATGCTTTAATTCTACCTTTAGTGATATTTCTTATATAGTTAAAAATTTTTGTTTGCAGTAACATCTGCATGGAAGCAGCCAGTGAAGACAAAGAAATCAGAGTAATAGTCAACCTCAAAAAAACCCCAGCCCACAGTTTTACTGTTTCTTAATGGCTAACTTACATTGAAAATATGACAAAAGTGATAACTGGACTCTTGAACTATGGGAAATACAGCTGTTACAAAAACCCCAAACCTGACAGGTATAGCATTTCTGAGGTTTTTAATGTTTTCTAATACTGAAAATTTTGGTAATTATTACAGCAACTTTCAGTCAAGAATCTGAAGTTATGTAATTACCATAGACAACGTTCCTAGTGTTGCCATTTTACACATGAAGAAATTTGAAAACTCTGAGGTCTATTATTTACTCCTTTGTAATGAAATACAAAGTCTGGGTTCTGCTGGCAGCTTGGTTGCTGACTCCCAGTCCATTAGGCATGTAAAAAGAGATTGTTTCCTAGGATCTTTTACATAAAATTTATCATCAGCACATCTCTCAAATTACTATGGAAAGTTGTGATTCACAAATACTAGCTTTTAAAAAAAGCCTCGGACTGAAGGTACAGATTATATACCCCTACAGTTCTACCTTCTGTGAAAGCAAAATCAAATACACAAGGTTCATTAACCATCACAACTCCACCTTCTAATTTTCCAGATTATGTGTGAATAATACTAACCTGAAGCGCTATCCAAAATCAGTGATAATACACAACTTTGTCTAACACCAGGGATGATTTTCCTAAGGAGATATGGGAAAAAATTCTTCCCAAATAATTTTAAGAGATACATATTGTTTATATCAAAGATCAAAACATGAAGTCAATCTTACTGGCAGTTAGGAAAGTCAGCAATTTAAGTCAGCTGGTCAGGTCTACATATTCTTCACATGTATATTTGGTAACAAGTATAAAAATGAGTGCTAGAAAGCCACCTGTTTTTTTTCTAAAACTCAGTAGACACTGCTGAGTTCTGAACAAGAAAAACCACAAATGCTAACAGTGCAGTTATCTTATTTCTGCCAGCTGTAACACAGCATTAGCAGAAAACCTCACGTGAAGCAAGCACTCCCATCAATGTACTCAGCTGACAGGTTTTGAAGGGAAATGTTTTGCTCTGACATCTTCACTTTAAGTCTATACACACTGTATACGCTGGAGACCCACTGCTAAACAAGTTTTAATCATATAACCATACCTTGTATCTGCTGGGAAAAATCAAACACACTTGGTGGTTACTTCCCAAGAGCTATAATACAGCAATAGAAATGAAGAGGATAAAAATATTTCCTTACTAGAAAAGTCTCATTAACAACTCATTTTCTACTGAGTCTTTCTCCTTCCACAGAGGAATGGCACTGGGACATATCCTCTGCTCTCTCTTTCACAGGGAGTCCTTTGAGGCTCACAGGGGGGGCTTTCATGCCAGCCTCCAGGCATTAGCTGCCGTGGAGCCCTTCAGCTCTCTGCACTGTGATCAGGGGACAGGTGGTCTCTGTAACCCCCAAGACCCTAGCTGCGATGGGGACTGCAGGCACTAAGGAAATGGAAATCCCTCGTGACTGACAGAATACTGCGCAGCATGCTGGAGCCTGTCAGGAAACCCCGTGTGTGGAGTTGATCACACAGCTCCTGTGCTTTATACCCAGGACCAGAAAAACCAGCCCAAGGACTCCACAGCAGACACACAGTAACAGATCTCCCCAAAGAAATGTCACCTTAATCTCTATTACAGATTATTTTCAAAAGTCAAACACCAAGTTTAAGAATTCTTCTCAAATTCTTGACATTTCTAATACAGTATCAGTTTTGAATCCTAAGGTCTGGACTTCAGATTTCCTGTCATAATTAACTGTTGAACACATTCTGTGAAAACAGCCCCTCCATGACAGACCTGCTCACCAGTCATGACTGACCCAGTAGGGAAGATATTTCCAACAATCTTACAATTGAAGATTTTTACATAACTGCTGATAATAAAAAGAATGCACTGAATCTGACTTACAGGAGTTAAGGGCAGGTCTAACATTGCTGAATTAATACATTTGTAGCAAATTTTACGATGCATACAGAGATCTTAATTCTTTCTTTTGTATGATATTTTAATGTTTTTCCCCTGAATGTTTCCCATCTCATACCATCTTTTCTTTTTGCTGACTTCTCTCTCCCTTTTACAGATAGAAAGCATGCTACTTTATCAAAATTTTCAATATAGATTCTGAATATATTTCATGGAATTTGCTGCTTAAAGTCCAACCTTGTCCCATACAGCATTAACACTGCTATACTGCAGAGTGTCGAGGATAGTATGAAAACAGTGGACTTCCCCACCCCCACCTTACACTGAATATTATGGAATTGTTATCACAAAAAACCCTTTCAATTTAAATATTTATATTTAAAAATAATAGCATTCACAAACACACATGAAAAAGTATACTAGGGAAAAGCTGCTTGTGTTTTTTTGTACAACTTCTAAAAAACCAAAAAGTAACAACCACAAGTCTCTAAAGGATGGGTATGGATGGAATGGATGGATGAATGGATGGATGGCCAAATAAAAAGGGAAAGGAACAATCAGTACTTTGAAACATGCTAAGATATTAAAGATACTCTTATAACTGTTAATCTACATCAGTTACCTTTTCTCTTCTAATAACTAAATCCAGACATCACACAATTAGACATTAGATCTATTCAAACTGATGCTTTAAATGTACAGAAATCTGTATTTTTAAAATCAATAAATACCTGCAGGGAAAAATTTGCTTTTATAGTAAACAGTAATTTAGGAAAAACAGGTGTAGCTATAAGCCCTTGTTTCATACTGTTACTGTTCAAATTGGAGTGGGATGTAGGTCTAACAGTTTTCAAAGAACAGGATAAAAATAGTAAGCAATATGAAAATAATGTAGGTAAGAGATTTTTAAATAGCTTTTTGTTATCTTTCTTTCATCTAATTGGAAAGCAAGAAAAGGGATACTAAGTAACATGTGGCTTATGCTTTCACAACAATGCAAAGTGTTACCATTGTTTTTTTTCAATCCAGCAATACTGTAAATCAAGTGCAAGACTGAAAAAAAAAAATCCTTCACAAAGTTGATTTGCAGAGTCTTTCTTGGATAACACACTAGCATTAAACATCAGAGATCTACAGAGTAAGGAAGTTTGACAGGACTTCTCAAGAATGAGTGCATGGAAGCTGAATTACTTATTTTGCACACTAGGACAAGACTGCTCCTAGCTGGTGACCCAACACTCTTCGATGTAACGACACCGAGTGCAGACCAGCCCGTTCTCTGCTGCGCTCTGATGCTGTGTTGAGCGCAAGACACAGGTGGCTGGTCCTCACGAGGCATCAGCAGGAAAGGTGCGTCCTGGAACACAGGACATAACCCTTCTGCCACCGTCAGGGTTAAGGGTTCCCGTGATGTGGGATTAGGTCCTGTGCCTGCTTTGTGTTCTGTGCATGCAGGTGAAGACTAGGTTGTAACAGCACAGAGCAGAGAAGCTATAAATACTGATTTCTCATGAAAGGTTTTCATGAGATTAAGAAAAAATAAAGAAGAGACAACACGGCAAAGGTAAGAAGTCTTGAAATCACTCTGGATAAATTATCACAGCTGCATTGTGAAGCTGTCAGCCCCTACCCTGCAAACTACTTACAGAAGCCAGGCCCATTATCCGGGGGAATGTAAGGGATGAACATCCATCTGGACTTTGTCCAAAAGTAGTGTATGGTGTCTGAAACCAAGCCTTCTCGTTAGCCCAAACCACGTCACACAGAGGCAATATAGATGCTCCAAGTCCAATGGCTGGGCCATTTACTGCTACAATGATAGGCTTCTTAAACTGAATAAAAGTATTCACAAAATTCCTGAAGAGAAACAGAAACATGCACTCACTACATGTAGAGAAAAAGAGTAAAATTACCATCCCTTGAAAACTCAGTAATAAATCATCACTTTTCAAAACCAACCTGATAACCTGCTACCATGAGGTGGTTAGCTTGGTGGGTGAGGGGAGAGCAGTGGATATTGTCTGCCTGGACTTCAGAGTGAGGCTTTCAGCACTGTCTCCCGTAAGACCCAGATACAAGCTGTTGATGTATGAGCTGGATGAGCAGACAGTGAGGTGGACTGAAAAATGTCTGAATGGCTGGCCCAGAGGGTGGTGGCACAAAGTCTAGCTGGAGGCCAGTAATTGGTGTTGCACACCAGGGGACAGCACTGGATGGTTCAACAGCTTCATTCATGATCTGGGTGATGGCGCAGAGCATACCCTCAGCAAGTTTGCTGATGATACAAAATTGGGCTGATAGGCCAGGTCGTGCTGCCATCCAAAGGGACCTCGACAGGCTGGAGAAATGGGCTTACAGGAACCTCATGAAGTTCAACAAGGGGAAGTGCAAAGTCCTGCACCCAGGGAAGGCCAACCCCAGGCACCAATGTATGGCCAGGCTCTTCTCAGGGGTGCCCAGAGGCAGGGGCACAAACTGAAACACAGGAGGTTCCCTCTGAACATCAGGAAACACTTTCCTACTGTCAGGGTGACCGAACAGGCAGCTGGCAAGGTGGTGGACTGTCCATCCTTGGAGATATTGAAAAACCCTGCCTGGACATGGTCCTAGGCAACCTGCTCTAGGTGACTCTGCTTGAGCAGGGGCAGGTTGCACAAGATGAGTTCCGAAGGTCCCTTCCAACCTCAATCCTTCTCTGATTCTATGAAATCTGAGCATTTCTCCCAGCCTAACAAACCACAGTAGTTGGGCAGGTGCAAATTTAACATCCCTCCTACAAGCACCAGTTGATCCAGCGCTTGTGGTATATTCACATGCCTCACAGCCGCCTCAGATGAGGCTGTGGTCATACCTCACCTCTGGGCAAAAACACGGTTACAGCCCTGCTTGGTCTTCACTGTGTTTACATGATACTGATATAAGGTATCTCTCTATATTTTTAAGTGAAGGTATAAGATATATAAGTGAAGATGGGCAAAGCATTAATGAGCTTCCTTAAGGAGTACTTCTGGATTTCTGGGAGACAGCTTTTCTTAATACATCAATCTGCCTTTTTAAATTATGAACAAAACATAAAATAGTAGAGCTCTACTATCACATATCACACACCTGTAAACCTCCCCTCCTCATCTCCCTCTCCAGATTGGGCATAATACTATGAGTGCTACGCTATTAAGTTAGAAATGCATATTGTCAGCCTCATTATCAACACAAAATGACGATTCATTCCAGTACCCACAAAGCACGAATGCATGCTTCTCTGTTCTCAAACAGTAACTGTCTTCAAGAGCTTCTTAGGAAGTAAACATGTATATATGTACATGTGTCTGTACACACGCATTAGACCAAGTAGAGACTTCTAAAACCTCAAAGTTGAGGTGTGGACATTTCTCAGGTAATAGCTACACCTACAATGAAGAAGTTGTCTGTATTTACCTCAAGTACATGACAAATTCTGATTAGAATACAATGTACAACATACAGTTGTCAGCACGTGTAAAGCACTCCTTTCCTCTGAATGACAGACGATTTCTCATTTCAGTATTAGATGCTGAAATATGGGAATTTTTATAAAAATTTTTGAAAAGAGGGATTTAGGGAAAATTTTAAAGTTTGGTCTTTATCTGCATTACATGTTTTTGTATTTCTGCAAAACAGGACATTTTTACTATATTGCATCCATCACTAAAGGTTATCCTGCTGCTTCTTAACTACTTCTAATGAACTGAAGTAGATGAATACAAAAAAAATTCCTGGAACTATCTTATGCAAGTTGTCATACAAACATCCAATTCAGAGGCTTAAGATAATTTTAATCATGTCTGAATATTCGAGAGAGGACCATCTCTAGCATATATATGAAAAATACCACTATTATATTTGAAGGGGGTGCTCGTAGGTGTTTTAAGTTACCTTCATCCATGAATAATGGGGGAAAAAAAAAATCAGGCTTCTGGAAGGGCCTGAATTAAACTCGTGACAGAAGTTCAGCATTAAGAGCCTTCGTTCCCTGGCCATGCCTAAAAAGCAATTCTTACATGGAATGATTGAAAAATTGTCTTTGAAAAAAACCCCAACCTATTATCATCTCTACGAGCCAACTGTGCCTCTAATGAAACAGGCGTTACATGTTTCAAGGCCTTTTTTTAGGGACATGAATATTGATGATGACAGCAGAACCTAAGTTGCTGAAAGAATATAGATACTCTGGAAGCATACAAGAGGTGTAATCCAAGAGCCCAGGCCCTCAAAACAAGTGTTCAAATTATAAGGTACTTGTTTGTATTGTTAAAGCATGTCTTTAAGTTCTATACTTTTTTCCATATATATTCTAGTTTGCAGTAGTTCAGCTCATTTTGTTTAAATGTTAGAGGTTTGGTACCTAGCATTGGGATGATGTTCACTAGTATCAATCTACTTCTCTAAAATATCCACCATTCCACTGCTCTGAATGTAATAAGTTACTTCTTCAATGCACATCTTGTGTGTGTTAAATTTTGTTTCCTGAAGCCCTACGGTTGTTCAAATTTTTTAAAATTGGTTTTGACTGGAGGAGTATTAGCATGCCACCAGTTTTCATGGTTAAATTTTAGCAGTAAAAATAGTGACGCATAGAAGAGAGGGAGTATAAAGAAGTGCTGCACACTATATCGCATAACAGGTGAATGTCTGAGATCGTGCTGGATTAGAGGCTTTTGAAATAAAAAAAAGATAAAACAAGCCAGACTACATGATGAAGAATACCTACTCAGATGACTGAAGATAATCTTACATACCTAATAGCTTCTGCCATCTTAGTGCTTTCCTTTTTTCTATCATCTGTTAAACGTCGTATAAAATAAATAAAATCAAGACCACAGCAGAAAATGCTACCAACTGCACTGAACAGCACAAGTTTACTGTCATCTGCAGCTGCTGTGTTCAGTGCACTTTGGACTTCCTTCATTACCTGAAAAAAAAATAAATTCATTAGAATCTCTTTATTCCATCATTAAAAAGTAGCATACTGCTCTCTTCCCCTCCTCCCCACAGGAGATCTTTACCATCTTTAATTCTTCCTTAGGATCCACTCAACCATCGCATTAGAAGAGGTACTTTTTTTCATTATGCAGTGAAAATTCTAAGTATTAAAGGCTTTGCATTTCAAAACTGTAACTAGACTAAGATAATTAAATCATTAAGAAAAGATCTATTAGATGTTATCTGCAACTAAAGCACTCACTCAGCATTTCTGTGATTTGGACAGCAGATGGCACATGCAACCAGTTCAGAAAAAAAAGAACCTTAATTCCGGCTAAAGCTTGTTTCAAGTTGCACTTCATAAATCGCCACATCTTATCTACATCTCCATGTTCAGATAACATAGTTCTTAAGCTCAACTGAACTACACTTGAAGTCAGCTATATGTGTAACATCTTGCAAGCAACAACCTGAAACTTGTTTTGCATATGTTTGTGCCTGAATAACAGGCATAAATGAGGCAAGAACTTAAGAATTCCTCCAGCACCCTCCCCCCT
>NW_020799095.1:62016201-62034275 GCF_003259725.1 Athene cunicularia
CCCCCCAATCAGAAGTGTTCTGACCTCTGGGTTTAGTGAATTATTTTCAGATGATTTTGTTGATAGCAAAATGTGTGTGAATCCATCTTGTTTCCTGACAACAATGTCTCTGTACCGGTATGCACTCTCCGTTTGTCTCACGCTGAAACGTAGCCTTTTATCAAAAGGCTGATCTCTCCTGTCATCAATAAACCTTCGTTTGCTGGCTGTCACTCCTGTTACAGATGTCTGTATGTTGGTTGTACCATTGGCTGCTAATGCTTCCATAAAGGTGGATGTACCTGGAAATATTTTAAACAATAACATTCTATTAATTACATTTTATTAGCTCAGCAGTTTCAAAAATCCCTATTAGCATGAAGACATGCTAGTCATATTAAGAACACACAGTAAATAGGAAATTCAGTCCCCTGGAAGTTACTGAAATGTTACACAAATAGACACTGTGCACAGAACAAAATTAAAGTGACAAAGGGATCCATGAAATTCATTTTACAGTTGTGAGAAAATACATTTTAAACAAGCCAAACTGACCAATCATCATATATTTTTAGGAGAGAAAGGTTTATTTAACTTTCCTAATGGCAATGCACTTCAGTAAGTTAATGCCCTTTCTCCCTTTCCAACATCTTAAAGTTGTCTAACAGCATCAAGATTGCAAAGAGAAAGCAGAAGCCTTTTGTTTCAAACGCCACGAGAAATTAATATACTGAAGAAAACGACACTTAGAATAAGCCAAATAAAGAATTTGATTGACAAGATCATATAAAGCATAACAGTCTTTAAGGGAAAATGGAAATGAAGAAATACAGACTATAATTCTGTGAGAGGGGAAACAAGACTCATGCAGTGATGGATATTTTAATGAATTCATAGACAATGAGATATTTCTCAAGTCTAAACAATTTTTGCTATTAGAACTGGCAAATAGAGCATTATGTGTTTCTGGTCTTGTTCCCAGTCACTTAAATGGACAGAATTTGAAGGCATGCAAGTAAACAGCCATTCCTCATGACATAGAAGGGACAGGTTTTTCTGTACTCCACATTAGAAACACAATGCCAAATAACTAGAATTCATCAGAGGAAAATCAGAGAACATCTTTGATCTATAATCCATCTTTATGTTAAAGTCTCCATTTAAAATCTCCACAAAATCTGTCAGATTAAAGTAATGGAGTATGTTTAAGGGAGGGGACAGTAGGGTTACAAATGTTGGAATAATGTGTTACAGGCTGAGAGAGGAAAGTTTTGAAAGCCTTTTCCTGAAAACTGAGGTCTAAGACTTTGTTAAAATCTAATGGAAACCCACAGCCCTTATTGCACAAACTTCAGAACATCATGCATATGTCTTAAAAAGTACAGTTAAATCATGTATAAGTTGTTAATTAAATGCCATTGATGGATCTTGCTTAATTTGTCATTATCCTTCTGAAGAAGCTAAATTTTTAAAGTTCTAATAACAGGTAATGCTATGCTTATAAGTTTATTTTTTTTACAAGATACTTCAAACACACATGGGTCCAATGAAGACATTAAACAGCCTCACCTAAATAAGTGGAATATGCTATATCTCCACATTTTAACTTTATTCAAGTGTAGCTTACTATGAACCATATGAAGTATGAGAGAGATATTAAGACTAACGAAATTAAAATTTATAACATTATACATTTTTCTGTGTTTCAGAGACTGCCTTCAGATATAAATGAATTCTTTATACCAAATATTTTAACATATTTGATTATAAATCTGTTATGATTAATTAGGCAAGTTGTCTGACAAGCCATAAACCAGTAAGGTTTTATTTTACTTTTTAAAAGTCTTTCTTGATGTATTAGTGACTTAATCCTCTTACCATATCACTATTTGTGAAGTTAAAGACAACTCAAGATTTTTTTAAACTGTTTAAAGTGAAGAGTAAGAAACTGAATTCAGTTTGTGATGACTCTCAGAGACAGAGGTGAACAAAAATGAAATGGAAAATTAATATTTTATATAGTCACAGAAGTTCTACATTTATTCCTAAATTTTTCACGGCTTATCAAATTCCTTTTTCGTTTCAGCAGAATAAATAAAAATTTGATGCATAACAAATATGAAATAGATGAGGGATGCTTTTGATACTTTTCCCTTGTAAACCACACTATGTTGATTCCTCTCCTACAAAAGAATTCCCTGCGAAGGGAATTTGCAGGAACACCACTGCCGCCCCATATTTCATTAGCAATACAAGACAAAATGGTATCACTGGCCAGAATGGTTTGTTTTTCCATAGGTAAGGTAAATTAAAACAATGGAAGTCACCTCTGATTTCTAAACCCTGATGTAAGATTCTGTCCTAGCCAATAGTGACAAAAGTGGAGAACCAGGAGAGTACAATAGACTAGACTAAGCCAAAAGAGTCAGTAAACTTGTGTAAGAGCTTTGAGTAGATCTTTTCCAATGACCTGTACTTCCAAAGGCATACTCAAATACCAGAAAATTACTATTGAGATGGAAGAGGCAATGATTATATGCTTTGAGAGACAAAACATTTGGCAAGAGAGACCAATATGTAAACACCACACGCTACTTTTCATGTTTATTGAATTGGCAAGAGACCTTCTGAGTTTTTATGTAAACTCTGTCTGCACTTGTCAATAGTTGCAATTTCAAACCACAAACAAGGGACAGCTGCAGTTCAGTGGAAGAAGTCTCCTACATCGAATCTTGTAAATATGCTTTTAGGATACTTAGACTGGAATCAAAAACCTGTTGGCTTTAGAAACTGTACCTCTGTGCAGGGAGATTCGGCCAGCTGGTACGAATTAGTAAACGGCACAAACAACTAAAATACATTCATTAGTAATGTTTGTCATTGTCACTGTAAATTTGTGACCTTCTACACCATAAAGCATAGGGGGCTCTTTCTTTTAGCATCTGGTCCACAAAAGTGAAGAGACATTCTTGGCCATGTGTTGCAGCAAATGATGAAAATAAAAAAATAAAGTGCCAGAGAGGATTAACTGTATTTCTATAGATTTCCTCACATGAAGATTTTGCACTGAGGTTACTTATTTTCAGGTTAATTACAACTGTATTTTACAATTTTGAAATACAGATTTCATAACAAACAAAAGCAGTTTAATACATTAATGGACACAGCATAGCAAAGACACACAAAATACCACAGCCTTCTCCTTTCAAACTGAGCCTTCCAAAAACAGTAAGGGCTTGGAAAAAAGACAATTTACCCTGGATATTGTCAACTAATGCAGAAATTGGTTTAAGAGGTAAACATCTCTTCTAGTCAAAAAAAAATCCCAACTGCAAACTGTTAACGCAACGTGATCTTCTCAAAGGTGAAGACATACTACTGCTGCGCAAAGCTTCACCATACAGATGCAAAATAAAATTAAGAGAACTGCTTGGTTTTGCAGCTGCTGATCAAAACTTGGTAATAGTCACCATTTTCATGCAGCTGCTCTTAGAGAAAAAAAAAAAACAAACAACAACCTACGGGCAACGAAAGGAACTGGTCTTATTCAAAAGGAAAACAGATGCAAAATACATAAGTTGGAAAAGGGGCAGAACAGCAAAGGTATCGTCATCCCCATTCCGCTGGCAAAAGACAGAAAAAAGCCACCTCACCAAAATCTGAGGGGGATAACAGTTAAAACGCACAATGCCAGACATCTAGATAAACAGAGTTAAAATCAAAACAAGTAACACACAACCTCACAACAATCCAAAAGTTAATATACCAAGCTCCTTCTCCAAGCTATTCATGCCTCACTGTTACTGTCTCCCAAATTCTTGAGAAGTTCTGTTTAGCTTACATAGCAAGCCTTGAATACAAACACTCCCCTCCCTGCAACAACACTGGGGACACATCCAAAAAGGTGCTGCAGAAGCAGCCAAGCCTCTTTTTGCATGCTTCTTTTTGAGTACACATGCACTAGCAGTGGTGGTCTGAATTCAAAGGTTTGTCTGACAGAGTATGCTGTTTCAGAAAGGCTTAGCACAGGTGTCTAAGGAACAAGCATAAGAAGATATGAGGTGTGAAGGATGTTACCTGAGTATCTTCCTCAACTCCAGGCACCAGAAATTCAGTGAATCCTAAAATTTGCGTGCCCAGAACCATAGGCCACACCCAAACCCATGTAATTAAATCCTTATCCCCCATAGGATTATTCCATTTACTTTTGAAACCACTATGGTCTTCCAAAGTATCTTTTGGCAGTAAATTCTGCAACATATATCTTTACTTTCTTCATCCTTTTCATCACATCCCTTCTCCAGATTGATTAGTCCCAATCTTCTTTACCCTTTCATCTTCCAGAAGCCAGCCCAAGGCTGTCATTCTTCTCCACGCCTCTTCCTCTTCTACTAAATCTTGGAACAGGGTCCAAAATGGCACAAAATGTTTAAAATGGGGATTTATAACATGGCGTATTCAAATCCTCTTTTGTCCTCTACTCCTTTTCCATAATATTTTCTAAAAATTTTTGTTGAATTTTTCTTTTTTATTCTTTTTTTTTTAAACTAGCACTGAGCAGGTGTTTGCAGAAAACTACCCAGAACAAACGCAATGCCCTTTTCCTAAGCAGTAACACGTAGTCATGAACCAGTCATTGTCCAGGCATGGTTTTATGTTTTGCTATAGGCATAGTTTTGCATAAAAGTCCGTTTTGTCCCTTCCTCATTGCTTGGCATTCATCTGTGCTGAAAGTAATCTCATTTTAATCACAAAATCACTCAGTATTTTCAGATAAGCCTGTGGTGCTCACAAGGAGTTTCAGAGACCCTCATGCCTTTCCTGTACACTCACACACCAACCATGTCCTCTCCTACACCGGGAGAAGCATCCCACTTGAATAAGCAAATGAACAAACACCAGCAGCAACAATTTCTTAAAGTGTTAACTGCAAAAATAACATTGTAACTGGTTACAACTCCAGTACTGCAGAGGGGAAAAAATCTGATCTGCAAAATTGATTGGGAAAAAATTTAAATATAAAATTAAAAAAAAAAAAAAGTCAGTGCTAGAAGGAAGTTTTTCCAAAGTCCTTCCTATGCTTTCCCTGGTTTAGTCCCCTGTATATATATAATCCTCAAGACTTCACATCAGTTGTACAGTGCAGTTGCCTCATGTTCCCTTTTTGCCTACAAAGAGTGGTGGTTTACATGTTCGTATGTACTAGCAAGCTTTAACTCTAAATACTGTTAAGCTTTTCCAGTCTTAACTCTGCACTACATCAAATATTTTACACAATGAGACACCAACCCCAGACAGTGATACCATAAAGCAAACACAATGGATGTCTCCAGTATTTTTTCCACCTCTGCCTCAGCAATTACACAGCAAATATTTCTTAGAATTGTAGTGTATTGGCACAGATTATAGAAATTCAAAATAAGGGTTCTAAAAAACCTATATATGTCCTCATTTTTTTGTCTGAGTATATGTATTTATGGCACTTACATTCTGGAATCAAAATTTCCAGCTTCCTTTGAAATGTCACTATAAAGATTTGTAAGAAGAAAAATTCTTAAGTCATAAAGTGGAAATAAAAGAAAGTTTTCATACTTCAAAAACATGGGAATAAAAAAAATAGTAGACCTAACAACTACCTGAAAGGAAGCTGCAGAGAGATGGGTTTGAGCCTCTTTAGCCTAGTAGAAAGCGACAGGACAAGAGGGAATGGCATCAAGTTGCACCAGGGAAAGTTCAGCCTAGATATTAGGAAGCATTTCTTTCCAGAATGGGTTGTTAGGCGTTGGAATGGGCTGCCCAGGGAGGTGGTGGAGTCCCTATCCCTGGCGGTGTTCAAGAGTTGGGTCGATTTGGAGCTTAAGGATATGCTGTAGGTAGGAACTGTGCTAGGAGAACGATTGGACTAGATGATCTCCAGGGTCCTTTCCAACCTAGATGATTCTGTGATTCTGTAACACTTGTTAAGACCATACCCATAAACCAAACAAGGATAACATTAATAACAGGTAATTTGGAAACAAATCTCTTAAAAGTCTGATTAAGTTTTACTACCTTCAAAAATGAACTGTGCATTTTTATGCATAAGGTATCGAGTAAACTTTCCGCAGTCTTACCATGGAAAAAAACCCCAACCCTCTCCTAACAATTGCAAAAGGCTTTCCAAATACATCTCTGGTCTTATTATTTCACCAGAAATATATAAAACAAACACTCCTCAGGTAAGCAAATTCTTTTTCTCCTTTATCGTGGCATAAAGATAAATTAGGATTGCTTGCTCTGTCTCCCCTTCCACTGTCATCTTAGACTCATTTTAGAGATTTTTCTTCCATTGAATCTATAGTTGGGATACTACTGACAAATAGAAAACAATGCACATGATAATTCTCACCATTTTAGCTGTTATTCAAGGTGGCAGTAAGGAAAAAATATATGTAAAAATTCCTAAGTGCCTCTGATACTACTCCAGTCAAGAAATCCCAGCCATATTTCACAGTAGCATGTACCAAAGTATTTGACGGGGGAAGCAAAGAGTTAATTGTATTTCTTTTTCTCACAAATAAGAAAAACCTTCCCCAGGTTACAGACTCCTTTTTGAGTACTGGGAACATTTCATAAGGAAAAACCCAAATATATTGATATCCTCAGAGCTGCACATTATGATACGCAGTGTTCATTTGAAATGCTCTGAAATTTGAGAGTTAAGTAAGGACATCTCTTGGGGCTCATCTATAGAGGAAAGCTATCGCAAAATAGGCTAAGGTTTAAACTTGAAGTATACCCAGCTATTTCACACTAACTCCTAAGGTGAACACATTCTATATTAAGAGCACTTCATTGCAATTTAGTCCAATCCCCAAAGTGATCTAAAAAATGTCTCTCTTCCTGTGGAATAAGAGTGCCCTAATGTAAGGCTAGCTTAGAACAGATACAGCCAACAGACATCCCAGGCAGTTTTCAGTATAGACACAAACATACAGGTGCCACATACACATGACATAATTCTTGTAAGGACATGAAAGCTTTCTAAAATATGTTAGCTAAATTATTAATGAGATTGAGATAGATGGGGTCAGAATAGTTTAATTTACCTTCTTTTTGAAAATAAGATGTCAATAAGTATTCACATTTCATTTTTATCACATAGATGAGGCTTTCAATACCACAGTTTGCTAGAGCTCCATTCACAACTGCTCACAAAAATATTTGGCATTTCAATGCAGAAAAGTATTAGACAAAGAGGACTAGAGGACTTTCAGAGGTTCAGGACACTGACATATGTATTCAGCTTTACAGGAGACTCCAAGCTCTGAGTGGTACAAGTGTCTTTCCAGACACTGTCTAATGTCTGCTATTAATAGAAGATGTCTCAACCTCCAGGTTGTATTCACCAACAGGCTCACTAAGAGATGGTCAAAGAATAAATTACCTGAAGCCCTACTATCTTGCAGCAGAGAGGCCATCTTCCAGCACACAAGTACATGGCCAGCTATATACTCTGTACCTGGGTAACCTGCAATATATAGTGTAGCTGGCTGCTACTAACATGGGCAAGCTGTTCTACCGCAGCACCCTCTTAACAAAAATTACTGACGTTGACAGAAATAACTGGCTGGGGTGCAAAGGAGAAGAACAAAGGAGTCTCCTCTTGAGTCTCCACTCAAGGCTTCTGGGTACCTCTTAGAAAAAACCTGAATATTGCAGCGCTGGGTATTTAGTCCCAAGCGTTGCACCTAAGCAAGAGGGCTAGTTAGCTCCCTGGCCACTTCTGCTGCCTGAAGAGTTGCAGAGCAAAAATCAGCAGAGCTGGGCAGACACCAGAGGGAGAAAGTATGAGTGAAAAGAAGTCTAGAGGTCTCAGAGAATCACAAACACAGCTCTAGAGTCCTCTGATGAATGGCACATTCAGAAATGCATGGTTCTTACTTATGATTCAGAGGTACTCAAAGGAAAGTAGTCTCCACTGGAGAGTAAAGGATTTGAAACAAGAAGATTTCTGAAAGACCCTGCTTTTAGGCAAAGCACACCACTGCTATGTACACCACATCTAAAGAAGCATTCACAAATTGTTCTACAGGCAATCTCTCCACCAGGTTTCCCAGTATTCTGGGAAAAGAAGCTCACATTAAAAGCAGGATGATGAAAGGTATCTTTGGGTATCCCATGTGACAGGTGCTGGATAGTTAGATGCTCTGAACTGAAAAAGTAATTCAGAACAGTATTACCTTGCCAAATTTGTCCTTTTATATTGTTGAAGAGGAATAAATCCCAAATATGATGTACTGACAACAGCTAAAATGAGGTATGATGGAAAGGAGTAAGTAAATACAATCTGTGCTCTGAAGCTGTATATGATCTCTCCTGTTTGTTTTTTGGCAATACTAACTAGGATCAGCAAGTATGCGAGGACATGCCTGAATTCAAGAACTCATGGAGAATACCCAGAATTATTTATTCTTAATTATTTATTCTTCCTATATTAAATAATACAAATTTTAAAAATCCAAACAACCAAATACCACCACCACACACCCCCACCCCACGTCCTAAAGTCAACAGTAGGATACCACTTGGATCAGTTGCTTTCCATGAGGAAAACTTACATGATATCCCCCATCAATCAGGTTTTGTCCTCTATCACTGCAGGCAACTACTAGAAAACACAGGAGTCATTTGTCTTTGCATTATCTTGCCCCACAGCTTGACCCCAGTACAAATGGTATAGTTCTCCACCTTGGGGGATTTGCAGAGATAGCAAAGATCTTGAAGATGGTTATGAGTCTTGGGAAAATGCCCAACATAAGAACACATTTTCATTAAATTTTAAAGTCAAGAATATAATGGTAAACAAGCAAAAACATGCCCAGGATAAATCACAAGAAAATAACCACAGCTGAAAGCAGTGAACAGAGAAGGCAGTGCTCCAAATCTCAGCTAGCAGCTGGGAGGAACTGGAGGCAGTGAGCTGCCTTTACACAGCAGGATGGATCACACATGCATGGGTAGTGTGTTTGGGTGCATGTTCTTCATACTGCTGAGGAAAGCAATCAACTTCTCTTTAAGACCTTAGGCTTTCTACTTCATTGACTGTTGTCATATTTATGAACTGTCTATCAAAGGGAAAATCTCACAGACAAAAAGCCTAAACTGATAACTCCATAAAGCACTAATTAAGTAGTTAACACATGCTGCCATACATAGAAAATGGTGCAGAGCTGCAAAACTGGCTTCCCTCAGGCTACAGAATGAGTCAGTATAGAAGCCAGGATTATTAGTTACAGGTGGTCCCAATCCCCCCAAAACTACTTTCCCCTGTAAAAATCTGCTTTTATGAATTACTGGATTTTTTTCTTTACAGAAATTATATGTATCTAAATTAAAGTACAATTAGCAATATTGATAGTATTGCTGGATAGAAGAGACAGCTAATTAAGCAATGGAATAAGCACTATGATATTTAAGTGGGGCATTGTTTCAGTAGCACCAATATATTAATATGAAACCACAGCCTCTAAGAGATTATGAAGACTAGTAGTAGGAGGCTGAAATTTTGAAGGGACAAAAAAATTCAAGAAATTGGGAAGTTACAGATGTGGCAGAGAAAAAAAGAAACACCAACACAACAGAAAAACCAATGTAGTTTAAGGCAAATTTCAGAACAAGTTTAAGACAGACAAACCCGTTAAGATCTAACTCAGAGTGTAGGATTTAGCAACTACTACCAACCGCACCAAAGCCAAGGGAGGCTTAGTTAGGTATCATAATGCCTGCTGCTACACAAAACCAAGAACAAAGTATATCACATCTGATGCTTTAAATCAAAGTGTGCAGTGGCCTCAGAATTTTATAGCTTGTGTAGCTAGCAATAGGAAAGTAAGATTTATTTGACTATTTGGAGGTGGACATAGGAGCATATCTTTTCACAGAAGTCATACTGGTATGATCATAGTTCAATAGTCAATTTGTATATTTTGTTTAAAAATACTATCACTGCAGGTGCATGGAAGGACTTCAGTCCACAACCTGGTAATTTGAGAAAACATGGCGGGGGGTGGGGTGGTGGGGTGTGTGTGTGTGTGTGAAATCTCCATTTGAATTTTGGGCTTGGGAATTGTTGCAACTCCAATTGCTGCAATTCCAAAGTCCTCCACTGGAGACTCAGATGTTCAGTGGTAAGTTCATAAAGCTGTGCTTGGACTTATATTTACTAAGACATGGTTCATGGGTGATGCGCTCTGAAAATCTTTAGATACAGCAGATGCCTAAAATGCTGAATCTTGCCTTAGGAAACAATCCATTAAGAATGCACAGAAAACCCAAAATTATCAGAGGATGTCACTACATGAAAGACAGAAGAATTACTATTAAGTAAAGCAAAGACTGTGTACACAAAAATAATGGGACTAGTACATAACTAGTCACAATTGTGAACTCAATTTTAATTAAGAAACCATTTAAAACATGTCATGGATGAGACAAAATGATTGATGAATTACTTGACTGGTTGTTTCCTGAAACCTGCCAGGGACCCACCTGTTCAAGTGAGATTCCAACCACTAAACAAAAGGAATAAAGAAAATAGAAACAGGACAGTATCAGCAAATGGAATTCAAATTTAATTTCTACCAGGATGAATGCTGTGCAATTTTAGACAGATGTGTTATGTAAAAAGATATTGCATTAAATACTTTTTAGACAAATAGCAAAATACCCCAGTCGTAAGGAGAGGGTGTATAAATGGAATTAAACTTAAACAGTAATTGAATTAATTTCTTCAGGAGTGAGATGTAGCTTCAATTAACTCCACATGGTTAAACAGGTCAATAGGAACTGAGGGGAAAAATAGAATATGCTATACTTACAAGAAAATAGGAAGTAAAGAACACTGGGAAGAATACAGGGAGATGCTAAAACAGATAAAGAACGGGTATTAGAAATGCAAAGTAAAACTCTAAAGTTCTTACAGTTACAGATCCTAAACACAAATTATTTTTCCAGTGATAAAAAAATAAGAGGAGATTTAGACCAAAAATAAGAGTGAAATGTAGTGTAAGTTACAAAGTCAATTAAAATATTAGTGGGGAAGCCAGCATGCCATAAGAAACCAGAGATTTATAAGGAGTATGAATATATTGTATATATAGAAAATGGCAGACTAAAAAGCTTAAACATGGCAAGATTGCTGACAGTTAAAAAAAAAAAAAAAAAAAAAAAAAAAAAGAGAGAGAGAAACAGACAAATGTGATAGTCTATATGGGAAATGTATCACAGTGTGAAATACTTCCAAGACTTGCTTGATCAAAGACTAACAAATTTGGAAGGTACCTTAAGTAATAAAATTTGTATTGATGTAGTTTCAGATAGAGTTGGAAAAAAAGCTTTAAAAAAACCCTTAAACTTCTGTAGTTTATTTCTATTTATAAGCAAGACTGCTCTCAAAGTCATGTTTCAAAAGTGTCCTTCCAGTTAAAAGCTACTGAGGATCCAAAGCAATACTCAGAGCCATACTGGATACTGCAGAGAAATTTCATTTTCTTACAAGAGTTCACTCATTACTTGACATATATTTTACCAATATTTTGCAGTTTCATACCATTACAAAACATCCATCAGAAGCCTCACTATCATATATACTTACATCTAACAAAATCTAGGATTTTAAAATAATATCTCAAAACAGGAGCAACCCTATTTTGCTCAGCAAAGGTGTATACATAGAATTATTCTTAGAGATATGAAGTTGGAAATACATTGAAAAGTAAAAATTTTCTACCTGAAATTAATGCCACTTTAAGATCCTAAAACATGGAAGTTGCTATTGATGCCAAAAAGTAGAAGTTAGTAACAATAAAGATTTCAGGGTTATTGTATGATAAGAATGGTAGCATTCTCCATCATTGGGAGTTTGATATACAGAGTTATAATAAACTCTGCATCTCCATTTGATCTCAGAATATGTTGCCATATCACAAGTACATTGTCATAAGGTCAATAGTTAACTGAAACAAAGATATCACAAATTTCTATTGTTTTTATCTATATGTCAACATATTGGTGATTTACAAACCCAAACACCTTATCCATTTTTAATCACTACAGTAGATGACTTTTCCAATATAGCTACATCACAGAAGATACCACACCATCAGGTATTTCCCCTCTCCACTCAGTCACTCAGTTAAAATACTATCAATATCTCAAAGGAATTAATCTTCAAGCTATTTTTTTTAATCATTATAATTAACAAAAATGCTGTAGTGGGATCATCTTACTTTTCATTAATTCTTAAACTAAATTATATGCTTTGAAATTTCTAAAAAAAATATTAATGTGGTGTGCGTTGTTTTTTTTTAAAAAAGAGGATTGCTTTTTCCTCCCCCCACCCCCCCATTCCTTTCCTTTCTTTCAAACCAGGTAACAGACTATGAACAAGAAGCAGCACAATTATATGCTGGCTCAGATCAGACCAACTTGCAAATGTATTAACCAAGTTCACCCCTGCTACAAAGGAGAAGGAGATCTGTCACATGTCATTCCTCGGGCATGACTGTTCTTGCTAGCAGACCGGCACTCCACTTAGCTGGCAAGTTCAGGAAAATCAGCCAAGGACCTTCCATGAGCCTTGCCATACCCCTGTGATCTGGACAAGCAGCACATACTGAATTATTTCCTGATACTTAAGTACCAATCTAGTTTACCTAACGTGAAAATTAAGATTTGTTTCCCTTCACTGCTGTTTCTTCCCTGTATATTCTGCCAGACCAGAAACAAGTCAGTCATCGCGGGTGTTTCTGGGTTCACCAGAAATAAGGCAGCTGGGTTCCTTAATACCTTCCTTCCCTCCACTGATCCATCTGCTGAGCAATTCCATGAGACTTTCCAAAGTTAAATCAAATTCCAGTCTAAAACTATTTACCATCATCAGTGTTTTTACCCCCTTTGAGTTTCTTTTTCCTAGTTTTTTTGACAGACAACTGGAATCCTAAACCAAATTTACAAAAAAACATTAAATATAGTTCAACTGCAGCAGAATATCCAGGCAAACGTATTACTGTTTTCCTACTCCAGGCTCATTATTTGGACAGAAATATCAACTTATGACTAAGTAGCAAGAAATGAGTAATAAACTGACATAAACAAATGAAGACATGCCAAAAAACCCCACAAAAACTGACAAAATTAATTGAACAGCAGGAACAAGCCAAACATTTTTCCAGGGTGCATCGGGTTAGCTTTCAGCTTGATCAGTTCTTGAGTGCTGCTGCTGACCAAGCATGGAGCAAGAATGTGCAGGGAGGGAGTGGTACAAAGAGGACAAGGTAACTGAGTAACATGAAAAGCATGTCTAAAGAGAACAGCAACACATTTCTCTCCAGTTTAAATAATATACTGACTAGCAGATAACAATTATAGAAAAGAGTGGGTATTTCCTCATGCAAACCATTTAATTATGAGATTGAGTCCCAGTATTGCAAAATAAATGCCAACACGACTGATTTATTTTATCTGCACAGGAAAATAGCAGAAATGAAATCAGAGAACAGGTGTCATTGTGGGGCTACATACCTCTTCATGCTCCACAAGCTAAAGCATTAAAAAAAACCCTGCCTTTCATGAATCTATCTTCTAATATTTCAATTACATGGCTGTAATAAACAATGAGGTTATGAACTACTTTTGCAAGCATAAAGCAAATTGTAGTTTAGAACAGATCTGTGGACTAGTTTGTATATACTCTAGAAAACAGCCTGTGATGTAAATGCTTTAAACTTTCCCAGACAGAAAAAATCATTAATAAAACTGTTTGTTGCAGGTATCTGCAAGGAAAATACAGCACACTTGATTGCTGCCATCAATTTGTAGTTTATCAATGCTTACCTAAAGAGCAAAAAAATGAGAAATGTTGTCACAGAAAAGGAAATGGCATCAGAATTGGATAGGATGCCCTACTGAATCATGAGCTAGTAAGGTGGGAGTTAAAGCCATGCATACGCTGAGGCTGCCAGGGTCTGCATTGGGATGAAGCAGGAGCAGGGACAGTCAGAGAAGCATGACTATTCATCACCTTCTCTCTTCACAAGCAAGAATTCTCTGCCTGCTAGGTCTAGGACTGTCCTGGCAGCATGAGCTTTGACTATAATAAATTATAGAGTAAACTGCATGGAATAGGAAAGGAAACAAACATTCAAGCTGAGGCTCCACAAATCAGCCTAACAAATGTTCCAGTAAGCCCCTGGAAAATGTTGTTAGAGAATGCCCTGACATGTCTGAGAATTATATTAGTGCAATATGTACTCAAAAAAGCCGATTTGGGATTGTTTAGTTGCTGACTTTGTCAGCCTTTTGAAGGACACGTAAAACAGTGCAACAGATACAGCCTCTAAAAGCTGTTGGGAAAAGTTGTTTTTTCTAAACTGAAAGCTATGGTAAATAATAGATTTCATGTTAAAACACATCCCTTCTACATGCCATGCCATGTTGCCCATCATTTAAAAGACATGCAGATGTGGTGCTTAAGAACAAAGTTTAGTGGTGGATTTGGCAGTGTTGGGTTAAGAGTTGGACTCAATGACCTTAAAGGTCCTTTCCAACCTAAATGATTTAATGATTACAAGCCCATGAAACAGCTTTGTTTTCAGGGACGCTCACACCATGCCACTCTGGGTGGTTCTCACATCTGCTCCTTCCATAGACAAGTCTTTCAACGTGCACCACTCTGCATATACCAGCCAGCAAGCAAAGCCTTTCCTTTTCTTTTAGGCTGGTTAAGGTTTGAAGTTAAAATTTCCCCCCCTCCTTTTCATCTATCTTATATATATTCCCTGTAACATATGAAAAACTAATTTGATGATGACCACAAAATAGGAAGCAATCAAGAGCAGAAGTGGGCAAATAATGGAATTTGACTCAGTTGGTGAACTGGAGACACAAACCCAAAATCTTAAACATGTGATTCTTTTATTTTCAAATTTATTCCTTCTATGTAAAACCTTTAAAACTGTTCTGAACCAAAATAAAAATGCTGCTTCAAAATAAGGTCAGGCATGTATTTAATAAACTAGACTAATTTGTAAATAGATTCTACTCTTTCCTTTTCTAAGCTCTGTTTTTTCACAATTTCTATTGTTAAAAAAATGTTGACCATATCCATTCAGGAGCAATATAATTAGAGCATTTATTACTGGAGTTAATGCAGTATTTTTAATTCTTTTGCTAAATGAACCTGAGCATATATTATTCATGTTACTTGTAGCAAAGATAAATAAGAAATATAATAAGGTTTGCAAACACTAATACAGCATTTAATTCACTAGATTCTCCTTCAGGAAGATTAAAGTTGAAGCAGAACAAACCCAGCAATATATCCTACAGGTCAAGTTAAAATTAATCATAACTTTAGTCCCACATGTGTTTAGCTGAAAGCCAGAAATTATATAATCTTAAATTCTAAGCTTGAAAAGATGTTTCCCTTATGTGGTAAAGGGAAACCAGTGGCTTGAATTCAGGCCTGTGCTGTTTCAAGATCACTCACTGAAAGGGTCTGTCAGTGACTTCACTCTGCTTTGTTAACTTAAAAAACTACACCTGTTAGTGGTCACAAGGCAATTGGAAACAACAACTTCTCACAATTATTTTCCTTCCAAAAGTATTGGAGAACCCCTCTCCAGTCAAGATTCCTCTATAAAACCCAAAGCATTTGTCCCACACAGGCTCACTAGTGAGCTAGCGTTGATTGCTCTCAACAGTCACACTACACAACCAGGCAAATAACCAAAAAAGGTGAAGTACGGTCCATTTAAAATAACATACATCCACTGCCCTGTGTCACAATTCCACCTCAGCATATGCCCCAGAGGTGCCTTTTAATGTTCTTAAGCAACTAAATACTTCAGTGACAAGTAAATTCACTTTAGGAGGGATAGACAAGGAAGGAGAAGTGGTGGGGTGGCGCTGTATGTCAGGGACTGTTACGATCGCTTTGAGTATAACTGTAGTGAAGACAGGGTGGAACGTCTTTGCGTTGGAATCAGGGAGAAGGCCAACAGGGCAGATGTTGTACTAGGAGTCTACTATAGGCCATCCACTCAGGACAGAGAGGTGGATGAAATTTTATAGGCATTTATATGAAATCTCACGATTGCTTGCCCTTGGTTCTTGTGGGAGACTTTAACTTCCCAGACATCTGCTGGAAGTACAACACAGCAGAGCAGGATCAGTCCCAGAGATTCCTGGAATGTGTGGGACATAACTTCCTGATGCAGCTGGAGTGAACTGACCAGAGAAGGTGCCCTGCTGGACATCCTCTTTGTAAACAGAGGACTGCTGGATGAGGTGGTGGTTGAAGGCCAACTAGGGTGCAGCAATCATGAAATAATAGAGTTCTCTATTCTTAGGCAGATCAGGAGAGGGGGCAGCACAACTGACATCCTGGACTTTCAAAGAGCTGACTTGGTCTTGTTTGGGCACCTGCTTGACAGAATCCCTTGGGAGACAGTCCTGAAGGGTATAGGGGTACAGGAATGCTGGATACTCTTTAAGAAGGAAGTGTTAATGGCACAGGAGCAGGCTGTCCCCAGGTGCTCTAAGAGAAGCCAATGCCAGAGAAGACCACCCTGGCTGAACAGGGAGCTTTGCAACTCAGGGAGAAAAGGAGAGCTTACAGCTTTTAGAAGGGGCTAGCCACACACAGTGATTACAAAGATGCTGTGAGGCTACGGAGGGCAGAAATCAGGAGGTCTAAAGCCCAGCTGGAAATTAATCTGGCTTCAGCAATCAAGGACAACATGAAATGTTTCTATGTCAGTAGCAAAAGACAGAGCAGGGAGAGCCTCCATCCCCTCCTAGACACAGGACGAAACATGGTAACAAGTGATGAGGAAAAGCTGAGGTGCTTAACGCCTTCTTTGCCTCAGTCTTTAATAGCAAGACCAGTTGTACTTAGGGAATCCAGCCTCCTCAGCCAGAAGACAGAGACTGGGAGAACGAACTCCCCACATTCCAGGAGGAGACAGTCAGCGACCTACTGCATCACACAGACCCACTCAAGTCTATGGGACCAATGGGATACACCCGAGAGTGCTGAAGGAGCTGGCTGGGGTGCTCGCCAGGCCACTTTCCATCATTTACCAGCAGTCCTGGCAGACCGGGGATGTCCTGACTGACTGGAAATTGGCCAGTGTGACACCCATATATAAGAAGGGTCAGAAGGATGATCCGGGAAATTACAGGCCTGTCAGCTTGACTTCGGTGCCTGGGAAGCTGATGGAGCAGCTCATCCTGAGTGCCATCATACAACACATGAGGGACAACCAGATACTCAGGCCCAGTCAGCATGGGTTTATGAAAGGCAGGTCCTGCCTGACAAACCTGATCTCCTTCTACGACAGGGTGAGCTGCTTATTGGATGAGGGAAAGGCTGTGGATGTTGTTTACTTGACTTCAGTAAGGCTTTTGACACCATTTCCCACAGCTTTCTCCTGGCAAAACTGGCTGCTCGTGGCTTGGATGGGCACATGCTTTGCTGGGTAAAAAACTGTCTGGATAGTCGGGCCCAAAGAG
The DNA here is from genome assembly GCF_003259725.1 of Athene cunicularia. Taxonomy (NCBI): domain Eukaryota; kingdom Metazoa; phylum Chordata; class Aves; order Strigiformes; family Strigidae; genus Athene; species Athene cunicularia. Next base: position 62,033,737 of record NW_020799095.1, read on the forward strand.
TTGTGGTGAATGGAGTTAAATCCAGTTGGCAGCCAGTCACTAGTGGGTCCCCCAGGGCTCAGTTTTGGGGCCTCTCCTGTTTAACATCTTTATCGATGATCTGGACGAGGGGATCGAGTGCACCCTCAGTCAGTTTGCAGATGACACCCAGTTGGGTGGGAGTGTTGATCTGCTCGAGGGTAGGGAGGCTCTGCAGAGAGACCTGGACAGGCTGGAGCCATGGGCTGAGGCCAACTGGAGGAGTTTCCATAAGGCCAAATGCCGGGGGCTGCCCTTGGGCCACAACAACCCCCAGCAGCGCTACAGGCTTGGGGAGGAGTGGCTGGAGAGCTGCCAGTCAGAGAGGGACCTGGGGGTGTTGACTGACAGCCGGCTGAACAGAGGCCAGCAGTGTGCCCAGGGGGCCAAGAAGGCCAATGGCATCCTGGCTTGTGTCAGCACTAGCGTGGCCAGCAGGGACAGGGAAGGGATCTTACCCCTGTACTCGGCCCTGGTGAGGCCGCACCTCGATTCCTGTGTTCAGTTTTGGGCCCCTCACT
>NW_020799095.1:62034325-62042859 GCF_003259725.1 Athene cunicularia
AGTTTTGGGCCCCTCACTACAAAAAGGACATTGAATGACTTGAGCGTGTCCAGAGAAGGGCAACGGAGCTGGTGCAGGGTCTGGAGCACAGGTCATATGAGGACAGGCTGAGGGAACTGGGCGTGTTTAGTCTGGAGAAGAGGAGGCTGAGGGGAGACCTCATCACCCTCTACAGCTACCTGAAAGGAGGTTGCAGAGAGCTGGGGATGAGTCTCTTTAACAAGTAGTAAGCAATAGGACAAGAGGAAATGGCCTCAAGTTGTGGGAGGGAAGGTTTAGACTAGATATTAGGAAGCATTTCTTTACAGAGTGGGTTGTTAGGTGTTGGAATGGGCTGCCCAGGGAGGTGGTGGAGTCCCCATCCCTGGAGGTGTTTAAGGGTCAGGTCGACATGGTGCTTAGGGATATGGTGTCGTTGGGAACTGTCAGTGTTAGGTTAATGGTTGAACTGGATGATCTTCAAGGTCTTTTCCAACCTAGACAATTCTGGGATTCTGTGAAATCCAACCAGACTCTGAAAACAAAACAAGATTCCCCAATTTTGTAGTCCTCAAAGGAAAAACAACTCAACAGAAAACGAAGCATCTCCAGAGACATGTGAATTATTTTCACCAAAATTTTCCCTCATTAAAACTCTTTTCCCCTGCATCCTTGACTAGCTAGACTTACCAATATTTCCATGTCCCAAGGGCATCTACAAAAGCAGGTGGCATTCTGACTATTGTACTACCAAAAATACCTTCTGCTTCATCAGATAACCCTCAGAGAGAATTCACCTCCATTTTGCAGTTCCTTGGTTTTATTTCTGCAGTGACACAACAGCTACTAACCTTTCTACTAACTGACACATTCTTTAACCACAGAGCTACGGGTGTTTCCCAGGGATCCTGATGGATTCCCCTGCACATGAAAACTACTTGACTGAATCAACAACAGTGTCTGCAAAGCAGTCTGGGGGAAGAAGAAGGATGAATGAGATGACAAAGGTCTCTTCCAGCCCTATTTCCTAGTATTCGATGATGCATACGCAATCACACCATGTAGCTTTTATGCCTTTTTGTCCTGACCTGAAGGCAGTTGCTTTTCAACAAGTTGGAATACAAAGACAGGTACCTAGACCAATGGTAGCAGGTGTAGATTAGCAAACTGTGGACAATGACAGTGGGATTCTTAGCTAACTGCTGCTTTCAGTCCTGATGGGGAGCTCTCTGCCTGTATCCTTGAATGAACCTTGGGGGGAAAAGTCCTCTCCTGTGGACATGCCTGAATATTTGTCTGGGAAGCCACAACCACAGCTCCAGTAACTTTGCCATAAAGCTTAGGGTCTTATGTTATGTAAGGTCTTTATAAGAATGTTCCTATGGATTGCAGTCTCTACTCTGAACTGATCATCTCTGCAGTGACCTCACTAATGTGAAAATTACTCCTGTTTTATACACGATTTGTAAAATACCTTCAAAGCAGGAGACTGGACTCTATGACTGGGTACAGAAATGATAGCCTTCTAACAGTTTCAAAATAATGATGAGAAAAATAGCCTGTGGTAAGAAGAAAGTTCTAAGTGATCAGATTGAAAATGACAATTCCCTTTTCTCCAAGGGTAAGGAACATGAACAGTCATTCATTGGCGGAAATTGCTAAACTCCTTGGTTTCAGCAGAACCAAAATACTGTCTAAATTAAATATGGGTGCTATTATTGGATAAACTTTGTGCAATACCTTTTGGACTGCCCAAGAGAGTTTATGGCCCACTCCAGGAATCATTCTCTGAGATGACCTTCTGCAATGCTTGGTGTTATGCTGGAGTTTGGCAAGGTTGCAGCAAGAGAAAAGCCAGTCTGATTCCTCTGATACTACTGGCATTTAAGTGCAGATCATAGTAAAACCCCCTGATGTGGGGGAGCCTGGAATATCTGATAAAACAAGACCACGAGTGGACATAAACAGTTCAGGACCACAGTGTTTCCCTGGCTTACTGTATTTATTGAGGAGGGATGACAAGTTACTTTTTGAATGTATTTTTTCTCTTTCTTGGACTTAGCATGCTTTTGGAACTGCCTGTTTTGTCCAGCATTGCCCACTGTTACTATATTACTTCTGAATGCTGAGAATTACTTGATCATCCAAAGCATATTGGGGAAGGGAAGGGGAAAAAGTCTCAGCCAAAGCAGAGCCAGTTCCCCCTTGAGGTCCTTCAGGTTCCTCTTTCCCCTGGCATACCCCCAACTTCCTCCTTCTCCTTCCCCTGCCACCCCCCCCCCAGCAATACTTTTGTCGGGGAAATATCACCATGAACCAAAAGAGCATTCAAGAGATGAACAAGAGTTGCAGGAGGGTCTTCCACCCTGGAGGTGCTTCTGGCCCTCTGCCAGTCTGCAGCTGCTGCCCCAGGCTGGCAGGCAGGAGGAGGTGGGCTCTTGGCACAGAGTCACCCTTCTACAGTGAAGCACAGGATTACCTTATAGAAAGATAGAAAAGCCTGATTAAATTTGTCAAGAAGGAAGGGGACGGGGGGAAAAGAAGTTGAAATACAAAGTCTTTAGCTGCGTTCCAGCAGAGGCAGCCACAGCTGGCTGTGATTTGGTGAGCAGCCCCTTCCTCATCTGGCCTGCTCAGAGAGCCTCAGCTGTACCTGCTCCAGCCAGCACAGCTCTCCCTGCCCTGAAGGAGACAGTTACAAAACTCACTCCCCTCAAACAAACAAGTCTTCTTAAAGAAGTCTAACTACCAGTGCAATATTTCTATGCTGAGGAAATCTATTCACTTAAAAGGAGACTGCTTCCTCTGCTGTTAGCGTGATGTTAGCAGGAAACATTTGCAGGCGCTGTGACCTTCATTTCCAAGCCAGACTATGTTCAGTGGTAGGCGATCTTCAGGCAATTGTAATGGCTAAAAAATGAAAAGAGTTTTTGCTGAGTGTGTACACAGTCCAACATTTTTAGAAAGACTTAAAAGGTGGCCAAGTCTGAATGGATTTTAACACGATAGCAAAAGCACATCTCTGACTCAAAGGCCAAAGCTGTGTTAAACTGCAAATCATTGCACAAAGGCTTGTGTGAGGAGCAGGGGATCACTCACCTCCTTTTACAGTTAAGATATTCAGAAAGTAAACTCCTGAGCAACGTCTGACATTCTCAGGATATGGAAATTCCTCACATCCCATACATTTTTTTCCATATAATTTCTTCTGATACACGCCAAATATTCACAGAAATTTCTGCTGTAGACTTTTTTCTTTCCTTTTCCTTTATCCTTCTGGTAAAGTGTTTAAGTTTGGATGATAGGTGAATAGTCTTGAGTTTTTTGCCCCTCCTTTTCCCAAATGGCTAAAATCTCAAGCCAATAAAAGTTTCATCATTGTCCCAAAGCTTAACTACTGCAAGTAAGATCACTAAAAACAAATCCAACCCCCACAAACATGACACATAACAATGAATTGTTGTTACATTTTCAATGGAAGTCTACCCATTAGATATTGCTGTCCAGTGAAAGGTAGCCTATGTGAACACATATATACTAAAATTCCATGTAAACTTTTCTTTTGATTTAAAATTTCTTCCTGGAAAGGATGTTCTTCTATTTATCATGGTAAAAGAGATAAATTTGTGCTGAAAATTGTTCTTTATCACCTACTTAGCAAAGTTCCATTTATGATTCAAGAGAATCAATTATTGTTTAATTCAGTTTTTACAATTTTTGACAGTGTAATTGATTAATTTACTTTGTAGATTTTAGTAAACTTCATTAAAAAAAATTTAACATTGGAATATCTAATTTACATCTATAACCTACATTTAAAAAAATCACTTTTGTTACCTCTTGGCAAAGACTGTTTCTTGGTTAATTTAAACAATGTAACTGTATTACGACATATTTTTTACAAAATATGACAAAGTATATACTCTTAAGTATTACTATAAAATAGTAACAGTGAAATATAATCAGATGTACACAATCAGAAGCACAAAGACATTTCTCTGCATATGTACATTTATCCCAAACTAGATATATTGTGAAAATCAGTCATTCAAAGTAAGTATTCACATCCCTATTGAAAGTTCCGAGGGCTGAAGTTTCATAAATAAATAAAATGATAGTAAAAAGATAATAAATTTTAATAAAAAGATTAAAAGAGTAGTCCATGAACATCAGTGTGAGATTTAAAAACAGAGACCAGTGCAACTTGGGACACACTAGACAGACTAACCTTATGGATGAGAGAGGAAGACTACCAATGTTATGGTAGCATCAACGTTACGGCAGTTCTAACCACTACAACAGTGGAGAATAAATGGAATATTACTTCTGTTATGCTTGCAACAACTGCAATAAAATTAATGTAACAATCCTAGGTATTTCAGGAAAACACATTTGGTCAGAGTGTTTGTCTATGGAATTCCTTTGGTTTATAGCAATGTACAATGTTTTGAGAGAAAGATACACAGACAAAGAAATACACTTTAAAATATTTGTCTTTTAGCTGTTAATGTTTCACAATTTAAAATGTCTAACAGTTGTACCAAGAAAAATACAAATATAGTACCTAAGCCAACCGCAAATACTGACATCCTAGAAAAATCTAAATATTTTAAAGATGAAACCAAGATCAAACAAGCTAAGTAAAGAAGATCTTTCTGTAGGACTTCACACTAAAATTAATTGGGAAAAAAAAGGTGGCTGTGGAACAGCAACAATCAGGTGAAGCCCAAGTATCTTCTGCTCGGAAAAGCTGTGTAGATTTGTAGATAAGCTTTCAAAGCAGGAAATATTTTACTGAATTTCTACTCACTGAAGCCTGTGGCAATCTCATTAAATGTTCCTTGTCATCTTACAGATTTTTGCTGGTTAAGTCCTTTCAAGTAAGCTAGAAATTAGAGTAACCTGTTTTCTGCAGGCTTCATTTATATCCCGCTACTGTTCCCTATGCCTTTTCACCTCACAGCAACTGAAAAACTGTTACACAGAGAGGGCAAAAACCAACCAACCACCAAGTTAAGAAACCTATTGGTATCAAAAAACCAAAGCCTTACTGTGGGGATTGTACTGAAAAGCTAAAACAAGAGGACAGAATGCGTGAAGATTACAGAGAAATAAAAAGTACAAATCTTAGCTTAGAGTTAAGGCATCAGGTAAGGGCTTTTTTGTTTGAGTAGCAATAGCATAGGACAGTATCATAGTATCTGCCTCTACTGTAAAAGAATAAGCTACTTTAGAGAAAAAAAAAAAAAATTCCAAAAAGCCCCTAGCGCACACATGCATGTCTTCACAAGTGAAATACAACTTTATATTAAAAACACAAAATAGAGCTTTGAAGATATATTAGCTGCTTTATGGAAAGATCAAGAGTATGGTAAACTATCCAAACAATTATAAAGCAATTAATGACCAGAGTTATGCCAACTTTAATTATGAAAAAGTCAAACGCCAAACACCTGTCAATGAATTTAATGAATGCTCATACTGAAATGAGCAAAAAACTCTAAGGAAGAACAAATCCATATGTCGCCATAACAAAAGATGTGCTATGTGATACTGAGAGTACTATGTCCTTGGCAGTTGCTTACTTTAAACCAAAAATCTATATTTTTGCAATGCTACAAATAATTACCCATTACTGCAGGTTACTGGAATAAGTTTATGAAATTACTGATGTTGTATTGTGTAATGCAAACAAGACAAGCTCTACCTTCCAGCTGGAACCACCTATTTTATTTATATTATGTGCTGAAACTAGGTCCACAAAAGTAATTTCAGATGTGTCATGGTAAAGCATTGATGAGATGCTCTCAAAAAATAGTGGTCAGAATCCCTTTTTAACACACTCTATATTTGTAGGCCACAAATCATTCAATGCTTTTTACTGAGCCTTTCTCCTACTGGACTGAATTTTGAAAGAATCACATGAAAAAACCATGAGACGACTAAAAGAAATGGAAAAGGCAGCAAGAACCCTTGATGTTCACAAATGTAATGACTCTTCAACAAACATAACTGTCTTCATAAAATTTAAGGATTTAGATCAACTTGATACTTTTGCAGCTCTTCCTACCAGCCTAAAGAGCTGTTGTCTTGAAGACTTCACACTGAGCTTAGGTCTCTGGCATGACCAGACGGCAGAATAGTTGAGATGAGATTTTTCCTTGTACTTACAGATGAAGTGTTAGGAAATCTTATTATCCTGACCTTTAATAACACACACACAAAAAATGAAATAACAGATTTATCAAATTCTGTAGAGGTCTTAAATTTAAGGTAGAGATACAGAGATTATTATGTCTTAGATTTAACTATATTATTAATTCAGAGCAGCAGACTTGGGCAGTAAAATTTGAATTCTCCCTAATTTAGGAAAAAAAAAAAATATTTGATCTTAAGAGTCTGATCAATACATTTTGTGAGCAGAAGCCTGTTACACTGACAGTAAAAACCAAAGAATGTGGCTTAAAGAGGATTTAATCTAACACAGATAAAACAACACCCCCACCCCCATTATTAATTGCCTAGAGACCACAGAAACTCCCAACTAGTTTGGATATGCATTACATCAGTAGCAATGCTGATCTGTGAATTTACAAGGCAAGAGACTCTGAAGCACAGGAGCGATTACAGAACTGGGCACCAGTGTTGCGAGTTCTATGGGACAGGTAATATTACACATACTAATTGTTAGACACACTTAAGTGCATTCTCTGCATCATCCATAATGCACCTCTAGCTCTATGTGTACACATCACAACAAATTACACTATCTGATAAACGTACAAAGACTTCTCTTTAGAAAATCCACATTTGAGAATTTACTGTGCCACTTCCCTCACAGGTGCACTAGAAGGAAGCTATCCCACTACAGCCTTCACACAGCAGTAGTTAGGATTTGCCGCTGACAAAAGCAAAAGTAAAGCTGTAATTGCATGCAACCACAAAAGCCCCTAAATTAAATATTTCTGGCCAGCCTGAAAACAAAGACAAGTTTCTTGTTTGCATAGTGAGCCAGGATACCTTTTCTGTCACTATCTGACATCAAAAGTATTAATCTACACTCCAGACTTCCCAGACTATAGCTAGGAACTACAGATAGATAGTAGATAGATAGTTCCAGCTATCTACCAATTTAGCTACTATTCCTTAGAAAGATATATTGTTCTTGAAGGTATATTGCCTCTTTCTTCTGGCAAAATGTTACCTCTTACAGAGCTGTAAAGATCTTTGTAAACGTACTGTGAAATGTGGACACGTGCATTTTTGTTTGTCACACTGTTGCACAAACATTTGAGATCAGGTGCATTTCATCACTATCTTGATAAAAAGAAAAAACTACAGGCAAAACCTACTAATTATTTTCCTTAAACGCTGCTAATTTGTCATTAATTTAGCTGTAAAATACTCTAATCCTTCTGAGAGGTGACCCTGTGAAGTTGGCTCTTAAAAAGCTTGAGGTCATATTTACCTTTCAAACAAGAAAAAACCAGTGTGAGCTATATTTGTCAACTTTCTATAATGTCTAAAATTACTAAGAGTCAAAGGTTTTCAAGAAAGTCTCAAGGCAAATGCTTCATTGCTTACTGCAAAAATCATTGTAACAAAGTGAAAAGCATGCAGGACAAAAAGACAAGTGGGTTTTTAGGATACACATGCTGTTTCTTTAACCTGCAACAGAAAGCCAGAGCCTCGACAGGAAAACTTCTAAGCAGAAATTCACTTAATTGAAGCTCTGACAATTTATAATTAGTGACTTCACCCCTTATGTGCTTTTTTAAAAATCCTAACCAGGTATTTTGTTTGAACACCTAAAAATTTCCATAATTCTGTACAGTTAGCAAGTAATACAGAACTAGATGCTATCTTCCTTGTATTATTTCAAGCTAGGAGTGATAAAAGAAATGCTGAAAGTCATTCTTTCAGTACATATTCTAGTATTATATAAATTTATGAGATATTTTGAGAATTAGTATTTCCCCCTACTCTCTGAATCACAAACCTTTATTTAAATTAGCTGAAGCCCCCCAACAAGGTTACTAATTCATGCACTTTAAGTAATTCATAAATATTTTACCTTCACAGAAAAAGAGAATAAAATAACTATGGCACTGTTTTAAACAAAGAATGAGGATCACTACCTGAAACAAATACAACACAAACTACCTGTTTTTTCCTACAAAGTCACTACCCAAAGAGTGGGAAATATGTGGGAAAATAAAGCATTGTGACTGTGCTATGAGCAAAAACAAGCATGAACCTAAATTATTCAAATGAGTAGTGCATAACTTGTTGGAAGGGCTGGAGCTAAAAATGAAAGTGCAACTGATTCAGCAGTGTCAACTACTGAAACTGCAAGTCACTGTGCAATAAAAGAGCTGGTGCACTATGAACACTGGGAAGGATTCTCATGGAAACGAGATGCACTGCAAATCACTCCTCCTCCAAAATCAATATTTAAAGTAACTATAATTACAGAGTTCTCCTTGGTCAAAACATGTAGTTAATGCTACCAAAAGGAAATCAGGCCAATAAAGACCAGCGGGGGGGGGGGGGGG
>NW_020799095.1:62042909-62106641 GCF_003259725.1 Athene cunicularia
AGATGCAGTAGATACTTTTGGCATCTAAGGGTAATAACCACTGAGAGGTGAAAGAGCAAGGTATATGAATAGTTGGATAAAAAAAACCCCAAACCTGCAGAAACATTATTAATACACTATCAAGCTAAGAATATTTTTCAAGTACAAAGGTCTGTCCTGGGCACAAGTCTAGTTCATATTTTTTTTATTCCAGACTTGGATAATGGAAGAAAAATTATATTTATGAAATTAACAGATTACATCAAACTGAAAGGACTCCAAGCTCTCGGAAGGGGAGACTCACATTTCTAAATTATGTTGCTGAATTTGGAAGACAGCTTGAAAAGTGAATTTTTACTTGTAATGGAAGAAAAATAAACCATGCACTAAAAATGTGGAATAACAGACTATGAAGCAGGATACAGAAAAAATTATTGGTTTACAATCAAAGTATACAACAATGTAATGTAAGAAAGAAGGGCAAGGAGATGATACATCTTATTAAGTACTTGTGAAGTATCTGCTGAAACAATCCCATTTTGGATTGATCAATGACAAGACATTTAAAACCAAGACAAATGAAGAAAGATGAAAGGAATAGCGTCTTCTTAGTCACTAAGAAGTACAGAGATCTGACAGCTGTTCTACAGCACGTGCAAGTCAAATGTGAATTGTTCATTGGAACCCCCAAAAAGACCAAAACAAAACAACCCCAACTCCTTTTTGTTAAAAAGGGAAATGACAAAAAAAATATCTCTGTACTTTTCTTGTATTCACAAAGCCCTTTATGCCAACTTGACTTTCACATGCAAGAGAAAGTCCATAGTTTATGCTGTAGAGGTTTAGCAAGGAATCGTCTAAACCCACCTCTATTCTCTTCCTCAGAGACGGACACTTAAAGGAAGAAATTGCTAGAGTGAAAGCAAGCCCTTTAGCAGGATGACCTCAACAGAAGTTTTGATAACCAGTCTACACAGTTTTTCATTGTCAGCACACTCAGTTACTCAGGGAGGCATAACAATCTGCATGGTTCTCGGTGGGAAGAGCAGAGGTTGCCAGAAGGAGTGTTTGGAGGGCACATTACCAGTACACAGGCTATGTGTACATGGCTGAAACATAAGCTGCTTTTCTGCAAGCAAGCTCTTTTAATAGGAATCCATTTATTTATTTATTCAGAAGCAGATGGCATCCTCTCAAGATGTTATGCAGAACATGACACACAAAACAAGTATTTTCATCTGAGCATATTTTTACTAATCAACTGCCTGCTATTCAGCATTAAATGACAAACAAAAATTTAGTCTCCAGAGTCTGGTAATACTCTAGGCTAACTCAGGATACAGCAATAAGTGATGAAACGTAATGACTGGTAATACACTAGAGCACAGACTAGATGACCTCAGTGTCTTTTGACTTAAATTTAAAAAAGCATTCCAACTGTGGGGAAAAAATTTACAAATTGTAGCCTCCATGCTGATGAGCACATTTGATGGACAAACCTCATGGCCTAAGGTTTGTCAGAAGTGCCTGATGCAACTTTTTGTACTTATACAAAGGAAAACAGGATGCAAGAAATCCTATCGTAGTACATTAGTAATACTGCCATGCAATCACTGTATTGTAGGATTCTATATGACATTGCTGATAGCGTTTATACCATGTTTTTATGCAATTCATCCTGACTCATGACCTTTAATCTCCATTCACTCCAAAGCAACCACTACAAAGACCTGTGGATGAATATCATGTTAAAGAAAACATTATCACTACATACAGACAAAACATAATTTAGAAGGCAGCCAAATACTACCAAATGTTCCCCTCCCCTGGCCTTTCCTACTCCAAACCTCAATTCTGAGATCATTGTGTGACACTTTTAGTAGACACTGCATGGCTTCCTTTTAATAGGGTCATATATATGATATATATAATATATATCCAAGTGCACTGATGTACAGTGATTCATTTACCACACAATAGTACAAAGCAGTACCCCAAAACTGAGTCCTCCTCTCATTACAGACTCATACAACATTGTGCTGGTTTTGGCTGGGATAGAGTTAATTTTCTTCATAGTAGCTAGTATGGAGCTATGTTTTGGATTCGTGCTGGAAAGTGTTGACAATTCAGGGATGTTTTAGTTATTGCTGAGCAGTGATTACACAGAGTCAAGGCCTTTTCTGCTTCTCACCCCATCAGGGAGTAGGCTGGGGATGCACAAGAAGTTGGAAGGGGACACAACTGTGACAGCTGACCCCAGCTGACCAAAGGGATAGTCACAGAATCATCTAGGTTGGAAAAGACCTTGAAGATCATCCAGTCCACTCACTAACAGTTCCCAACTACACCATATCCCTAAGCCCTGTGTCGACCCAACTCTTAAGCACCTCCAGGGATGGTGACTCCACCTCCCTGGGCAGCCCATTCCAACACCTAACAACCCACTCTAAAAAAATGCTTCCCAATATCTAGTCTAAACTTTCTCTGGTGCAACCTGAGGCCATTCCCTCTTGTCCTGTCGCTTTCTACTAGGCTAAAGAGGCTCAAACCCATCTCTCTGCAGCTTCCTTTCAGGTAGCTGTAGAGGGTGATGAGGTCTCCCCTCAGCCTCCTCTTCTCCAGGCTAAACAATCCCAGTTCCCTCAGCCTCTCCTCATACGACCTGTGCTCCAGACCCTGCACCAGCTCCAGATCCTGCACCAGCTCCGTTGCCCTTCTCTGGACACACTCAAGTCATTCAATGTCCTTTTTGTAGTGAGGGGCCCAAAACTGAACACAGGAATCGAGGTGCAGCCTCACTAGTGACGAGTACAGGGGTCAGATCCCTTCCCTGTCCCTGCTGGCCACGCTATTGCTGACACAAGCCAGGATGCCATTGGCCTTCTTGGCCCCCTGGGCACACTGCTGGCCTCTGTTCAGCCGGCTGTCAGTCAACACCCCCAGGTCCCTCTCTGACTGGCAGCTCTCCAGCCATTCCTCCCCAAGCCTGTAGCGCTGCTGCTGGGGGTTGTTGTGGCCCAAGGGCAGCCCCTGGCATTTGGCCTTGTGGAAACTCCTCCAGTTGGCCTCAGCCCATGGCTCCAGCCTGTCCAGGTCTCTCTGCAGAGCCTCCCTACCCTCGAGCAGATCAACACTCCCACCCAGCTTGGTGTCATCTGCAAACTGACTGAGGGTGCACTCGATCCCCTCGTCTAGATCATCAATAAAGATGTTAAACAGGAGTGGTCCCAAAACCAAGCCCTGGGGGACACCACTTGTTTCATACCATATGGTGTCATGCTCAGCATATAAAGCTGGGGGAAGAAGGAAGGGGGGGACATTTGGTATAATAGTGTTTCTCTTGCCAGGGAGCCATTACACACATGATAGAGCCCTACTTTCCTGGAGATGGATGAGCACCTGCCTGCTGATGGGAAGTGGTGAATGAATTCCTTCTGCTTTGCTTGCATATGCAGCTTTTACTTATTAAACTGTCTTTGTCTCAACCCACGAGTTTTATCACTTTTATTCATCTGATTCTCTCCCTCATCCTGTTTGTGGGGGGAGTGAGTGAACAGTTGCGTGGTGCTTATTTGATGGCTGGCGTTAAAACAGGACAAACACATAATTAAAATCTAAGGAACCCCCACAAACTAAAGTGATTTTAGGATTTTCTGCATGAAGAATGTGGATGGTCCTAATATTTTCCAACAATTTACTGGTTTTATTTTTAAATAAGAGCATGATGAAAGAATGCTAGTACTAACTCAAGGAATTTGTTATGCACTGTACCAGTGTGGTCAAAATTCAGCAGTCATTATCCAAATTTTAAGGTCCTTTTCCCTTCCTACCACTGTTTCCAGCTTCTTTTCAATGCCTTCCCTTGCATGCCCACCCAAGAGCATCATCTTCTGTACTCTGTGTGATGAGGTCTTTCCCCCTCCCCTCCCACTGCCATACAAATAGCCCTGCCTTCCATTTCTTCCATCAAACAGCTGCTCGGCCTCCCAGGACTGCTAAACCATTGCTCGACAGGGGACAGGCCTGGGATTGCTGCTGCTACCAGGCAGGGTACACAGCTGCTGCAGGAAGGATGGGGCAGCTGCTGTGGCAGCTAGCTGCAGGAGCTGCAAGCCTGGATCCCCAGGACGCAGAGGCAGGGAAGGACTTCAGGACTTGGACTGCACTTGCAGCTTAAATGGTTCTCCATCTCCTTTGGGAAAGGGCAGCAGACTCCAAAGATGGAGCTTCTGGCACAGCTCCACCCACAGCCTGTCTGTTAGGATCAACTACTCTGTGCAAAAGGAAATTTATCTGGAAGCAAAAAGAAATTTATCTTTTGCCAAATTAACTGTATCTCAAGGACACTGGTACTCAAAGTTCTCATGATCAAGAATAATAGAAGTATACAAAATCAGTTTTATCAGTAAGAAATTTCGATATCCTCTTTCTCTTATTTATAAAGATGAATTGGGTAAATATAAATGTTTTAGTGTGAATACTACATTTCTTACCAGTGACTTACACTCACTTTATTTTGTTGTGCCTGAACATGGGTAAGAGTAAAAAAGCAAAACTTAGGTTTTGTTTAAATGTGTAATTCTTATTTGTAGAAGAGTCTGGGTATTATTATAATATTTGGATGATTTTGCCTAACTCAAGTGCCCTTGAGAAGATAAGCCTGTGTCACTACTTTTCCCCTCTCTGCTACATCCAGAATACTGAAAGGACTTAACAGGTATGCAAATATCATTGGAGGTTGCTGAGTAAAGTTGAAACCTCTATTTTTCATGTTTGTGTAGTTTTTCCTGTTGCACTGCAGTCTGATTTTGTGTTCTCTCTATCCTTCTGGGTATGTATAGCTGAGACAATGACTGAGAAACCTGTGTTCTAATAGCTCCATATGAAGGAGCTGCCAAGCTTCAATCTCCCTCCTTCGTTGGCTCAGCCACAACAAACCCTATGGAAATCCAACCATCTAGGAGCTCAACACTAGGTGAAAACCTGGCAAACTAGCTAGTAAGAACTATTCAGACCTGTCTGCACCTATCTTACCTTTTTCATAAAAGCCCCCAAACCCTGAATGTGCATCTCATGAGATACTAAGATTTTAAAAAATCTTTTACTCCTTCACCCCCTTACCTACTGTGTCTGAGAAATACTGAAATGAAGGTAGTAACTTTTCAGCATTAGTCTTTTAGTTGCTCCCTGATGAGAATAAAAGCTAGTTGGTATCCCTGTGCAAACTGAGGAGCTTACAATTCACCACGGCTATGAAAATTCAGAAGTGGAGGAAGGCCTTGTTTACTTTCCCCCTTAAGAGAAGAACAGAGCACACTCCCATTCTCATCCCGTTCTCTGATGGGCTTTACCCTAACTACATCTAGATAAGATTTTTTTTTCCCACAAAAGTAGATATACTATGAACAAATTCAAATTGTATATTTTTTCTTCATAAATCTTCAGCTTGTTACACCACATTTTTGAAATATATGAATTCATTGTAAACCAATCAACTAAATGTCTATGCATTACCAACTTTCATTGCAATGGTACTGTATTTAATTTGTTGATTTGATCAAAACAGTGATTCCACAGTATCTAATATAAATGAGACTGACTTGAGGTACAACATCGGACAGAGCAATTTTAGGATCTCATAGCAATTTCTGCAAAACATCTAAATGTAAAAAACTGAACACACCAAACCAATTTAGCTACCTAACTTCACCCCCTACAAGAAGTTTTTACTCCTTCTGAGTGAAGCCACAGTACAACTAGAGCAGAATTACAAGAGTATCTGTGAAAACTGGACATATACCAAGGAACATATCGACCTATAAACAAGATCTGTAAAAGCACATAACTATCACATAAATATCACTCTGCAACCAACAGCAATCCTCTTCAACTGCTGAGGGTTGCCAGGGATGCTGGAGTATCTCAATTTTCATCTAAAGGTCCAACAGTCTCCCCAAGGGCCTTCCCTAACAGCACTGCCAAACTCACTCCTGTGCAGATCCCTCGTCCCTGAGCAGGGGTGTAGGGGTGTACAGTGCCTTTAGCAAGGGTGCTGGGGTCATGGCCAGGCTCAGCCAGGGAGCAGAGAAACCCATGAGCACATACAACTGCAGGGAGGGTAAGGAGGTGGGAAAAGTGCTTTGGAAATACATAGCCAAACTGTAATTAAAACCCATCAAAAATTGCCTCAGTATAATGGATTTTTCTTTTTGCAGCCTTCAAAGAATATGAGGCCTATCCAAAGAACATTAGAAGTACTTATGGTAGGAAGGCAGGCTAATGTTTAAGTATATTAAAAATATATATTTAAAAAATAATCAACACAAAAAAGACACATTTTGAGATCGAGTTTAAATAAGTTGGTAGAAGATTATAGCATAGCTAATTCTTGTGCTGGCTAAATATTAAAACATTATACAAAGTTATAGCGAAAGTATAGAGATGTTAATGCCAGGTCAACTACAGACCTACTGAGTGACTTTTATACAGTTTTGTCCTGAAATAAATTTAGTATTACCTCCCACCCTTTTTAACCTGAACATATGCACATATATGCCCTATTTGTATTGTATTACCCTACTAGGTTTGTAATTTATAATACGCAACAGTGCAGTAATAATTTATTCATGTTTAACTGAAAAGAATCTAGAGATCTATTACTTTCACTGGGGCCTAAATTTCACCTGACATAATTTAGAACAAATATCATATAAATTAATTTGGTATCAGATTTCATACAAGGCATTTGAAAATAGAAAACAAAATTTTTAAAAGCGATGTAATAGTTGCAACTCTTGTAAGAATTCACCGTCTTTTCAAAAAGAAAGCTCACACAACTGCAATTATGTCTGTCTCTTATTTAAAATTTATTTTTAAGGTGTTACTTTAAATTATTTTAAAATGTGTATTATTGATACGCAGAAAACATCTAATAGAGCACGGAGTGCTCCTTAACATTTCATGCATCAGCCACTAATCTACTAATATATCTGATTCAATTGTAAGATGACATTTCAAACTGGACTATGCCAACAAAACTGTAACAAGGAAGCCTTAACTATGACAAGATATAACAAGAGGAAAAATGATTTCTCAGGATGACCACTGTGCCAGGTGGCACAGTGTAAAACTTAATACTAGAAAAGAAAGGACTTAAGAGCAAAATATCTTAACATGCTATTGCACCAAGTCCATTTTCTTCATCAAAGTTTAACAGCAAGCCAAAAAATAAAGAGCAGTGAGGGATACACTGTTTTGGCTTATATTACTTAGAGCTCAACTTTTAGTGTTAGCTGGCTACAACTGTATTTGGAAATGCAAATCAAAAGAAAACTGATTTCCAAAAGTGCAAAGCATCTAGCACTTCCCCATTAGGTCAGTAAACACAATAAGTATCTAAACTGTCAATTGGAAAAAAAAGGCATACCATTGATTTGTCATGTGTCTTAAAGGCACTCATACTTGTATTTTACCCATTGCTTTCAAATCTGATTAAGCAAAATACACTTGTTACTTTACAGCATCCAAAGGGTTGTTGAATCTAACATTCCAGAAACAGAAAGAAAACCTTTGAAATAAACATTTCCTGATTCTTAAAAGCAGAAAGACCAAGTAGAACTAAATCAAGTTCAGAAAAATTCTTATTTCAGAGTACTTATTCCAGAATAGGTCCTGAATCCTGACCCACAGTTTGGGCAGACACTCTATTTACTGTCTTATACTACATGATCATTTCAGAAAATCCATTCTCTCACTGTATAGTTATTACAAAATACACATTTTTTTTTACTAATGGTAAGATCATTTTTTAATTTATTACCTTTTTTAAAATGGAGAACTTTCCACTTCCTACAAGGACATGAGATAAGCAATACGTCTAAATTTTTTTCTCCCTCTCACAAATTTAAAAAGGGTTTTTTGCTGCTCCATTGTTTGTGCTCAGAACTGTCATTTCTAAAAACACCCACCCCAACTTCACTCACTATACAGAACCCAATAAAGCTAACGGAATAAAAAGTGTTCTCAATGTGAAAAGCAAAGATCCAAGAAAAAGTGTCTCACTAGCTTTTAGTAATAGTAATCAAAAATGTAACTTCTGTTTTGTATAAACCTTTAAATATTTAAAACAGGTTTTCAAGCTAATTGCCTACACATGCACAGAAAGTAAAAATAGATGGTATTCTAAAGAACAGAGAATAACATGTCACTTTTGTTTCCAGAAATTAAAGAGAAAAAAAAAAAAAATCACTAAACACACAGTAAATTGTTTGAAATACCATTACCATATTAAGCTTTCCTGCTTGTACTAATATAAGAAGAAAACCTATCTTTGAATTCCTCAATGAAAAGGTGCCACCCTTCACTGCCACAAATACGTATTATCACAATCATCAACTTTAAGAGAAGCCCTAGCAGGATATTGATATGCTATTGATATTGATACCATATGCTGAAAAAAATTAAGTTATCTGTCAATAAATTTCTTATGCCTAGTAAAATGAGAATTAACTTTGTATTTACAGTTGGTTTCAACTCATTCCTGTATTTCTTAGAAGTGCCCACTGAGTTTGAAGGTTGTCGAGAAAACCAAGGGATGAAGGGAGAATGCAACATAAATCTATTTACAGTGGAAGGGTTTTTAAGCTGACTATCTCAAAACAAAAAGTATGAATGAAAAAAATCAGTACTCTTTACTTAAAAGCATCTCATTTTTTGTTGTGGGTTGTTTTGGGTTTTTTAAATTATTGTTTTATACAGTTCTCTAAGCATTTTTTAACAGATGTCATATATGGATCTAGAGTAGAGAAAGGTGCTTCAAAGTAAGGACCTCAGCAGGAACCAGACCAGAGTTCCACCTGCTTAGCTTTTCCAATGCCTATGCTGATATCCTAACAGTGCAACAGTTCAAGTCTCTGTCTGCACAGTATAAAAGTAATTCCATAAATAATAGTCGAGTGAATTATTACATAAATAATAATGGCTAACACTGCAGAAAGTATAAAAATCCCTGAATGACAATTGCCCTTACTTCTAAAGCAAGGGAACTTTGTAAAAATTATACCATTCCTATAAATACAGTTTATTCCCTTTATCCTTACAAATGCCCTCAGTTCTTTTAAATGGTCATTATCTCTTTATATCTTGGACTCAAATATGTTTTAGCAAACAGTTCTCAGGACTAAATGGAAGCTATATCAAAAGCTATTATCTTTCTGGTTTGAGTTTGACACCCTTTGTTTTCTCTACATTTCCCCTTGTCTTATTCATTCAACTCCAGAATATAAATTTCTAACTACATCAGTCATTATTTCATTGTGTCTATAACTTGTTTCTTCTCTAAAATCTTTGCAGTATTCCAATCAGATACATGATTTTTTTTTAATGTATCATTATTTTATATCCTCTTTGTTCCTGTTGTACCAGCTTTCATCAATAGCTTGACCTAGATTCTGGAACTGTGTATACATTGGAAGTCCACTTGGACCTCTCACATGGAACTAGTCTGAGAAGGCAGGCAGCCAGTTTCTCCAGTCCCTCTCATTCTAGCCTTTCTTAAAAACAATGTAGCAATCCAAGGTGAAATCTGAGGGACAGCAGTGCTAACGCATGGAAGACACTGTGCCAGCCAACACCTTATCTACAGATCCATTATGCACCAAACTTGATTGCAGAATAATGACAAATGTGTATGACAAACCTTGAAAACTTCTTCAGTCCAACATTAGACCAAGTCTTCTTGGAGTTGCCCTTAGCAGTGTTTAGGTATTCCTATCTGCATCCCAGGCTAAAAACTCTGTTTAGGAGCCAGCAAGGAAAGTGATAGTTTAAGTTGTCTTCCTGATGTTCATCACTTTGCTTAGCCTCTCACTTTAGATGTCCCTCTGAAGTTTCTACTTTCTTATATCTTAAGGAACAAATAACTGTTTCTCTGCAAGTTTTGTACCTTTGCTGCTTGCTGTATTTTAAGATCACTAATAAATATAAATAAGCCCAGATCCTATTACAGATTCTTGTGACAACCTACCGTTAACCTTCTGACACAACTACAGTGAACCATTAAGCCTACTGTTTTCCATCTTCCCAGCCAGTTTCTTAGCAGCCTTTTGAAGCACAACTTACGTTCCTTTAGTTGCCTCTTTCAAGGAATATTTTCAAAGAAAATAAATGACAATCTGTACTTCTTTATCCATCTTTCACTGAGATGTTCAAAGAACTCTTAATACAGTACTAAGATGCTCTTTCCTACTCTCCTTCCACATTAAATCCCAGAACCTCCCAGTTTTCAGATGTGTTCAAATATAGAACAGTCTAGTTCAAAGCACTAGTGTTTATGATTTGCCTTCGTTTCTTAAAGGCATCTAAAAATATAACAAACTTTAAAGCATTTTAAATTAAAAATACTTAATAAAAAAGCTTTATGCATTCCAAGATTGCAAAATTGAAAGTTAGAGCAGAATTAACTGTTTGCATTAGATCACAAGTTACCATTTTACTGTGTGTTCTTAAATACATTTATAATGTGATTTGTACAGCACTTAATTTAGATTTTTTTAATTTCAAAAAATGCATACAGTATCACAAATGCCTGGCTTCTGTATTTATTTTCTTTTAAATAATAGTAGTTCACTGTGTTATTATAATCAATAACTCACAGCAGCAGTTCTGGATCATGGTTATGCCAGTTGGAGTACTGCAACTTCTCTGGCTGGGTAGGAAGTACAGCTATCTTGGGGCAATAGAGGATCTGACTATTTCGTTAGTTCTCAACATAAAAACCATATTTTTGCAATCACCTGTGAAATGAAAAGATGTCTCCAGCTGTTATCCAAGCATCTAGCTTTAAAAAAATTTTAAATCTCAGTTCTGCATCTCCTTGAATCTAACAATTTTCTATTTCACAAGCATTGATAGAAAAAACCTTTTTTGTTTACTAAGTCCATATTTTATCCTATCTGTAACATTGTCCCTAGGAGGATGTTTTGTTGACTTTTTATTTTAAGTAGATAATGTGATCTAAGCAAACCTTCCCTGAACCATATTACAATTGTTTTGGTCTGTTTTTTTATTGATTTTTGTATCAACCTATTAAGATAGCATTCTTTTCAAGAAAACAGATTCAGAATGACAGTTTCCTTAGCAAGCATGCATTCCATCCACCTCATAGCCTTAGCAGAGATGGGAGATGCAATTTTTTTAAAAACTGAAACAGCAAGAGACAGAAAGTTACGCTTTCAGGCACAACTGCAAAAGGTACCACATGAGTATTTCCAATTGTGCTTCACAATTCTGCTGTATTATCAAAAGCTGTTCTGAAGTTCTACAATTTTGACAATGGTAGAAGAAAAAAAAAAAATTCTAGCTCAACACTTCTGATCAATCTGATCTTCAACACAATTCCTTTGTGTAGACATGCAAAATAGGTTGAAAGCGAGTCTTGAAAATAAAGTCTTTGCTTCATCTTTCCTAAGTTTTGACACAGCAGATACATCCTCAGAAGTTACTTGTGTCTCATGTTGGTACAAGTACTGTAGAAGGACGTAATGGCTGATCATTATTGACCCTACCTGAGTAGTCAAGAGAGATTTAGACTCCAGATCCTCAGTCTGTGTAAACCTGATGCAATGTCAGAAGAACTGCACATCTAAGAGCTTTATGTTTGCCAGTGGGCCTGCAAGTGTAATACCAATTTCGGTGAAAATAGGAGTTTTTCTTTTAATTTAGGTTGAAAATTTTATGTCCAAACTGAGCATTTCTTCCTGTCCCCTCCCCTTTTTTAAAAAAAAAAAACAACACCAAAACAAAACAAAAACAAAAAACAAACAAACAAACAAAACCAACCACATTTTATCCATCATTTTTCAGGGACAGAACTACACCAAGGAAATCATGTCTCTCTCCCTTGCTGTCACTTTCAGAATGCTGATAAAAATAAACCTGTCCCTTAAGAATTAGTTGATTAGACCATATTATAACCTGGGATTATGGAAGTGGGGGAAAGGAATGGGACCACTATTTTCACAGTAGCTACCTTTTACACCAGTTTAGCTGTATCAGAAGTCTACACCAACATACCATCTAACTGAGGCATCTCTGTTCTAAGTAGTGGAGGAGAGCAGAAGGCAGAAAAAGGAAGAAACCAGTCACTCATGCCTTATGTTCTCAGGAAAACAGCTTTGAAATTCAAGCAAACCCTGCACTTAAATCCAAATTTGTTATTATGATAATCTATGGACGTAAACCAATATGACCCTGAAGATGAAAGATTTTCACAAGTTCTCAATCCTGGAATACCACAAATTAAGAATATTATGTTACCAGAAACTGCACAAGCAATGGGGTTGGGGGGTGGTGAGACACACAGAAACCAAAAGCGTACAGAATAGCAGATCAATTTTCCACATAATACAGACCATCCAGTCTACTATATTACTTAACACTTTGACATTTATATTAAGCCAGAAAATACAGATAACCAAGAAATTGGCAACAATTCAGAATGTTAAAGAAGCTAAAGAACTTGAAAGTGACTTAGTATTACAGATGGAAAATTTGATGGTAGGTTAAAAGGTTGCAATACAGTGCATAAGGGGTTTTTATTCTTACTAATTTGCTAAATACATATAGAATAGAATATAAAAAACCTACACGCTGCTGCATTTAACCAAGAAGTTTAACAGGTTATTTCAGAAATGAGTCTGGCTTTACAAAGGACTTTAACCCATGTCATAGGCTTTTGCTTGCACTAATAAAATACTTGTTTGCTTTCCAGATCACTCAGAGATCAAGCCACCATCCAAGTGCAATGTACAAACACACTGAAAAAGGAAGTTCCTGTTTTAGGACTTTTTCTGGAATCACATTTTATTACTTAACCAAAACAAAAACAAGAAGACAGCTCAAAGCTGCTTCTGTCCTTCCAGGTGGTAAAAACTAAATCTGAAAAACTGTAACACATCATCCCAACTTTCCTTTAGTTGTACTGTCCACTCTAATTCACACAGCAATGAACTGCTGCAACTCTCAATTTTGCTTTTTGACAGGGTTATGTGTATAGCTTGTGGTCTACCTGGACAATTACTGTGGTTCACACCCAACACACCTTTGTCAATGCTATGTTCTTCCCATAGGATTCTTGAGGACAGCCTAATGAGTTATGCTGGTGACAGTGGATGTAAAGCCCAACATCCAGGCACACGAAGGGAGAGGGAAGAAAGTAATTGAGAATTTGGAAGGGAACTCTCCCTAAAGAACATGGAGCAGCTGAACACTTTTCAGCTTGTCTTGGTATTGTGTTGAGAATGTTCGTTTCTCCCTGGTTCCAGTTGCCTCCAGAAGCACTTTTACACTTGCTTGGTTCCTGTTGAGACTAAAGCTATCAGACACTTAACCAAACAACAGACATTATTTTCCTTGAGTTTTAGAGTGGATTTTTTGGTTTTCTGAATCTGTGGTTTTTAATCCCTTAAGCTGCTTTGAGTAAGGGAGAGAACAGGTAACAAACAGAACTTAAGTTCAGTAATTTTTTTTTCCTGATGTCTGGCTTTTCTTTTGGTGCTAATACTATTGTTTTGAGATAAAAACAGCACCATTATCCAACTGAAAAATCAGCAGACACCCTTGCTCCTTGTAGGGTGATACAGTGCAATCATCTTTGTGTTGTCAAATACAAAGCAGAGCCTGCTGCTCCTGCAAGTTATTCATCTGAACTAATACGTGCAAGGAGGGAGATGCTAATGCCACTGTGCACACTGGTGGTGCTTGTCTGCCTAACAAGTGATGTAATTCACTGCATTTTTTGTATTTCTTCTCTTCCCATACACCAGCCAGCCTTATTCTAATTATAACAATATATGCAGCTAGACATGCTTTTCTTGCTTATTTTATACTTTGCATGCCTTTCTGTCCTAAATCTCCCTTCTTGTGGCATTTTTTCTCAATTACATCCACATGTTGGACATTATCTGAATAAAAACTGTAGCAACTATAGGGTGGCCCAGAAAAAAACCCCAAAATTTGCCAAACAGTGGTATTCACATGGTTTATGGTCAAGTTTTGAAGAAGGTGAACAATCAAATTCAGTCTTAGTCCTTTCTGGATTTGCCAAACAGCTCTCTAGTCTTGAGTGTACATTTGCAACATTTGCAACAAAATTTCAAAGGTTTTTTTTAAATTCTATTTTGATGAAGGAAGATTAAAAAAAAACTTTAAATGTATCAGAACTTACTGTTAGACATGAGGCCACTTTGTCTTGCCTAGTTTTGAGTAATATGCATTGCTTGTAGGTGCTATTAGCATATTTTCCACAATTCAGTTCTTTAGGTGTTTTTCCATTTCATTAATCCATTTCAGAATTGCTTCTATTAACTTTTAGTAACAGCTGATGGTCACTACATATTTCAAAAAGCCAGAACCACAGCAGCATTCATTCAGTGACATATTCACACTTCTTCCATATATCACCCTTCTCATATGTAGCATATTACTCCAATCGACTGTTTTCAAGGCCAAGCCTTGAAAATGTGAACATTCAATACAATGGTTTTCTTTGTTTAAAAAAAAATATACTCTGGATAGCAGCTAGATTTTAGTGTTGGAAACCACCAACTCCCAGAGCGAACATTACTGTTATTTTACTCCCCTGGTACCCCTACATATTTGTATAAATATTTGCTAGTTGCTTTTTCTTGAGACCATAGGAACTCTGGAACAAGAACTGCATCATGGCAGTTTGTCTCATGAAAAGCAAGACTAGGTGCTACAATACTACTAATATTTCCTAGCAATTTTAGTCATGGGATTTTTCTATACATATAGGTTTTCTTTCCTGGTTTGTAATTTTATTACAAGTGACAAAAAAAGGCTGGGGAAAACAAACAAATAATAGACAAAACACTGAAGAGTTTCACCATCCTTAACTAGGACTAAAAAAGAAAATCAACAGGAGTCACTTGTTCAAAAACAGTCATAGCAATAATCTCAAAATTGGAAACACTGCTCTTACTAAAATTTCAAATTATTTTTCCAATATTACTTTTTAAAAAACAAAATAAAAAATTCTTGACAGCATTTTTAATTAAATCTGATTTAGATGTGTAATATGTATTTTTCTAGAATCTTTCAAAATTATGCTTTCCAATTAGTGATTTCTGTTTTGACTCACTGGGTTCTTCCAATGAAAATTTTGATAAAAAATTCCTAAGCACAAGTAAAAAATTATTTTTCAAAACATGCTTTTGTCTTCCTGACAGCATCCTCCATGTGGAAGTAGGAACTCAAAATTAACAGAAGGTGTATGTATGCGGAGGAGGTGGGAAGTTTAGGAAGAGTGCTCCAAATGCCAGATCTATCATCTGTATTATTAATATGTCAGATCTGGTGCACATGAAGATGAGGGTATGAATTTGATGGCATTTCTGTGCAGTGAATACCTCTCATGATGTATGATTCTGAGGTGGTGTTGAAAGTGTGATGAGGTGTTCATTTAAGACAGAAGAAATGTCCTGAGTAAGAAGAGAAATGGGATCCTGAACTGTGACAGCCCCATGCAGGGGAGGGAGGAAAGCATTGATTTACTACATTTTTAATAAATAGCAGTGTGAAGCTAAAAATAAAAACAGCAAGGAGAAGAGTGCAGCTTTAATGAAGAGACCGAGAATGTGTCAGCTCAGGAAGCTCCAAGGCCAAGCTAGCTCTAGGAGACAGGGCTGCCTGTCTTGGCTTCTCTCTAAGTAAAGGTCCACTCTGGCCATGCACAATGGCTGAGTTGGAGCCTGGCCTTCCATGAGAAAGATATCTGTCCAAGAAATCCTAAAAAGACTAGGAAAAGAGACTGATGTCAGATATAAATTCAAAGTATTTTTCTTTTGTAATTTGGTTTCCCAGTTCTGTAACCAGAGAATTACTGCATGATTTGGATGTTACCCCCAAAATGCAGATGAGCATAACTGCCTGCAAAGCCATAAAAAAATCTGGCTATTTAGCACCCATTTCCCAGCACACTGTACAGCTCACTTTGGAGGCTGGCCATGGTGTATTAGGACAGAGAAGGAATGCCTCAGTTAATGCACTTGAGCTAAAAACCCCTCCAGGAGCAAATAGAAGGTGGAAACATATCGTGTAGTTTTATGTGTGGGCAACCACATATTATTACTATCTCCTTGGCTCTTATTTTTTTGATCTACACATTAAGGTCTCATGAAAACCTAAGTGTGAGGAAAAAGTCCTTTATTGCCATCCTAGGGTCAGTTGATAGTTTTCACTGTTAGCTGCCCAGACAAATGCCCAAGAGCAGCTGAATGAGGTGGTGGCAGTTGAAGGAACTGTAGCATCTCAGTGAAACAGATAAATGCATCTCACCTAATATTTTGTGTCACTACCGCTCCTGTGCGGGTCTTTCCATGTCCACTTGATGCCCTGTAACTGGGCCCTCGCTGTACTGCTATTAGCAGAGCGAAACGTTGGTGGGAATGATTTATTCATCTGTGGCTACTGATCTACCCAAGAAGGGCCTTTGTGTCCTAATTTTTTTTTTTCCTTGAGTGTCATGAGGCAAAAAACCAGCACGCCAAAGGCAGTGCTTATCAATCACTTCACTAGGAACATGACCATACTCCAAAACACATATCAATTATTACAAAACCATCACATGCACAAACACACTCCTCTACCTCACCTACTCCAGAAAAACTCACATACTGGCATCTCTTGCCTTTTCCCCTCCAGCTTTGTTTACATCCTCTGAGATTTACATTCCTTCTTTAGTCCATGCAAAGGAAAAGATATTCCTGGCATCTGTGTGTGCATTACCATGGTTACCTAGTTCATCTGCAGCAAAATAGGTTGGTCCATGACCTGACACGGCAGCTCCAGAAGCACACTCCTCCCTTGTCCACTGCTTTTCAACCTCTCCCACTGCAGTTTTTTTTTCCTCCAGAAAATCTGATTGCAAGCAACAGTGAGGCACCAAACAAACTCTCCTAAAGTCTTCACCAATTTCTTTGCCTGTATAGTTTGTGTCTAAGAGGTATTTTTGGCAGGCCTGGTCCATGATTTTCAAGCAATTTTTTCAGGAAGCCATCATCAATAGCATACCTGCAGATTCTACCCACTACATTTTGAGGACACAGTATTACACTTGAAAATTCAGTCCTAAAAGCATGCCAACAAGAACACCTGTGATTACACAACAACCTGGGTCTGTCAAGGAAGAACAAAGGTTTGGGGCACAAAGAAAAGGACTATGAATTCTTAAACGACAGTCTCAGGTGGGTAGGGAACACAAGCAGCTTCCTTCCACAAAAGCAGCTTGGCTTTCTTTGGCATCACAAATTTTTTCAGTACAAGTTGAATAAACTGTCATCTACTGAGATATTAGCAAGCCAGGCATCAAACCTAAATAAGGTCTCAATATCAAATTAGGTATAAACAACAAAATATTGATAAAATATAATGAAGACAGAATTGAATCGAGGCAGAAGGCATATGTTTCTCCACAACTGGCTCAAATTTTCACTGAAACAAAACTTACCAACTTCATTTTTTTAAGCAACATCAGGGTTTTTTTCCAGACAATATTTATAACAAAATATATACATAAGCGACTATGAAGAATCCCATCTCACATCATTCATCTATTCCCATAGTTTATGTTTCTAATATTCATACCAAATTTGACTTAAATAAACTTAAAGCAATGATGTAATCTCTGGAAATGGTACACTGAATATGTGTACCACACAATATCAAGGCAAACACAGATGTATCTTGTGGTGATTCTGAAAACACAAATACCGATGAATCTCTGCAAAGAAAGCTAAAGCTGGCAAAATTCAAAATGGCTTTGTAGTCATACAGTTATGCAAAATAAAGTTGTGAAGTTCTCTAGACTTAACACAGCTGAAACAGTAAGCAATTTGTTTGCATCTGAACAGCAAAAAAGATCAAATAAAAAAAAAATCTACACAAAAATGGCCAACTCATACACTTACCTTTTCCATTAATTGTTAATGCTGATGCAATGGTGGCTGTTACTGGCACTGGCAATTGTGGCACTAATGGATGTATCCTTGGTCGGCTCCCCATCCTAGCACGCTCTGCACCAGGTCCTAATAAAGCTCCCACTGGTTTTTCTGCTGCTACTTCTGGTGCTACAGAGTCTTCCTGATCCTGCTCTATATGGTCCATTTTATCTGGGCTTTCATTCTGGAAGCCATCAACTGTTGTCCGGCTCTTAATTGGACTTTTG
This sequence comes from Athene cunicularia, assembly GCF_003259725.1. Taxonomy (NCBI): domain Eukaryota; kingdom Metazoa; phylum Chordata; class Aves; order Strigiformes; family Strigidae; genus Athene; species Athene cunicularia. Next base: position 62,061,133 of record NW_020799095.1, read on the forward strand.
GGCACTAGGATTTTAATACCTGATTTTGCAAGGTCCATATTTTTCCTTCCAGAAAGAGATGGTGAATTGTTTTTCCGGAACTTCTGGGTGGCAGAAAAGAGTTGATTATTTTTTGATTCGTGGTCTTTACCCATAACTAAAGATTTAGTAGATGTCTTTGAAAAAGAACTATTGGTAGATCTAGAAATTTGTTTTCTGGCATTATTTGGAGAGGTCCTGTTTGTCCTCGTTAATGTGCTTTCTTTCTGCTTTTCATTGTGGCGTCTGTTAAATTCATGTATATATTCCTCACAATTTACAAGGTGCTGTTCTGGCTCCCAGGTATCATCTTCACTGTCGTATCCTTTCCATCGCACCAAATACTCTGTTTTTCCCTTCTTGTTTTTCCTCTTGTCAACAATTCTCTCTACCTGTTAAAAAGAAAAATTAAACATTAGACATGGGCAGATATACAGCTCAAGTGAGCAATGCACATGCAAATAATTTGTTAAGTGTAGGTAGGATTTTAAAACACTCTTGCAGTTTAGTAATTCTGTATTGTAGCTCTATGGCTTACAGTCTTTTGCTGCCGGCTAGAAAATCTTCTCTTTAAATTTCAAATTGATACCTCCATCTCATAAAAGATTTTCTAGAAGATCAAAATTGTTCTTCAGTAAGTATTTCACATGCACAAGTATCTGAATCTAACACATTACAGCTGACAATCAGCACTGGCCCTAGCGAAGTTTTGACACCAACTACAACATGGATAGGATTTCCCTCTCTGAAAATAGAGAACATATTTAAATATGCTGTATAAACACAGTGTGTTTACTTTGCAAAACTTATCAATTTAATATTGTTTGAGTAATTTGCTTGTTTAGCATAAGGCATATGCAAGAACCTCTTACTTACAGGGAGCTATCTTTTAGCTACCAGGGACAGTATGGTACAGCTCAGAAATTGGGTCAAATAAAAAAAAAAAAGGCAGCTTCTCTAAGAGGCTGTTCTTCTTGTGAAAACAGAGAACCTGTTTCGGCCAGAGTTGTTGATACACATACTTGAACAAATTACCATGCCTCACTTATCTGCAAATAGAGATGATATTTATGTCACAAGTATTAAGCATGCACATGCTACAACTGCACGTGGGACCCACAGGCTGGAGGAATTCAGGCACTGGGGTAAGGCAGACAGGGCAGACAGCAGCAGCTGCAAGCACAGAGGCTCATGCCTCGTACCAAAATTCATGCCAGTCATGCTAATCCTGCAGAAAGGGAATTCTTTTACAGAAAGAGATGTAAATGCAAGGCTAGTCTTAGGATTTCCCCTTTTTATTTAATTTTTCCTACCCAGGCTGATCCTTCTGGTAAATCCTTCAGCCCACTTCATTTCAGTTATGGGACCAATACAGCCTTCTTTGCCAATCTCTAGCTTCCTTTTCATTATAAAAAAAAAAAAAAAAAAAAAAAAAAAGATGGAGAGACAGATTGGACTATCACTTATTATTTAACTCCTAGCCCCCCATGAAGAAAGACCATGCATGTAAACTAAGGTTACATGTACCTAGGAGAACTTCTGAAGACCAGTGACATTTACTGGAGTTGCATTAACCGAATAGAACATCTGCAGAACAGCTTGGAAGGATGGAAGGAAAATATGGGTATGTATGTTGTACATATATGGTATACAAAATATGGCATATGATTCATTACCAATTCATATGACTGTTGACAACAGATTCTGTTAAGAGTGCACCTCAGTTTTATATGGCATGTTATCATAATGTACCGCCTGGTTTTCAACAGTGAGATTAAATGATTCCTATTATTATAATCTCAGCAGCAATATAACTACATATCCTACATGTGATACCCTGCAGGTATTGTACTATGCTGTCCTGTCATAAGAATGTTGCACAGCTGTTTGAATAGGTCTTAAAAAAACGAACTAAAACAACACACAAACTAACTCCACCTTTAGCTTGTTACTCAGTCATACAAGGCATTTTTTCGTAGAGTAATACAATATGAATTGTCCAAATACCATCTAAAGTGTTAATACAACTATTTTTATTCTGTTTATTTCACTTCTTAGTTTCATTTTTCTAGCTGCATGTTTAAGTCCAGTAACTGTACTATTGTTTTTCCATAAAATGGTATTTAATGTCATAACACAAATGTTATCCCAAGTAAGAAAGTCATTACAGAGAAATATGCCTTCAATTTTTTTTAATAGAGACTGATTAACAAGGCCCTCAAGTATTAAGCCAGAAATGTTAAATTAAAAAATAAAAACAAACTCATGAACCAAACTTGATATATTGTCAAAAGAGAGTTATTACTGTAGTCTTGCTTATCCTCTCTCTCAACCTTCTAAAATAGATTTTAAAAACACGATTCTCAGAAAAAGATCTCTACTACTAGCAGAGTATTTTTATTTTCTATCAGGAAATCTTTGTAACAAACAGCATCGATTACTAGGCACAAAGTTCTACTAGCATCTTTCAATATTGAAAGGCCACCCATTAAGGACATGCTCTTTTTGAAGTAGGAAGCCATCCCTCTCATCCAAAAAACTAGACACCTTGCAGAGATAACAGATGAACTCTAGAACAGGAGATGCAAAAATCCATTCCCAACCCGATGATTTATAGAGCAAACAGAAATGCATAAAAAACCCCATTATATTTAGCTGTATTGTCCAAGTCTGCAACAAAGCCTACTTTGACATTGCTTTTTTTGATTAAAAGGAGACTTTTTTCCTAACCCTTTAATTCTTTTTGAAGATATTTCAATTTTATTTACTGCACAAAAATTATAGCAATTAACCTCTGATACACAGTTTATCATGTGGCTTCAGAGCTTTAGTGAGGGACTTTTTGGACTGCTCCAGCTTGATTAATCTAACTCCTCTAGGACCACTTGAAAAACTGCTCAGGAATTTTCTGCTTCAGTACTTTTGATGGTGGTAACAACTACATATATTTTTCTTATTCAGATTTGGGAAAAGAATCTGGAGTTCATCCACAATGTACAAAGGGTTTGCGTATAGAACAGGAATAGGAATATTCATCCTGAACCAGTGGCATACTTAAAACTTGATTTCATGGCAAAAACAGAGACCACAAACTTGTTCTTTTCCTCTTTTGCAACTGAAAAAGAAAGCTTAGTCATCCGTTTTTCTACTTTGATATAGAGCACTCACTGAACATGAAATATAACACAAGAGATCTCAAAGTCTTATGTTAGAAGATAGTAACAACTTATATCCAAAAAGAACATGACTGGGTGGGGAAAAAACGTCTACGTTCCTACTTCCTGACACATCAGTTACGGCTAGGTAACATCCACACAGGCAGCACTGCTTCTCCCCCTGTTATTGTTACCCTGGAGCTAAGCTGGTGCTTTTCTGATCTTATGCTCGGGTTATTTCAGAGTTCAAAACTGGCAGAGTGCCCCTAGGCACCAGGGTAAGAGCTAGACCACATCCTTAGCCATGATCAGCCAGAAATGCTGGTGACAACTAGTTCGTGCCAACTACCGTTTCTACAGTGTCTACTGCCTTCTGCCACAGGGTAATATTTATTTTTAGTAATTAAAAGGTTCTGTACTGCCAGGATTTGCTGCTAATGATTAGTTTAAGTGTTGTGAAAGAATCAAAACAAAACGGAAAATTATATAAAAAGGAAAAAGATAAAACAAGTGTGAGCAGTTATGAGGCAGACTATCTGGGTGGCAAGCATGTTAAAATAAACTGGGAGATATAATCGCTTTCCTCACTTGGAGTACTGATCAATGACACTCAAAAACCCAGCCTGCAGAAAACCTGACAGAAAAACAATGCACTGCTCAAATGTGTAATCCAATAGTGGAGTGCCCAAATTACAATCCCACACACCATAATTATATCTGAGATTTCTTGTCTGTAAAACAGTAAATATCCCTTCTTTCCATCAGTGTGGCGGGAATCAGTTGATGTTTGCTTTCTCTCCCTGAAGAAGCAGATACTTTGATTTTAATTGCTTTCATTAACAAAATATACCATATTTATAGTTTGGGTTTTTTTTGTTTTTTTTTTTTTAAATGGACAAGAACAAGGTATGGTTGCAGGCCAAAGTGCTGTTTGGCTACAGCTGTGCCAGGTGAAAACAGCAACACTGCAACTGCTCCTCTGCATCCTGTGCTCTGAGACAACAGCTCCTCCCCATCTGTCAGCACAACTTCTTGTTTAATTATTCCCTGATGTAGTTGTGTCAAAGTGACCTGGTTTAGTTATTAAGAATACCTCAGCTAATATAGGCATCCTGAAATAACTGGTTTGGAGAGCTGCCACATATGCGGTATTTTCTGACACATCTAAGAGGACTGCAACTTCCAGCAGAGGACAACACACACCTATGGGCAGGACAGGTACAGTAACCTCTTCGTTCTTCTACGGCCAGAAAAAGGACATGCAATCTTAATCCACAGTGAAAGATTTTCAGTTCAGATCAATCAAAGCAAGGATGAAATTAAAGAGCACGTTCTCAGTCTAAAGCATTGTAATTAGGGCACATTCATAAACTCTATAAGGCATACTCTGTGTGTGTGTAAGTATATATGTTTTATATATATAAAAAGATCATACTTTAAAAGAAGATTTGATGAGAATAAACTAAAGGTTCAGCTGTTGGAGAATTACAAAAAGCAGAATGAGCAAAACAAATATATAAGTAGAATTGCAAATATTCAGTGAGCACTGCCTCGTTTATCAAAATCCATTTTCCATTCCCATGATGTTCCTCTGTCCTCACATTCATGTCAGGCTAAATTAAAGTTAACACAATAGAATCTATCTGACTTCATATTCTATCTGTTGTCTATAAAATATAGGAGAAGGCCTTGTTCTGTTAGCTGAAGGCTATGTTTACAATATTGGTTTGGTTCAGAGCAATAGTGCAATTTAGAAGTAAATCCTTCTCCCCTCTGCACTATTCCCACTTACTGAGCAATGGTTTTGGTCATTGACCAGTTTTTGTATATGTGATGTGGATTCTTATGAAAAATATAAACTTGAAATGGTGTTACCAATGCTATAGTGTTATCTGTCTTACTTCAACCCCTAAGGTGTCACACCAGCCCAAGCAAATAACAGCTCTGAAGAGTTCCAACACATGTTGTGGCATGGATATTTGAACCCGAGAGGTTCCACTAAATCTAGTTAAAAAAAAAAAAAAGTGCTGCATAGCAGAATATGTATATATGGGGGTTGCAGCACCAAATGCTTCACTCTACTGATTTCCTCCAATTGAGCCAAATTACTATCGTAGACATTTCCCAATTCAGAGACTGAAGCTGGAATAGCATATGCTACATGTTGAACAGTCACCCTTGGTTAAATTGGAAACTGTTCCATGTACAAATGGGACCTAAATGATCATCCATAAGCAATCAGCAATGTTTATGAATGATATATTATCTAGTTATTAAAATCTTGCAGAAGTCAGTGATTAACAGCATTCAAATACTTATTGTAAATAAATGCATTCTACATTAAAAAATGCAACTAATATATAGCAGCATACAACACATGAAAACAGCATGAAAAAGTGCCAAGTTTTGCTTAAAGTAAAAGAAGAAAGTAGTTTTGGGAAGACAGTCAAACCCTAATTTTATGTCAAAATGTACCTGAAGGTCTGCAAAATGCACACTGAATTCTTCAGTGTACACGTTAGAAAATACATAATTTCCAACAGTATGACTTAACACCAGCTCAAAGCATTGCTCACCACAGTTAGCACCAGCAAGTAAATTTTAAAAACAACTTAACACACATGCATTCAGAATACCCAAACCATAGTATTGCATGGTTTAAGTATGAATAACATCATTAAAAAGTTACACTAGGATATCATATAAATCCCAGAGTTCATCTTCACTGCAGCTGCATATTACTCCATTCACGTTAGCCTGGGAGCAAATGTAACCCTGCCACCACATGCTCCTGGAGCTGCCTGATTTGATTAGCAGAACAGAGTGATTGGATTAACAGTCGATGAACTGTTGTAAACTGAGCCGCTGCATCCTTATGGCACGATTGGCCAGAACGTCTATACGGTACAGGACACTCCAGCTATGATGAGAGATTTCTATTACATATATATTGTTCTGGAAGCCAGAGCTGTACAAAATAAACACGGATCAGATGTGGGCAGATTATTGCCTTTTGGTCAAATGAGCTACAGCAGATGATACAGATTTTGTGTTACTTTTGTAACAGCTCTGGGAAGAGGGATGATACCTGATCTGGTCCAAGGCCTGCCAATGCAGAGTTCACCCACTCAACTGTCTTCTGGCAATCAGGAACAACAGGATGATTTCATACAGGATCATCACTTTACAGCCTGCAGTCACACCCAGCTTCCTTTTGAGGAAGCAGCATGTGCAACAAAGCTGGAACACACACAAAGGGCTAATGCACTTCTGGTTGTCCTTCATGCTAGCAGTGCAACACAGAACTGTGTATCTCAATCCTCCTTCCAAAAAACTTAAATAACTGTGCTAAAACAAATATTAAGATTTCTCTCTTGCTTAAGCTTTATTTCTATCAAAGCCTGTCCATTATTTTAGAATTCCCAGCCACAAGTCACACAAGAGCTAACTTTGTAGCTATCTACACTATTCAATTAATACACCGGCCTACAGGTGATAATTAAAGTTTCAGTTCACCCTCTGTATAAATTTCTAATCAAGTTGCCTATAAAAATACAATTGTCTCAGTCAAGCTCATAATTTATCATCAACTTTATGACTTATATCCTTCCATAGTCTTAACAAAGACAATAGAAAAAACAATTTAATTACCACATTCTCATCAACACTAGTGGTTCCAGGGAATCACTGCTGTGGCACATGTCATACCTGGCTGCACAGCCACTTTAGGAAGTTTTATGCCTTGTACTTACATTCAACAAGCTGAATATCACTGTACTTGCAACTCCTTTATGATCCATTGAAAATACAGTATGCAATCATAAGAAACATCTTAGAAGCCTCTCCTATAGAGGACACCAGAAAAATGGGTGAGGACACAGTCACTTTGCTTCAGAGAATTAACTCACTGGAGAAACTGTTTGCCTGACATTTATTTCCTCACAAGTCACCAGTGATGACTGATACTAAAATGTCAGCATCACAGATCTTTCCAGATACAATTTACATAAAAATAATCACAGCAAGTTGTGATACAAGCTACACTCTATTGCGGAATTTATCAACTGCTTTACCCTAATTATCTAGCTACTGCAAAAGCAGTTAGGAAAATCTTACTCTTATCAAGTCACTGTTCATAACTGCTCTAACCTTATTTATTAAAAGATACATACATACATTTTCTATTTTGCACAAAGCAGAATGAAAATACATGATAAGCTGTTAATATCTGTGCAAATACTGAATATAAACAAACATCTGCAACAACGTATTCTTATGAATCATGCACTATTTTCCTCCTTTTGAAATAAGAAAAACTAGCATCAAACAGGCTTATCTTCTTAAATGGAAATGGTCCTAATCAGAAGAAACTATTAAAACTGCTATCATTTGATTTAAGACACTAATTTTGGGCAGCCAAAGCTATTACTCAAGTATTACTGTGTTATTATGTTACTGAAAATTTTCTCACCACTAGTTATTAGATGTTCTCAGCATCATCCACACATAGATTCCAAACGAAATGCTTCCCATCTTCAATTCATTTGTAAAACTAATATCCCAGGAAGCAAATCCTGGATTCCCACCCCCCCCAGGTAAACATTATGCCTGCTCTTGTCAAATTCTGTTGCTGATATCTCTCTCCACTGCAGTCATAAAAAGTATAGGTCCCAAACTAGGAATAAACAACACTATCCCAAAGGAAAAATACAGAAAACAAACTGAAATGTGTATTTATTATTGGCAACTCCGCCAACATGAAAGACAGACTTCTCACCCAAAGATCATCATGTTTTGGGATGTGATAATTTGGAAAAATATAGTAATAAATTAAAGCTACCTCACAGTAAGAGCTTCAACAGCTTGACTACTATTTACTTAAAGGATAAGGCCAATAGACATATTGTCACTTTATCCTTCAGCTAGAATAATGGAGAGTAGCAGATGAAGAATTTGTCAACATTAAGCATCAAGACTACAGACTTTTGCTTTCAAAGCAAGATAAACTGAACCTTCAACAGCACTCAACTACAAAGACTCTATAAAGACAAGTGACTGATAAAGATTCAAAATACTTTATCTAAAGGAAGTGTCATAAGGGGAGAGTAGGTCACAGCAAGAGGGCACTCCAAATATGTTAGAACACTTTGGCTAAGCAAACTTCAGAAACAGGAACTACAACAAGAAAGAGTAGCAAGAAGAAGAAAATACTGGACAGTTGAAGAGTAAACTTGATATGCTGTACTTCATTGATCAAATTCCACTTAATTCTACAATAACACTTCTATATACCAACACCAAACAGGGCTTTTCAGCAGCCTACTGCTTGCAGAAGGGACAGTGACACAAGTCTGCTAACGTAGATCACTTGGCCAAACCTTAGCAAGAAGGGGCACAGACATCACATAAGCTCTCAGAAGCTTATTAAGTAGCAGTCTCTTCTTCATTTTTTCTCTTAGAGGTCCTGAGGTACTTGTCCTAAATAAAGATAGTAGCAACAGCTTTGGAATCCCTGCATCCGAGAAGGCACAATACACAGAGTCTCCTGCCAGGCTCCTCTCACCCTTGCACCAAAAGCTTATTTCAGCAAGACATAATCCAAGCTTCTGGATACAAGACCATGACTACATTTTTGTTTTCAAATACAGAAAAAAAAAACACTAAACAATTCCAGATCATAGTTAAGAACAACATTATTTACTGACTCTTTCTGTATTCCTTACCTCAATTCCAACATGTCCTAGAAGAATCTGCTGTATGAGGATGGGTCCCTCAGTCACTCTGCCTGCAATATGACTTCTCAATACTTGATCTAATCCCATTGAAAAAAGCTGGTGATACGGAAATGTCCCCTAATTAATCAGCCTCAGTGCTGCACAGCTGCCTCTTAGTTCTGACATTCTATTTCTCCATGGGATTTATTAGTAGAGAAACTATTTTCCAGCTGGAAAAAGGCATTTCTCTGTTTTTGGTCTCAAGCCCCCCTGTATCCCCAGCTTTTAGTCTGAACTCAAACTCTTGTTTCTTAATACCACTGCTACTTCCATGACTCCACTTTTCCGCTTTCTTTTGGAACCATGCTGCAGGGTACAGATAAAGCTGTGGTATCACTGGTAACTCTGCTTGGCAAAGATCCTTTCAGCTTGCAAGGTTTTAAAGTTTATTATTAAAAACAGGGAAGTGTTATGTTATTTCACTGTGTACCTTTCTAACAAAAAATATTCAGAGTATGTACAAATAAGTTTGATCTTCAGTACATAATTAACTTTTTACTAGGCCCACACATGGCACAGTAATAGTACAAGTTTTGCAATAAGGTATGTGTTCAAATTACTTTCTTATTTCAACAGTATTTGTAACTTCAAGGGTTTCCTAAACCTCATCCTTTGTTCCTTCAAACATGTCAGAAATAAAACTAGCCTACATTGTATCACTGTTTTTAACATACATACACCTTCTGCTGGCATAATTTCTATGAAAATGTATTTTCAATAATTACCATTTTTCCTAGATGCTTTAGGCATGATAGATACTTTTTACCATCAAATCACTAGTTGTTCAACCTAACACATTACATCGATATTACAAGTCCTGAATCAAAGGGACTGATGCCCATAAAATTTTCTTCTATTGTTTTTTGAAAATATGCACTGTCTTAAGCTCCATTATTTACCCATCCTATCCTAAAAAGAACCATGGTTGCAATATTCATTTAGGCAGAAATGGCATGGCACTACAACTTGTTAAATCCATCCTCAAGAACAAAGGAACCAAGAGTTAGCTTCTACAAATCCTATCCAGTTCATACGTGCAAACTAGAAATAAGACACTAAATATTAATCCGATTACCCTGATGTTGGTTGATAAAACACATCCCATCTCAAAATCCCCCACGCCTTGGCAATGACAACAAACAGCATGAAAAACAAAGTGGTTTAGGCTTGGAAAATAGCAGCTTCATTAACAGCAGTTTGTGTTGAGGTAAACTAATTTTTCATTACTACAGATTATTATTTTTTTTAAAGCTGCGAAGCAACAACTTCTCTGTTATAAGGTTAACAAGAATTTCTGAAGTAATATAGATACAAAAATGTTCTTCAGAAGAATCTTCTATTCACTATGCTGTGGAATGAAGTAAGATAAGGAAAAATACATGCATTTTTCAGAATCAGGTAATAAAATAATGTTATTTGTTACTCAAAACACATCTTGCCCATTATTTTTGTCCAGAAAACAGTCTGAAAATTGGCTGTAGCATGAAGTAGCCATTGCACTCTTGATAAAACACTTAAAAACTGTGCCCTTTAAAGGTCACAATACAGATATTAAAGAAATCTAAACTACTTGTTCTGCAGATTTTGTCAATGCTCTTTTGAGTCTGTGGGAAGCCAGAGCTTTTTCCTAAAAAGAACCATGGTTGATATCTTCATTTAGGAAGAAATGGCATGGCACTACAACTTGTTTTAGTCCATTCTCAAGAACAAAGGAACCAAGAGTTCCTTTCTACAAACACATATTTCCTTCACTACTTGTATTCAAGTCTTTCTCTTTGCAGAGATGTCATAAAATAATCTGTCTACTTAAAATATTTCTGTAGTTAAAATAGAAAGTTAACTACCGTGTGCTGTTTTGCAGAGGAAGAATATATTTTTCTGTATTTTCCACCAGATATGGATTGGCTTTTGGTTCATCCTCACCGACCCGCTATACTGCTATACTCACTTCTAAGACAACACTTCATCTATTTAAAAGATTAGTTCTTGGGGGTGGGGGGAAGTCTCTCATGCCATCTCTTTCAGTATCAGTTGCTTTTTTTTAATTTTTTTTTTTTTATTCCTTTCCATGTGTTTGTCCCTGCCTCAATCTGATACTGCTATTTGTAGTGTTTTTCCTAATCCCACATCATAGTTTGCTCTCCAAATAATGCCTTGAAGATTATTTTCCTCATCATTTTATACTGTAATGGCATTTTGAACTCTTATTAATTTCTCTAGTTTCAACACCGAAGTAATTTGTAAAATACCCTGCAAAATAATATTTTTTTTAAATTAAAAATAATCTATGCAGCTGTTTGTGGTAGTCACTGTTCACAGTTTTTATTATAGAGAAAGTATTTTGAGTTAAGCCCAAACCTTTCTTTTTGCCTTCGTTCTGTGTACCATTTCAACAACATCTCAAATTATTATTTCTATACCATATACACTGTAGAGAACAAATGACCATCTCACCTCTTGTTTATGAAATAGACGAATTAACTGATGTGCATGTAGAGAGTCATGCAATACACTGGCTTCTGTTTTCCCCTTCACTATATCTTTTCATCTTTAAAGTCCTTTTAAATACACACTGTTAAGAGTGGTGGGGAGTTACCCTTCTGAAATAGCTACTGCCTCACAAGACACCTTTCCTGCAGAAGTAATGCCAATTGATCTCTTCGCACAAAAAAGTTCTCAAACTCAGGAAATGCTCAGGAAAAGTCTAGCACATTGGTCTTCCAAACTTCCGGCTTTGGTAATCCCTGCCTACGTAAAATAGGAATAATTTATTTAGAAGCAAGTCACCATATTTCAGGAATACGGCATTAGACATATTTTGTCATAGTAATATTGAAATATAGAAGCATATTTCATTTCTTTCAAACTTGACCAGAAGGACAGGTGAGAATTCGTTTCTCCCTACACGTCTTTATACCTTGCATTATTACTGCATACCCATACCATGTCCAAAGAATTTATGCTGAAAATTCCTTGTTGTCAAGAGTCCACCTGTTTCTAGAAGCACACACATTTTTCTTAAAAATCTTTTGAATTCAGGATCTTTAATTAGTGAGACTAGTCATGTTATCAATATGAGAAAGATTTTTTTTTAAATCTGAAATCACACAAACAATGAATGGCTAAAATAAATAGCCTTTAATAATCCCTTCAATTTCCTTTTCTTTTTAAAAGTGCTTTCCTCTTGAAATGTTTTGGGGTTTTGTTGGCTTGTTTTATATTTTTTGGTTTTCGTTTTTTTAAAGGTATGTTATAATTCATGTACTACATTTTGGGGAGAATATAAGATTCTATTTAGGGTTTTGTTCCCCTCAACAGGCAAGGTCTTAAAGAAAAAAAAAACCCAACACTTTCCTTGTTGTTATAATCCATAACAAACAGCTTTGTTTCATATTCTGTTGAATCTTGAACAACTTGGCTCTGTTACTGTAAAGAACATAACCAATTCCTTCCTCTTCCAGAAAGTAGCAATGTTACGAATTAAACTGGTGAATGGGTCTGCCTAATAAAATAATCCAAAAATGTTTTGGTTTTCAGCTAGTTTACTGTGTAATCATACCTGATGGAAGTGGGACAGAGCAGGAAAAAAAAAAGTGAAGAGACAAGAAGTGGTGAGTTTTTCTGGAATAATGAGAACGTGGAAGCATGGTTCATATGGGTTTGTCACAAAAAAAAAAAAAAAAAAAAAAAAAAAAAAATCAGATGAGGAAATTCCCTGCAGGAATGCACTGTTTTTGGAGATTGCTTTAAAGACTGAATATTGAGTTTATATGTATGAAAATAATTGAATATAGTATATGAATATTAAAGATAGTTAATTGCATAATCAAGAATTCTTAAAGACTAATTGATTACATTTTATAGAATACCGGAAAGGGTATGAATTAAAAACTTCCAATTTCTTGCTAGTATGTTTATCTTTTGCGCCTTATTTTTGAAATGTCTTCAGTTACATGAAGATGATATCACAATTTTGGTAAGTCTATCTCCCTCAAAAGTTTTTCTACTCAAAATCTTTGTTGTTTTCACAGTAATCAAGTACAATGTAGTGTCAAAACAAAGGGTTAATACTTTGTCTCTTCTACATATTCCTTACTCAAACTGCATGTTTAGTTTTGCTTTCTAGCAGCTGAAACAGAGGATAAGTAGAAATGAAACCATCCCAATCCAGAAAACAAAATTTTGCAAGAAACATATGTTAGTGCTCCCCATAAACACAAGAAGGGTGTAAAAGATTATTTTTGTTCTGTAGGCACAATGTCATTTTAACTTGTCATCTCACATTTAGAAATAATTATTCAAGGGCCAGATTGGAATGTTCATTCACAGAGCTCTGTTTAAAACAAAACAAAAAACCCCAACAAACACACAGAACAATGCATGACTGCTTCCAAACTAGAAAAATCATCAAAGTCAAGCATTTATTTTTTTTTTTAAATTTTTTATATCCAGCTATTCAAATGCCAATTCCTGAATAGAATCATTATTCCTGACACTTCTAGAACACTGACATCTCACTGGAGCGAGGAGAAAGGGAACTGAAACAGACTTCTCTAATCCTAAAGGATAAAGATACTGATGAATGAGAAATTTAATTTCAGTTTCCACTATACACAAACAGCAAGTGTCACTTTCAAAAAGAAATCTGGAGAAAAGGGGTTTATTTCTTCTAAAGGATTTTGTATGCATCTGCATGTACAGTACCTTCAAGACATCCTGCTAACAGTACCTTAACTTATAACTGGATGCTTTTTTCCCTACCTACTAGTCAGTGACAAAATGAGAGACACTTTTGCAGACCAACTTCTGCTAGAGCCCACATTTATTTTCCCTTTTTTTAATCTTAACATTACAAGAGCGACAATCCTTTTGTTGAGTGTAGTGTGTGTATTAGAAACAGAGTAAGCTTTCTTCTGCCATTATCCATGATAAAACTGTTTCAACCTGCCTCCTTACACCCTAAAACACTGTTGCATAAGTTGTGCTGGTTCTCTCTTACACCTTCACAGCTTTCCAAGTGCCAGTATCCTGTTTAGACCAAGGCATCCAGTTGACAGTCTACATCACCATTCCCCCCACGCCCTCAAAAAAAAAAAAAAAAAAAAAAAAAAAAAAAAAAAAAAAAAATATCAGTTTCGCCAGTGTTTCCTTTTCCCTCAGAGGATTTTTCCAAGGCAACATATGTTTACAGTGGAATGCTTACTACTACAGTTTTAGATGTGACCAACAGTTTTTAATAAGAGCACATTTGGATACCGTGACGGATAGTCCATTCACATTATTAGCCTGACTTACTAATACTTACATTGCATCTAGCAACCATTAATATAATATATTTTGAGGAAGGGAGATATGTGTATTTATGTAAAAAGGGAGGGAAACGAAGAATTCAAAATACTGTCAGGGAAGTTGTTCTAACAAAGTGGAGTAAGTTCTCACTCAAAAATTGGGGTGCAAAAAATAAAAATCCTATTAAAAGTTGCAACCACATTTAGATAAATTCAGTTTGACATACAAAATTAGGAGAAATAAGATGAAAATGACTGACCATGGAAGTATATTTTGCAGTACTGTCATTTTAATAATGTTAATTGAAAATAGTTTTAATTGTTGGTGATTATTGGGGGAGAGGTTTTACTTTCTTTGTACTGCACAGCAGTAATAACAATATAAAATTAAATTGCTGTGATTCTCTTTATCAAAGAGTTTAGAGCCAGTTCTGAAGAATGAAGGTGTAGCATCCAGAATTAAAGAGAAATCCTTCAAGACTTTCCTAAACTAACAGCAAAAATTAAGGTTCTACTGGTTGTATTTAAAATTATTTAAGTGTCTATGGGAAGGAAATGCTCATGTTTTATATGAGTGGGTGTGGACAGACAATCATAGAAAGGTTTGGGTTGGAAGGGACCTTACAGATCATCCAGTTCCAGCCCCCCAGCCATGGGCAGGGACACCTTCCACTAGCCCAGGTTGCTCAAAGCCCCGTCCAACCTGGCCTTGAACCCTGCCAGGGAGGGGGCAGCCACAGCTTCTCTGGGCAACCTGTTCCAGTGTCTCACCACCCTCACAGTGAAGAATTTCACAGAATCATCTAGGTTGGAAAAGACCTTAAGATCATCTAGTCCAACCATTAAGCTAACACTGACCATTTCTTTATTTTACAAACCAAAAAACTCTACAAACCAACTTCCTAGAACAGATGGTAGTCTGAAGGGCTTCTTTTTTGACTCCTGATATTTGCAAGGATTGGTAAGTTAACTCTAAACTGAATCCTCTGCAGAAACAGGCTTTAGCTCTCAAAGCCTCTAGACAGATCTTTGACGACTGGTGGCCTTCCAAGTTTGTTTTTGTTTTACCCTTTTTCCAACTATTTTTAGCTCATGCCACCTCCCCCCAAATAAATCTAAAGCATAATCTTTTTTTGTACTTCCCAGTGCCGCGGAGTTCTTACACCAGAATTCACTCACTATTTTAAAGTGGAAATATGAAGACTAATACTTCATTGACAACAGGTTAATAAGGCTTTGTGGAAAAGCAAAGGCCACCAACAGATCAAGTGCCTGACAGCCCTTATGTGCTGTTTCATTCAGACTAGTGACACTTTGGAGTCAGTTACAGAGGCAGTTTGGAAAGCATAGGCAACATAAAAATAACTTATTAAATTTAAACGTTGCCAGGAATTTTTCAAATTAAGTATTTTCTTATCAGTAAGGCAGTTTTCATTAAATCAATGTTTCCATGGAGAATTTCAACTCTTTTCAAAGTTTTCTTTTCTCCAATCAACAAAATCATAAACCACTTTTTCCTTCTTTGTCTGATATGAGTTGGAACATCTGAACATGATATTTAAAGCAACTCAATGCACCCTATTTAGTGTAATTCAAAACATATTTAACTTGCTTCTCCTTAAAAAGTTGGCATGATGGCCTCTAAGCTCCTAATGCCCTCACCCTTTTCAGAGGATCACAAGACCTTCTTCAGAAGATGATGCAATTCCTCACATTATGCAGACATGCCTCCTACCATCCTGTGCAGGAAACACAAGAGACATAACTCTCGGTGCATTCTGGGACAAATAACTTGGCCAAGGACCCTGTTACATTTGGGTAAATAATATATTGAGGTTCCTAAATGACAACACCCTAAAGACAGTATGCCACAGCAGTGAAATACAGGTTGAACTATCAAAATTCAGCTCAACTTCAACATTCCCAAGACACGAATCTCTACTGTCAAAAAATTCATTTGACTTCCACCAAGAAAAAGCCTCACCGTCCCCTGTTGTTCCCTTCAAATGCAAACAAATCCTGTTTGTCAGAATTTCTCGGTGTTGGAAATTTTAAGTTCTAGCTAGCTCTTCACAGAAATGCTTTCAGTGAGCATCCTGGTGTTTGAAGGTTAATTAGCTGCCAAGAGAGCAAAGCAGAGGACACTTGAAAACATCTAACACTTTCAGAGCAGAAGGCCACCACACAGGTAAGATTCAGATTGCCCAGACACCAAAAGTGAGATGTTGCATACATACACAGCTTGCTACAGTCTCTGGATTTAACATCCTCAAAGGAATTCAACCATACCCTACAGCAAGGCAATATTCAGGCAATCGCATAGCTAGGATACCAATGCCGGAGATGTGTGGTAACACAAAAGCCTTGCCTCCTAAATTAAAATAAGACATGCCAACGCCCCCCCCACCGTTTCCATAAGAATACATTAAAAATACCAGCATAATTGAGACAGTGGTGTGTAACTCGATGATGCGTTTCTTTTTGTATGGGCGCTAGTGCCCATATAAGCAGTTCCTGATCTTCGGACCCTCCCCCCAGCATTAGCTGCACCATGAACCAGTCTGGGAAACGGATCCATCTTTAAAATCTCCCAATCAAGAAAAAAAAATATTTTCAATGTAAATGGGTTTCCAGTATCATGTTGTGCCATTTTTGCTCAAAAGCTTCGCAATGCAGAGGAGCAGGAAGGAGCAGCCAGGCACAGGAAAATAACTTTTCTGCTCTTTGTGGCACCAGTGCTAACTTATCCCAACATAACATTAATTTTAGCCGTGGTCTGATGGAGCAGAATGAAGGTCTACAGATGCTTACAGGTCAGGTGTTATGTTGCAGGCAAATTATAAATTATTACAGGAACAGGCAGTCATAATTTCAGTATTACTCTTCTCCATCCCTTATATCAATTATAGGGATATTGCAGCTCCTGAAAAATCAGTTTAGTTACTTTAATCAATTGAAAGCTAGTAATTCCATGGAATAACTGGGTTATTTTTCCTTTTATTCTTTTTTGTTCTCTATTAGCAAACAGGTATCAGAAAGGCTTTATGAATTATTTTGAAACAAAGGACTTTGACAGTAACTAGATGATGAAACCAAAACAGAGAATGGTCTGCTTCAAAGAGGATAGGTAGGTCCTGCTCAGAGACCTTGTTGTTGGCTTTGATGATCTTTGCAGGCATCAGATAGTTTCCACTGAACACAGCTCTTCCCTAGAATTGCAAGCTCTTGCTTCTGCTTGATGTGATTTAACAAACGCAACTAATGCAAAAAGAAATGGCACCAGTCCGTGACAATCACAACCGTTCTCGTGCAGATCCCAAAATGTCCAGACTTCTTGTGGGTAATGGAACATTTTGTCCCACTGTCACACATATTATGTCTTACAGCCTGTTTTCATCTTCCCTCTTCTCCTTTCCTTTCCTCCTCCCCACGACGAACTGCCTAATAACTAAGCCTATTGAAGACTAACAAAGTTATTAAGTACTACAATGTTCCTACCCATTCAGCAAATAAAGCCAAAGCCTTAGAAAGGTCATTTCATCACAGCACCTAGCCATTTCTCCGCTTTCCTATGAGGGAAGTTTCACGACAACAACTAAAGTATCTCTGCCACGGACCCACTTTTTCTACTCCCAGGATGTCCTAGACCCTTCCATTAGGAATAGCAGTGGAGTTCATCTAATCTCAGAGGAAGAGGATTGAAGAACTTCTTACCCCCTGTACCCTCACCCAGTATAAAACTCACCAGCTTTCCGAATTGCCTCACCAATAGATCAGCTCCTCAGCAACGCTCATCTAAGGCAGGAAACTGTAGTTTGGGATAGGTCGACAGAAAAAGCACAGAATCCCCCCTCAGCTCAGCTTAAAAGCTACAATGGAAAACCGCACCTTAAAGCTGTTTATCTGCATCTCCTGTTGTTTGAATACACTGGTCCAGCCCCCAGTAATTGAGGACCTTTTCAAACCAGGAGTCTCCTGACTCATGAGTCATCCTACACTTTGATGGGCAGTTAACTCCACATTTGCTTTCTCAAATCAGCTGAATGAGTTTGGTGGGGGTTTGTTAGTGTTGGTTATCAGAAAAATCTTAACAGCTGCATGGGGGGATGAGAAATAAACTAAGCTACACCAAACAGAAATCCAAATTTAAAAGAGAAAATAAAAGAATGTTTCATGTGCTACAAATGGGCTGGAACAAAGTTCAGCTAGCACTTGCTCAACCTGCTTTTAAAATTTACTTTTCCCACTCTATCCCTCTCTTCATCTAGCCACTAATCAAATTTACTTTATCTCAAATTTGTTCCCACCTTCTCTCCCACTCTTTTTAACTTCCCTGGAAACACGCACGAAATGGAAATGAATCAGATCAATTTAGTGAGAGTTGCTTTGTCCAGCTCAGTTCAAAAGTCTTTTCACTCTTTCTCTTCAATCATATCTGCAGATTCTATAAATACAGGGTCCAGTTTAGTTTCTCTCTTTCATTACATTTTGAGACCAAATCCTTTATGATTCAGTTTGTTCAGTTCTTTCTGGATATACCCTTCCCTGTTGTGCCAGATAGGTGCTTTACCAAGAGTAAAACTTGGAGGCAGCAAGAGTAAAACTTACCAAGAGTAAAACTTTACCAAGAGTAAAACTTGGAGCAGCAGAATGAACTCATCGGAACTGAAAAAAGCCAACCAACCAAACAACTAAGACCACCACAGATTTTAATCCTAGTTTAAATCAAGGTTTTCCACTTGCTTGAATCCTACATTTTAACAGTAGCTGCATCCTACATTTTAAGGAAAGGCCCATTTTCATTGGTTGGTATTGTTAAATCAAAATACCAACCTGTATTGTTAAGATAAATACCATCCTTTAACCAAAGTTGGTGGGTTTTGCTGAACAGGACAATACATCACTCATATTAATTAGTGTGATGATAAAGGTGTGAAAAGATTTAACAGATTTTTTATTCAGCTAAGAAATGCACCATTTTTAATCCTAAAAGAATTAAGGGAACTCTGAATATCCAGTTTTATTTACAATTTATATGCATTTTTATTTGGATGTAAACTGAAATGTAATGACTGTGCATGAAGCTTTCCGATTGTTTATTTTAGTATTATTTAATTAAAAATAGGTTATGCACTTAAATAATTGGTCATTTATTTTTTTTTAATTTTACCTAACATGATTTTATTATTTAACTTTATTTTATTTAAATTGTTTTGAGAAAATAATCAGTAGCAAGGAGCTAAACTTGGTTTTGTGTTTATGCTTCAAGATTTTGGAAGTAAAATATCTTAACTCATAGCTATTCTTTTATTTAGACAGGAATATTGTGTTCTGAAATCCAAAATGTTTTCTTAGCTCTTAATAAGTTACTCAACTGAGACAGCTGAATAAGCTGAAATGAAGAAAGTATCTCTGTGCATCTATAAAAAGTTTGCTACTACTGCTAAGAATGGATTAAAACTCAAGTTTACTTAAGCTCAGCCCATGACTGATTCAGTGATGTAATTCTCTGGCAGCAAAGTACACAGTATTTTATACTTTTCTGGACCTTGGCAGGTTATAGAAAACTCAGCCTTTAACACATGTACCATATTTTAAGTATGCTTTTCAATACAGTTAAATACTTATTTAAAAATACACTTAGCCATATCATCACATATTCAGAGTGTTATATTAATCTCTATCTTATTTATCTGGCATAATATTGTTATTTTTGTGTTCTGTCAAGAAGATATTTTTTTTAATTCCTCAGATTCAGTTTTCTTCCAGCTACCTGAGAGTCACTGTATCTGTTAAGTATTATTACTTCACTGTCTAAGCCTCTGTTTTCTGAGAAGAAGAGGTTATAGTAGTAAACACTGGCTAAATTAAACTCAGACCAAATTCCAAATTTAAAAACCAATTTCAGCCATTTTTTTAGACTAGCAGTGGGGATCTGCTAATGCACAACAGCTGGGGACAGTAATTTAAATGTAGGAAATGAACAGCTTAATTAGGGAAGTATGTTAAGGAACTTGAGGAGCCCTGAGTACAGTATATGATGATTTATTCAGATAATGATTTTCAGATCTAGGAATTAACATATGCTCCTTTCACATATTATTATGAAGTGTATCTGATACATATACACCTCTGTAACTGCTTCTGGCCTAAAAAAAAAATCTACATACATGTCTAAGACATGAAAAAACAGACACATTTTTTAATATATGTTTAAATTGTTTGGGAAAAAGAAATTCAGTCTAAAGGACGGTTTGCCGAAGTATTCATTTTCCACATCAAGTAAAAGTTGCAGGATTGACTTTGCATTCTTTTAGAAAACAGAAGTGGATATCCTACTACTTAGCAAGGCGCTAGCATTTACTTTATTCTGAATTGTTTCCAGAAAATTTTCCTTAATGGTGGATCCAGGTACAATGGAACTAAAGACAACAGTATGTGCCTTCATATTTAAAGATCAGAGTGAGATCAAAGGGTCAAAGGTTAATATATTCAATTTTAACCACTGAGTTTTACATTTAGTAGTGTGGTTCAATCATGCCAACACAGTTGGCAAGACATTTTGCTGACTACCAACTGCTAATGCATCAAAATCAGCAGAAACAGATCTTACTGCGACACAAGAGGAAATCTGAAAAAATGATCAGCTTGGCACCTGACAAACAACTTGAAATCCTGCTGGTAAGCACTTAGTTACACACTTGATCCAAAAAGATTTAAAATACAGTAAAAGAAGGAGAAAGGGAGAAAAGACAGAAGGTCAACAAAGAGGAACAATAGAGTACACTCTGAAAAAGAACATTATTTAAAAAGACAACCCTGCATCCCTCTTTGTGTTCAGTTCTTGGGGTGGAAGATAGATGGTTATCTTTTTAATAAGGGCTTAAGGAAATAATGTTTGAGAATAAGGATTCAAGCAGAAGGGAAAAAGGAATGCTATCTGTGAAAGAAGCCAAGTAAAAAGGTGAGGATTAGGATAGAACAAAGGATACAAAAGTTGCATGTAGAAAGTACTGTATAACAGTAGTTTCACCAAAAAGACAAACAGGTGGCTTTTAAGCACTGTATGCAATTAACAAACTTGAAAGTCACTTGGAGTAGAAGGTGGGAGTAAAGTGGCCAAACTGAAAAGCAGGAAAAACACTGTGGATGAAGTGGACTACAGCACTGCAAGCATAGCTGTTAAGACAGTTGTCTGGCTGATGCTCAGCAGTACTGTGGTTTGAGAATCTAGACACTAGCTCCTGGCTAAACTCAGTCAAGACTCATAAAGGATCAAGGATGTGTTTAAGCCCCAGTGAAGACTGTGGTCTAGTAGATATGCTCAGACTACAAGTAACACTCAGATTTCACTGAAATCTCTGCAAAACTCACATGCTCAAGATGTCTGTAAAAATAATTTAAGCAATTCTGAAAAAATTAAATGAGGAAAATGGCCATTTTGAGAAATAGCACAACACCCCTCACTTAGTTTTTCTCTCAGGCTAAACAAGAATTACTCGAACAACACTGAAATGATCCTCTTCTTTAAGTACTGCCTTCCAGAAAGTTATTGTTTTTTCCTCAAGAAAAGTGTTTGTATATTTTGAAGTATCTTTATGGTGGTGCAATATATTAATCACAAACACCTCCTCCTCCCAGCAACAGGGCTAAATTCTGAACTTGAGTTCTCAACTCACTATTTGCCATGCAGTTACAATCTTTACAGTGATTCCCATCTTAAGCATGTAGTGCATGTGTAAACAGGTAGATGGAGAACTACATTTCATCAAACTTTGCTGTAATCTGGCACTGACAGAGACTTAGGTACCTTCCAGTAATTTTTAGTGCCTTCTTTATTTTACTATGAAGATTATGAAGTCTTTTTGAACAATATTCCTCCACAGCACTGAGTGCATTTTGAGAACACAGTATTCTTGAGAGGGTTTCTCTGATTCCAAGACACTTTGGAAGATTATAAGCAAACAAGTTCTTAAAGACAAAACAATTACTCGAAGAAAGGAAGTTTCCTTGGGAAGGAAATGGAGGAGTGAGATTCAGAAGCCTTATAAAGTGTCTGACTGAGCCTCCGGGACAAAACAATTTTTTATAACACTGAAAAAATAAGAGCCTTACAAGCAATCTTTTGCCAACTCTCCATGTACATCTGTTACCACTGGGACCTAGAATGTCTGTCTTTGAGAGGATGTCTAAACTCAAGCACAGAATTTAAGGAGGTACTAAGTGCGAGCAGTGAAATAATAATTTTAGCACTCTGATTTGCTCTCCGAGGTCACTGACCTGTGGAAGAGCACCACAATTACAAAGCATTTAGAGGCCAATTTATTCCTTTTGAAAGCCAAATGTGAGAGTGTGAAAGAGCTTCTTCAACACTTTGTTTTGTTTGCTATGAAAAAATAAGAAAAATATGGGAGGACAACACAAAGACCAGTTACAACCAGATGTTTAAGCTGAGAATTCATCTTACTGAGAATGAACAGAAGCCCTTCAATGGCACCTTGCAGGAAAGTGTAACCCATTGGGTGACTTGCTACCTGCTCATCCTTGCTTCCTTCCTTTTAAGAATCTTTGTAAAAATTAAAAAAAAAAAATAAAGACACCTTTTTACTGAAGTTCCCTTCTGTTTCTTCCCCACTTCTTTCCTGGCATAGTTATTGTGAAGATGCATATTGTATCCATGCAGAGAGCTAATTCTGCTGAGAAGCAGACCACGATAATATTTACATTTTAGCTGAATTTCTGGACCTGGTTCACATTCAGCCATAAAAACAGATGAGCCAGCACAATGGAAGAGAGCACACTGGAAAAAAATCCCCCAAATCCAAATGTTGCCTCCCCCCACACCACTCCTGCTGCAGTACTGACTTAATACATATGAAAACTACAGCCTAACACTCAGACGGGGAAAAACTAGCTTTCTATCAAGGGACTAGAGAAATATAGGTAGACTAAAGGCCGACATCACCCCTGCCCCTATATAAACCCCCAAAGAACCTGATCATCATTGTCCTCTGCAGTTTTCCGAAGAGCAGTAAAGCACTAAGGGAGTCAACAGACCACTGGCTTCTTTTCAGGGCTAAGCAGGTTGTTCCCCACATAGACTACAATGAACATCCCAAGAAGATGAGACTCCCCACAATGACCTACTGTTCCATACTGTTCCTTGTTCCTCTGCTTTAGAACAAAGTATCCTAAAGCTCAGCTGAGCAGATTGTTGTGCTGGACATTGTCCACAGAGATACCCCCAGACAAGCTTCAAATGCAGGACTAGGCTGCTGTTCTGTAAGACTGCATCAAATAGGTAAACTGATGGGGGGGCTGCCTTCACCTTATCATTTCTAAGCATCAGCCTGACCTTGCTCATTCTGGGGCAGTCCAAATCAGTCCTTTATGTTGCTTTGTTTCTCATACCAGGAAAGTTTTTAGACATACGTTGGTTCATAACAAAAGATGAGAAAATCAAGTGTCTGAAACATTAAGCAGTATTCCTAAACTGTATTTCTAAACAATTGTTTCGGGCATTTTTAAAGTGGGCTTATTTCTGGAAATACCAACATGCAGGACTGAGTCACACACATCACTTGTGGTTGTTTGAGAATCGAATCCTGATATCAGGAGTTGTCGAGGTATTCTCAAAGTCAGCCAGGTACAACCAACAAGTCCAAAATGCATGGAGTTCTTTGTATGTATGGCATAACTGGGATATTTCTGACAAACACTTGCACTGTGTGTTCTTGGGAATCGAATGGGAAAATTTACACATAGATAGCTATGAACAGTAGGACTAAGTATGTTAAGTGTGGTTCTCTGAAGGGGGCAGAGGTCCTGAGGTAGAAGGTGATTTAAACAAAAAATTCCTCCCTCAGTGATGACAACAGTTTTCAGCATTTTTGGGGGACATGTGTGCTCCTATCGATGTTCTCATGTCTAAGCCTTTCCATCAGTGAGGTAAGGGCTTTAAATTAGATCTTGATCATCACAGTTTGAAATCCATCAAGGCAGAAAACTTCTAGTTGTCTAAGAAAGACCAATCTTCATGTGGTCAAGTAATTTCCAAAATGAACAGCTAAAAGGAATTGGTAAGGAAGTGAAAAAGATTAGAAACTGACAGAAATCTTCTGGTTATATTTCCATATATCTACTAACAAATATACCTTCCAAATAGAAGATTTTACTGTTAGAAGAGGTGCAAAGGACAAGTACTGCTGGGTCTGACAGTGAATACACAGTTCTGAATTTTTGAGTACATTAGCACTATGTACACCAAGAGAAAAAAAGTAGTCTACTGTCTAATGTTATTATCAGCAGTCTCAGAACTGTTACCACCAGGACAACAATAAGACCTTTCTCTTTTCATATAGTTGGTTTTCAATTACTCAACCCAATTATAAAATCTTGTGCTTTTACAAAGTAGGCACCAGAGGGAGACCTGCACTTTAGTTCAGTATGAAATAATGCTGGCTGGAGTCATTCAAAAGTGGACAATCAAAACCTCTTGGCCAATATACCCTAGATGGTTCCAGGTGAAATTGTGACTAACTCAGAGAGGGACTGGTGGTGGCAGTCTTCTCTTTTTTAATGGCCAAAAAAAGAGTGCTCCAGGAAGAAAAGCAGGTTCCTGAATTTCAGGCTGCAGATGAACATACCTCCACCAGCTTGGGCATAGCTGTGAAAGACCTGCTCTTTGCCACCCATGCCCCCAGCTTATCATCACATCCTGCTGACAGTTACCACTTCTCAAATCTTCTGGCTGAGCTGCATATGTAAGAACTCCCTAAACATGTCAGTCAAAATAAGCTAGATCAGCTTAAGTAATTTAAATAACAAATCTTTCCTAACATGGCTCAATTGGATTAGGGAGAGCTCCCATGAGCAGCTCAGCTAGCAGACCAGAGAGGGCAGCAACCCCAAGTAGAGGGCAGTGATAAATGCTTTGGGGTGGTCTTGCTCTTCCATTGACAAAGCTACTGCTGAAGGAGGACTGTAAATATATATATATTGTGGGCAGGTTGCTATTTTCTAAGCCTGATAAGAGACACAAAGAGAGGCTATATGGACAGGAAATGTATTATACTCTTAAAAACAGTTATTCAAGTTCAGGTGGGGAAAGACAAGGGGCAATGGCTTCTAGGAAGCAGGCAAGAGCCCAGAAAATTGATCCCGAGTCAGGCACACTAACTGAAATCCATGCAGACAAAGAAAAAAAAATCATTATTATGAAAGATAGATTTGTTGGTATGGAAAAAAAACACTGACTCCTTACCTATAAAGCTAGATACAAGGTTTATACTTACAATAATCAAAAGAGTTATTGATGGGAACATAGAATTTAGAAAGTTTGTTTTTAACTTCTAGATTGAGAATTTGGGCTTTGCATTTGTGTTTTAAGGAGATAAAAGTCAAGTTTTTAATTAACAAATTCATTCTAGATGCTTCCAACTACACATACAAAAATGTTGGTATTTCAACTACAAAGTTATTATACCTTCAATATAATTTTGCATGCTACTTTAAAGATATTTCATTATAGGGGAGTTGGAAGTGAAATAATGCCAAATTTAAAGTTTCCTTACAATGTCAGTGTCTTTCAGAAGTTATACCACCTCCAAAGTTGCTGTAGATCTCTGAAACTCAGCAGATTGAACCAAGGATGGTTTTCCACATCTGCTTAAAGCAATACTCATGGGATTGCCAAAATTTAAACTGAACTTGCTCTTGGAGAAAATCTGGTCTCAAACTAACCCTATTAAGCAAAAAAGAAGAAGAATTTTCAGATGGATAAACTCTCTAAACTGACTGTGTGAAATTCTGAGTGCCAGTGATGGTAGAGGGAACACCCATCTGAGGAGGCAGTGGGAAGGCAAGATATCAACGTACATTGCCTTGGAAATAAATGGGAATCTCTATGCTTCTCTCTTGACAGCACCAAATGGGAAGTACACCTTCCCACTGAATTAGTTGGAAATAGTAGATTAGCTGTGCACCTTCTAGTTCTCTTTTAATTACAACTGCAATCAGTTTTCTTCCCTGACCACAGGACCCATGATCCAGTCTGTGCATAAAACTAGATATACAAAGAAATAAAATTAAGAACTCACAGGACACCATAAATCTGGCATTTCCTCAATCTAGAGTGTTTGAATTTGTGACGCAAATAACAGACTTTTTACTATGTGGTATAAAATCTACAAAGACAAAAAAAAAAAAAAAAAAAAGAACAGATGCTCAGACATAGCTCTTGCCCTAGAGAGCTCACAATCCTCCTCCTTACAGGGGTGCAAGAGTTTTATCAGATTTATCAAGTATACATGAACAAGGGGCTAACCTAAATGTGGTTTGTTTATATGCACAAGTCTTTATCAGACAAGAAAAAGGAATTATCTCCTAATTTTGTGGAAACTAAACTTTAAATACTTTTTTTTTTTTTTTTTTAATCATCAGTCAAATAGTCTTTCTAAGAAATGTCAACTTAGTTATTTAAAAATTATGCAGAACTACCAAAATGTGCCCTAACATAAGGAATGTTTGTGTGCAACGCTACACTTACTCGTTCATTTCCATCAATAATATTCAAAGCTAGTCTGGTCTATTCTCAGCCTGCTACCAAATCATCAAGAAAGTTACCATGAAATCTAGTACATCATGACTGCCTTCCTTTTTCCCACAAACCCATTAGCATAGGCACAGGGAGCTGATGAAAAGAAGAAGGAGAAGATTAGGCTTGACCAAATTTCACCATTTAGATAGATACAGCGGCTATATTCACTAATTGCAAAAGTAGAAACCAAACTCATAGAGCTTTGCACTCTTTGCATTTCATAATTGTTTCTCCTATCTGGGTCATGTTTTCTTAAAAAGCATGAGAAGCTAAAGCCACATTAAAAGGAAGCACACAGTAATTAAAGAGGAAAGATGCTTTTTTTTCTTCCCAAAGGATGCAGTACACACTTCTGTACATACCCAGAGTAAGCATAAACTCTATAGCATATCCCAAATAAATCATACAGAATTTAGATACACAATGAACAATCTCAGGAGGCATATCACAAAATAACATTCAGATTGGCACAAAGATACATAAGCCTGCCTACTAAGTGATGCCCATTTTTAAAGGTGAAATAGATTTTCCTTGACATATCATTTTCCATCATACCATCTTTGAAAAAATTAGGTATTTTAAATCAGAGATAAGTGAAGGTCTTGAAAACAGCACTTCATTTCTTCAAATATTTTTCAGTAATATCTTAATTACATTACTAAAACATGTTGTGAATTGAAGAATCTTAACTTGCAAGACATAATTTAAGCACAACTTTACTCTTAGAAAGCACTAAAGTAATTCAGAGACCTAGTAAAGAAAATCACCATTCAAACCAGAAAAACCTAGAATTCAGGAAACAGAATTAAAGATTTTCTGATAAAGATTTCAGATGCTCAAGTCAAACGTCTGAAAGAATCCGGACAAGCTGAAAAGCTACATATTGAACTCAAATTCTACTGTTAAACTGCCATTAAACTGGAATAATTATTTTTTTTTAAACCACAGAAGTGTTCAAGAACAAACTTTTGGAAAACTGCATCTGTGTCATTTGCAGAAAGTAGGATTTTATATAGAGCCTTAACTTTTTTTTTTTTTTTTTTCCCCCCCCTTCATCATAACAACCTTCATTCCACATGCAACTCCAGCTTTTGCCCACAGTTACTCCGATGCAATAGTGCTTCTGGAGTTTAACAAAACAGAACGTGGCAGATAGTGACAACAGAAGGCAAAAATTTACATCTGAACTGTTAGAACCAGTATAGAAATGGCACAAAATAAACAAAAACTGCAACAAAAAGGGATTCTGACATATTCACCTCCACATTCATCAAAGAGAAAGACCTACTCAGTCTTTTTTACACTGTTTATTAAGTAAGGTGAAGACTAAGCTCAATAGCTGTGACATGGTTAAAAATAGCTGTATGGCTTAAGCACAGCAACTCATACTGCTCCACAGGAAGAATTATTCTCCTGGTCAAAATATTTGCCTTTTCAATGAGCTGAACTTTCAGGTCATCTTTTAACAATGTGGATTCTTTCCTGTCTAGAAGAACTTTATTGTCTCTCCTTTAACAAATAGCAGGGTATTGTTCCCAGTTGGTTGCTAATTCACACAATTATCATGTAAAAATCTTTCAAAATGCTATATAGAAGATGTATGTATTGCTTGGATAATCGCATATTTTGATTTCATAAATATCATACTTAATTCCTCTGTACATGTAAAATAAAATTTAAACTCATCTTTATTATATCCTCTCCCCACATCCCCAACCCTCCCTTTCCCTTCCCTTTTCAGCCTTCCCTTCAAAAATACAAGCACACATTACAACTGAGTACAGGGTGCCTTTGATGCTGAAAACACTTTTGTCAGATTTTGTAGATGACCTGTGTGAGTGATGATCATCTAGTTTGCCTTCCTGTGTAACAGATATTTTCACTCCAAAATTCCAGCATCAGGCCATCATACTATGCTTGAACTACAGGCATCCTTTTGGAAAAATTCACAGCTTTTTATTGCTGACATCCAGAACATCCTTAAATAAACCGTTCTGATTATATTATTATATTTCGAGAAGAAATACACCTGAGTTCAGCTTTCAGCTCCTGTATTTTGTCATACCATTGCCTACTATACCTAAACAACTGCTCTTTCTGAAATCTTTGCCCCATATAAGTATTTACAGGCCATCAGTCACCTCTCAGATTTCTAAATTTTGCTAAACCAAATAGACTGAGCTTCTCCAGGCTCTTGTTATACATCAGGGTTTGTCCACTTGTTTTTAAGGTTTTTTAATTGTCTTTGACACGTTTTTCTGAATCTTTTTGAGTTCATCTAGGTTTGGGGCTTTTTTGCATCTTAAGCTGAAACAGGATGTAATTTTCTAACATTATCTCACTAGAGCTATACAGCAAAATAAAAGCACACCTAATTCCACTTGATATCCCCTATATCCATACCAAGGGAATGCACCGTGCATTTTAGCTACTGTATCATATCATCAAATTACTCCTTTCCAAAGTACTACTCTCCATCATACGTGTATGATCTTACTCTCTAGACAGATATATTTAGCTATATCAACATATGTTGCAATGATCCCCATTAACTAAGTACAGGCCATCCTTCACACTTACTAATCCATCAGTTTTTTGCATGTAGGCATTTTACCAGAGATTTTATTCTATTTTCTTTCAGATCATTATCCAAATCCTCAAAGCAACTGGTTATGAAAAACTTCTATAAAATCCATCACGAACATCCTTCATCTATTACTGTCTTATGATCTGCCAATTAACCAGTTTGAAATGTATTTATCATGGGCCATGCTGACTTAGCAATGAGCTAGGTGTTAAAAATGCAGCTCTGCATCAAGTGCCTTATGAAAGCTTACTATACCTACATGAGTATCTTTATTAACCAAGAACTTTCAGCCTCAGAACAAAAAAGTAAATAGACAAATTCTAATCATCACAAGCAGCTGGGCAAGCAGTGACTCTGCTTCCTTCGATTTTCTGCTAAGCAATTCTCATTTCAGCCTTTCCACAGATCTTTCTGTGATCATTATCAACCTGTTCAGCTTAGTATTTATATTATATCCTGGCCTATCCTATCTCATTTACACTTCCACAGCAATTAAAATTACAATAAAACAAAATACAAACCCCAAAACCTTAGATATCTTCAGTTGGTTTGGGTTTTTTGTTTCTTTGTTTTAAATACTGACTCCTGTAGACTAAAGGAAAAATTACATGGTTGTTCCTATCAGAATAAAGAAATGTTGTTTGTAAGTCACTGTAAATTGTGAACACAACATCTGGATTTTGGCCTAAGAACAACAGTATTTTGACTCACAACATGTTTTTTTAAAGAATCACAGAATAGTATTTCAGTATTTCTGTCTCTTCTCAACTATTACTGGTTCCTACCAGTAATTAAGGATTCACATAATTAAAGGTGTATTGTATATAATTAATACACATCATTACTAGCATTTTTCTTCCTCTCAGTAAATAGGAGAATTTCATATTGTTCTTAACTGTATTGATAGCAGGTTTATGATTAGTGTCTATATAATCTACTATGAATGGTCATTTTGATGTGACAGCTAATAGTTGCTACTGCTCATGGCATTTTCTCTGAATCTTCATTCATTTGAATCTTCACCTCTGCCTTACTACGCTATGATAGTTTCATACCTATCCCTAATGGCTTTTCATTACAAGAATTACAATTCTCTTGGGTAACTTTTATTTTTAAATAATATAACTTTGAGACAAAATTGTTTTCTCTATATTTTCAGTTAAAATTGTGTTACATTTTTTTTTTAGGAGATAATCATTTTAGAAAAAAGTGATTATATATTATTGTCAAGGCTGTACAGGATAGAGCAGATTCACATAAGCAATGATAACTATCAGTGTTGTTTTTGTGGAAGTGATCTTATATTTAATTTCATTTTTGTCAGAAGAGTAAAGTTGAACAGAACAGAATTTCTTATTCTCTGAAAAGTATGATGAATGACCTCCACATACTAGAAATACCAGGAAAATTTTATTCATGATCACCTAATGTAATCACTCTGAAATAACAATGCATAGTTAGACATTTAAAGCAAGATTACTCAGTCACATAAATTCCAGGAAAATGTGCCTTTAGCTCTATAAAAAGAAAGTTACAGAACTTTGAGGCAACTTTCTACCCTTAAGTGTACGCTATGTTTAGTTGCTTTTATCTTGCAAATAAACAAAAATAGAATGCAATGTTTTAATCTTTGATTTCTGGGTGGAAAAAAAAAACAAAAAACAAAACCAAAAAACAGCGCCTAGGCCAGGCTGGCTGTTAAAACAATGTCAGAATTGAATCACAGAGAAAAAATGGAAGGGGCAATAATAATGGCCTGATTTTATAATTTGATTCTGCCATTAATAAAGCATGGCACTAAATAAAAACTGGCACAGTAGAAGTCTGTTTGTCTTAGTAATTTTCATATGAGTAGTTTAAAGTGTTCATTGCATGGTTTTGGTTTTGTCTTAAATACTTTGTTAGCAAGTAAATAAATTTGAATATATTGGAATGAGCTTCCAGACGATGATGAGCAGATTTTTTTTAAATTACTGTAATCTTGGTTTGTACTTTAAAATTATTTATTAATTTTTATATATATATATATTTTAAATTAAATGAAGGATCAATGCCAATGTCTGGCAATGCCATTAAATCATACTGGTTTAGAAGCAAAGCATAGCTTTTAAACTTATTGCTACATGTACCTGTTAAAACAAGAGTCATCTGAATATACATTCACGCAGTCTTAATTTTTGTGTACTACACCCCTGAAATAACCAATATTTAATCTATTTTATGTTTTCAAACTGCATACAAATGCAGACTGCATTTGTAATAAGCATATTAAATCTTATTAATAAAAAAGTTGTCTTTAAAATGCTGAATACATACTCTAGTCTTTTTATCATAATATTTAACATTGTAAAATAATACATTTCTTAATTAAGTATTAGCTACACCTAAGTAATTGAGAAAATATTTTTGCTTAATATAAACAAAATTAGGGGCCTACACACACACACGGAGAGAACTGAGAACATTGGATTTGGGGCACTTAAACCACTTGGCTGCTTTCTAAATTCCTACTCAATTACTATGTCTATGTTCCCAAATCCTTCCATAATACAGCACTAACCTTGTAGTCTTTGGTATTAGTAGGTATTATTCCTTCCTAACCAGTTTTTATTTATATATTGGAAGGGGTTAAAGAGCAACACAGTTTACTTTCCTTATCAGTTTTCCCACCTTCACATAAACACAGTCAAAGTGAAAATAATTTGTTCCTGCCCGTGAAACTGAAACCAAAAGTAATTAAAGCATAAATTTTTCTACTCAAAAGATATTGACAGCACTTATACTTTGAACTTTAGTTCCATTGGAGGGACTAAAAATAATCTTTATGAATATCATCATTTTGAGTGAAATACAGCTTAAAGTGAGCTCAACTATGAGGAGACATCCTGTCCCAATCCAACTCCCTACTCACTGCCCATTCAGTGAATAACCAGAATCCTTAGAAATAAATGATACTTTTAACTACACTTGTATGGCACCCCCATCTTCAGACTGGGTTTGCACATCATCATCAGAGTATGATTATGATGTAATAAAGGTGGACAAGGGAAAAGACGACTTTACATGGTTTCAGAATTTTCATTACTGGTGTGGCACACTTAAAAGTGACAAAAAGTTTCAGCAAGCTCTTTAACTGCTGTGCTTAAAGTAAAATTCAGGGAATTGTTAATAAGTAGCAGTTATGCAGCACTGAGAAGTAAATGGAATCCTGAATTGTTGCAAGCACAAGTTTTCCATTTTCACATTAAAATGGAAGTGTAAGCAGCCACTGAAACTACACAACACAGCATCTTCTACTCTGGATGGGATCACTCCATCCCTCGGCACAGCCCCTTTCCCAGGGGTACTGCTCCTCACCCTGTCCCTGCATGGAGCTGCATGACCTCAAGGTACAGCCCAGGGACACAGGCTCTGTGAGTCAACACAAGCCAAGGGCAAAAAGCTGCAAAGCGTCACTGCAAGTCAGTCCAGCGAGCTGATCCAGCTGAAAATTAAACATGCATTTTGATGAAACCTTTTTTTGTTTGGTTTTTTTTTTTTTAAAGCAGAGAAGTCATTGCTACAACCATCCCACATCTAGCCATTTTTTTCTCCTGTCTCCCTTCAACCATGCCATATAGTCCTGCTCCTTTACTTGAAATTGGATTTCAACCTGAGTCAGTCAGAAAACTGTCAGAAAACTAGTTCTACAAAAGCAGTGAACAGCCTTCAGCTAGACAGACTTCCTTAAACAGCATTCACCTGGCCCAGCAACACAAATCAGTGTCAGTGCCAAGGAAGGGGGAAGAATGAGTGGCTTCATGGAGGAGGCAGTGGTGGCAAGCAAGGCCCACAGCACTTAAATTTGCTTAAGCTGCAGAGAACAGAGCCCTCAGACTGTCAGTTCAAAGTGGGCAAGGAATAGATAGTCTCCTTCCTTAATATTTAGTATGTTTCAAAATTAATTTTTAAACATCACACCACTCAAAGAAACATTACAAGAAAGAGAGGAAAACTGGCATAAACACTGTCAGGACGCACAAATTTCTTCCTCCACTCTCAGGGCTTGCTCACTGAGGCTGTTATTCTGTGGACATCACTTGGTGGCTCAAAAGCTCCAATGACCTTCCACACCTGCTTTGTCATGCTGGCAAATATGTGTCTGGCCATCCACTGAACCAGACTGAAGAACTGATTCGACCAAATAAACATTTTTGGAGCCAGTGGTTTTTGTTTCATTGTTTTTAATTATGCCAGATCAATTTTCCAATCCTCTTAACACATGGCCAAGCTCCCATTGTGGCTCAACAGAAGGAACAACTGAGTGGTCAGAGGAAGGACCTGCTGAAGTCAATTATAAAGCACTGCCACCCAAACACCTTCTGAGATCTAATGTAAAATGAAGTAAAATACAAAAATTACGGTTTAAAGCCATAACTTGATCAGTTACTGTCACTTAGACAACAAACCTTAACTTACATCATAGCAGCTCATTGCTGTGCCTAAACACTTCATACTTCAACAGCACAATCCCTTAAAAACATTCATCTACTAACACAGTTTACAGTCCCAAGGGAAGGCCTGTAATGAATGAAAGGTTGGATATTATCCTACATTAGACTCAGAAGACAGTAGAAAAAGGAAAAAACCCCCTCAGTGCTAAGGAGGTCACATTTAAGTATATTTAACTTATCTGACTGAATTAACCCACCTTGCTTTTCTGTACCTCTTTGTAGAGAAAAGAGTTGAAGTCTGATGATCTTCTAGAGGAATTACACTTAGATAGTCTGAATTGCTTTCTGTATGACTCTCATCACTGATTACAGAGGATATCAAAGATAAGACTGCATGCTAAATACCTCTCTGCAGTTAGCCCCACCGAAACCAAACCAAGACAAAAAAACAACATGAAAGGGAGGAAGGTTTTGCCTGTGGCTTGTACTTGTAGTATAGCTTCTAAGACCAAATCAGCTTGCTCTACTTTATTCTAAGATGTTCTGAAAATATTTGGGGATGGGGTTTGGGGGTGAAGAAAAAAGGGTTTCTTCTGCTTGTGCTTTGGCTCAGGGATTGAAACTTTGTCAGGGAGATGAGCAAATGATTAACAATCATCTCTGAAACATTTAGTCTGAGTGATACGCTCAATGCCAGACTAATTATGACAGGGGAAAGAGAGAATTAAATTTTTCAAGACAGCATTCAAGTGGCCTAATGGTGAGATCCTCCATTTTTCCCCAACAGTCCCTGCCTAGCCATCTTTATACAAAAGATAAGGCAGTTCTAGCAGGATATGCCTTTCTTCCACTACATAACAAAGTTCCAGTTTTTTGCTCTGAAAAAAAAAAAAAAAAGAAATCATCCTTACTTTACAATCAATAGACAACTAATTCCACAATGAAATTGCCCTTTTCTGAACAAGTTGGATGGAAAAAGGTTTTTTTGGTGGTTTAACTGAAAACAAGAGACAGATATTGGGAAGACACTAGAAAAGTAGAGCTCAAACATTTGACAAAAGTGACAAATGAAAGGGGAGCATTCATTTAGTGAAAAACAGAATATAAAATTATCACATGGTTCCACAGTCCGCTCACTACTTTCTTCTTCCCCTTCTCCTAATTTACTATGTCTCAGTATACTTTAGGACTTCAGCATTTAAAGATCTAAAATCCCTTCTCTCAAATTTATCACTTTATTCACATCTTAGTTCAAGTTTCATAAATATAAAATAAATATGTACAGAAGATAAATAAAAAAGAACCAAGTAAAGCATTATTTTACTAATGGAAAGAATAAACCCATATATATATATGTTAGAATAACGACTTATTAATTCCCATTATTTATGAAAACATCCATCATGAACAAGCAAAAAAGCCAGAGAACATTATTTTTACTTGACAATAAGACTGTCATAATAAAGCAAATTATTTTGTGTGTAAGAACGAATAAGTTTTATTATATATAATAGTTTTAGAGATATAAAAGATTAGAGATATATATGTTCAAGTGCAGAAGATTAAATTCTTTAGAATGAACTACATTGCAATTAGTTAAGTAAGGACTTTAACGTTGAATAATTCAACTAATATTGAATATATTCAAACAACACACAGCAATAAAGACAGGAACTTACCATTTTACAGACTGATACCAGTAAAGATTAACTAGGATCTTCAGTTGCACGGAAAAAAAAACAACCCAACAACTCATAATATTTTAACTGTAACTTAACCAACAGCTGTCCATCATTCATTGCTTTTCATGAGTATCCAAAGGTATGAAGAACTAGAGCATAACAACAAATTTTACTTTTGTGAAGTAGTGATCCTTCATATCCATTGGGTTTGTGTAGTCATGGACATAAGCTGTCAGATCAACAACTGCTTGATGCACTGGCTTCCATGTTTTAACACTCCTACAACGTTATATCTCAGAGAAGCACCCTTAAATACAGTCATTTCCATCTTCTTGTTCAGAACCTATTATTTTATTCTTGTACAGTTTAAATAAATAAGCACAGATCTCAGGAGATCTGATGACTACAATGTGGGAGAGAGGAAAAACAAATCAATGAAGGAGCTGCCCTGATACAAGAGATGCCTCTAACATGAATGAAATAGAATGTGAAATACTGGAGGATCTATTGAAACATGACGCTACCTTATTTGCCAGTGTCAATTTGTTATTGATCATTATTCCTTGATGACCTGGGTAAAAATACAGCATTTTCCAATGTTAATTCTCTGGAAGTCATGCCTCTCAAAAGTCATATGATAAAAAACTCATCCTAGACTTCCGTATTACATTGTCTTATGGATGTTTTTTTCCAAATTAAAGCAAAATAGAGATTGAGTGTCCTTTATGCTCCCACTCAACACATACCCTTTTGTACAATCAAATCAAAACACAAAGTACGTAATACTAAGCATATGAACCAGACAAAGGAAAGAACAAATTTGAAAACAATTTGCAAGCTGGGCTTTAACCTTCTCTAGCCACGTACATACACTATAAAAAACCTGGTGTGCACTGACAGTTTAAATTTTAACTTTGAAACTTCTGACCTTACTATATCATAAGCAAAAATTGATTGATTCCTCTAAACTGCACCAATTTAAAACCTCCGTTGGCCTTGGGTATGTTTGGACATCTAGTTATTCCTTCAGCTGCAAAGGACGGTGGTGAGCTGTTCCCAATGACGACTCCATCTTCCAGAGGAAGAAGCTCTACAGCGTCACTTTCAGGAAGCATTAGAAATTGTTTAGCTGGAAATGCTCACTCAACTGACTGTTGTTTTGAATACTTCTATTTAGAAGAACTGTATTTATGATCTAATTCCACAGAAAAGTATACTAAGAACAAAAGCTCAGGATTCTCACACTGATGTAAACATCATTGCATTTACTTTCTTTCTGTTTCTTTGTTCTCAGAAAGCACTGTTAATCAAAGATCAAGTTTGGTCCTTATCTGTGACCCAAACAAGCAAGAAAAAATGTGCCAGCCTTGAAAACAGGAGGGGCCATCTAAGAGTTACAATATAGAGTTACTGTATGGCAAACAGCCTACAGAGAAAAAGAATCTCTGCTTTTTTTTTCTCTTTCAGGAAAAGTTTTCCATCAATCTTCCTAATTTGAGAAACATTATACTCTAATACAATCTACTATGGTTTATACTTACACTCAAAAATAGTGTTATTTTCAAATCATGAGATTAATTCATAGAATTACTATTAAAAGCACTATTACAATTTTGTTTATTCTGTGGCCATATTCCTCTCTCTAAATTTTCTAGTATCAGTCTACAAAGCAGTTAGCTAGACTTTATGTTGGGATACAGACCTTAAGCATGTGAAGTCTCCACAGAAGACTTTGCAGGTATCTAGAGTGTACACTGCTGATGAGTTTAGATTTTACTCAGAGTTGGTGTTTCTATTTTGTTTGATCACATATGCTAACAGTCTCTTCTTGAAAATTAAAGTTCAAGTTAATGCAGTGTTCAGTAACAGCAATGTATTCGGTGGTTATGACTCAGAGAAGACTTGTACAAATGCCTTAAACTCTACCATTTCAACAAGACCCCAGTGAGTGTTTAGAAATGTCTGAAGAGAAATGATGAAAGTTTAGCCTGACGAACAATTGTGCTAACAGAAGTGAGCGACCTGGCAACCACACCATACTCCTGATTACAACATGCCCTGCCAGGATCAACAGAAACATGCACAGCATCGCTCTTCCCACAGATGTGCCTACCTTTGCCCAAGCCTGCAGTTGTGACCCTCCGACAGGGAATGAAGGTGGGCTCTGAACATCTGGGGAGCTCAGGTCATGCTGATAGCATTTTATAACCATGGCTTGAAGTCTGCCTTGGTCCCAACAAAACCAACCATGAAAGCTTTCAAAGATTATTGCTGTGCCACATTTCCCATTTTTTCCCCTCAACAGTAAGACATTACGGACCCATGACAGGAATCAGAATGCTGAACTGGATTAATCTTTTTTTGTCAGCACATAGTCTTACAGTCTCATTATTTCTTAGAGACACAATCCCAGGTCTGTTAGCTTTAACCTTGGAAGTGACATAGCCACTGAAATATGATGGAAGAGTCACACAGTGCTAGCATGAGCTATATTTTATACATATAACTGGGGAAAATCAGGTGCTGAAATCAAAACACAACAAACAAACCTGATTTAGCAACCAGCCAAACTATAATACTGCTAACTTTCCCAAAGTTACTTTGAATTGTTTTGTACTCTTCATATATCTACATTGTTACCAGTAACAAAAATGTTATCAATATACAGACGATGTTTCATTGAAGAACTGCATTTTATTGAAAGAACTTTAAAAACTATAGACTTCTGAATATCCACTGAATACAACATTCAACACGTCACAGTGCCAGAGAAGTATTTTGGAGTTAAGAATTCATTTCAACACTCAAGAATGCACCTCAGTGGCTCCCCTACATACATATTTACAAAATGCACATCTGACATTTTTCTGTGATAAATACATCACAACATACTTCCCATAACTGTGGCATCTTCAAACTAAAGCCAAATTTTTTATTATTCTCTAAACAAAGAAAATTTCCATAACCCAGTGTTTTACAGGAAATGGAGATGCTTAGAGAGGTATTTAAATGTCTTTGCAAAATCAAAATCACAAAGTCACTTTTTAAAAAAAATGAACAAGAATAAAGTACATCCCCTTCCTCCCCTGTTTATACAGGATACTGAAAAAAACCCCTCGGTTTTTATTTTTCAGATGCTACTATGACAGTCAGCAAAGATCGAACATTAAGACTTAATTTACTTAAAAGCTGTGAACCTTTCAGAAACTGTGGGGGCAGAAGAGTTGGAGAGGTACAACTACAAATGTGGTTAGGCCACATCTTTCCCCACAAAAAAAAAAAAAAAAAAAAAAAAAAAAAAGAAAGGAAGATTTGATCAGAGCTCTACTAACTTATTTCATGCAGTGCCATTATAAAATGTGAAGCATCACTGAAGAATCACAACAAAACTGTTCCAGTAGTTACTTTGTTTTATTATTCAATGGAACATATATAGTTAAAAGATATTTAGTAAACAGTTGCTTTATTTCGAATTTTATGCTAGGAAAGTGGCTTCAAAGTCATTTAAAAATGCAAATGTATGGTTAAAAAATGGGTTTTTATCCATATCTATTCTGTGTGTTCATACATATTCATAGATTCCTTGAAAAATATCTACAGCAGGTCACCATTAGGGACACATGTAAATCTGAGGATGTTTATGAAAACAGTAAATATTCTTGCCTTTATAGTGTACTGATCCGGTAACATGCCAATTTTCTTTTCCTCTAAGTAATATGGAGACAAGTTCAAAGAAATTATTTCAAAGAGGAAAAAATTATTGTGTGTAAATATTAAAACCCCATCAAAAATTAGAAAAATAAAAGCTCTTATTAGAGAGATACTATGGCTTTGGAGAATACATTTGATAATGAAATATACAGAATTTTCATTTTAAAGATATTTTCTGGATAAACAATATACTGTCTAAGAAAGCACCCATTATGTTTAACATGAAAATTATTAATGTTTTACTCAAAGATAAACAAAAAACCCCAACAACCCTGTATTTATTGATGAATAAGGTTATCACATGCCATCCAGCCATAAAAAACCTCAGAGGCATAGAAAAAGTTAACAGGGAGAGACTTACGTATCCCTTTTCACCTTGCAAATACAGCCTGTGGAGCTC
This sequence comes from Athene cunicularia, assembly GCF_003259725.1. NCBI lineage: Eukaryota > Metazoa > Chordata > Aves > Strigiformes > Strigidae > Athene > Athene cunicularia. Next base: position 62,100,779 of record NW_020799095.1, read on the forward strand.
ATGCTTCCAACAGATACCCCAAAATAAGACACTGCCCCATAACACCTGATCTGGAGTTTATTACAGAAGAATAAGAGTGCCATTATAGGCCTGCATGTCAGTTATATCCAACAGATCTGCACGTTCAGTTATCACCTACTGAAGAAGTCATTCTGCTGTCAAAGTTTTGTATCCAATACAGTCTTTGCAAGTGTGGAGTATTTATCAGAGGGAGATGAAACCATAACAGTTAGTAACTTCTTTTTTCTACCACTTTGGCACAGGTCAGACACGCTGCAGCAGTCAGGAAGAAATGAAGCTGCACCTACTGAGAAGTCAAAGAGGGACACGGCATTGCTGACGCTGTTCCAGCTATGCCAACCTTCCTAAGGAACAAGGGGCTATAGCGTGTCTCATTAAGTCCTTTGTGTCCAGCAATTTATCCTCATTCAAGAGGTACTGGTATCAGCATAGTGGAAGCAACCTTCTGAGATAGTACAATCTTGTAAGTTGGAAGTAATTATTATGTAACTCTAAACATGACTGGCACCCCATTAGCCAATCTTTGATTGACCATAAAGCTCAAGAAATGAAATCACAGTCTGCTGTGAAAGACAGAGACTGTGAAGGTAAGAATTATCAGAGGCTCACATGCTTTATGGATGGGGCATCTCTCCCCCTCTCCCACTTCCTCTCCCTCCCATCCTTTTTTTCCCTGACAGATGTGGTCAGTTCAAAGCAAGTTACACAGAAAAAAAAAAAAAAAAAAAAAATTTTAAGGCCATTTTCTTAGGATACCTATGACACAAGCATCTACGTACAAAGGAGTTTTGTGCATAAAAACTGCTAAAACATCTCCTTATCTGTGAACCATTCATGATCCTACACAGGATCTGGGCAGAATTTAATTCCTTTGGCTGTGGGTGTTTGAACTCGGGGAGCAGCCACTAGAGCCTTGCCAGGCCAGTGGCACCCCAGAGGGCAGAGCACACCCGAGGAGCCCCTGGGGGCCTGGGCACTCTCCCAGCAGCAGCAGCAGGCGAAGATGGGACACCAGATCTCCTCAGTTGTGTCTAGAGCTCTGTGACAGCAGATGAGAGATAACTCAAGCTGGTGAAAAGTGACACATCAAGGGACATGGAAAAAAGTTGAGTTTCTTGCACTAAACACGGTGGGTCCGTCTCTGCAGTGCTCTTGCATTCGCGCTCCGGTTTAAAGAAGTGAAAGTCACCAAAGGGGGATGAACAGCTAATCCTCAACTCTATTTTTATAGTCAGATGCACTGTTCCTAAGGGGTGGAAACGATGCAAACAGGTCTGATGTAAATTCCTAGTCTTGTTTAGTCAGCTAGGGTTAGTCAAGCAAGTCTCAATCTTTTACCACTTTTGAAACAAGCAAAATAACATTTGCACTGCTTGTTGTCAGAATAAAATTGGAAAGATTCAAGCATTACATCTCAATGACTGTACGACCCCCTTTATGAACAAGTGTCACTGATGTTTAAACAGGATCTTAGGAATCAGCACATCAGAAACAAGCAGAAGATAGATGCCAAGATATTTTGGACTTCCTGCAAGACAGGTTGAATTAAACCAACCCATTTCAATGGGGGAAAAAATGGCTATTGCCCAAACAGGCAACCCTAATTCATTGTTAATAACAATTTTTCATCAAACAGCCATAAGAAACTACATCAAACTCCAAGCGGCATACTGTAGATAATGGATTTACCCTTTCAGTCAACTTAAGCAAAACAAATGTTTAAACTTTCCAGTAAACACACACAAAACATGATGAAGATCTGACCTCTGCTGTGTCAGTAGGGCTGTGAGACAAACTTTGGTTTTAAGTGGGTAATTCCCAAGCAGTATCCAATTTTCAACTAAATGACAGCATTTCTCCTTCAGTTTTCTATACTCTATCATTTAAAAAACTAGCACAGTAGCTGAAGAACAGCCCACAGGATCACTTTTTTTTGACTTGTGGCCACTACTGTATACACAAAGTTTAAATTTTCATTGAATACGTGTCTTTGGGCCTTACTTATTAGGTGATCCAACTTGATGTACAGCCTAATGCAAGACCACAGAACTTCAGCCAGTTGCTCCCAAAATTAGTTTCAGTTTGTAATTTCACTGTATCTGTATAATTTAATGTCAAAGGGTTTAATTCTAAAAATAAAACAAAAAATACTAAATCATCATTGGAAGTGAAGTATCACCTTGAGAATACTGGATGAAAAAAATGCATATGTATTTCATAAGACTCTTGAAGAATTAAAAAAAAAAAAAAAAAAAGGGACACTTTCCATTCTGTAATATATACAAAAATGTATAATTTTGGACTACAGGACTTTGAATATATTAACCTGTAATATTTTAATGGAAATCAATTAAGTTACCTTAAAATGCTAGGTTTTCGAGCAATGTCAAGGTAAAATACAGAGTGAGGAAGAGACACCGATACACAGGTGCCCTTGCAAAGTTCACACGAACTATTTTGCTTACCTCTTGGTAAAACACACTAATTTTTTTATTTTTTTTTTTTTATAAGTAGCAATCAAAGCCCAAGCCTAACTACAGTTACGCAAATAGATCCAGTGGTCATGCATACTGTCAGCTCTCAGAGGAAAGATGGAAACACTTGGTTGTTTGATTAGATAAAATCTCCAACAGGCAGAGAACTTCAATATATTTCCACTGCACTTAGCACCAAAAAAAAAAAAAAGTTATTAAATTTTATAAGAGACTTTTCCGAACTCTGCACAGCTTTAGTAATTGTCTACCAACCACCATTTGGTACTTCTAACCTGCTGGCTAACACACAGTTGTCCTGAGGAGTATTTTTATGGGATCACTTCCACATTTCATCAAACAAATTTGTCATGCCAACCACAATTCAGCATGACTTCAATCCCAGACATCACTGCAAGAGTCTGCCAGAGGAGGTCGAGTGATTTGACTGCAGAAAGAGCAAACACAGTTTGCTTCCAAATGAACCTTCTAAATGAGGTGGGTACCCTACTTGTAATTATTCCAGTGAAGATTGTGAGAATAAGCAACAATGTTTCACTGGGTGGAATCAGTCAGCAAAACAAACCCAACTTGTTACAGTGAAAAGAAAGTAGCCCTGCTATTTGCCCAAGCAGCTGTACAAAGGACTTTCCAAAGGCCCCAGTAATGGAGACAGTAGTAGGCACCCATGAGGAAACATGCCATAAGATGTCAACACCTATTGAAACAAATTTGGCGGCAAAAAAACCTGACAGCACCTTTTCTTCTGTATAACTTAACCCGTCTTGTTCACTAGTTTCTCCAGGTCTGTCCACTTTACTAACATGTTGTCACTGCAAGAAACAAACTTATAAACAGAAAAACTACGTTGTTTGCCTCACCCATAGAGGTTGGCAACATGACTATCTGTTTCATTTTCCATCCAGAAAAAAGAGTTTCTTCAACATTTTTTCAATAAAAGTTTAATATTTTGTTCCGATATTCTCCTCCCCCTCCCCCCAAAAAAAGTAGATAAATCTTTACCACAACCTCTAAAATGCTCAGAAACAAATGACATACAGGGATACAGCCAGCCCAACAAAGTCATCCTTCTAGCCTGCTAGTGTATTTCAAGGTTTCAATCTTTGTTTTCCAAATCACTGAGCTACAGTTTCAGAGGTGATATCCAGAGTAAAAACAAAAATAATCCCACAAACAACAAGGGAATCCATAAAGATTTTTTTTCTTGAAAAAAAATAAATAACCTTACCTTCCATTATAATAGGATTTCTCATTTGTAATTTTTAAGAATCATGACACATATCAGCAGGAGTAGCTGGCATTCGTACTTAAGTCTAACAATCACAAATAGATTACACACTTCTTTCAATCAAGACACAAGATCAAGATTCAAAAGGAAAAATGGATATATAACAAATAGCACTGGATTTCAATCACCAGATTCAAAGAATACTGTATGTCATTAATTACAAAGAAATTATCCATGAAACAGAAGTAAATCCCCAGTTAGTAACGCGGACAGTTCACAGAAAGCTTTAAATTACCTGTTATTCAACATTTCAGGTCAACTTGGAGTTACGTACTTCCCAAATTAGTGTTCACTGCATTTAAATTTTTTATGATTTTATAAATTTCACTACAAGACCAAACTTGTCAAAACTGAACAGCAATTTAGGAAAAAAAAAAAAAAAATTGCAAAAGAGACAGCTTGACCACATCCGAGTTCAAAAGCATTAACAATTTCGGCATATCAAATAAACTTCGCACTTACACACACAGAATGTGTCTGATTTTTAAAATAAAAAAGTAGTTTGTCACTTCAGGCATTTTGAGAAACAGGCTTTTGCCCAACAGACATCACACGTCACCTGCCCAGTAAGGATGGCCACGCCTAACAGACTATTGAGCCTTTCACACAAGCCAACATTTCAAGCACAACTTAAGACAACCAAGAAGAGTAATGATCAGTCGTTACTCTTAACCTCCGTCCAGTGTCCAGCAAATAGAATTTTTCTGGTCACTTTTTATGTCTATCGAAACCAATATCCCATGGTTCGTCTTTGATCAAATACAGTGACACACAAAGTATTGGCCACAGCACAGTCTATGGGCCCAACTCCATAAACCGCAGAGAACTTCTTCCAAAGTCAAAGCAAGTTTTTGGCAACCCTTTCACATGCAGTGCTCCATACATTTCCCTCCTACTTTCAGGGACAATCCCTCCAAGATTGGCTTAAGCCATGTTATGAGGATGTAATAAGAAATTAACCGTGATTTTTCTGGCTTGGGAATAGGGGCCTTTAGTCTTCTAGTCTATCAGTTCAGCACCTTCGCTTGACACTCAACTTGCTTAAAATACAAGCCTACCAGGGGCACCCTTCCCTGGCTTCTACAGGTCTGTTCACCCATGGCAGCACAGATGTAACTCCATTAACACACGTGCACCAACAGTACAGTGAGACATCTTCTTCTGTCAAGGTCTGTCTCTCTTTGACCTTAGCCTTTCAGCCTCTGGATATAAATATTTTTATTTTTTTTTTTACAGAACACTGCCTGGATGCATATTAACTATGAGATAAAAGCATTTTTTTTTGGTTTGGGGATGCCACTTCTTTACCCAAAAGACAAGAATGGCTCCAAAACAACAACGGCTTTTCACTCCCAAGGATGACTTCTTGTAAAAATAAAAACAAGGAAGTTAAATCCAAGAGAACCACAATGCTTTTCAATTAAGGGCAAGGATGTGAAATTGCCACACATAAGACAGGAAATTCAAAGTTAGGCTGTCACCTCATACCCTTCTTCACCCCAAAACCTTCCTCTCCCGTCAGCACACCATTTGACCACCTCCCGAGCGACGAGTGAAGGATGGCGTGTGAGAGCCTTAACTTTGAATCTTTTTGGCTTTCCTCGCAACCTCAACCGTATCGTCAGAGCACGAAAAGCCGATGAGTTTAAATTTTAATATTTTGCATCACCGCAGCTTGCTGCATGGCTAAGGGACAGGATGGTAGCGCAGGACTTTGGTACAGACACAAAATCCAGGAGGAAAGCCCCTCTGCCGTGTCCGTCGTCGTCCGTGTCCGACTCCCCCCCCCACCCCGGACACATGCAATAACTCGGCTTTGCACACATTTTTGCACATCGCCCGGCTCGCACTTCGGCGTGCTCACTCCCGGAACAAGTCGCGGCTGTCAGCGCTGCTCCCCACCATCCAGCACCCCCCTCCCTTCTCCTTCTGGAGTCAAAGTGTTGTGTGAACGTGGGGCGAGGGGGAAGCGCAGGCCACGGGTAACACTTTGCCGTCTCCTCCTTTCAGTCACATTTCCGTCCTCCAGCAAAACTGGGGAGGGAGCGAGCGAGCGAGCCGG
>NW_020799095.1:62106691-62124980 GCF_003259725.1 Athene cunicularia
GCCGCCCCCCCTTCCCTCCCCAGTTTTGCTGGAGGACGGAAATGTGACTGAAAGGAGGAGACGGCAAAGTGTTACCCGTGGCCTGCGCTTCCCCCTCGCCCGACTCTACCACCACGGCGTGTGTCGGCAACAGTGTAACGCGTCCGCACAGATTTTTCCCAAACTTCCTTGGTTGAATGTCTTTGCCGTAAGGGAGTGAAGGACACGGGCGAACCCACGCGGGAACTCGGCAGCCCTCCATGACCGTTGCCAACGGCACAGACGTGGTTTACATCTCCCAGCCTTTGGGAAGAGCCCACCAAGCCTCCCTGGTATGGTGGTTCAACAGAAAGTAGTTGAGTTGTTGACTTCCTTTCGATTCCAGTACTAGTTACACCATGCGACTAGTTCTGCTCACCTCATGGGTCATCTGGGGGTGCTTCACAGGAAATTGTGCAAATAAGGTGACACGTAGCAAACCGTCAACTCGATGAATGGAAGGCATCGTTGCGCAAAGGTAGACCTGATGAGTTACTCCTTCAGGAGCAAATTCTGCAAGATAGTGTTTCTCATCTCAAAAGCGCTGGAAGGGTGGGACAAACCACTGTCAAGACAGGAGTGCCTTACCGTGCACTCTGTCATACCGAGGCATTTGTTCCAGTGAGTGCTTCGCATCCATACCACACCAGGAAGCCATACTCTGCCACAGAACAGCAGAGTTCATCACATTTGTGTAATCAGTAACTAATTTTTGACCAAGTTACCTTTTATTTTTAGCCAAAGTCTTTCAAATATGTTTCTGGAAAGCCAAGAAACTCCTCAAAGTTTTACTTCAGTAAAAAAGTTTTGGACCACTGTCCAGCAGGTACCCATTCGGAAAATGCTGGTCCGTTTGTGGGCTTTGGATGATTAATGTAGAAAGAGCTGGAGATTTCTTTCTCAGACTTGGTTAACCTGCCCATTCTCTTGACAAACACATCATGCCTCCCAAGTCTCCCATGTCTCCTTCTGGATAGCTGAAATTCTGGCTCTGGACTGCTAGACAGACATCATTTGGGCAGATAAAACATCTAAGAACTTTCATACTGTTCATATTTTCCTAATTTCCTAGCTAGCCTATGAAAAGGTTAGAACTAATCTGTATTGAAGCCACTTCTTGAGACCTTCAAGAGCTAGGCTTAATCTAAGTGGTGAAAAGGGGGGTCACTGAGTGACAGTCACAGGATTATTAGCAGGAGGATAGGCCTATGTATGAAAGGGAGACAGTTAAGATCTAGGAACTCTGTGACTGCCTTCTGGAGGTGAGCGTTTAATCACAGTTCCTAAGACATGGTCCGAGTCCATTTTGAGCTGTACTGAGCATACCATCATTGGACAATCTTTTGAAGTACTTACGTTTTGGCAAAGAGATGGCAGCAGTGGTTGCTGAATATGTTACTTTGCTTGCAAGACATAAGGATAAAACAGCTTAATTCATACTAAGGTTCATACCATTGCAGTAAACCAAGTTTTAGGCATTTTGATCTTCTGGATGACTAAGAAAAACCACGGTTCATCAGTACTGCTCTATTTTTAGTACTTTAAGGAAACAACAAAGGCTCATAGTTATTACTAATTTTTAATATTTCAACCACAGTCCACATTTCATCTTCAGTGAAAGAAGTTTTTATTTTGCACATATTCATTGCTTGCATTGCTATTAATTATTCTTTGCCTTCTACTCTAACCATCTGTCCTTGTTGCTTTATAAGACTTTTCAGGAGAATCAACCATACTATTCAAAACTACCACATGACAGTGCTATGGTTCAAGCATCTGAGGGGTACCAGGTTTCATGACGGTACCCAGTTTTGCAGTTGGATTTTGTTACACTAAGTGCCATGATAGCTTGCTCTCATCTTGCTTTTTCTAGAAAAAATTCAAGTTGTCTGACAGTTGTATGGTGAATTGTCTAGGTCACCATTTCCTTCATATTCCTTAAGGTGTTTCACAATTTTCTCACTGAGAGAGGACCTCTCTTTTTCTTTTTTTTTTTAACAATGTTTTGATTGTTGAAACCAATCTTCCTGCCAACTTCCTAAATGGCTTTACTAACATTGCATATAAATGTTTCTGGTAGAGAAGGTGTATGAAATATAGTAATGGAGCATCCTAGGAAGAATGGAAAGCCAGGACAGTTTGAGTTCTGATGGTGGCAGCAAAGTTTCTTTGGTGCTTAAAACAGCCTCACTTAATCCAGCTTTGGAAAGAATCAGACAATGTCAACCAGGCAGGGAGTTCTACCATAAGGATACAGTGCTTCCAGTTCAAAGTGAACAACTGCTTATAGTGGCAGACTTGGTAAAGTCAGGAGGACAATCATTCTTCTGTTTAGAAAAATCAAGAATGTTCTAATTTATGGGCAAGGTAAAGATCATGGAACCAAGTTAATTTGAAAGGTCAACTCCATTTTGACCTCACTATGTGCCATTGTAACATCTATAAAGATCTTCATAGGTGGTGGAATAGCTGAATTTGAAATAGTTCTGGTGGTAGGCCATGGCTGGCTGAAAGTTTACAGTACTGAAAATATCATAGAGATCTGTATTAGATGGGAATGGGTCTACATCTCCAGGATTTGCTCTAATCAAGGGATCACAGCCATATTTGATATGCAGATATTTATCCACAAGTTCATAACTCTTGATAATAAAGTGACTATCTGTAACTTGTGATCGGTTATATTAAGGTGATTTTCTGCTTATAATATCTTAAAGTAAGGCATGGAAACGAAGCGTTTAGTACTTGAGATACAGTCAGTGTTTAGCTAAAGGATTTCAAAAGGTGGAATTGATATGGCTAAATGTGGTGGTCTACGCTGTAGGCATTAACATCTGATCAAATCACCCTATGCTACTTTTTCACTGTCAACGAAAAGCTAGTCAGCATAGTCAATGAAATTCATGGCACAATTCATCCCATCCTAAAGTAGATGCCTATGTCTGGTCAGATGAATTGAAGTCTAAATTTGATTTACTTTGTTGACTGGAATTTTACTGACTGGAGGTATGACACCTATTCTGCAACTGCCTAAAGAAAGGTGAGATTAATCCTATTCATGTTTCTGTGATCCAACCTTTCTTCATATAAGACAACTGGATAATTAAAAACTCCATACTAGCCAAACTATGTTGACAGACTAGATATGAAACAATATCCCTTTGCACCTAATATTTTTTCTTTCCTATTTTAAGCCTATGCTCATCTGTCCTCATCTGTGAGGCTGTGGCTCATCCTTGCACTCTGATATTCTCTGTAATTTCTGTCCTACTTCCTTTCCTCACTTCTTCCTCCATCTCAGTCTTTTGTCTCCTAAGTGGTCTGAGATGCTTAAGTTAAAATGAAGAAATAAAAATGCTAGAAAAAAGCCTTTATTGCAATCTGTATCTGTACTTCTATCACAGAGCTGAGAACTGTGTTTTCCATTTTGTAGCAGGGTCAGTTTAAACAGAGGTAATTTCAGGCAGAAAAAAGGGTTTAGTTCTGTGACATACTGAGGAAAATGGGATCACCTGAAGGAATGACTGTTAAAGAAGGTTCTTTACATGAACGTCTAGAGGAGAGAGCCTCCTAATTCTCTAAACTACGAAGGCATCACTTTCGTTGATCTGCAGAACATTGACTTCTAGATTAGATTAAGACAGTAACGTAATCAGATTTAAATAACTGAAGAAAAGAATGGTAATTATGCTTACAATAATAGATTCTGGGTAATTTTGGTGGACTGACATCATCATATCTAGCTCTTTATTCATAAGGACATAGTTTCTCTCCCCAAATACTTGCTTTCAAAGAGTGCTAGCAATCCACTGTTTTCTTGTGGATTCAATGATAGACTCAATGTAATAATATTTTTTACCAACCACTATTTTTTTTTTTTTTCACAGTCTGCCCATGAAATGAATTTGTATTGTTATCCATCCTCTACCCATGTGGAACTGAGACATGAAAGTAAATATTGTCAGAGATATCCACTGATTTCTGCTGTTTAATTATAAGAGGCCTAGATTTAAGTAACTGAGTGAATATAGTACATTTTATTTTAAAAGTAGCATTCTTATTGATATTTTTTACAGATGTAAAGCTTCTGTAGTTCCAGCTGGGTACCCAGCATCTTGAATTGAGTTTCCAAAGACATATATAGAAGCCACCTATTACTACTATGTTTTAAATGATTTGGTTAGTATCAAATTAAAGTTCTATGACAGAAGTAGGACTAAATTATAATTGCATGGGACAAAATCCATGTTTTATCTATAGGACCTGCTATTCTCTTCCTGCATTTTCCTTCCTCTTTCTTCACCCACCTTTCTAGTTCTGCAACATGGGAAACTGGAATCTTAAATACAACAGCTTCCATCAGTACATAAAATCAGACATAGATGTGGACAGCCTGGAGAAGGTCCAGAGAAGGGCCACAAAGATGATCAAAGAACTGGGAAGCCTGCCATGTGAGGAAAGGCTGAGAGAGCTGGGTTTGTTCAGCCTTGAGAAGATGAGGTTTAGGGGAGACCTTATCACCATGTTCCCATATTTAAAAGGTGGCTACAAAGAAGATGGAGACTCCCTTTTTATAAGGAGTCACATGGAAAAGACAGGCACAAGTTACTCCTGGGGACATTCCAATTGGACACAAGAGGAAATTTTTTCACAGTGAGACTAATCCACCATTGGAATAATCTCCCCAGGGAAGTGATGGATTTGCCAACATTGGACACTTAAAATTCAGCTGGACAGGGTGCTGGGCCATCTTGTCTAGCCTGTGCTTTTGTCAAGAAAGGTTTGAAACAGATGACACTTGAGGTCCCTTCCAACCTGGTATTCTGTGATTCTATGATAGCCCTGAGTATGGGAGCCATGCAGTCAACGGTATCAGAAATAAAATTAATGACTCTTTATGTCCCTGATAAATCTGTCTCCTATACACCCCTGATTTATTCCTAGAAGATGCTCTGTGCCTTGAATGAGACAAAAGTTTCATGGAAAAGGCAATATGAATATCTGATTGGAGAACACACATGGACAGTGAAGGTGTACAAGTATTACCTAAGTTTAAAAAAATTTATTTTTAAAAGATCTAAACTGGAATATAAAATAAAAGTAATCTTGTACAATCGTGTTGCTCGCCCTTTCAGCTCACCATATTCATCACCAGAAGAGTTTAAATATTTACATCCACATCAGAAACAGAAAGTTTTTGCTACTTCCTTGAACTCCTTGGCTCTATTCAAAGCAACACTGTCTTACCATTGGAATGTAGCCTCCCTTGCCTTGGTGAGGATGAAACCTGGTTTATTAAACAACTAAGAAAACAAAATCCTACTTTAATAGTTGGTTTGGTATGGGATTATGGAGTGAAGCTGAAGGATAGTTTCATCCTTACAGAACACTTTAAATGGCTGATCAGCCATAACACTTTGCTCATTCTAATAGTCAATGTAATGATCATTATGAAGAGTGCATTACCTGAAAATTAAATTAGAGGAATGTCCAGTTTTTGAAAGGAGGTATCATAAGGCTAAGAAAGTAATAGTTTGAGAAATAAATGTAGGTACCATGTTTGAAATATAGCCATTCTTTGATTTTCTCTGGAATCTGTAATTTACCTTCTCATTACTAAATACAGCTCTGGAGTGAGTAAGTATGTGGAGAAATTCTGTGTTTTTATAAAGAATGCTGAAATACGGTGTTTTTATAGAGAATACAGAGAGCCCTACAGATTTTTAATAAAGTAGATATTCCAATATAGCTCATATTATTTTTTTTTTTTTTTTTTTTTTTCTGGTTATGAGTGTGGTATTTACAGGTTGACTTTTCCAGAGTTTAAAAATCTCCAGCATTTTTTTTCTCAACATGACATATCAAGTCTTTTCAAAATCCTGTAACCAGTGCTGTCAAGTGAAGAGAATGTTAGTGTTGGTGGTAAACTGTTAGCTGTTTCCCATGATAAGGATATTTGTAGATATCAAGAACAAGGTATTCCTTTGGATAATTGTAGAAAGACAAAAAAACATATTTTTTTTTCAATTCAGATGAGAAAAATAAAAAGCTTAAGTATCTTTTCTTCTTAAACAACTGAAAAAGGGAAAACTGAAAAATGCAGAGGAAAGCCATCTTCTTGAGCAATAGAAATTCATTATTATGAATAACAAATATGAACTTTTTGATCTAACAGTTGAGTTTTTGCAGATCAGAAATGGGTCAAAGATCTGTTTTTCTTTCAGTTTCAACATTCAACCCTGTATTTTTCTGTGACTGAGAGAGTAATTTTAGTTTAACATGGTGATGTCAGAATATCAAATACTGTTGTGATGTTTCGACCAGGGTTGCTGGCAGGGTGTTACAGGTTGTGATCCTTTCTGTCTTCTAGTTCATAGGACTGCAACATATCTTCTGAAGAAGATGATGAAGAAACAAACATCCATGGGATGATCTGCTTAGGTCTGATCACTTAGTTCCGTGTTGTCTCTTGGAATTCAACAGGTCCTGCAGCTTCTCCCCAGTACTGGGAATATAGATGTGGATATGTGGAATGCAGCGTTCAATTTCCCTTGACTGTTCAGAGGAAGATTTTCTCTATAGTGGATTAAATTTAGACTTCATATAATCATTATAAATAGGTTTATCCAGTCCACTGCAGTGTAGCCTAGTTCTACCAGTACCTTGTACCAAAATTTTACTCCTATATAAGAATATTATGCTAATCAGTTAGGCTTGATGCTTGAAAAACTTTTCACAAAACTGTGTAAATTGACTTTCAGCATAGGGAAGGGAAAGCAAAATGTCTGCTTGCTTCATCATTAGACTGCAGATTTGACTGTGGATTCAATATAGCCTGAGCAAAAATACTATTATCTTCTGTAAAGGAAAGACTGCAAAAGCTAAGAGATCTTCAGTGAGAAAATGAATGTCTTTTCTTGGAGGTGGCTTGTGAACAGTTCCTTTTTGGGGAAGCATGTTCATGTCAGTATATAGCTTAGTAAAAGTGTGACAAAGTGGAAGAGGAAGTGGTCTGATTGCCTTTCATTTTGTTTCCTCATCTTTCTCTGAAATTGTCCGTAGGGCTTACTGATTTGACTGGTGTTCCATACATGAATTAATGACCTTTTCCAATAATTGTGGTGATATGAAAGACCAAGACTATGCTATAGCTTCTTGAGACTTATTCAGCACCACCATTGGAAATAAATTTATTTCCTAGGGGTAGATCATGACAGTATGATCCTTTAACATAGAAGATTAAGTCAAAATGACCACTCATCTTGCCTCAATTTATAGATGGATGTTTTGCAGCTGAGAATTAATGGATCTGAAATTGCTGATTCATGCAATTTTCACCTTTTCAGGTAACCCCCCCTAACAAAGTTTGGCATATGCAGTCAATACCCCTGTTGTTTAGGCTGGCAGCACTGGAACAAAAGGCCTTGTTCCATAAGTTTGCCTGTATTAGGATAGGCTGAATTCTACTGGATTTTCTCTGTTAAATTTTAGCAGCTGCTAGCTAGTGATCTTTTGGCATTGGTATTCAAGTGTTTCTGTCAATAGACAAGGGTAATTCACTAGTAAACACTTTACTAGGTTTTGCCATCAAGCCTTTATTTCATCTTGAACTGTGTTCATTGTTCTCACACAAGGAGATTGTGTTTTAGCAGGGCATGGGTATGTTTCTATCAGTCTTCCTATAGCAATGCAACAGGGAATGTCTTTTCCTCTAGAGGTCAAGCGTTAAGACAGACACAATGCCTACACTTTATTTTGACATTGATAAATTTATGTTGCAACATGATATTCATTATTCTTAGAAACAACCAAAAAAGTTAATAAACCAAAATGGTCTGAGTCATGTCTAATCAAACTGAAAAACCAATTAAAGTCCAACCATGTTGGTGTGTTTATGTCAGCTTGGCTCACTGAAATTCCAGAAGTGATCACTGCTGTAGTTTGGAAGGAACGCTTGCCATTGGAAGTTCCCTATATTCACCTTATGTAATCTTACCCTTAGATCATCAAGCAGCCATAAGGAAAAGAAGTGAGCAAAGGAGGTATGAGGACACTCCAGTGAGTACTTCCTCAAGGAGTCAAGCAGCTGTCAAGTTGTATTGTTGGCACATCCCAATAATGAGAAACTACAAAAGCTATTCAAAGAAGAACATATTTTTCCTGAATGTTGTTCTGGGAAGAAAAAAAAAAAAACAAAACAAACAACCGCGAACTGAATCTTTTCAGGTGAAACATGCTTTTAAAGAATTCATCAAGAGGCATATATTGAAAAGTTGTAATCTAAATGGTTTAAATTCAGCAAAGATAACAATGTAAAAGCATCTTATACTAGAAGGTGTCGAGCAATGTTAACTGTAGGCATTATGATCTGCATTGGCTATAATAAAAACAGCTTAACATAGCATGTAATGCATTCCCCAAAGATACAATCTTAGATCAGCACAAGCATGCATAAACACTACATAGCATAAGGATTTTTGAAAATAAATATGGGATACTTCCATTACTCACAAATAGCATAGTTATGAATTAGTCATACAGGTCATCCCAAATGAGTGCAGAAGATAACATCTTTATACAGCACATCATAATGTTACTTTTTTTTCAATATAATACATATACCAGAAAAGAACTATTTGAAGAATATTTTTGAAAATTTGAAAAACACGGTATTGCAATGGTTGTCTGTATATCTTTTGAGACTATAAGGGTGGCTCTAATTAACTTAACCACAATAGTTCAAGGTTTAAACAAGATGAAGACTTAAGAGTAATGTCTCCAAAAGACCTCAGAACTACTTAAAACTGTTTCTGTACATGGAAGAAGTTTTAAAGTGCAATAGAGGATTTTCTACAACTATAAAGGCTGGAACACTAGCATTTCCCAAGGGAGAAGACTTTTTACTCAAAGATCTGCAGAATGGTGAGGAAAAAACCCTGTCAACCATTAAAAATATGTCACAAATCTGTTATATTTCTATTAAAAGTATCTAAGTTCAGAGCAGAGAACAGTGACTGTTCATCTTCCTGGCTCTATTCAGAGAATCTGTCATGTGGAACATGTCAAGGAAACTGGAGATGGTATCAGAGAAGAAACTTCCCTGCTTCTGCATGAAACAGGAGAAGCCAAGGGCTCAAGGGCCTAGTTCAAATCCTATTCTTTACCTTTGTTGTTCTTGAGTATACTTGAAACATACCAAAGAAAGTCATCAGTAAGTTACATATTATAAGACAAAACAGATTTTTGTGCTTTAGGACATGCTCCATTAGTCTAGTGATAAAACTCTCATTGACTTGAAAGGGTTGAAGCCTTGTAAAGCAACTTTTAAGAGTCAGCAAACTAATTTTGCTGAAGTATTCATTTTGGGGCAGAGAATGTATATGTATTCAAGGGGTAATAAACTCAAAAGGTGATTTTTTTGTTTGTTTGTTTGTTTGTTTTGCAGAGAGTTGTAAGTGTAAGAGTAGATAGCAGAGTCAGTATCAGCTTTTACCAGAATCCTAACATGTCATTTTCAATATTACAGGAGTGACTTCACCTCTGGCTCCTCTCTGACTTGTCTGACTCTGGGCCTGTATTAGTGTGCAATCTTGCTTTTGTTTTATTTTCATTCAGGAGGCAAGCGCGATCTTGTATATTCTAGTGCCTGTCATCCTGCAGATCTGACTGGTTTCAGGCACCTGTTTTTTGATATTGACTAACAGCTCTCTTAAAAGAAGGCATCTTTATTTAGCAGTTGGAATAAAGCATGAGAGAAAAGGGGATTTTAGAAAAACCAAAGAGCCTAAGCACATATTTAGTTCCATTTTGGTTAAAGTCCAGCTGGAACCAATCCATTTCATAGGGATATGCAGGAATAACATAGTCATGCTGATAGTCATCAAATAGCTTCTCACAGTCTTCACCCCACCCCCAAGGATGAACAACCTCTACCAACTGACACAATCAACTCTGAAAGAGTATCTTAGCTCAAATAACCTGATTTACAGGAGTGAGCTGAAAAACCAATGGGGATATTAATGGAAGTACTGGAAGTACTACTCCATTGTGGGAATACTCTCGTCAACAGAAGGTTAACCCAGGTGTTCAGATGTATGTGTCTGTCACCTGGGTGGAAGTGAAGATGCACTTCAAGACCTGAAAGTCACGTGTCCAGTGCCTTATGTATAGCACAGAAACTTCCTATAAAGGACAGATCCAAATACAGCATTAAAAATTATTCGAAGGCACACCCGCATGTGTCACAGTCACATTCCTATTACATTGTGTAAGAAAAAAACAATATCTGGCAAAAATAAAATAAACAGATGCACATGAATGAAAGAGAACTGGTCACAGTGCTTTCACATTTATCTGATATTCTAAGGTCAATTAAAATATGTGTTCAGTGTTATCATGGAAATGTCACATAAGGAAATATAATACTAGTTTACTTACAGAAAGTTGAAGAGGAGAACAGCTGTGTGTCCTCAGCAGAGATGAAACAATGCAATAGGTACTGAGGTTAAAAATATATTTTTTCAAAGTCTGCTTTCCACCTTATTTATTCTGTTCCATAGAATTATTTACTAGATTTCATCATGGATACTTTCTGAGTAAAATGAAATACAATTACATTCCTGATGATGAAAATGTAGCAGTGAACAAAGTAAGTAGGTTTATTTTCTGTCCAACTAGTTGAGGAGAATTTTCAAACCTGTCAGCTAATTTGGAATCTCGGGGGATGGAGGGAATTTATGAAGGTGAAGATTAATAACTATCCGCTATGCTATTCCTGACACACAGAAAAATACTTAAACCAGTGTTTGCATAGCTGTTAGGATCCTTGGGTTTTGAAGAGCTGCCCAAGGTAAGAATTTATTTCACATTTTAGGATGTAAGGAAAATCATTTTTGTTTTCAGCAGAACATAAACCTTAAAGAAAAACACCTATGCACATACACAGATTCTCCCTTCCACTATAAATAGTCTTCAACATGTAAACTAATGCCCTGCTGATTCAAACTTGTTGAAAAAATGCAATTTCTATTTAAATCTTGTTAGGAAATTATAAAAGTTTTTTTCTGAAATAAAAACAAAAATAAAAAGTTCCCTCATAAATATTTTTTTCAGAAAACAAACCCATGCCTGAAAAGAGGCAAAACAATTCTATTCCTCTGGGGGATTTCAAGTTATGGCTGTTAAATGTCCACTAAGATAAAGTTTGGTAAGAAATGTATATTTTTTGATTATTGTCAATTGGTAACCAATGAACAACATAATTTATTTCTGAGTATTCAACTAACATGCAAAATCTGAAAGATCAGCAACTGTGCTTAATAATAATTCTTGTAATTTCTTAGGGTGTTTGGTTTTTGTTGTTGTTGTTGTTGTTGTTTGTGGGGGGGTTTTTATCACCTTGTCTTCTTTGGTACTAATACTGAATTCCTGCCATTTGTGAAACAAATCCTGTAATCTAGATTCATGTCAGATTTGTTTAAATTTGTTCTCATCTCTTTTCTCCTACATGCAACAGGATCAAATAAATGGATCCCTACAGTTTTTCCATTAGTGACAGTAGTAGTTAGAGATATAAAAAAGGCTAAGACTGGTCAGCTTTGACTTCCATTCAGAGGTGAAGTCCCAGTCAGATTTCATTGTGAATAGAGTTTTCAGGCATTTCTAAATTTTGAGCACCTCATTGGTTCCTTAAGGCTCCATTTTTGTTTCTTGGCTTTTGCAAATGCCTGTTAGTCTCCTTTAAATTGCATGAAATTTACTTTATCTTTTCAATCCAAAGAGAAATTGTTAGTATTAGTATGAGTATCACTATTAGTATTCTACACAGAACAGAAGATAATTTTTTCCAACTGTTATTGGAGGGATACAAGTTCCAGATACTTTCTTCCCATTCACTTTAGACCGTGGCATCTTAAATAGGAGGTGATTGTTGCTCTGATCTCAGGAATAGTCCATTAAATTCTAGAGCAACTCAGTTACATTTCAAGATTCACTAACAATGCCATGGAAGCCCGCACTGCTACCACATGACGTGATTTTGCTCAGAAAACATATTTTAATTTAGCTTAAGTTATAACTGCAAGCGGGTTAGAGGACATATTTGTTGTTCTTTTTACAAATCTAGCCAAATAATTAGTTGTTAAAAAATCCCTTTTAAATCCAGCCTGGTACAGTCCATTTGTTACTAAGATTTCTTTCACAGTGGATTTTTTTATACTTCTGCTATGTATAGAATGACTTGAGAAATATGTAGTAGAGATTCCCATCACTGTCCATACTACTATGTTGCCAAATAGCCTTGGCATTTCTGGTTTTCAAAGTGTGAATAATGTCAAATTTGCTCTTTAGAGATCTTCTGTTGATCTTTTCAGACATAATCTCCAAGTGCAGGTGGGCATGACATGTTTGGTGACACATTCAAACTATTTTACCAGACAAAGCAATGCATTCATAGAACATAATGACACTTGGCAAAAAAGCCTGTACAGTTTTTTCTGATACTTTCCCTGGGGCCTTTGCTAACTCATTCTGTGATATGGTATTACCCACAGAATGTGCTCTTGAGTTACAGCTCAGCAAGCCTTTCAAATGTGTCAAAGTCAAGTTTTTTCTTCTAATTAAGTGAGCATTTAATCACTTGGAGCAACTACTCTAGCAGGGGAATCTGCTTCTAAAACTTATTAATATTCACAGGGCCTTCAGTAAGGCTGACAATCTGTGCAGATTGGTGTAAGTATTATCCTCCTTATCCACAGGTAAGTCTATACCTTGCTCAAGCACTTTACAACTTTCACAAAATTATTTTGGCTGTGGGTTCTTTGTAAGCTTCTGTAATAAAGATTTAGAGACTGTTCTTCTGATCAATACACATTCAGTTGCAGTGATCCTCCAATGTGTAGTCTGCCACAAGATAAACATATTAAGTCTGTATCACATAAATTGTATGTATCACATATAACAGTTTCAAAACCACAACAAAATGAGCATCTTCCCCGATTAACACACTAGCACAAGGTTCTGATGTAAAGGGATGCTAACCCAGAATCCTGACTAAGTCCTTTTCTGACTATGAATCTTGATTATGCCTCTTCTGCTAGATGCCAGTGCTAGCAACAAATGCTGAAGTGAATCAATCCCATTGTTCTGTCTTAAAAACAAAATAACACTAAGGCCTAAAGCCTCCCACTTGCAGTTCATGCAGTTAATTTTTGGCTCTAGAAATTGAAACTAAACCATCTTAGTTATCACTACAAATTCATTTTTTTCCATCTGCAATATCCTTTGTGAACTTGTACAACTATGTTTTATTTGGAGAAAATTGTACAAACAGCTCAAAATCAATCCATCATACATATGATCAACCTCACAAGTGCGAATAGAAGCCATCCTACTCATCAGTCTGCTTGGCTTTGGTGATACCAAGATGTTGTGGTTTAAACCCAGCCAGCAGCCACGCTGCCCCTCATTCACCCTTCCTTGCCTGAGGGATGTGGGGAAAGATTGGAGGGGTAAAAGGAGACTCATAGGTTGAGATAAAAACAGTTTAATAATTGAAATAGTATAAAAGAATAACAATAATAGAAAGTACAAATGGGTAATGCACAATATGATTTCTCACCACCTGCCGACTGATACCCAGCCCGTTCCAGGCTAGTGATCCTGAAATACTAAGATCTCGCAATCACAATCTTGGAAGCGAGAAAGAACCCCCTCCTTCCCGGCCACCCCTCTTTTATATACTGAGCATGATGTCACATGACATGGAATTCACTGGTCAATTTGTGTCCGGTGCTCTGGCTAGGCCCCCTCCCAGCTTCTTGTGCACCTGCACACTAGCAGGACATGGGAAGTTGAAAAACTTTTGATTTCTTATCAACAACTAAAAACATCAACATTCTTCCCATACCTAAGACCATAGTGAATCCAAAATGCAGTAGTATTCTAGCTACTAAGAAGAAAAATTAACTCTAACCCAGCCAAAACCAGGACACAAGTAGCAAAGGGAGAGCCTCCTGTTGTCTGTTTTAGTCTAAAGAAAATCACTTATGTTGGGACAAACTTATTTGTGCTACTGGTCAATATTCTGTTATGAGCCAGGCTGTGACCAATATGACACTGCCATCACCTATCAGATTTTGGTGAAATCAAGTCTGGTCTACCAATGTTACTAGCCTGATAAGATAGTTCTCAGGAGTTGACTCTGCAAATACAGCTGCCAGTCTACTCCAGTCAAACTCACTTTATGCAGGTACACAATCTCCAAGTAGATATGCCTGTACAAAGGAAATGTTTCCTCTCTGAGTTTGTTGATTTTTAATTTAATTACCAAATGAAAGTCCACCTCCTATAAAGGCAGTGACTCTGTGACTTGGGGTAATCTTTTGCAAGCCTTACGCATTTTTCATTGTCATCTATTAAAAGCTTACTAACATTTATACAATTCAGACAAATTCTAAGCACAGCAGCATGAACTCTGTATATGGAATCTCAGGTAATTAATATTATAGTTATTTAAATAAGCTGGCTAGTACTGACTTTTTCCCTTCTTCCTCAGAGTGAGAAAAAAAAAGTACTATTGCATTACTTGTAGTGGTGCAGAGACATTAATACAATACAAAGAGTTCTTTTTGCTTTGCAGGTGCCAATAAGCAACCTCATGGGAATATTCAAGAATCCTTGGTGTGTTTTGAATTTTACTGCAGGAAAACTGTATGATGTAAGTGCCTTTCATTTCACTCTCTTTCAGCTATAGTGCCTTTAGTTGGCCTGCTTATACATATAAAACACACATGCCTCTTTCTCCTCTTAATTCAGCCTTTCTAAAATACTTAAACAGAGTTTCAAAACAGCTTATATACTACTACACATGCACAGAAAACATTAAAAGAGCATTATGAAAGTTGCAAAGTCAAAAACTCTAAGTTGCCTTACTGGAACTCTATTTTTATAGGAATTATGATATTGCCTTTAGTTATACAATTACATACTTCTTGTTTTTCCACAAGGCAATTTTAATTCCTTATCTCAGAATGCTTATTTTACAAGTTTCATAGTCTGTTAACATAGATTTTTTTCTTTTTCATTTTTATATAGAATTAAAGAAATGAACAAAACTCCAGGATCTCCTTGTGTGGCATCATACAGATTGCTCATTCTTGTTCACTAGCAGGCTTAATTTTTTTAGTTACACAAAGGACATTCCTACCATTTCAGTTAAAGAGTAACAGTAAGCTATCCACTGCCATATGGTCCACCAATAGAGAGGAAAGAGGGCATTATTTCAGGGTTGGTGTAAGTGGATGTAGGACCAGATAGTAAAAAAAATATTTGGGAGCATAACTGTTCCCTGCATTCTCATTTGTCTCTGCTGGAGCTTCCACCATTTTAATTTTTGTTGGCATGAGTAATCATGTAGCAACACAGTAAATTGGACCAGCTTGCTGATCTTACTGAAAGCTATCTCTGCAAAATAGTATGTAATGTCTGATTAGATCTGTGAGCTGCATCAGCTCTTACTGTGGGTCCATACTTGTTAGTGCTGAAGTAAGAATAGGGCAGTCAGAGGCAGGAGAGTATGCATGTTCATCCTTTTCAGTGGCAGTGTGGTCTTAAATCCACTTGAAAGCACTTACTGAGTGTCCTGGTTCAGCTAGGATAGGGTTAAGTTTCCCCAGCAGAGAAGGGGGAAGGGATCTCCAGGTAGGTTATTCATACCATGCTGACATCAGGTCCGGGCGTGGGAGCGCAGGAACTTTTTCCTTTGTGGCTTTGGTGACGGGGAGCACAGGGCTGTCTGTAACCATTGTGGTATTTCTCTGTATATCTTTTGTCTTGTTCACTGTTATTGCTGTTTACTGTTGTCATCATTGCTACTGTTGTTGTTCAGATTGCTTATTACACTGTTGTATTGAATTCCTTCTTATTGTAACCCGGGTTTGTGCCTGACTTCCATCCCGACCGGCTGAGGGTGGGGGAGGGGCAATGGCAACGTGGTCTCTGGTCCCAGCAGGGCCTAAACCAACACACTGAGATACACAAATGTTAGTGAGTTTTGCAACTACTTGCTGACAGCAGAAGAATGTTAACAGTCAAGAAACCTGGGTTCAGGTCTAAGTGCTGCCAGGGTGTGCTCTAGTAGGCAGAGGACTTTGTTCACCACAGCTGGATGTTTACCATCCCCATCCACTCAAATCTGTCTTGCTGGTCTGCTTTCTTTTCTGTATAATCTTAGTATAGTCTCTCTGTCGTTGACTTTTTGCAAAACTAATATATGTCTTCAGTTGCAGTATTCTTCTTGCAGCTCCAGGCCCCCTCTTCCATTCTGTTTTTGGCTGTGGCTAGGAACCAGTTTCCTGCTCTGGTCAGCATGCTTAGCCATTCCCAGACTGCCACTGTTCCCCAATTCCAGTTCTGTTTAATTCTTTTCAAACACACATAATCACAGTCTCTTCTCCCATTCCCATTATCGATTTCCATCACCTTTCTGCCCGCTTCTTTGTCATCCTTGCCAGTTCCCATCTCCTAGTCTTTCATTCCTCCAACCAACCCAAACTTCTTGCTCCAGTTTCTTCATTTAGTTAGTCTCAGAATGCCCTTCAACTTCCCATTCTCTCTCAGCTTTCCCACTTTCTAGCTGTCTTAATCCCGATTTGCCTTTCCTGAAGCTGATTTCCTTTTCTCAATTTGCCAATAACAACAAGCAGTTGCCTGGTCCCCAAAGTCCACCCAAACTCCCCCAGTCCAAGCTTTTGTTACGTTTTGGCATTTCAGACAGATTGCTTTCCCTTCTTTCTGTATTTCATTCAGATTCTTTCTCTAGTACTGACTTGGCAGGATAAGAACACCAAGACCGCAGAGAAGTGTCTTCCCATTTTCACCTCCAATGCCTGTTCCTGCAGTGCTCTACAGCAACTTGGTGTGGCAGTGACAGGAGTTGTCCAGCTCAGCACCTCAGTGCAAAAAGACTCTTAAGACTGTAGCTGTCAAATTGTGGCAAGGCACTGCTGAGCATGTGCAAAGTGTGGTTCTCATAAAAGGCTTATCATTGTGATGGTTCATCAGGGAGATTACAAAAGGCTCATCCCTGACGCAGAAGCTATTTTGCTGCCAAATTTTGAGTCCCTCACCCACATTAAAAATACATATGAGCATCTCAATAAAATAATTTTAATGTTTTAAGCAGGATCACAACAATTTAAAATAAATACATTGAAAAGAAGACATCACGTTACAACTAGTAATCTATTTATTGGGTCCTTCAGAGCAAAGTTAAGAAAATAATACATAATATGCTTTTTCCAGTGAGGCTTAGAAAAAAAGCTGCTTTGTAGTCATCTAACATTTGTCGCTATAATGGTGCAAGGGAGACATTCCATTAGTCACTAATAAATAGTTATTTTACTTTGGAAATATTGTATAACTGTTTGTCACAACAGCTTTATTTGTATTTTAAGAGCATTACATGCTGATTTATTTTATTTACATTTGCATACCTGAGAATACACAGATTGTCAGTTACTACTTTTTATTTGAGAGATGGTTTCTTAAGAAGCATTCTGAATTCTTAAGTTCTTGTCAACTTGATTCTTGTTACCTGATTGTATCCTATATGTCTACATGGAAGAAAATTGCCATTTATATGAATTATACCAGTTGTATAGCTATGTATTATAAGGCACTGTCTTATAAGGAAATTCTTTGTTTTGGAAATGAAAGAGTGCTTATATTTGGGAGCTTGATAAATTATAGCTTATGTGATATCTTTTATTGAGTCTCTCTAATGACCTATAAACCTGTTAAATAATTCCAAGCAAATTTAACAGAAGGATAGAGATCTCGAAGTTCCCTAAAATGTAGTGGAAATCAGCAGCAAGGTAGCTAAACCCAGAGTGTTGACACTGAGGGAAACACTTACTATTATAGTGTGAATGTTTAGGGTTAAAGGACTGAAACCAACAGAAAAGCAGGCTTCCTTAGTACTCCCCTTGCTCATGAAGGAATTTATTTTTACATAGCTTACCCCCATCTCAAGCTATACAAACTAAGTTTTAAAAAGTCGTTTTTGTTATAGGCAGCCTCAGTAGTTGCTTGACATGTTCCAGTATGAGTTTATTTTCACTGTCCTGTTATTTTGAAACACTTAAAAGCCATCTGGACTCAAAATTGGACTTACCTTTTTTCAGAAGGTCTGTTTCAGTTTGAGCTTCTGGAGGAAGTTTCCTCTGAAACAAAATAAAAAACCTTTGTGGTTCCCCCCCCCCCCCCCCCCCCC
>NW_020799095.1:62125030-62307019 GCF_003259725.1 Athene cunicularia
CCCCCCCCCCCCCCCCCCCCATGTTAGAATAAAACTAACTAACTAGCTGTTACATTCCAGTAATTTTGGGCAAAGGATTAAATTTGTCAAGGTTATTACTCTTCCTTGAAAAATTCACCCAGTAATTATTAGGCCAAATGGCATTCTTTGGGAAAGCCTAGAGAGAGCCACTAGCTAAATATAACACTCTTTCTGTTTCACAGCTCCTTTCTGTGACTTCCTGCCCAAAATTTTAGGAAAATCTAAATACTAAATTAAAGTATTGCTCCTTGTTGTGGTATTTTATATGTCTACATGTAGAAATTCTACACAGAAATACTTCTACCAAGCAGGAAAACTCATTTGCTGTCAGTGTTTCCCCAGCATTAACTTAAATCCTGTATTTTTTGGACCCTCCAGGTTTAAAGACTTTATTAGCATTATCAGTTTTCAAGGATTTTAAGTATAGGTGCAGCTCACATTCAGGAATAATGTAAGGAACACTGTTTAGGCTGACCTCTAGTAGCTAAGTTTTGTGTCAACCAGTTTCCCTCTTTTCAGTAAAGTGTTGTTAATGAGGATGCGCAACCGGGACTTATGTGTACGATGTCACATGAAAGCTTCCTGATAGATAGTGGATGGTTTAGGTTGGTAACTGAGGCCATCTGAGACATCAGCATTTTAATCAGACAGCTGAGTAAACTAACTGAGTAAACTTTTTGTATGTGATAACTTTTCCACCTGAGAAACTCCTGGAAATTTGGCCCGATGAAAAGACGGTTGGCCCAATGAAAACTGGATGTCACATTAATTTTACTTGTACATCTGCTATACTGTTGTTACATACATGATGTCAGTCAGCTTTCATGCAGTTTAAAATGCACATCTATTTTATTACAATTTTTAAACAAAACTGCAGTAACTATGGAGCTGAAGAGTGAAGAAGAAAAGAAGCCTACAGACATGCATCTAATTCAGCAGAAGTGAAATGTGTAAATCTCAAGGTTCAGAATAAGTATATGCCAGCACAACATCACTTCAGAAGATAAATTCAGGTTCTGCTGCTCAGATCTCCAGTCATATTTCAGCTCTGCTTGTTGCCAGAAACTTGAATTAGGGTAAAAAAGCACAGATTCTTTTTTAATCTCAGGTGATGTTACTGGTCCAGGTTACAACAGCCTCACAGAGAGTTGTAATAGCACAACCAAACTGGGCAGCGAACTCCTATGCAAAAGCAGGAATGAATGACTCAGGGCAGGGGAGGATAAAAACACTTTAAGCTGTTTTTTCCACCATGAGAAAGGTTTGTGTACTAAAGCCTAAGAGGGACTACAGGAAAGATCACAGTAACAGATGCGCCATGAGAAAAACATCTCTTGATCATTGCGGTAAGAGAACTATATGGGGGAGACCTAGATTCTTTATTTTAAATGGGTAGCATTTAATAAAGGAGTAAATATTTTTGAGAAAATATGAAATAGTTCACACATACTGATAGGAGATGCAGGAGTCAATATAATTGAATAGAAATTTTCACATTAGTTCCTGGGGGCTGAGACAACCTGTTCACTTTGATGTGTGTTCACCTACCCTCCTTCAAAGTCTACCAGTTTTCCAGACTTCACCATCAACATGGAATTTAAGGCACTCTCAATAATAAAATCAGCTATTTCCTGAGGAGAGCTATATCTGAGGAATGCCTGGACTAAATGTATTAAAATGTTCCTGCAGAAGAAAATGATTCATTGTCTGGACACACCAGTGTTCAGTTGTGTACATGGATTTCAGAGCACATTTAAAGTTGAAAGGTGTTGTCCTATGGGCACTGCATATTGGAAGCGCTTTAGTCAAATGATATGAAGGTTTTTACTACTAATTCTGCTTCAGTCCATACTATTACAATTTTCAAGACAATATACTTTGTATGTAAATCAGCCATCTTGATTATGAAAATAAGTTCCTTTGAGCAGAAAGGCAACTGAAGTAAATTATCTTAAACTTGCACTTTTAATTCTTCCCTAGGCACATCAATTTTCAGAATAATCTGGGTATGCACATTGATTATAAAGCATTTTGAAATATTGGCTCTTAAATCTGAATCACTGCTTTCAGGGCAAATATTCCTGAAAGAGCTCCTGCAGAATGCAAACAACACATATAAAAATTTTTTTAAATGGCAAGAATCAAATTCACACTATCCAAGTGCTATTTATGTTTGACGGCTTCAGCATGTTACCGTAAGCCACCTATTTATTCTGGTACTAGCCCGCTTGCAAACACTTTGTCTTGTAACTGGACTCCACTCCTGTTGTACAAATTACTTTATTTGGGTCATTATGTGCACTTGATTCCCTTCTTATCTCTTCTCAGGATCTTTTAACATACTTCTTTCCCTATGGAATTTGGAGTGCTGTGGCCAGATTCAAAACACATAATTATTCTAAGAAAGTTCAGCACTAAATTTTGGGCCAAAATATATCTTAAAAAATCCCAAACCTATGACAGTTTGATGTTACATGGGTTTTTTAGAGGAATGGTATTTTTAGAGAGTCTTGTTCTGTCTCAGTTTTTTACCATGAACTTTAGCTGGATCCTTAGCAGATTAGAACTGTAGTACTGCAGCACAGAATGCAATGGATATATATAATCACCACAATCCGGTTTTGTTATATATACTCACTGGAGACAATTACATTAGGTAATTTGTATAGCACCATTACATATGTAACTTTTATAACTTGATGTGACATAAGAATAGGGGTAGGGAGAAACTTACTAAGTGGTGTCTGATAGGATGGTCCCCACGGACATGCTCCCTCACACTCTTCTTTTCTTGGGAAATAATGTAATAGTCTACACTGTGATACAACAATGAGATGCAAGGTCTGATCTTTAAGTGCAGCACCATTTTATTCCAGTATTCTTCTAATAGTATCTTTCAGTTATGAAGAAAATTGTCTATCTTCAGAAGTATGCTTGGTCTTAGCAGGCTTTAGCAGCCATTTGAATGATCTTCCTTCGGTTTCTCAGCCTATTCCCATGATGCTATCTCATGTCTAGAGAATATTCCTGCGTATCAGCAGTGCCTTTGCAGTGTATCACACTTCCCTGCAATGGACTTCCATTGTAGAAGTAATGAAATGCCTCTATCTGTAAATATACATGCAAAAGACTCTGTGAGTCTTTGTACCTTTGCTGTGTTTTAACCCCAACCAGCAACCAAGCCCCACACAGCCACTCACTTGCTCCCTGCCAGTGGGATGGGGGATAGACTTGGTAGAGTAAAACTGAGAAATCTTGTGGGTTGAGATAAAGACAGTTTAACAGGTAAAGCAAAATCTGTGTGCACAAGCAAAACAAAACAGGGAATTCATTCACCACTTCCCATCAGCAGACAGGCAAGAAAGCGTATCTGTTACTTGAGAAGACAAATGCCATCACTCTGAACATCCCCTCTTTCTTTCTTCTTCCCCCAGCTTGATATGCTGAGCATGACGCCATATGGAATATCTCTTTGGTCAGCTGGGGTCAGCTATCACAGCTGTGTCTCCTCCCAACTTCTTGTGCACCCCCAGACTACTCCCTGATGGGGTGAGAAGCAGAAAAGGCCTTGACTCTGTGTAAGCACTGCTCACCGATAACTAAAATGTCTCTCTATTATCAACACTGTTTCCAGCATAAATCCAAAACATAGCTCCATACTAGCTACCGTGAAGAAAATTAACTCTATCCTAGACAAAATCATCACACCCTTTGATCCAGAACAACCGTGAATAAGATGAATCAAGAACTAAGGTGGGAAAAAGATTCTCTAGAGGTTTGTGTTGCCTAGCAGACTATGAAGAAACATACATTTGAAAAGGAAATATGCATAAGAGTGCACATAGTGACTAGAGCATGTAGATGACTCTTTAAGTGTGAGTTATATCAAACTGAGTGGAATGAATGGCTGTTTTTGCCTGTTCGTGTCTCTGATCAGATGAGCACAAACACTAGTGCTAATGATCAGCCTTTTGCCCTTGGCCAGCAGTTTTCCCAGAGTAGCATCATAACACATGCAGTCTCCAAACCAGCCACATGATTTGCTTGGGACAATTACATTTACATTCTCTCCTGAAAAATATGTGACTATAGCCAAGCACAAAGACAGCTACATTCTCTATGCCACCCACAATTTTGGCAAAACAGTTATCTGTTTGTCCCTGAATGATACTATGTTTCTTTCCTGGTATTTATTAAGTGACACAACTTCTAACCCCTGTTTACTTCTCCATCCCCATCACTCGAAACTTAAAGGTACTTGAAAAAATTCTGAGATGGAATGATCTGTTTACAGTAAACCAGGATTATTTTGAAATAATAGATAATCCATTTTAGTAAGCAGCCCTCTGCAAATTTCTCAATGATGACACATCTGGGAGTCAAAGCAAAAGTTAAGGCATAAACCTGGGATAGCTGCCAACATACACATGAGTATCAGGTATGCATCATAGATAGCTGCCATATTCACTGAGTCAGCTTCTATACCCTTTGATGTAGGTGCCTGTGTCTCTTAGGTTGTTATGTAAATCTTCCACAGATTCCAGTACCACAGGTAGTATGCAATTTAATGGAAAACTTCCTTATTCTTATGCTAAAAATATTTAGCCTTAGAATGTTGATATCATTCATTACATATCACAGGGAGGCCTATGAAAACAAATAGATAGTGTAAGATGCTGGGGTGTACTCACTGACCTCTGTAGCCTATTCATAGCCTCTGACACAATCAAGAGGCCATGATTCTAAGTGCAGTCATAACCCAAAAAAAAAAAAAAAAAAAAAAAAAAAAGAAGAAGAAAAAAGAGTTGAAGTCAAGCCAGGACTGATGCACTTGTGTCCATGTGTTCAAATTTGCTCTGACATACTGAAAAATCTACTACAAGACTACAGGTATAACCTTTGGGATATATTCTCTGACTTCCTTTTCTTCCCGTCTCCTCCTATTTTCTATTCTCTTCTGTCTTTCTCACCTTTTGAATCACAAATGGAATCTGGCAGTTTTCTTCTTCCACAGTCTTTTCACTCCCTTTGCTACCAATAAATACCCTCCTCCCCAACCTATCTTAACTACTTTACATCCGTTGCTCACTTATTTACTATCCATGCTTTTCTAATACTCCAGTCTTAGAAGAGTAACTGTTTCATTGGCACAGTCACTTTTATTTTTGGCAAGCTAACATAATGACATTTGTATATCTGTTTGCCCCTACCTGTGAGTTACTTTAAAGTTTTGGTGGAGTTTCTAGTCAAATAAAATACTTTTTCTGTAAGTGATTAAGGAAATTACAGTAATTGTCATTTGACTGCAATAGCAATTTCCTGATTTCATTTAACAATGACACATGAATTTTAAAATGGGGGCAGAAGTCTTCTGACTTGTCAATGTGACCCAATTATGTAGCTCCTTTGGCACCTGGTTCAGCTAAGCAAAATTTACCATTTATTTCTCCTTCTTTCCTATATTCAGAGAGAGAAAAAGAAGTGGGAAGGGAGGGTAAAGAACCATGCAATAGAAAAGTGTTAACTGGGGGACATCCTACCCACTTCATTAGTCCATGTGACTTTTGGATACCTACCAGTTTAGGTGGTTCTTAACCTGTCCAGTACTGAGTCTAGAAATTAATTAGGAGGATATTCTTGCCAGTTGTCATTATTCTATTCACTGCAGGGGGAAAGGGAGAGACGCAGGGTGAGAACATGGCAGTAAGTAGACTTCATTGATTAAACAGAGGTTGTTTCTTATGATCTACTTGTTCGGCAGCCTGCTCGAGGTCACAGAACTTTAAAAAAATGACTGTTTTAAAGCTCTAATTTTGCAAGCTCATCTGGTGGGTTGATTCTTGATACAACATGAAGCCCCTTTAACAGCAACAGAATTTTGTGCAGGTGTAAGAATCCTCCCTAGAGAATCAGCCCTGTAGTCAGCAGTAAAGCTCATTGTTGAAACAAATTATTTTTCAGTAACCAAGTATGTAATTATCCTACACATAATAAAATCTTCTGTACATCCTTTGGAGAATTACAATCCATCCACTGGAACATGTTGATTCCTAATGCCAGTTATAAAAGCTAAAACACTGACATCACAAACAATTACAGAGATGAACTGAAATACAGTTGTAAAAAAAAAAAAGCTAATGGGTCATGGGTGTGCCATTTTAGTAGTGCTGGTAGATAAAATGTGTTTGTACTATTTCAATCTTTAATTAGGGGGAATACAGTTTTCCTGAGAGCTAGAATCATTGTGGGGGTTGAATTCTATTCTCAGTCTCTTCGCTTTCCAGAGGAGTAGACTGTGCTTTTGAAAGTGGATAGGAGCCTCCTCCCCTCCCCCTCGGCTTAGTCATTTTCTCTGACTTTGCAGAATTGTGACTTATGCAAAGTCATAGAGAGCCAATGTCAGAGCTGCAAATAGTTCTTCCATCCCCCTGTTCTGACTATTAGATCACTGTTCTAACAGTGCACTGGATCAAAGGTAGGTGTGTTTTGAGGAACCTTCCTTATCAGACATTTAATATCCTTTAATACCATGTTGCAACTAAACTGGCACGCTCATAGAGTAAGACTCCTTTGAGAAAGCCCTAACTAGCAAGCCAAGGGAAAGTCACTTATCAAAAATGCACTAAATAGATCACAAGTATTTCTCTTATCATTCCCTAATATTTTAGATAAAGGATCTTCAGCTAAAGATAGCAGGGAATGTTTCAAAAATTCCCCGATATTTTCTTCTAAAAATAGGATTTAAGATTTGTGCACGATCATTCTACTCTCCATTTTCTGCCTCAAACACATTACGTCAGGATACTTTATAGGCTGCTCGGTTAGACTTTGTTTACATTTTTTACAATAGACATGGTGAATTGATAAGTCTACGAATATTTCCCTGACATCCAGATGGCTGTTGTAATTTGATCTCTGAAATACTGCCAAAATATTTTCATCATATTTATCCTTGGCCAAGGGCTGGTAGCCATTACAAGTAACAGTTACTACATGAGTAAGATAAAATTTGATCTGGCTTAATTTCTTCTCACTCTAGCCATCTGAAAGTTAGTTATTTACTCTGGGCTAGTCATATAGGTGTCCCTTACAATCAAGGGATAGAGTTAGGAATTTTGTAAAGTATTCAGCTGATGCCTTTCAAACTTTTATTCTACATTTTGATTAATCATTGTTGGGAAGTGCCAGTCTCTCTCTGTTGACTATAGAGGGAGCCTTGACAACTCACTTAGACAGGTAGAGTCTAGCTTTTTATATGATGAATATTAGTGAGCTGAATCCCACCCTTACAGAGATCAGCAGCCTATCGCTTCTTAACGCTTTCTCCTCTAATCCTTTTGTGGATGTCACACGAGCATATTATTCCAGCTGTGTTCATGTTTGTAACTTTAAAAAATAAAAATAGCATAAAAGTATCCATAACCAGAAACCTTGCTGCTTTCACAGATGTGTTTTGTAAGACAAATAACCAAAATCCTTACCCTGTTTGTTTTAGTCCTTGATATTCTCAATCCTCTCTGTTTAATCTTGAATTCTTTAAAGAGCTTTTGTAAGGATATCGAATGATGGAGATGATTCCAGTTTTGCCTTCAAGAGCTGTGTTTGAAGAATATTAACTGTGCATGTGCACCATATATAGAACAGACCATTTCAGATCTCCGTGAATGTTAACTGAAGTATCTATTTTTCTTAACCATTCTGTACATCTGAAAACTATCAAACATAGCTGGTCCATTCATCTTAAAAAATGGTGACAGAGAGATGCCTAAACTTTAGTTTAGGCACCCTACCAAGGGATGCATTATTATTCCGTATATTTATATATATAAAACATTGCAGAATAGGAATATATAAAGGATCCATCATACTAGTAAATTGTGCTTGGACCTAATATATTAGTGAGACATTTGAGTTTTACCACTTATGTCTCTGTAAAAGTATGAATGGAGCCAGAAGCAGGATTTGTCTGACCAGAAATAGATGTCAACAGTGTCTATCTTTGAGCTTTTTGTCTACTTTTATAATCAGCGAGAGAGAAAATGACACTAGTGGACATGATTTACTTAAACATAAGGTAGATATCTAAGATAGGTCAGATAAATTATTCCCTATAAATCCCCTTTCTTTTTAGACTAGAGTGAGCCCAAAATGACTAGCTCTGATATAAAAGCTTATATTGTAGAATTAGGTGAGATTGATCATAAACCTTGCTGAAGCATTAGGGTTTCATTATTAAAGGTGGGATTTTGAGAGAAACTGATGGCCATTAAGGCAATGGGAGAAACATTAAGTCTTGTTCGCCCCTGACAGGCTAAATCAATCACTCAACACTGAAGGTAGGGGGAACTTTCTGGAGCATAGAACCAGTGTCAAAAGATTTTGATGAGATGGTGGCATACAAAAAGGCAAGATTTCTGAACGGCAAAACATCTGCCAAATTGTTTGCTCTATTAAGTTCTGAGTAAATGTTTTTATTTTATACATCTTTCATATTCTCCATATACCTCTCCACAGACCTCAAAAGGACTGTCAGGTACTGACAAAGATGGAGCTTGTCACAGGCTGGATGATAATAGTGAGTCATAAAACAGATAATAGTATGTGAGTGAACAGATTTTGTTTTGTTCACAAAGACAGATGTGGAAACATTGGTCAGTAAAGACAGATTTAACATTATACTCTGTGTCATTTTATCTTAGACTTAACATGCCAAAGAGTTGCAAAGAGGATGAATTTGGTCCATTTTAGTGACACTGAGCTATTTGTGAAGTGTGCATATGAGACTGTATATCAGGAAAGAAAGGCAATAAGGAAATTTTTAAAAATTATTTTTAAATATATTCAAAATAATTCACACTGAAAGTAAACCCATTAAGAGAACTTCCTTGAAGTATCAGTAAAATTAAAAGTATTAACAATAACAAAGAAGTAACTTGAAGTATATTTAGTCCATCTTTTACTAGCAACAGGAAATTTTCCTACATTATGCTAAAACTGCACAGTATATATGAAAACATCAGGACTAATTCCTGTGTTATAATTACTTTGATATAAACAATATTGACCAGAATAGAAATGGCAAGGTTTTGGTACCAGGAGGGCTGCAGGGGTGGCTTCTATAAGGTGCCAGAAGCTTGCCCTGTGTCCAATAGAATGAAAGCCAGCCAGCTCCAAGATGGACCCATCAATGGCCAAAGGTAAGCCCATCAGTGACAGCGGTAGCGCCTCCTGGATAACATATTCAAGAAGGGGAAAAAGTTGCTGTGTAACAGCAGCTGGGAAAAAGGAGTGAGAAAATGTGAGAGAAGACTCTCTGCAGACCCCAAGGCCAGGGAAGAAGGAAGGGGAGGAGGTCCTCCAGGCGCCAGAGCAGGTTCCCCTGCAGCCCATGGTGCAGCCCATGGTGGGGCAGGCTGTGCCCCTGCACCCCATGGAGGTCCACAGTACAGCAGAGATCCTGTGGGGGACCCCACGCCAGAGCAGGTGGATGCCCAAAGGAGGCTGTGACCCTGTGGGAACCCCACGCTGGAGCAGGCTCCTGGCAGCACCTGTGGCCCCGTGGAGAGAGGAGCCCACGCTGGAGCAGGTTTTCTGGCAGGACTTGTGACCCCGTGGGGGACCCACGCTGGAGCAGTCTGTTCCTGAAGGACTGCGCCCTGTGGAAGGGACCCACGATGGAGCAGTTTGTGAAGGACTGCAGCCTGTGGGAAGGACTCGTGTTGAAGATTTTAACGGAGGCCTGTCTCTCGTGGGTGAGACCCCACACTGGAACAGGGAAGGGTGTGAGGAGTCCTCCTCCTGAGGAGGAAGGAGTGGTAAATACAACATGTGATGAACTGACACAACTCCCACTCCCCATCCCCCTGTACCACACAGTGGGAGGAGGTGGAGAATCCAGGAGTAAAGTTGAGTCAAGGAAGAAGGGAGGGGTAGGGGGAAGGTGTTTTAAGATTTTTTTTTTTATTTATCATTATCCTGCTCTGACTTTTGATTGGCAATAAATTAATTTTCCCGAATTGAGTCTGTTTTGCCCATCATGGTAATTGCTGAATAACTTCCTTATAGCTAGCACATCCACTCGTACAGGTGTAGTGGTCACTTGTAGGGATATCCTCTCAAACCTATGAATCACAAAATCTCAAGGGAACTCATGTAGATAATTTTATTTAGCAGATATGGAAGGAAAGGTTGGAATAATTGGTTGGTTGCAGACAGAAACTGACAAACTGAGAATGAATGAAATGGCTTGAAAAGTGGGAATATGCCTGCAAGGCATTCTTTAAAAAAAATGAACTTATGCTTGATGTGATAGCAAAGAAGGAGCCAGTGTGGAGAATCTAAAAGAAAGGAAGCCTAGAAAAATGGTCTGCAGCAGTAGTATGAATATTGTTTCTGTTAAGAGCAGCAGAAAAAGGTTGTAGTGTTTGAAGGTAAAGATTATGAGAATTTGGAAAAGAGTTATAACTTTGTAGCTGTCTACAGACTCCAGAAATAATATGCAAGATGGAAACTTAATCTGATTTTTGGACCTAAAAAGCTGTCTGTATCACCTGCCTGTCTGATATGCCTGGTGATCACATTATTCACAGCAGTTCTAAATGAGGAAAGTTGCAAGGACTCACTAGGGAAGAGAGGAGTGTGTGACATGCTTTAGTCATACTGCATTTGAGCTGATAGCTATCAGAAGATGCTGAAGTTGAGAGACAAGCCAAGATATTATGGATGAAGTAGAGGTATAAATTCCTATCTCTACATGGAGATGGTAGTTAAACTTGTGCTTGTGAATGAGACTACTGAGACACAGGCAGACAAAAATAAGAGAGAGGAGCCAAAGTCAGAACTCCGTGCAATCATTTACAAAGGCAGAGGATCCTTGAAAGTACAGACTAACAGAATGATTGGTAACAGAACCCAGAAAGGACAAAGTTGCTGAAGTCACTGAAGCTAAGGAAGAAAAAGAATTCCAAAGCGGAGTATTGCTAGTGTTAAGGGCAAGAGACAAGTGAGGGTACTGGTTTTGAGCCTTAAGCAGACGTAAGTCAATATAGCAATACTGACTGTAGCTTCAGTTGAATGAAAAGGTGAACAGAAAGGTTCCGACAGCTCAGCTGAACTGAAAGGAGAATGGAATCAGGGCATGAGACTCCTGACAGCAATCGCAGTGTGAACTTAGAGAGTGGAAAGGCAGGGGAAAGACTAGATCTTTTTTTTAAAGTGGGAGAAAATAAAAGATAATCTTTATTGTGAAGGGAAAGATCAAGAAGACAGAGAAGTGATGAGAAAAACAGGGGGGCAATATGAATGGATAAGAATGCACCCTGATCTGCAAGGAGTCACTAATACCATCAGAGAAGGTCAGCAGATTAGAAATCTTAGTATGAAGAAGATGTAGTTGAAGTAAAGGAAAAACAGACCAGCCAAAATGAGGGAAGGAGTACCTCATAGTTTGTCAATTTTCCCTTGGATTAAACCAGTGACTTCCATTATAGGGAAAAGGCTTAAGAAGCAAGCTACAGATAAAAAGAAGACATCTAGAATATGGGAGTGGAAGTCTATTGAACTGGAGAAGTAGAGTTGTTCCACTTGAAGACAGCAGAATTGAAAACGCGAAAATACATTTGTAGTATAGGAAGTCAGACTGTTCACAGAAATTTCCACTGGAGATACCATGCAGCATGAACAGAGGAGGCAGATAATGACTCTGGCCAAGAAGCTGGCATGCTGCAGTAACTCATGTCTTCTGCAACACATACGAGAAAGATTCCATATTTTCTTCAGATCTTTATAAATAATATTTACCATCTTGGGGCTTAGTGTAGCTCCTTGATGAATACACAAATAACCTCCACACTAGGGTGATAGCTCACCATTTATGACCATGTACTCTTATCATGTTTTTAATCTACTTAAAGTAAGCTTCTTTGATTTTTTTATTTTGAGCAGTAATTAATTTAACGAGAGTGCTGTGCAAGACTAAGTTAATTTCCCTGCACAAATCTCAATATATGATGTCATCACATCACTGTCAGCAAAATTTGTAATCCCTAAAAAAGTTACTTTTTTTAAAAACAAGGTATACATTCTACAAATCATGTTCAGTTTGGATTAATAAATGTGGTGACTTCTAAAAATTGTTAGAATTGATTCTTCTGACAGTCATTTCCAGTGACTTGCTTATGGTCCACAGGATTTTAAAGTGGCTTCTGAAGACTGATGGGTCAAACACTTGACCTCCTTTGGAGTGTGGGTAACTGCAGATAACTCTGTGTGATACTCCCCCTGGCTTTGCTGGAATGTGAAGAGTCTGGTTTTCTAATATGGGGGTGGGGGGCGCGCTATGTCTGCCTTTTTCCTAATTCTACCTTTACCTCCTACTAAAGCAAACAGAATAGCACAGCAAGAGGGAACATTATGTTGCATGTTCCTGCCATCCTGCTGGGAAACTGGGTGCTGCCTAGCCACTATGAAGGCAAACTCAATGCAAATAGTTTGTATTTATATTAAAATAATAATCACATCCGATTTTTTTTGAGGACAGCAGGTAGCCTGTATCTTAATTATGGATGCAGTTACAAAGGAAGCTGATAATATTTTTTTTTTCCTGTTAGCTCTCTTGTTCATTTTTATAAAAATAAGCAGCCAATCATGTTACAACACTTCTTCAACTATAAGCGCTGATTGTTAGCCTATAGCAAATCAAGGAAGGACATCTAACGCATTACTTGACAACCATGAACAATTTGTTATAGCTGGAGAAACCACAGTAGCTGATTCTGCTCATTCAAATCTCTATTTTAAGATATGCCTCTTCCATGAAAACCACAGAAATTGAGTCAATATGTAAAAAAACCCCAACGCCACAGCTGTTAACTGTTCTCTACATGCTTGAACAGAATAACCAGGTGACATTATTGCTACAAACCTCGAACCACATTCTTTCTGTTCCATTTGTTCCATTTCCTCGATGTAGCTGGAACTTAACATACACAGGTACAGCTGACTACCATTGCAAGAATGGAGTCTTAGATGGTAAAACCATGAGAGTGGTATAGGATCTGATAATGAAAAAATGTAAACAAGGACAGTTTCACTGACTGCTATTTATGTTACCTTCCTATCACAGTAATCCATGCTTTGTCACCAGCCAGATTTTGAACCCTTCCTGCAAAATTAGAAATTACTAAACATTGACAAAACAAACATCAAGTATTCCAGGTTGATCTTCATATGTACTTGGCATTGTTTAGACCCATAAATTTTCCCTCATTGAGTAATATTTGCAGGATTTTAAAATTTAGAGTCATGTGCATTCATGCAGCTGCTCAGTAACAAGTATGCTATGGCACATGCATTGGTCTCATTCTTAGCATGTGCCCCAAATACTTCTATTTTCTTTTCTGGATAGCTTTGGAAGGATGGGTCTGCTAAACTTTCTGATGAATGTGGGTGTGTAATACCTAATACTTTATTCAGGCATTTGATTTTGAAGAGGCTTAGACATTTGTTTTTACCCCTTCTGGCTTTCTAGCTTTCACATTCATATATTGTGTCAGAATAAATTTTCAACTGGAATTGATAGATAGTTCCTTAAGTTCTAGGTTCTTGATAACCAAATCTTGTTTAAGCTTGTAAATATAGATGACGACATTGTAAAATATCCTTTCAGATATTTTCTTGGCTTTCATGGGTATGTTATCTCAATGCTTAATAAGAGTCAAAAAAGTAAATCACATGTTATGAATTGTTAGAGAAATACTAGAGAATACAACAAAGAACATCATATGCCTCTATGTTGAACTTGTTTCTAGGATACTGTGTGAGGACCTGTTGACCTCTTCTGCCAGTATCGCTTCCTCCAGGAAGGGGACAGTAAAACTGGAAAAGGTTTAGAGAAGGGCTAAAAGAACATTGGAACAGCTTCTGTACATGCAGCAAACAGGTAGGTTAGCACTCCTCATCCTGGAAGAGATACCTGAGAAGGAAATGTCTGATAAAATCCTTAGTGGCATGGAGAAGGTAAGAAATTATTAATTATTCACTGTCTCTTCTGATACAAGAATTAGAAGGCAACAAAAGAAGGTGGCAGACTCAAACCAAGGAGGAAGAAGTGATTCTTCACAAAGCATGTCGTTAAGCTGCAGAGCTGTGAAACAGTGAGAATTAATGTTTACATTAAAACTGTCTTGGGCTTAGGGTGTCTCTAAACTGCAAATTAGAAATACAGAATCACATAGGTTGGCAGGGACCACCTTCTAGTCCAAACCCCTGTTCAAAGCAGGTCCAGGTAAAGAAGATTGTCCAGGACTGTCCAGATGAGTCTCGTATATCTCCAAGGTGGAAATTCTGCAACTGCTCTGGGCACCTGCTCATGTCTGACCACCTTCATAGTAAAAATCCTTTTCCCTGTATTGAGTGAGAATTTCCCAGGTTTCATGCTGTGTTTGTTGCCTCTTGTCCTTCCACTGTGCACCTCCAAGAAGAAAGTCCTTGCCTGAGATATCTTGTAGGTGAGCTGGTCTCCAGCTGTTAATCAGTTAGTTCCCAGCCTGCACTGCTGTGTGGGGTTATTTCGTTCTTGGTGCAGGACTTTACCTTTGCCTTCATTGAACTTCATGAGGTTCTTCTCAGTCTATTTTTCTAACTTATCTAGCTATACACAGGAGGCAGGCATCTTATTCACTATCCCATGTTTGCTATCATGTGCAAACTTGCTGATAGTGCACTCTATCCCATCATTCAGCTTGTTAATAAAGGTGTTGCATAGTTTTGCCACTGGTATTGACCCCTGAGGAATAATCACTAGAAACTGGCTGTCTGTTGAGACTTCTTACTGGTGATCATTGATCTTCAAGCCCCATGGTCCAGCCAAATTTTTACCCACCTTATCATGCACTTACCTAGTCCATACCTTATTGATTTGCCTATAAGGTTACTACTGCAGGAGACC
The DNA here is from genome assembly GCF_003259725.1 of Athene cunicularia. NCBI lineage: Eukaryota > Metazoa > Chordata > Aves > Strigiformes > Strigidae > Athene > Athene cunicularia. The sequence continues at coordinate 62,139,999 of NW_020799095.1, forward strand.
ATGTCAAAGACCTGCTGAAGTCAGTGTACAACAATTACTGCTGTCCCATTATCCACCCAGCTAGCTATCTCGTAGAAAATCAGTTGGACGTGGCTTGCCCTTGTAAATACGTTCTGGCTATTCCAGTCACCACTTTCTTCTTCTTCTTGTGACTAGAAATACCTTTCAAGAGGATTTGCTCCTTGACCTTCCCAGGGACTGAGGTGAGGCTGCCCAGTCTGTACTTCCCCATACTTCTTGTCCTTTAAGACAGTTATGATGTTTGTCTTTTCTCAGTAACCTTAGATGCACCTGATCTCATTCCATGGACTCATATGTGCGCAACTGGCTCACGAGCTCCCTAATTGTACCTCCTTCTACATTCTCACTGACTGAGTTAGTAGAAGTGGGAACTGGGCAGTCAGAGGGCAGACCTAACCAGTGAAAACAAAAGTAAAAAAAACTTTGAATATTTCAGCCTCTTCCTTATCCTTTATCACTAGGTGTCCTCCCCCATTAAGCACCAGGCCCACATTTTCTTCAGTCTTACTTTTGCTGCCAGTGTAGTTGTGGAAGTCCTTCCTCTTGTCCTTCACATCCTTCACTAGTTTCAACTCCAACTGAGCTTCATTTTTCCTATTTCCTTCCTCCGTACTTAAGAAATGTATCTATAATATTCCAGGGTAGCCTTCCTTCTTTGTACTTTCTTTTTGATTTGAGCTTCGTCAGGAGTTCTCCAATCACCCAAGCTACCTTCTGCCATACTTGGTCAACTTTCTGCTCATTGGAATGGATTTTTCTTGCATTTTGAGGAAGTTCTACTAAAAGATCAACCAATTGTCTTGGACCTCTTTGCCCTTTAGGGTAGTTTCCTATGGCATTCTACTGAGCAGATCCCTGAATAACTCAAAATTTGCTCTTCTGAAGTCTAGGGTTGTGATCCTACCATTTGTCTATCTCCTCTCAGGATTTTTAACTCCATGATCTAATGGTCATGACAGTTAAGACAACTCTTCACATCAGTGAATTGCTAGTGAATATGAGGTCCAGGAGACCTAAGCAGTTCCATTATAACCTGTGTCAAGAAATTGTCATTGACATGTTCCAGAAACATCCTGGGTTGTTTGCCACAGCCCTATTGTCCTTCCAGCAGATATTATGGTGGCTGAGTAGCTAGATGTGTGATCACGAGGCTCCTGAATGTCTAAAGAAAGCTTCATCTATTTCCTCTTCTCAGTCAGGTATTCTGTTTACCACAATATCACCTGTGCTGGTCTGTCCTCTGGTTCTTAGCCATAAGGTCCCAGCTAGCTCTTCATCTATTCCAAGGCAAAGCTCCATGCACTCTAACCACTCTTGTACATAGAGTGCAACCTCTCCTCCTTGCCTTTTCAGCCTGTCTTTCCTGAAAAGCCTGTATCCATTTAGTGCAGCACTCCCATCCTGTGAGCTATCCCACCATGTCTCTGTAATCCCGGTGAGGTCACAGGTCTACAACGACATGGACTACTAACTCTTTTTTGTTTGATCCCAGGCTGCGTGCATTTGTGTACAGGCACTTGAGGTGGGCCCCTACAGCCTTGCTGCTTTAGCAAGGGGAGTGTGATAACCTCCCCACCCATGTTGTGTCCCAAACACTTCCTCAAATTGCTGGCTGCTGGGAGAGTATTTAGAAAAGTATAATCATATGCTTGTTCCATTTTTGTACTCTTCCCCAGACATCTGCTTTTGATCATCACCCTTGGTGTGTACCTGAAGAACTGCCACCAATGCGAGGGATTACATCTGTTAAGTCCTGATGTCAAGAGTAGGACATGAACCCAAGTCTCCGCAAGAAAGTCAGAAAATATGCCGCAGAAAACTTATAGCTTTGAGCCTAGTACCTCCACCCCCACTTGGCAACCATCCGAAACAGGATACTGGGCTACACAGACCCAGTAAAACCATGCTCATTTTCTTGGGTTGCTGCCCAGAGTAGATATGCAAACTGAATTAGTTCTTTTGTTCCTTTGCCTTTTAAGATAATACTTGATTTGCAGCTGCTGAAATTCTTGCTAGGTGTTTTTCATAATTGTTTTTTAACTCAATCTTTTTGATGCTGAGTAGTCCTTCAGTCTTTACTTACATGCTAATTGAGCTGTCCCCTAGAAAAACTATGTCATCAGAAAAATCCAAGTCTCCTAGTGTACTGTAGTTGAACCAGGCAATGTGTGTGTTACAGCAAACCATATCTTTTTTTCATAATGAATGAATGACAACGCCAAAAGAAAATGTGGAACATTTTCCTGTTTGACAGAGTCTATGTTAAATCTTTTAACATGTGCTTACCTTGATTCTACCTTAGGCTGAACCTCATAAGAAGACTCACTGATATTAATTTTTTTGGCATCACAAGATTTAAATATGTTCCAGAATGATTCACAGTGATGCTGTCAAATAGTTTCTGGAAATTTATGATGTTTATAACAACTTTTTTTTTTTTTTTTTCAGCTTCGTGCTCAATTTCATGACTGCTTTTAGGCTGAAAAAAATCTGGTTAACACATGACTTTCTGAATCAAGACTTGATTGATCATCCTTTTGCTTCCTTTCTTCCATTCAGGATGACATTGTAGGAGATTTGGTATTGCTCACAAAAGCATAATACACATCAGATGCTGCAAATGCGTATGTTACTTTTTGTATTATTTTGATTATGATGCTATTTTTTTATTGTTCTGCAAACCAATAAGGTTGCTGAAGCAAACCAAAAGCAAGTGTCAGAACCTCTCCAAACAGGTGTTGATTAAGAAATTACATGATGAAAGTGCTAACAATATGTCCTAAAACACAGACTTGTAAGTGTTTACCAGGGCTAGTAAAAATTAACAGAAAATATTTGATGAATTTTTAAATTTCTTTACAGTTTAAAATGTATGGACTCTGATTGTCAAAGTAATGGGTTTTGGAGATGGTCCAGATGTTTGCAGTACACATAGAAGATGGTCTCATGTCTATTTCATTAGATCTTACTCTTTCTGGGATTATTTTGGGCATAGAAAGTGAGCTGCAAACCCGCGCAGTTCGTCAGGTTTTGGTCCTCATAAAACTCCTCAGAGCAACGAATCAAAGGCTCTTTTTATTCCTCAGTTTCACACTGATTAACTTGTTCTAAGCACAGAACTCTGCAGAAAGGATGGTGGAAACACCCTATCTGATAATGAAGAAGCTTCCCTCAGCACCTTTTGCCCAGCACGCCTAGGCAGGCTTTCTACCAGTTATACCTTATAAACAATGAGTGGAATGAAGACTTGCAGAAATGAGTACAGAAACATCAGAGCTATGTTGCCCTGCTTACCTCATGAGCTATAAACCCTGAATGTGTACAGTGCAGATACTGGGTTCTCAGCTCTAACTCTTCCATTCTACATGTCGACACTGCTTGCTAATGTAGACATAGTGTCAGTAGTCCCCCTTCACATGTACCTCCCACCTCTTTAAATTGGCAGCTCCGTGTACTCTGCTTCTTCATCTATATGACTGAGACAGAGAATATATCTAATGCACTTGAAAAGATGTTCTCTCATCTCCCCTTGATCATGGGTTTGGGAGTGTCTTAAAACTCAAGCTCTGTATTTAGAATAATTTAAAGAAAGTTAAAAACATCTGAGTCCTACATGAATAGAATAAATTTTGGGAATGGGGGAAAAAGCCAGGACATTAAAAGATAGAAAATATTGAAGCAAAATAATTTTAATTAATAGAGATAATTCAAGGTAACATTCTGAAGATTCAGATGTCAGTTGTTTTTGGAAGATATACAAATCAACACACAAAAAAAAAAAAAAAACCCTAAATAAAAATCACAGTCAGTGGGTAAGTCATGCACTAAGTAGATACTTTGACTTAATCACTTTGCAGCTCACTAGCAGACTGATCCTCCTCCAGTGTGTCTTTCTCTGCTGCAGACTGTTTGTATAATGAGAACAATGTCTGGGAGGAGGTATTTCAGTTTCTGTTTTTTTTTCCACACTTTTCAGTCTCTTGACAAATATAAATTGCATACTTTTTATCTGTCGGGGGGAATATTGTGTAAGGAATTGCGACCTGATTATTTACCTATTATTTATTTAACTTTTGATATTTTCACCTCGAGAATCAAACAGGTTGATATTCCTCAGAGTCTAGGAAATGGATTTTTAATTAGATACCCAGAGAATGACTCCAGATGATGGATGTGAAAGTGATTTTAGTATCCTGCACAACTCCTGGCCAATGATTTTTACACTGTATGTTAAGCCAGTGCTTAAGCTCAGGTACAGCCAGTCCACTGAATGCTCACTGCTGTGTCTAGTCTGGCATTGGCCGCAGGGGAGAAGACAAGGGAGAGTAAGTGAATGGGGACAGTGGTTCCCATCACCCCACTAATGTGACATGGGAGCTTTCTTGAGGAGTTATTTTTCACTTCTGAGAGGCCAGCGGGACTGAAACAACTATTAGGTACTGCTACCCAGCTAGCATTAGGGAATTTCTTCCACAGTGGAGAGTGAACTCTAGAGCTAAATGAAGTTTTTCATTATTCAGTTCCTACTCCTCCTAGCAAATGAGCAGCAATAAGTGCAAATATTACTACGATGATACTGACAAGAAGCATGGGGAGAGGGAGAACTGTGTTTGGGTCTCAAGAGCTGTTTTTCCCCACCTTGACTGGGGAGGAAGGACCCTTGAATCAGCAGACAATACTGCCACTCAACTGGTACAGGAAGCTGGTATGGAGGAAAGAGAAGTTCCTTTGGTTCCAATGACCTTTTACTTCCATCCATTCCTGAAAGATACATACTTAACACATACAAGTCTGAACCCTAATTTAGCTCACTGAGTGGCCCTTTATGGGTGGGCAGGTTTGTGGGGTGAGCTAGGGGACAGTCAAGCTTGGATTTATATTCAATAATGTGACTGTAAATTGGATTAGATGTGAGTTAGAGAACTGATTCAAAAGTAAAAGGTAGTGAAAATATACTCAGGGAACTGATACCCAAACTAAAGGAAAAGCCTCCTCTTAATCTTGTTGCGATAAGTCTGTACAAGTCTGGCTTACAGCCTAAGCTAACCAGCTATGGGTTGGATGTTGGGTAGCTGTGGTTACTGCCATTCTGTGCTTGATCTCAAACGCTCTGCTATTGGGTATAGCAAACTGGGTTTAGCACAAGGCTTACAGTGCTATATAGTATCTTCAGCCTAAAGGATAGGTATATGAGGCATGTGCATCTGAAAAATACTGTGCGGGTATACCATTAGTCCAACAGCCTCAAGGAGGTCAAGAGCAGTAACATGGAGGAGATTGAACAGATTAGAATGTAAGCCCCACAAACCAAGACAGCTGAAATCTTATTTACAAAAACAAAGCCAAGGACTATTGCATCTCTTAGGTCATGTAACATCTACACCAATGTTTTGAAGAAAAAATATATAGCATTAACATTTGCAAATAATGATGTGGAATGTTAGTAAACATAGGAAAGAACAAATAAATATTACAAATTAACCTTGATGGAAAGGAATCAAAACCTTTTATTCCTTCATATGCTTTTATGAGAAGATACCTTGCTGAAGAATGGACTGAAAATTAGTGAAGAGGTTGCAGTGCAAAGTACAGTCCCATCAGAAAATTACTATAGAAGAAACAATGGTATGAACTTAAAGTGTCTCTATTACTGCATGTTAATTGCCAGGTTGCACACTTGCATTATTTAGTAAATGTGAAGTAGTCTAAGCTGTAGTGAAAGAGGTAAGTTACACTGCTTAATAATATACAATATATAAATGCAATATTGGTATAGAAATCAGCCATTTTCAGTCATAAAGTAAGCTATCGCCCTTGCTTACCTTGTGGTAACTTACCTATGTAACAAAACTCTGAAAAACATTGAAGCTAGCTATTGGAATTTGGGTTATATGTATTGAGATGCTACTAAAATGGGAAATTTTTCCTCTAAAATTTTGGCAAGTTCTAGTCTATGTGCCAGTCACCCTTAGAGCACTTCATTTTGGGCTTTTCATTGTCAGAATGATGAAGACAAACTGAATCCTTAACTCTTGCTTAATATTTTTATGTCAATACATTTTTTCCTTACTTTTTCGTCCTATCACCTGGAAAAGCAAGGGCCTCATTACCATTACTGTCTGTCAAACTGTACACAGAGCAGAAAGAAAGAAACATTTTTATGACTGGACAAAATTTTCTGTATATAAAGGCAGAATAACGCTAATGATTTCGGTAGTATTATTGCTGTATTACACCAGCAAAAGTGAGAAGAAATTTTGTGACAGCACATCTCTGTATCACTAAAAATGACCTAAAAAACCTTGATAAAACCTGTATGTAGCAGTCTTAAAAGGAAACCTGTCTTCACAGTCGACATTAGCCTGTCCTTTCATTTCAGTCTAATTTGTCTATTCCTCCACAAGCTAGCTGGAAATATTTATTTTCCAGAGAAGCATATGGTCTGGTTTTGTGAATGATAAACCTCATGGAGTAGCTGTTTACTGGCTAAAATGCTTCCAGAATATTAATCCTGAGAATCTTAATATGAGGGAGAGTTATAGGAACTATAAACTGAATTTTCATTGACTTTTGAAGTTTCTATCTTTTATCTGCTTGAGGTGACCATGTTTTCAGAAAGCACAAAACTGAACATTGAAACTGTTTTAAGGTGTCACAAACACAAAATTGAAGTTTGTTGGTCATTAAAAAATCCAAACTGTAGATGGATATAATTAAAAATATTTCTGAACCTCAGATACATTTAAATTAACCTGTCAACCTTATTTTTAAAAGCTGAATTTTATACTGCACATTTTACTTTGGTACCATTAAACTGCAAACAAATAGTTTTCAAATGATAACACATTATGAAGCAGGCAGTTTATCTGTTTTTAGAGGTAGGAAGGACAGAAGAGATGATAAATAAATACTTTTGTGGGACTTGAATTACTTATTACATCTTTCTATATAAGCATTATAAATATTTGTTCTATGAGAATCTATCTCTCTCTACTAACTTGAAGCTAATTTTTTCCTCTGAATTGTGTGGCACATCCTGCATTCAAAATACCTTACAGAAAACTCACTGTCACACAACTATGGTAAAATGTTTGTTCCCTGTACTCTGGCAAGAAAAAATAGTCAGGGGCAGACTGATGTTGAGTTTGGGTTTTTAGCTTCTAATTTAATACATTGCCCACTTTGATCTGAAGTGTCCTTCATATCTAACAGTGCTACACTGAGCACAGGTAGAATTTAGGGCTTACTCCTGTTCAGATTAAATCAATGTTATAACTCATTAAATTTTCTAAGCATAGGATAAAACTTTTAGACAGGCATGGTTTGAATTTGAGACTTATCAGTCTTCTGTGGTGGGGCTGCATCTTCTGCTCTGTTCTCCTGGGGGGTATAAGGACATAATCTCCTCCTTTCTAAAAAAAGCAACTATATTAGCAGAGTCTCATCTGCCTATCAAAGGTCAATATCTGCCATGAAAAAGCAGTCTTGGGATTTTCAATAATAATAATACTACATAATAAGGAATTCTTTCTTATTTGGCATCACCTGCAGCTCAGTATGCCACTGCTATCAGAGTAATTCATAGAGTCAGCGCTACTGTAAGAGAAAAGCTGCCACTAAAAAAAGCAGAAGCATAGTTCTATCCTAGTTGGACCCTGCTTACTTTGTAAGAGCTGATGAGATCTTAGACCTAAGTGGTGTGGCCACAGGCAAATAAAAGAAAACACAAATATAAATCTGGGAGATTTCTGTTTGCAATGGTAATGCTTCAAGCAGAAGCACTAAGCTACACTTATCCCACTTGAATGCTGCTTTTCCAGTCTCTCCTAATAAGAATCACTCATACAAGCTAAGTATTTCCCTCAGTAACCATCCTTGCATTATTAATAACCAACTCAATTTTGCTTGCTAGAATAAGAGCTCTCCTTTAATATGTAAGGTTAGGTTCAAGTAACGGTCATTCATGAATGCATATATTATCAGTTTTCTCCCCTAATTGATCTCAAAGTATGTCATCAATCTTATCAACAAATTCACATGGTTTTGAAGCTATTCTCCTTCTCAGATGCTAACATTCAGCTAAAGGTCTGGACAGACAAGCAGGAGGAAAAGCCAAAGCAAATGAATTTTGTGTTAGTCATTGTCCACAGCCAAAACAGCAAGAATGAAGAGACATAAAGCTAATGCTCTTAGAAGAACATTCTACGTGTAAAATAACATCAGAAGCAAAAACCAGTGTTGGAGACCCATAGCCCTGGACCTAATCCTTCAGCTCTTGATCCCTTTTGATGCAAACAGGACTATCACTGGAGCTAATTTCTGAAAGATGTGTGTTTACCTTAAACAGTTCTGCTAATTGTTAGATTATCCAAAAATAGACACACGGGGCACAGAATTAAGTATTTCTGATTGTAAGAGGAACAATCTGGTAGTCAGGACTATAGTAAATTTACTTTTTTTTGCATTTAATATACTTAGACAAATAGTCATTATTGCTAAAGACAAACTGTATATAGTTGATGATAGAACAGGCTGCAGAAAGTCTCTGCTTACCTTTATTTATGTCAGCTCTTAATCATTCTCAGCTTTGTTATCCATGTAGAAGATGTGACTCTAAATTAAAATATGAGTGGAGAAATTTTTTTTCTGCATGACAATTTTTTTTTACAACATCAAAGTTGATCTCAACTCTGATGGACAGCATAACCAGAGCCATACGGCTATCAAGGTATGGTTAACTGGTTGTGTCAGAGAAATTTTCTTCTTGTGAAATTCATTTCCCTCATTGCACAGAACTAACGCCTTATGTGCCAGGGAGAGATGATGTACTGGCACACCATTGGGAAAGGGATTTCTTTCAATAGCACAAATGTTCTGTTAATAGCTTTAGCATATGTTACGTGTGTATATTTTCTACAGGTGGCATACTTATTGGTTACCACTTACTCATTGACAAGAGAATGGTCATCTAGGGCTTCAACACAAGACTAAGCAACATGTAACACCTACGTCGAGTACTGCTTCCTGCTCCGTGGACATCATTTGTTCTCTGAGCATCCTCTGGCTCTACCAAAGTGAGAGGCATCAGTTGATCTGCTGATTCGTGGGCTTTTCGCCTCCAGATCCTTCAGGAACCAGATCCTAATGTTGGATCCTGGCAGACAGATGGAACAGATGGAACAGACAGACAGATGGAACCTACAGGACAGACCCAGAGGCACCATTCCTCAGGGTTGTTGACCCTTTTGGGTAAACGGACTTATCAACCTTGAAGAGCCTTACTAGCAGCGGAAGCATACAAGGCTTAATACCCTGGGCCAGACTAGCCGTCTACCTAACCACATGTGAACCCAGCCTGCCGTGGTGGGGGAGGCAGGGAGGGTGCCTGCAGAGCGGGTGGGAGGGAGTCCCAGGGGGTGCAGCCCTGGAAGGGGTGGCCAAAGGCCACTTCCCTCCAGAAGCCTCTGGCGTCTGGTACCACAGGTGCTTGGGCTACACAAGCAGCAACATGTGAGGGTGCAGCTTGGAGAGCTTAATTTTCAGCTGACTAACCTCTTCCCTTGGCAAGAAGCAACATTTCCTTGTATTTTTTTAAAAAAAGAGAGAGAGTGAGAGTGCACAAGAGAGAGAGCTATTTTCCTCCTCAGCATCTATTCTGAAGCCTGGGAGAAAGCCCTAAAGCCTGTATGCATGTGTAATGGTCTGTTAGGATGAGAGTATTTTCTCTTGTGGTGGAAACAAGGACCTTCAGTCTTTTGATCTGGCATTTAAGCAGTGGAGTTTCACCACATTTTTTCTACTTTTCTGGAGGAAATGCATAGCAAGAGTGCTCACCCTAGCTCCCCTAGTCCTGGGAAACACTTAAATCAGCAGTCTTAGCAACCGCCTTGCTGCCTTTGCCTATCTAGGATGATCAGTGATGGCTTTTGTTTAAAACTTCAGGATTTAAGGTCCTTTTTTCAGCAAATGAGAGGCATTTTGTAATTTGTGTCCTCCCAAATCCTCTATCCTCCAAGTCTTTTCACCTAGTGTGAGAAGTATTTTTCTGTTTTTCTGCTCCCTCTTGACCAAATGCGTAGAACAAATTTACCACTGCTTCACGGAGAGTTAAATTGGATTTGTCCAGATGGACACTGTTACAGGACTCCTTTATAGGTGGGATTAATTTTATTAAAATATAATCCTCCCATGCTCACATTATCCCCTTCAGACATTCTCTTTTAATCTTTTGCAAAGTAGCATTAAAACAGTTTCTGGCATTCATTAAGAATTATATTAAAATGCAGACACACCTTTTTAGGCTACAACTGCTGAGAAAATGTGAAACCGGGATTTCCTTTTCTTGGACACCTTCTCTGAGCCAATTGGATAGGAATGAGCAAGATGTGGTTGTACCAGTCCCATCAACGTGATGACCACAGGGGCACGAAATAATGCCGTGACCTCTCAGTTGCTTCCCTTCTGGGACAGAAATGCAGTTTATTGTCTGCCTCCTGGTCCTGGAAATCAACATGTGTTGCTCCATACCCTTGCTTTGAAGGAAGGTCTACAGAGGCTTCTGTGATTTTCCATTTCAGACCCATGCAGTGCAAGGCCTATGCACCACTTAAATCCCCATCAAAATAGGGCTTAGGTAATACCCTTGGCAGAAGGGCGAGTTCCACCCACATTCCTCTGTGCTCATCTGGGCTGGAGAACCAGAACTGGAAAGCTGTGCGTGTGTGTTTTTTTTTTTTACCACTTGGAACTAAATACTTACCATGTACCTATTTCAGCTTTGTTTCTGGCTGTGCTCTCTTTAAAGTGAAAACTACCCAAGTAAAAGCTGTTTATGTTATAAATTTAGGGTTCCAAGATTTAGTTGAAAGAATAAAAATGAGAAATCTTTGCCGTTCATTAATCTTGTGCTGGGAATAAGCAGAGAGAGACTTCTCAATTACATTATTCGCCTCAAAAGAGATTCTCAAGTTTCCAAAACCCTGTCAGTCAGTTATGAAACATATGCATGTTGCAAAAAAGTAAATAAATCTCATTTGACTGGTCTCTTGATTTCTGGCAAAGCCCTATAGTATACGTAATTTACTATTAATGGTAGCATGTTAAAGTCCACCTGTAAGTGAGAAATAAAGGAGAATTAAATATAGAGAGTACAACAAAAGGCAGAGGCCTGCTGTAAAGCCAAATAGAGAAGAACACAAAAGCAAATAGAAAAGCAGTGTGTTTGGAATGATTTAATTTTTAACTAAAACACAAAGCCTTGGCAATAATATTATACATTTCAGTATATAATAAGTCCTGAAGAAAATAAGATCCTTGATCTGTTTCTGTAAAAATAATATTTTCTAATATTTTAGTACGTCTGGTATTGATATATCTCAAATGATTTGTGGGAAACAGAAGCACATTTTTAGTACATGTTGTTACATAACCACAAAATGAACCTACCCATACTTAGCTAAAAAATGTAGCTACAGGTAAATATAAGATCTGAGGAAGAGCTGGAAAAACCGACACTGGAAAGAAGAAATGTAGAAAAAAACAGAGGGTACAGCAGCAGTGTCTGAATACCGAAATAGAGGGGTTTATGGCATAGGTGCTCTTTTTTTCTCCTGTCACAGATAAAGGTAGGTTTTCAAAACTCTTGTAATGTGGCATTATCAATGCAATTAAACCAATTGTAAGTTCTCATTTAGTTTTAATAAAATTACTTTATACTTTGTAGCAGTTGCTTAAGAGATTAGTTCTGAAACTGGAAAGCTCTTCAGCTAGTCCACTTTCTCAGATCTGTCTTTTTGGAGGGAAGGAATTCATAAGGGTCTCTTAAATTTCCCTATCTACCAGTACCTGCTTAGCTAAATTTTCAGCTATCCTGTGTGAACTCAAGTCTCAGGCCTTGACATGCTATAAGCAATGTGTTAGCAGTTTTGGTCTTGGACAGGCCCCTGCTAATGTTGGAAATGAATCCATTCCATCTTCCTCCTGTAGTAAATATCACATTTGTAAAACAAGAGTGGGAATTTCTATGACAATTTTAACGACTCTTCTTGACTGAAGCATAAACCTACACCTTGTCTTTAGTATGAGCTGTGGATCTGAAGAAATCTGTCCAGACACATGCTCATCATTCTTCACCAAGGATATCATCCAGACCGAAGCTACTACTGCATTGGATCAGCTCATCCAGCTTTCACTTGCATCATATAACACAGTTGCAGTCATGTAGCTGTTCAGCCCTGTTTGGATGAGGACCACAGTAATCTGGTAGGAGCATTACATGGTATTATCTTGGTAGGATGGAACTGAAATTCCTTAGCAAGACCAGCATCTGGCACTTTTAGCCACCAGTATTTTGGATTGCCACAACTACATTCTTACCAGAATCTCGGGTAATTAATTTAAAATCAGCCCTAGAATTTCCCAACTCTTTTGCTATATCACTTCCCATTCTAGAAATAATAGCCAGTCTGTAATACAGCAGCAAGGATAGTCTAGTTGCATTTAGAATGTCCTTTCTGCTGGTTGGGTTATATTTGCATTGTTGCACTGAATTCCCTGTGCACTGTTCTAATTAAGCCACACTGCCACCATATGAGTGCACCTGGATGTCTTTGTATGGCATCCTGTAGACACAGTCACAAATCCAAGCCATTGGTTTAGCAACTGAAGGGCAACTACTTCCAGGTCAGATGGCATGGCAAAGCTCTCTGTAAAACCTTGCAGTACAGTTTGAAAAGTTATGAGGTTTATTTGTCTGCTCCCATCTCTCAGATGTTACTACACCTGTGCAAGCAGAAGCAGAACGGGACAGGGCAGAACCACCGCATTTCAGAATTCTGTCACAAATTTAAGATAGTGTTCCTTTGTATACTCATGTGCTGCCTTGTTTTTGATGAATCAAGAATGCTAAACTGATTTCTAATAATGCATGCTAGTCCATATCATCAAAGCATCCAAAGAGGCTCCTCTTTGTTCCAACAACTGCTGCTGCTAAAATTCTGTTTCATCCTGATCACAAAAATCTACTTTACCTTATTGTCTACTATAAAGATTTACCAGTTTGCTTTATGTCACCTGCTTGTATTGGGCAATTACCATCATTATATGGAAAATACATTTCCATTGTGATATGTGTGTACTATATATAAACATTTTTTTCAAATTGTGATATATATGTGTGTATATGTAAGTATATATATATATATATATATATATATATATTTATGAGTATCTTTCCTACAAAATATTTTTCTAAATAATCCGAGAACCTAAAAGAAAATTCCCCCTTATGTGAATTTACACTCCCACTGCAAACCACTACCTCCCATAAACCCCCAGCAATACTTTCCATTTGTCCTACACAGTTCCCTACACATAGCACTTTGATGAGTACTAACCCACCAGCTTGGCAAGGAGATGAACGTGCTGTGGCAAGCTCTAAGCTCTGCGCATGCAGACTGTCAAAAATGATTGACTTTGGACAAGTTCTAAAGTTACTGGAGGGAGAAGGGGAGGAAGAAAATAAGGATTGATAGATGGTGTAATTGCATATGGTTAGAAAACCCTAGAAATAAGGCTAAAAACAGGGCTAGGGGAATGAAATAAAAACTATTCGATGAAAGCTGTAGGAGAGAGGTAAGAGAAGCTGCTTAAAATAAGAACAGTCAGTAGCCAAAGACATCAAGCTAAATTATAAGATGTTAAATATTATTGTAAATGGAGAACTTTTACTGCAGGTTAATCTGCTGGTGTTTAATTCTTAGCTATTAAGAGGATAAGGGATGAACAGATAAGGCTTTAGAAATAAAAATTGTATTTTCACATCTCTGCTGATGAGGACTTGGGTGATATTTCTGGACTGCTGTTATGTTTTTAAAGGTAATCAAGTAATGGTATCAAAGGTAGTGATTCCTAGAAATCTTGTTCATCCGAATAACTAAAAGAAGTTGGAAAAAAGCAAATCCCCAGAAGCAATGCTATTCACACTGCAATGTAAAGAAAATCGAGAAAAAAAGCAAATGAAATAATTAGATCTAATTGCTAATTCTTATAAAAAACTGTTAAACAAAAATGAACTTTAAAAATAAGTTAGCATTTCAAAGTATATATTTTTTCCTATTTTTTTATTATTTTCTCAACCAGCTTTAGGTATTGTTATCACTGGCACTAAGCAAGAGATGTGCTGCATCTGCAGGAACAGGATGGTCCCAGACTATCCTTAGGTGTCTGCATCTAAGGCTGTGCTTCCCAGTGAAGGATGACAATGCTAGGCCAACCCTAGGGGCTTGAAAGATAGTCCGGAGGCATACCCCAAGAAAAGGTCATTGGGCCTTGTTTCCTCTCCTCCCCTCTCCTCCCTTCTCCTCCCCTCTCTTTCCCCAAATTGCCATGTGAAGTGTTTAACATTTACTCCAAGTCAATGGGAGGGAGCCAAAGGCTGTGGCTTTAGCTGCAGTGTGTTGGCAGCAGATGGCTGGCTCTTTCTTTCCACCCTTCCCTGACCTTAGATACGATGGTGAGTTGGACTGAGTTTGGGGGATACACCACAGCAGTAGAACCAGCATCCACAAAGAGAGATGTGCTTCCCATGGGAGCAGAGACTAAATGACTAGATGCAGTTAAAGGGCTTGGCTGTTAATAGTTGTGAGACAGAAATATGACCTCCTCGGAGCTTCTCTATTGAGTTGGAGTACCAGGCAGGAGTACTGATGTGGAGCATCAGAAAATACATGAGTTTTCAGTGGGCTCAACTAAGAGTAGAGAAAAATGGCTAAGAGTAGGGGAATGAAAGGGTATTTTGCTAGAAGCTGAGGTGCAGGATTTGAAGAAAAGGTTTGCACTGGGGAGTCTGTTTTACTGAAGGCTGAGGTGCAAGCACTTTTTAAAAATGGGGAGTGGGTAGCATAGTTTATTAGGCTGCCACAGACCCTCAAGACTGGACGCAAGGGAAGACAGTCCTGATAAAAAAAAAATAAAATACTGTTTTGAACAGCCATTTCCTCAGTGATATTAAATAATTTGGTTTTATTTACTGCAGGTAACTGACAACTGAACTACTGTAAGGAGTATAATCTCATTTGCAAATAAAGAAACAGGTTTGGGGAAAGACATGAGGTGGTTCAGTTGATTCATTCTTGACGCTAGAGACTGACTTCAGACAAGAAAAGAAGAAGAGCTTCTGAGTTAAGGAATTATCGTACAGTGAGAATGATTTGGATTCAACTCTTCAACCTGAATTCACAAGTTTCAGCCTTTTGCCCTTTTCTGCCGCAGTCTGTGGGTGACCTAAAATGTATAATTTCTCTAGTTCTTCATTCCTAATGCAACATAACAAGGCTATTGTGAAAATAACTGCTTCATTCATGTTGTGAGGCGGTGAGAAAAACCAATAAAACATGCAATGTAAATTCCAAGGGAAAAGTTTACCGATTGACATGAAACCATAAAGGTCTAAACAGCTCAATTTATGACTGGCTTGGTACTGAATATATGCTAGCTTACAAAAATAAATTTATAAAATATAATGCAGTAGTATAACCAGAATTGCTAAATTCAATTACTATTGCATTGTGACACAGCTTGGAAGATCACTGTCAGATAATGTAAATTGAGAGGTTATTTCACTGTCAGCAGATTAAGATGTAGTTGAAGTGTCTCTCATGTTAAAATATTTTTCTTGGATTCCTGCTGAAATATAAAGGAATAGGCTTCTGTCTTGAAGCTGTTAGATTCTTTCCTATCTTGTAGTGTATTTCCAGAGCATTTTAAAATAATCTCCAACAGGCAAAGATTACCTGTAAAAATCTTTAAATTATTATTGTGAAATATAAAAGGCTATAAAAATAGGAATACTCATGGAATTTTAAAAATAAAAATAGGACTGAAAAAAAGGACAAAAAAGAACATCAGATGTGTCACTACTAAAATAATACCTCTCTCCCAGAATTAACAAACTGAGCTATAACAATTTGTTTCTTTATCACCGTATCTCTTGTTATACTCCATCTCTTGTTTAAAGATTAGAAAATACCTCTTTTGTAGTTCATTAGCTTTTCATTTTCAAGGGGGTCAAATTTAGGCAAGGTACTTTGTCCATCTATGTGCTAGAAAATCCTCAGTATCTATGTACATTAGGAATCTTCACTGTTTAGATCAAGTCAGTTTAAAACCAATTTAATCGAGTGCAGACTGCTACAGGGACGTTTTATTTCACTCAGGTATATGCCAATTCCAAGTGGTTTAAAATAAACTGAAACAATAGTGGATTAAACTAGTACTTACACAAATGCTGCATTACTTTAATTTAAACTGAAGTCACTTTCTTGGCAGGTTCTCCCTAAAACATTGTCTTTTTCTCAGGGTAAGCCTGACTATATTAAGTAATAGAACTATGTAATTTAATGAATTGCCACCCTTCAACTGGAGGTTACTAACACATCTTTGATGGGGACATGACTTCTACCTGAAGGCTTTCATCTCATCCTACTATATAAGAGCAAGGGAACATAAAGAAATTGATTTTCAATTTAAAGCTATTGATAGATCATGACCGATTACTAATAATAAGCTATTCCATAAGCAGAGGAAAGAGTAAAGCCTGCTTTCTTATGCAGTTGCGTCCTACATGCCCTTTAAGAAATAAGGACAGAAAACCCAGCTCCCTTAAATGACTCTTAAGAGTTCTCCCCCCACATCCCACAGTATCCAAAGCTTTCTCCTATATCAGTCTACAGGATGAAAAGAAACAACACACGCAGTGGCTGAGTAGTGGCTCCATATGTGTAGATAGGTTAGATCTAATGTAGACAACAGCTGCAGAGTCAGAAGGACAAGGAGAACAGGTACCTCTTGGGATCACACTGTGGCATTTCCCTGAAGGGACAGTGAGGAGACAATGGGAGTGCCAATTTGATGTTCTCTCTGCTTATTTGACAATCTTCAGGAAATTTCAGTAACTTAATAACTACAAATGCTCTTAGTCTCCATCTAATTTAGTTTAAAGTTGCTGATTGAGTAAAAAAGTAAGCGTAAAACGAAAGACCTCTCAGCTGTATAAGCTTTACTTCCTTAGGCAAAGGAATACCTTGCACCAGTTCCACATGTATCGTTTTTAGGTATTTAAAACACTTCAGTACACATGTTTATCCTGAAGTATTTGCAGGTAGGCACATTGAGGAATGGACACATTATGCTTCTTGCCAAATACTGCTCACTTAGCTAAGGCAGGCCTGTGAGGAGAAAATGTAGTTTCACTTCCAGTCTCATACCCTAACCACTGGATAGTGCTGTTCTTTGAAATTCAATTTCATGGAGAAATCAATGAGCTCACTTGCACTGGGGAGGTGGAAAGACTGGTCATAGTAGCTTCCTTGTATTTTTAATTCTAGTAAGCAACTTAACATGACGAATGGGTTTCCAATTTCCAGTTGTCTTAGCTGCAGCAACAATGGAAGCACTGACCCGAGGATAAGATGTCCACAAAATGCCCAGTCATAGAACAAGGCCCTTCTGGGACACCAAACTTTACATAAATATTTGAATTTATCATAAGCTAAAAACCTGCTTTTATCAGAAATTGTAAAACATTTCTGATCTTGGTTTGGAAATATTTGAAACGGACTTATTTTGCATTTTGCAGTTTTCTAAGCATTTCTAATTAAAAATCATGGCAGGACTTATCAAAAGCTTTCAAATCTCGTAAACTCTAATGAACTATTGTTTCCAGAATGGTTTGGGAATTAAATTTCAAATGCCTTTGTGAGAAGCTGATTTGTTTTGCCAGTATCGATAAGAGGAGCTTGAACAGGCAATTTCTGACAAATCTTTTCTTTACTCCATTAGAGGCTTTAATGAGCATCTTGATGTAACAGGAGCCACACAGGGACTTTCTTACTGTTGTCATTAATTCAGTCAGAACCATCATGCTAGTAATACTCAGCATCTTTGCTGCTTTCGATGCCATTGATTAGGGAGGAG
Organism: Athene cunicularia; assembly: GCF_003259725.1. NCBI lineage: Eukaryota > Metazoa > Chordata > Aves > Strigiformes > Strigidae > Athene > Athene cunicularia. Next base: position 62,157,993 of record NW_020799095.1, read on the forward strand.
GTTTTGAGACCTGGCTATGAGACCTCACCAGTATGAACAGTTATACTTTAAGATGGCTTTGATCATTCCTGGCAGACCTGCAGCTACTGCTTTTACTCCTGACCTTTCACCATCCCTATTCAAGAGCACTTCAGCAAGACTTCTGTGAAAAAATGTGCAATGCCCTGAGCTACAATGCCAGCAATACACTGACAGCACCCAGCACTGTGCCTCAAGGCTGTCTTGTTCCCAGCTGTACTACTGTCTGTAGGAAATTGGAACCTGCTGAATGAAATGCAGATGGTGTGATGGACAACCTCTGAGCCCTATCGGCAAGTTACACAATGTAGATTGGTAGATCTTTTCAGTACATGATAAAATGAATTGTGTTTTCACTGTTATCAAATTCTTGGGTTTAGTGCTTGCAGACCATTGGAACTGGAGAGGGCTTGCTACTCCTATCTAAAATAATGGAAAATAGTCATGCAGTCAGCCTGATTTTACATCCTCTTCCTTCATTTTTGCATGAGAACATTTCCAGCTCAAGTTAAAAAGGCTCTAATAAGTACGGTGAAGAATATACAGGGATTTATTTTCATAGTCTAATATTAGGTTAGAGATACATACAAAAATAGCAAGGGAAAATTGGAATTAACTTTAAAAATAAAGCCAAAACAATTTTTCTGAAAGTAACACACAAAAGTATATTAATCAGTAAACTAAATAAAAACAAATAGTTTCTGAAATAAAACAAACCCATAACCACTGTCCATGAAATAAGTGGAAAAAGAATTCAGAATAAGACACTAGTTATTCAGAATAATGTGATCGAGATGTTGTCCTATATACATAAAGTAGTTTATCTTCTTCTCCAAACATTAATCCTGGTGAAGTGAGGAGCCCTTAGCATCAAATCCGCTGACTTATTAATTGCCTGGAAGAGTACAGTTGCATCTTTAATCTGTACTTTAGTACACTCTCTAGATGAGCCCAAGACTTTGCTTTTACTACCTGAAAAAAAGCTCTTTACCTTATATATTTCCTCTTTGAGAATGTCTAGAAGCTCCATCCTCCCAGTTTGCACACTTTGAGAATAAATAAAGTGCTGGGCGATTAGACCTCATACTTGATGATACGCTTGAGTATACGGAGGTATTTTTAATAGGGAGTTTGAAGGGATACATTTCTCCTCTCCCACCAAAACTGCCTAATGAAATGCCTGTTGCCTCATCTTCAATTACCAGTGTTAAAGTTGCACGCAACCTAGATTTTTGACACACCACAAGTAGGGTGCATTTGTACAGACACATGCCTGCAGTGAGACAAGGTTGTAGCTAACAGGCTTGGCTCATGCCGTAACGGGAAGTACAAGCTGTTCTGTGGACATGGAGGCAGACTGTGTTTCTCATCAGCATGGAGAGATTATGTCATTTTTCAGAGTTGCAGGGGCTGTGATGGCATTTGTTTATCGAACTGATTCGTGTGCCAGGTACAGTGTGGCAGGTGGGAACCAGGAGACGGATGGGAGGGCTGTCTTTCAGACCTTTTCTCAAGGTCCAGTGCTGGGTGTATCTGGTTTCTGGATGGAGTGTGCCTCCAACTGCTGTTCCTCTGGTTGCCAGGAGGGACAAAGAAGTAAATGAAATGGCAGAGCATTCCAAGCTCTCATTCAGGCTACGGTTGCTAGGTGGTTTTGCTTCTTAGATTGGGTGTCTCCGCTATTTCTGTGGATCCCAGAAGGGACAATGAGGATAAATGACATGGCAAAGTGCTTTATAGCTTTCATTCAGGCTCCAGTGTTGTCCCCGTTCTGGTACAAGATTCCCCAGTATATGAGGAAAAGGAAGAAAGTGCCTAGTGTGTCAAATTTCTGTGTATTAAAGAAGATACAAGGGTAAGAGTTCTTGTAAATATTGTTCTTTTCATATGCAGAGACATGCTTGCATGTCATCAGCCTCCAAGAGTTGGTCCCAAAATACTGTTATTTAGATAAAGGATTTAAGTATCTGTTGTCACGGCCTTTCCTGGACTAAAGAAGAAGGGAATTAGCTTAGAATTGAGTGGTTTAGAGATAAAGAACATTCAGCTCTGTTACAGCCAGCTGAGGAGTGGAGGGAGGGAGGGAGGCAGGGAGGGAGGGAGGCAGGCTGGGGCATGAGGAGGAAATCCTACTGAGAGGCAGCAGTGGGAGCAGAAAGCCTAAGAAGACGGGGAGGGAGACAGATATCTGTTGCTGTGGGAAGAGCTCACCACGGTAACTGCTTCCTGGACATCCGGATCTTCTCAGCAGCAGCAGAGAACTGAGCTTTCCAAAGGCACCTGACTATAGGCGAAGCAGATCACAGAGCCATGGCTGCAGCCTTTGGGAACAGACTATTTTCCTTGTGCCTAAAGCAAGCTGTAGGGAAGACAAAGAAGCCACACTTGAAGTTTCTTCGTGTTCCTTTTTCCCATTCCTGGTATAGGACACCCAAAGGCGCTAGGAAACTGTAGAGCGTGGCTGTGATGGTCACTTGTGTTGTAGACCTTCAAAGTAATCAGTAGAGAAGAGCTAATGGCTAAGAATTAGACTATTGCCTGTTACAAGGAGAGAAATATTTCTTCACATGTATGTATGTATGTATGTTTGCATGCAGATTTACACACATGCACACACTGTGGAATTAATACTGGTTTATTTCATAAGAGTTTTATTCTTTCTCTCTTTTATACTTGCAAAAAAAAATGTCACATCTAATTGCCAGTTTTAACTAAAGACACAGTGGGCTGAAGTCTGAGGACTAGAAATTCTGCTTTAATTTGCAGATAGATAGTTTTAGGGGATTGTATCAGGGGACTTGACTTTTCTTCAGACACAGCAATAGTCTAAGCATCCCCTGCCTCTCCCTGCTACCTTGCACAGCACCACTCACTTGTATTGATACCACTTTTGGTGGAGCTATGTGATGCCACCTGGCAAAAAACATTAGAGAAGTAAGAAGGCTATTTTAAACTGTAATAAATATCAAAAGTAGATCACCTTGCAGCTCCAGAAACCGTTATAGTGGCACAACAGAGAAGACAACAGAGGCTGCTCAAGGTGGCTTCAGTGGCTCAAAGAAACACAATGTGCAGTCAACCATAACCTTTGCTGTACTGAAGTAGGTAAGGATACTCACACTGTTTGACTTCGGCGTCTTAGTTTACATGCATTTGCATGTCAGTGATGGTCCCAAAAGAAGAAGAATGAATGGCCAGGAAGGGGATTTCCCCATTTTGGCAGCTGTAGTCACTGCACTGGTTCAAGATGTACTGTGAAACTCACCCTTCAATGTTAGAGATTGGGTAAAGGAAATCTTTCTCTCAGGGCAGGGATTATCTTTTTAAGATATTTGTAAAATATCTGACACAGGAAGGGTGGAGTCTTCCTCTGGTAGAAATGGCAAGAAGAATAGAGCACTTCAGGAAATCTCACACTCAGCAAGTGGAGCTTAATCGCATTAAAGGGACATCAGGATGAGACATTGTATAAGCTGATTAACATTCACCCAGTGAACACTACTACTTTTGAGAGATTTTGAAAAAGGATGCCTATTTATAGTATGAGGAAGCTGAAAAAATACCAAATAGCTTCTATTTAAAAAAAAAAAAAAAATCCAAACCCAACAATAATAGGTGTAATAAACCTTGTCTACACTACTACAAAAGAATTCTCCTGTAATTCAAAATAGAGCTCCCTGTTTGCACACTGAATTTTTCTTTCTATGCATTTCTCATAGATGGAGTGGTTTAATAGAGTAGAAAACAAAAAGATAAACAGTCAAATGACTTCAGACATACTTAATTGAAACTTAATTTAATGCTTCTGAAAGGCACTGGATTAGCAACATCGGAAATTGAATTATTCATCCACAGAACAAGAACTTTCTGTGCAGTGCTGATGACATCTTTTCATCTGATCCCATGAACAGGCCTCCATGAGGAACAACAGAAAATGTTCAGATGAGAAAGTTTTTTGCTTCTCTGAAAGCAGCTGGCACTTTTTTGTTTATTTGGGGCTGAAGGGAAGGAGCTGGTGCTGGTTATATCTGCTTACTAGGACCTGAGTTGAAATGACTAGCTTATTTCATATTGGGTTATAGAACGTCATCAGATCTGCTGAAGTTCTGAAGGGCTCCCATTACGGAGTTACGGTGGATTTCAGCTGGTGACCTATAATGCAAAAGCCCTAGTTCCCATTACCAGCTCTCTTAGCAGTTTGCAGACTATTCTTTTGTCGAATTAGTATTTGTTTCTGATATATGAAGCTATCCACAGTTGGGATACCCCTGTAATTTTAGAGATGAAATCAGTTATTTTCTCACAGAAATGCATAATCATATAATCAACCTGGCTTAGTTTTTAAAGGTATCTTCAAAGACTTTTTACTGGGCAGCGCTGGCTCTTCTTAGGCTAGTTGTGCACTTCAAAAAGGGGGAGTTAGGGCATGGTCAGACAAGCTCTGGCAAATCTAGCTTTTGCTTTTGCAGTTTAAGAAATTTCTGCCCCCAGCTCTCTGTTCAGCTTCTCTTCTCAAGGTTACTAACCTTGCACCAGGTTTTGTAGGGAATTGGCTGAGACATGCAAAAGGGAATGCTCTTTTGCTGACTTTGTTATGTGTGCAATAAGCTCCAGGAGATGCCTGGTGCAGTTTCAACCAAAACTGCCATTTCTATTGCAAACACAGAGAAATGTGAGGCTTGGCCACTCTAAACAGTGGGGCATCTGGAGAAAGCCAAATCAATTAGGACACACAGAGTCCAGGGAAACCTTTGTCAGCATGAGAAAAGGTCATGTCTCCACTGGCTTCTGTATGTCCACCCCTTTTGTCGTAAAGACTTGTGCCTATAGACTGTATTTATTTTTTCTACCAGAGAATCTGGTAGAGAACAACCTGCAGTTCCCATCCTTTGGCTCTTTCCACTAAGTTGGGGTCCTTGTTGCTCTCACCCACATCCTTTCTAACCCCAGGCGGTACATGGAATTCACCTCTGACAGTGTCCTACTTTGACAAAACCCAAAGGTCAGAGCTGATACCACCTTTATCATTGTGCTTCAAGGTCCTCAGGAAAATATCCAAGCAAGAAGGACCTTTAAAAAAATCCCAAACTGTGGGCATATAAATGTTGAATTTGGGGACAAACTCAGAACTTATTTCTTAATTTATGGGCAGGGATAATTTGCACAGAAATGACTGGAGTTTTGTTTATAACACATCTGAAACATAGCACATGATCCAGGCCAGGTGGACAGGTAATATAATCTGTTAGGAGTGAGAACTGTCACTCAGCCTCCTGAACCACACTAACAATTTAGATAGGTAATTAAATTGTTTACCTTAATCAGGAAAAAGCTTGTGAGGCATTGAGAATCTCCTTCTGTTTTGTAGTCAAGATATAATATGTTCTCTAATGGGAGTGAAGTTTATGAGGGGAAAAATATTTCCTCTGTCTAAGGATATTTGTGAGAGGAATTTCAATTGAGGGCACTTCATTAACAAGAGGATCTCTAAGCATCCCTTTCTGTTGTGCTTTACCATGTGCAAAGGTACTTTTAAATAAAAATAACCAAAAATATTAATAGGTATATATGATCAATTTGGTGAAATATGTAATTGAAACCTCAAACATGCTCAGTGCTCATGTTTCAAGCTTGCCTGCTTTCAAATGTTCCACAGAGTCAAATTAGCTACTGTGGTTTGCTGTCAATGGTTGGCAGCAGGCATATTGCTCAGTAGATCCAAATATGACATTTCAAATTGTTATTTAATCCATAAGGAAAGGAGTGATTGTCACATCTTGATATATTTAGTATTGGGAGATTGATAAAGGTTCACTCTGCAGCTCTTAGAAATAATAGAATGTTATTGAATCAAGTGAGGCTCATGCAGGGTGTGCTATTGCTGCTGTAAATTAGAATTACAACCCATATGGTGACAGGTCCATAGCAGAATTGTCTCTCTAATCTTGAGTTGTCTTTACTAAGCTGCCTTCCTGGAAAGGTATGCATATTATGAAATATTTCTGTTCCTTGCACTTAATGTATGGGCAAAGTACGTGATAGTGCTTTCTGTGAGGCTCTAGGATCCATAAAGATGTAAAATATATGTTGAAATGTAATTTTATGAGATTGGCCAACAAATTTTGAATAGTAATTTATACAACAGTAATATTTTTTTCTTTTCTAATGTTGACATTTTAGTGATTTTTTTAAAAAATTCCAATTTTATAAAATGGAATATTAATTATGTGACACTTTTTTTCCCTTCTTTTTCTGAGTTAATATATTCTATGTTATTGCACCTACTATCTCAGTCTGTACGAGTGCTTCTTGTCCTATAATAACTTAGATCCTGCTGGCCAATTTCAATCAAGTTTTGCAGGGGATGGACATTTGACAGATATTACATTTCTACAAAATTTATAAAAAGATATGACCAAGTAGAAAAGACAGATTCCTGTTACAGAGACCCTTATAAGTCCCTCCATTGGAGGAAAGGTGCAATGTGAGCTCAGACCTTGGTAGGCTAGACAGAACATGCATGCAAGATCAGTCTTGAGATATAAATACAAAGAAAACCTCATTTGGATCTGTTATTCACAGAGCTACCTGTGAACAGTAGATCAGACTTTGGTCTCCTTCTTCCCACTAAAAGACTTCCTCTTTCATGTCCCCTCATAGTCCAATAATATGTCTGGGCAATCTAATGTTTCAGTGCTATGGAAAGGGGCTGTCCTACTCCTTGCTCCTCCCTTCCGATGCCCCTGTTTCTGGCCATCCTGTCATGTCCCCTCCCTTGTGCTGGGCTGGTTCAGCTTAGTGGCCTTAGAAAAAAAAATCATTTGCTTCTTTGGTGTTTTTTTTCTGTATTAGTGACTGGAGTTGGTTCAATCTATGTCTTATGAGTGCCAGAGCTCGCACAGGGAGTGGCAAGCATGTGCTAACAGCAGCGGGGTAGCAGCGGTGAGCTGTTAGATTGACTCCATTTGATGATGAATTTTATTTTAAGGCCACTCTACCTCTACCAGAGATTATCCATACATGAGTTTTGTAAGGTTTAACTCATTTTCATTGATATTGTATCTTTAGTTAATTTGGCTTAGCTGCCCTAGAAATTTCTGTTTCAACATGAGACCTTTGTGACCGATAAAAGAGCAGGCCACAGATAAAGCATAGAAAACAAAGGCTTTGCCTATATAAAAGAGACAATGTTGGAAATTCAGGGGATGAAGAATCATACCACTACCACTTCCTATGGACTTTGACAGAAAGGGTGATCTGGTGCATTTGGCTACCTCAGAGAGATGTTTCTCCTACCTAACCACATCACTCATCTGCTAGAAATCATTGCACCCAAAGATGCATTCATCGACCCCCCTGGCAATAAGTGTTTTAACACGTGCCAGACTTCAGCCCTGATTAAGGCAAGTGAACTGCCATAACCCCATGTCCTTCCTTGCTTCTCCCGTGAGTCGGGATGGCAGCGAGAGTATTGCTGTTCCCCCCGCTGGAGCGGGAAGGTTGTACAGCTGTCATTTGTTGCTCAGGATCACAACTCCATCAGGGAATGAGATCTAGGCCTGTTCTGAGAGTTATTACAGTGGAGATACGTCCAGTTTGATTCTGGAAATGATCCTATTGTGAAGAAAAAGCTGGGAATACTATTAATGGAAAGACATTTCTTGGAAATTGAAAGAAAAGAATAAATGAAGATGAAAGACCTCCCACAGTTAAATGTACAGTAATCACAATTGTAAAAGCATAATTAAAAAGCCACAGAGCTCTAGCTAATATTTATTTAAACTGATGACAACAGCTGAAAATGATAAAGCTTCTTCTACAGGAAAACTAAATATTTCCAGTATTGGCAAAAATATTTCTATGTGGAATACTACAGGCACTGACATATTAGATACCCATAGATTGGATTGAGAGCAGCCCTGCGGAGATGGACTTGAGGGTATTGGTGAATGGAAAACTGACTGTGAGCCAGCAACCAACGATATCCTGGGCTGCATCAAGAGAAGTGTGGCCAGCAGGTCAACGGGGGTAATTCTCCCCCTCTGCTCTGCTCTGGTGAGACCCCACCTGGAGTGCTGTGTTCAGCTCCTGGGCCCCCAGCATAAGAATGCCACAAAGATGATCGGGGGGCTGAAGCACTCCCTTATGAGGACAGGCTGCGAGAGCTGGGTTGTTCAGGCCAGAGCAGAGAAGGCTCTTAAAGCAGCCTTCCAGTATGTAAAGGGGACCTACAGGAGAGATAGGGAGGGATTCTTTGTCGGGGGGTGTAGTGATAGGATGAGGGGTAATGATTTTAATCAGAAAAAGGATAGATTCAGATCAGATATGAAGAAGAAATTCTTTCCTGTGAGGGTGGTGAGGCACTGGAACAGGTTTCCCAGAGCAGTTGTGGATGCCCCTCCCTGGCAGTGTTCAAGGCCAGGTTGGATGGGGCTTTGAGCAGCCTGGTCTAGTGGAAGGTGTCCCTGGCCATGGCAGGGGGGCTGGAACTGGATGATCTTGGAAGGTCCCTTCCAACCCAAACCGTTCCATGATTCTATGATTATACTGGTTATTTAGTTAATGCTTGGCTTTGACTTGTATAAAATAGCTATGGCAATCATTTGCTTTCTTGAACAAACTGGATTTTAAGTAGTACTGAGGCTTCATTACTCTTTTTACCCTGGTTTCTTAAGGAAAGATGTTCACAGATCCCACATGTGTGCATGTGTGGTCCGTCTCTTCCTCTCCATATACATCTTGAGTCTGTTGATTACTTTTAACCAAAGTCATCAGATGGGTGATAGCACAGAGATTAAGATTTCATGAAAACAGGCGAATAGAAAAGGCACTTGCTAAGTGAATGTATAGAAGATGTGTTCAGCCATTACTACATCCCTATACTGAATCCACATATTGGAGAGAACCAGGATTACTTCACCCATAGATAATTAGAGGTCACACCTTCTTAGACACCAAAAAATCCAACCATGATGCACAAATCTGTAGAAAACAAGGTGTCTACCATTCACATAATCAGCTGCTATATTACCATAAAGACACTAATCCAGATATTTTGCTTTTCAGGCAGTGGCTTCTGCATATTTGTGTAAAACTGTGTGTGGTGGGTTAACCTTGCTAGGCAGTTCAGCCAGAGCCAATACACTGTAGCAACAATGTTTTGTTTTCAATTTAGTAATGCAAATGACCATTCCTGTCATAGCTATTTTTGTAGCTGAAGACTATGACTGTCTAAGTGAAACAGCATCCAAGACAGCCACACCACACTGCAGAGGAGCATATGAAAGTGCCCTATAAAAATATAATTTATACAGAACAAAGGAATCTTTTCAGGCTACAAAGCATGATATGAAAATTGGAGCTGCATCAGCTGCCTTTGGATTCCAGCACTACAAATTGTTGGAACTGCACTTTGTAATTAAGCAGTTATCAAGATGGTGTTAAAGAAGATACATTGAAAGCCAGAAGCAAACAAAATGCAGCAGCACAGAGCTCCTGAAGGCTAAATTTTCCTGCTAAGAGGCAGTGTATGAACTGACTTGTGTTGCTATGACCAAAATTATTGCCATATTCAAACTAGCTAATTTAACTTTACTTTGGGTATCTCTGTGCTACGTCGCTGTTTTCCACATAGACACTCTTGCCTGCATCCTGATAAACAAAGCTAAGAGGGTAGTACAACCTATTTCAGATATCAACTCAGTATCTTGACCTTCCTGGATGCGCTGTGTATTAGAGGGGCTGGAACAGAAACGTAGCAGACTTCTGATCTCCAGCAAATCAAGAACTGTCAACATGTTGTGGCACTCTGGGCAAAAGAGATGATTATGTTCATTTTAAACTGTAAGGCTCCTCTATTTGCTGAGGCAAAATTTTCCTGCAGGAAGCTTATCAAAATTTCCCATTGTGTATGCCTATAAAAATATAGATCCACTGATTTCTTTTTTAGGCTTAGAAAAAGTAGATGTATCTAAAAAAAGTCTTACTTTTATTTGTTGTTCACAACCAGTTTTAGTTTAATACATTTAAAACCTACAAATGCAGACTTGCATACATATACTGATGACGTCTAGTATAAAGGGAATGGATTGAATTGCCTCAATTAAGTATTTGCTTTTCCTCCATAACTTTTCATTTACAGTAATGCATCTGCCAACGAAAGTATTTTACTGTGGATATGCAAAGCAATTTAAAGCATTTTGTTGTGGTGAACCCAACACAAAACGTATTTAGCAGCAGTCAGGATTTACAGGACAGGACAGTATAACAGAGCCAGGTTTATAAACATACCAAGTTCCCTGTTGTGGAAACATTCCCTTGTACCTAAGTCTTTCCCTGAAGCCCCAGTCCCTCCTGACAGCTGACAGAGGGTTCACATCTCATTTCTGCCCCATAAGGAAAAGTGTCTAGTCCTGCTGGGAACTTGCATCAATTTAGCTCATTCTAATGAATCTTTATTGGCACAGAAGAAAGAATATCCCAGTGGATAGCATAGTAGCCACAGGCTACTTCTGTGATCTTGAGCAGTCACTTAGAGGCAGAATTGTTAAAGAATGCAGTAAGTAGTCAGTAGGATTTCCAGAGGCACTTAAGGGCCTGTTTGCCAGAGAGAACAATAGACATTAGGCACCTGGTGCTTTCAGAAATCCTGTCTAGGTGCCTATGGCCATGTCTACACTGCAGAGTAGTTGCACTCAGAGGCTCTACATCTTGTGTGCACAGATTTCCTTCCCATGGAAACCAAGGCGCAGGGTGGGAAGAGAGGGATGCTCTGCTCAGATTTCACTTTGACATAGCTGATGCACTGCGATGCACTTCTGCAGCCCTTCCTACATCTTTAAGTATCTAAACAGTTTTAAGCCTCTAAAAAATGTGTCAAAGTACGTTAAAAATCAAGCTCTTTATTGCTCCGGGACTTGTTTCCCCATGAGTAAGGTAGAGATAATATTTCTTTCCTCACATGGCCATTATAAAGAAAAATATATCAACAACTTTGCAGAACTCAGAAGCCATACAAACACCAACCAATAAACACATGACTCTTAGTCTACACAGAGGCTGTATTAACAGCAGGGGAATAGAGGTTAAGGTAGTGCTAGTCCTCCTATTAATGCATCTTTGCGCGGCATGTAACTCCCCATTCAGAGTGCAGTAATAGTCCTCCCTGTGATGTGAGCAATAGATACGGTCTTCTCAGAATGAAATGGTGTCACTAACAGGCTGCCTCTGCATGTCTTTTCCATCCCCAATGGCTAAATAAATTCTCACTGGCAATTGCACACAAACATTTGATCTACCTTGGATTTCCATTTCTCAAAAATAATGTCCAACTTATGCCCAGTAAGTTCTGTGGCTAAGCTCCACTTCTGCACTGAACTGGAGGAGTTATTTATAGCTATAAATGAGGATGATTTTTGAGAATACTGTCTCTATAGAAACTGTTGGTGGACTAGACCAAAGAGGTTTCTTAGAGGAAATTCCCTGCTCTTTTCCTTTCATAGATGATGCCAGAAAGAGCTTGAACTCTTTGTTGGCTGGTAGGGAAGGGTGCATTTGGCATATTTGGTGTTATTAGTTTCTCTTCCATGAGTAAAAATGTAAACATTTAAATTGACGGTGTTTACTTACATAAAAATCTTTTTTCAATTGTATTTCATCTGGGTCCATGTGTTCTCTTAATTTCACTTACATTCCAAAAAACCAAGGGAAATTCCAGCACACACACACAAAATTGCATTAAGATGGTGTTAAGGTTGCTGACTCTCATTCCTAAATAACACAAAAACTAAAAGTACAGGAAATCCTGAGTTAAGGCTCTTTTTACAAACTTTAGACATAATTTCCTTTTTCATACATAATACTTCCTTCAGTGCTGGTGGAATCAATTTGTGGCTGGCTGTTCTGGCATTGGGACAATGTGGCAGAGGAATACAGCAAATCTGTGTGGACCCATTTAACTTCCACTTATATATGTGGACCATAAGGCCAAAGCTTTTAAAAGCAAGTAGTGATTTTGAGGGCTTAAAGCTGAGATGTCTGCAGTGCTCCGATTTTTGGAGATTGCTGCCAGAAGGAAAACTGAAAATCATTTAAAAAAATCGGAAAATCCTTCACAGAGGAGGAATCCTGATAAGAGATGCACTTTCAGGTAATTGCCAGTCATGGTCAAATTGCTTGCTGTATAAAGATTTTAACATCTTTCCTTAATAATTCACTTTTCTCAAGGCACCTCATGAAATCCATGTATTACAATAAACATCAGTCTTTCCCTGAAGGGAACTCCTGCTGTGAAAGATAATAGTAAATTGCATTAGCACGTTTCCTGTAACCAAAAGGGTCTGTGCTAGGGGTGCAATTATTAAAAGCCCTTCACCTACTGAGGTGCTATCAGTTTCAGGGGCAGGTTCCATACTTCGAGACCTGTCAGTGAATTGCTCTTGCTGTTGGGGAAGGAAGCAATAAATGTTTAGATGCTGATAGCAACATTCCTCACTATTTTAGAACAGGAAGTTAATGAGCAACATGTAGCTGGAACAGCAAGGAATGTCACAGTAGTCACTCTGAATTTGGTAACTGCTTGGAACTTGCCCAGCACGGCAAGGACAGTGCTGCAACTCATGTGAGAACCACCATCTTGTGTTTTTTCACTTTCAGTTCACAAAAAACAAACAAAAAAAAAGCAGCTTACTTTGGCACTGCTATGACACCAAATATCCTGATAGCAGAGCTATAAATGAGACCCAGTGCTTCAGCATCTTGAGATGTTTTAAAACATATCTAACTGAATCTTCCAACATCAAATAGCACTAGGTTTTCAAGGCTTTCCTTTAATAATATAAACTCAATTATAGACTGGCAAAACCAAACCTGATTAACTAGATACCAGTAAACAATTATATACATTGAAAGTCTTCTGTTCACACACAGTAATAACTGCCTTGATGAACAGTCCATAGTGAAGTTATTTCCATTTTATATTGCACCTAAGATGATGCAGCAATGCAGCCGAAGAGGTGAAGAAGTCCTCTATTCCAGTCTGTGGCCATGTACTGTCTCTGCTTCCTGCATATAATACCTAAAAAAAGTGTATTTGCATGGTGAATCAGTTCAACTGTCTGATCCAGTGGAAAACTAACTCTGAAAACAAAATAAACTAGTCCTGGGTCAGTCAGCTGCATCATATCACACTGCAGCCAAATGACTTAGATCTGGTAACAATGGCAGGGGGAGAGAAGGGCAAAGTAAGACGACGTTTTCTAGCAGCTGCCATCAATAGAGAGAGTCCTTTAGCTATAACATGAACACTCACCCTCAGACTAACTGGAGAGACTAGCGCAATTTGGTGTAAGGACAGCTGTCATCCTCCTCTCTATGCACAAATGAAAGCCTTGGACCACGAGGCAAACAGAACGCAGGGCAGGTACACTCTTATCTAGCATGCTGAAAGCAGGCTGTGACAGACCGCTGAGAAGAGCTAGTCTCAGGCTGGGGGGCCTTAATTAAGTCAGCAGCAGGACACAGCTATAACAAAGCCTAAACACCTGAAGGGTTTAAAAATAGGCATTGTCACTTCACACTGTCACAAGAATTAGGATGAAATTTAGAAAAAGCAGTGTCAGGAGCCTGCCTGCCCCATCCTGTTCAGGAGCAGAGCAGCTATATTTTGCAGAAGCTCCAAAGTGCCTGTCTAGTGTAGTCCCATTCATCATAGACCTTTTCAGCAGTTTGGCTTATATGTGACAAAGAAATGTAGTGATGTCCACCCTGGACAAAAATAAGGAAGACACATCACCTATGTAAACCCAGATTAGCTACTTGCCCTAGATAGCCATTACAGGCCACACCAAGAAATATTCACCTCAAGTGTCATTCTTTTGCCTGACTGGACATCTGCATTAGATGAAATGGATTCTGCTCCAGAAGATGTGTACTTCTTTCCCTTGACAGTAAAGGGAACTTCAGGTGATTAGCTCAGGTGCAGCTGTCTGCTTCAGACAGCCAAAGTTAAGTGAGATGCAGCTCACCTGAAGAACTGTCACCTTCTGTCCAGTTGTAGATGATGAAATACATGGTACTATGATCCAAATATTCAGGAGTAAATGTAGTGAGACTCAGAATTATTAGGTTATGCTATTTCTATAACCCCATTCCCTTAGAGGCTTTCCCTACCTAGTTAACCTCATATCAATCTCAATGTGTCAGGGCAAAGCCACAGACAGTTCATATCAGTCTTAACTAAGCACTGTAAAGAAAGAAAAGGAGTACATTTTCTGGGTTTCAGTAACAAAATTTTGGTAATTAAGGATCAGAACAATTCATTTCCATAACCTCTCTGCAACTGCCTTGTGTATTGTTTTGTTAAATTTAGTTCTAGAAGTTTGAAGAAGCTGAATGTCTACTGGGTTACTAGGCATATCTGTGAATATCACCATCAGGAAAATATTGCCCTAACATTTGCATTTAATTTAAATCTGCTCATTCTTGTTATAGCTTCATTTACAGCAGTAAACAATCTCTCCTCTCTCTTGATACTTACATGCTCCAAAGATTTTATGCCATTACTATACAATACTTGGTGATTCAGGTGTATCTGTGTGGATCTCAACCTTTCCTTGGGAGTCAAGCCAAACTTCCACACAATTACTACTTTGAAAAAGCCCTCCTAATAAAAAAAGAAAAGCTTAAATTAATCAATTTTTTTAAATCACATCTTTTTTTTTTTTTTTTAATTTACAATCATAGATTCTTTGATCTGTGTGAAATTTATCAGCAACTCTTGGAGCTTTTACAGTCTGTCTGGGTTTAGAATCCTTTCTTGGTACCAGCCACAGATAAACTGTTACTGCAAAAGGAGAAGAGCTCAAGTCTTGCTTCAGGTTTGCCCTGTGCTGAGCCTTTAACACACTTCCTTCATTTTCAAGTGCATATAATATGCACTGTAATAGTTTTAAATTTTTTCAGTATGAAAAATACAAAATTCAAACCCAGTTGATAAGTCAATGGAAAAAAGGACTCAAACACACAAGACAGTTGCTGCATCTTGACAAACAGAGGCTATACATTAGCTGAGCACTCAGTATCCAGGCTCTTAGACCATAATAAATGCAAAGAAAAAGGCACTAGCAATGACATGGAGCTCTGAGTCCAAAGTCTGGACAACTGGCAGTATATTTGGTATTTGCGTTAAGGTCTCTGCTTCTGCTTTAACTTCATCTATAGGGAATATGTAAGTGAAGTTAATTGCCTTTACAGTTACAGAAAATGACTTGATTATATTGCAAAAACACCTCCAAACCTCAGAAACTGGAAGAGAAATCACCACTTTCCCTCAACCCTCTTTCAATCGCACAAATTTTGAATAATTTTCTTGATTTTGTGAGACCTGATTCAGGATCTCTGAATGACTGAATTTATCCCTATGGCAATAATTTCAGCTAATTTATCATAAATAAAATAACATCCTTTTTAATGAAAACAAAATTTTCAAAGTGGCTTCATTGCACCCTCCTACGACAGCTTTGGTATGAAACCTGACACTGTAATGACAGTAAAGCCATGAGTTTTTCTCTGATGACCATGAAGAAAAATTTTGCTCCAAATTTTAATGGACATTATATTATAGACAGGCCTGGATGCACACATGCCTAGCAAGGTTGTCCAACATTTCCCATTATGAGACTCTGTTTTCAGTTATTTGTAACTTTGCCAAAGTTTAATTATTTGCACTGAAATTTTCCACACTGAGCATCTGCCTCAGGCTGAATTTGGGTTTTTTGGAAACAAATAACTCAGTCATTTCTGAGATCAAGGTTAAGGGGAAATACGTCATTTTATTTGTAAGAAAAGCGAGAGAGTTCTGCCAAAATTTTTTAGGGGTACCATGACTTGTAGAATGGGTTTAAAATTTGCCAGAGGCTTGCCTTTATTTTAAGGATGTACCTCTCTCCATCTCTTAATAAAATTTGTGAAATTTGGCTAAGTTCTAGTCCTTCAGGGAAAAAAAAAAAAAAAGCAGTTCACACAAGCTCAGTACAGAAGCCTCAGGTGTCAGCAGTTGCATTTCTCAAAGGTTCTGTAATTATAGAACATGTTCCAGACTGAGGCTGAGCAGGATTTTCCTTGCAACTACAGCTCTACGTCATACTGGGCTATGGTCCAAGACAGAGCGCAGAAGTTCTATTTCTCCCACCTACTCCAAACAGGAAGTGAGAACGAGGAAGCTGCACTATTTAAAAGTGAAGCTTGCAAAAAGCTGATCTGCCTGGAGATGAGGACCAGACAGGAACCAGGATGCCAGAATGCAGAGAGAGTGAAAGGAGAGGGAACTGGGACAGTTGTGGTGACAGAGACAGTAAACTGCACATGGAAAAGGAGGTTAAGAGATTCAGAGCCAACAGGGAAGAAAAAAAAATTAAGAAGAGTTGCTGAAATGTTGGCAACTGTGAGAAAGCCTGAAGGATCCACTCAGTCTGGGTGAGAGATTGGAGCTGGACTTCAGTCTACAGAGAATTCTGTGGTGGAGAAAGAAAAGGGGCCAGGAGAGACAGAACAGATTAAAAGCTAGAAAGGAAAGAAACTCATAGAAGGAACCGAAATGTGCTGAGAAATGGAAATGGAGCTGGAATGAGAACTGAGGTTAAGGAGAAAATAAGACTTAGGCAGAGACTGGTAGAGCCAGAAGTGGTTATCCTTTGCAGTAATAAATTCAAGCACCTGTGTCCTGTGGATTTGCATTCAATTTGCACCTTGTAGCAGAGCCCGAGAACCTTGACTTCAACAATCCAGCCATTGTCAGAAAATAGGTTGGAAACTGTCCGTCAAAAATGTTCTATCACTTTTTTGTGGTCCATGGAGAGAACAGAAAATATTATTGCTAGTTATTCTGTTAGCTTAAATGTCAGGAGACTATGTGGGGCATCTACATTTTCCTAACTCGTTGATAAAACATACACATTTAGGCATGACAGCTAGAACATGTGGGATTTTTTTTTTTCTAGTCTGGATCAAAAAAGAGAAACATCTACACATAAAGAAGTATGATGGAACATTTTTAAGACTCCAAACCAAATGTTCAGTAGTTAGGAAATGGAAAATATAAAGCTATACAATCATAGAGATGGTACATTTGTTCTTTTTTGTTTAGGTGGCCACATTTCTTAATTGTGTGATTACTTGTCTGTTTAATTTATTTTATAGTGGCACTATACACCTTCTTCTCTCTCAAAATCTCTGTGTAATTCTTAGCAAGTCACCTACGCTAAAAGCTTTTTATATGTAGTGCCTCTTTTTCTGGGTGCCTCACCTGAGTTCCTATGATCTGGCTTACAGAAGTGTTGCATGCTTAAGAAGTCAACAGGATTTACAACCTAAAAAAAAAAAAATAAAAAAATTGCTATATTAAGGCTCAAGATCACGCACCTTGAACTGAGCACCCCAAACTACAGGATAGTTTTAACCTTATCTCTGCAAAAAGCAGGAGTAGTACTATCACTTTAACTGCTAGAGGTGTATCAGAAAAATAAACATATTCATATTTTTGAGGCACTCAGAGACTACAGTGACAAGAACCACTGAAAAGATCAAGAGGAGATTAATCATTCTGTTGTCAGATAAGATTTTGATACTGTGAAATAAACAAGGCAGAGGGACTCATACTGAACAAGGACAAGAAAAGGAAGTATCACATACCGTTTCAAAACTACCTGTCACCCCTGAGTGCTGATTGAGGCTTGGATCTTAAAGAAAAAACCCTATGTGAATATGTAACTGAAGTCATTTGTGCAGGGGAGATGAGTAAAGTTTGTATACCTGACTTCTGGCATTTCCTACCTTTTGATTATTCGACTTTGCAGCTTTAATGACATTCTTAAAGCCTATAATTTAATGTGTTTTATACAAACATACAGAGCCTTAGGAATCCTGCGTATTATAATCGTCAGTATCACCAAAACCCCAAGATGGCATTATAGTTTTGTTTTACAAAGCTGTTTGAAAATAAATATCCTTCTGTTTTTAATGCTATAGGTAGTTAAAATGTTTCAAAACCTCTTCTTTCTCCTTTCCCTCTTCTGTTTCCATCTCTCTCCTTCATTCTTTACAAATGCATTCTTCCTTCAGAAACTGCAGGACTAGCTCTGCCTCAAACAGCTGCAGAAACAGCTTGGCTTCAGACATTTACCACAGCAGATTTGCTTAATCAAACAACCATCAGAGCAGCTTTGTTCCAAGCAGTTGCCAAAAGCCTGTCATGCTACAACTTCAAAAAGCTGCTCCAGCAGCTTTGCTGCACACCAGAGATGCTCATCATGCGTGGAGGTGACATCATACATTTCTAAGTAGGAAATCCAATGATATTAATGTCCTCTATATTTCTGCTGTACAGTTTTATCCATCTAATTAAAGTATTTGTAGTAACAAATATCATACTTCAGAGTTCATGGCCACTTTATCTAGCTTATATCCTTTACAAAAAAGGTGTTACTTTGTCCTAGATACTTTCCATAGTTGGTCTCTGTCCAAACATGAATTATTTGAGAGTTTGAAGAAAATTCTTTCATCAACTTTGAATAGGCAATTGAAACCATAAAAACAACAGAGAGCCATCAGAATAAAAGACTAGGAAGCATGCTGTACGGTCATCAAGTTTCAGCCATCATCAACGACTACCACATTTTTGCGGTTTTGATATTGTTTGCTTAACCTGCATTAAAGCCTTCAGTGGGAGCAACTCTACCAGCTCCCGAGGCAAACCTACTCCGGAGTGTCAGTACCCCTACCTTCAGCAAGTTTTTCCCAACAGCTAACCTGATTCTTTCTTCCTGCAATTTAAGTCCATTACTTCCTGTCACACAAGAAGTCTTGTCTCCAAGGACTGGGAGAACAATATATACCCTTCTCTCTAAAAGTCTTCTCTCCTTTAGGGTACACAACAGCAGTTCTTTCAGTCTTGGCTCACTGAACATGTTTTTTTGGCTTGCAATTATTTTCACTGCTGTTCTCTGGATTGTCTTGAGTAGTCCACTCCTTTCTTGAAGAGTGATGCCCAGAGCTGGACACTGTAGCCCAGCTGAGGCCTTGCCAGCTGTGAGAAGAGTGGAAGGATTACTCTGTGATTTGTAGGCTGAGCTTTTATTAAGAGAACTCTGCACAAAGTTAATGCCAGAGAATGTAAGTCCTGTATCCTAAATGTTACAGGTGCTTAGATCTCACTTGGGAATACTCAACAAGCATACAGGAAATATATTAGGTCAGCTAATAGATAGATTTTGAACATACAAAAAGTTCTGGTAAGTATAAATATTTGTAGCTTAAAAAAAATGTACACATCAGTTTCTCACAGTGGCATAACTAGCTCAGAAGGGAAGCAGTGATCTGTTCTTGTGAACCTACATTTTTTTGAAATTTAGAAGTAACAGCTACACTGATAGCTGGTAAATGTTCATGTTTAATTCAAATAGACCCGTGTTAACTTTGTTAAATCTCTTGTGATTTCTTAGCAATTTTTTTGCTGCGCTTTTTGCAAATTACATACATTAGATGCTTTGTATTTTGTGGCAGGCCTCATATTTGGGCATATCCATCATGCTGGTCTTTTTCTGTCATGTTTCTCTCTTCTAGACAGTCTTTACTGCGTATGCTTAGCTGTCTCAACTCATGCTTTGAGGTATAGGATGCAATATCACTATCTAGTTATTATATTGCGGTGAAGATGCAATTTTATATTTACAGCGTTAGTAACCTTTCCCTTGAAAGTTACGGAGCTTTTTCAAATGGTCATTCAACTAGAGCAACTCAGCAAAGCTCTTTTAATAGTACCAGTTCATGAGCATGAAATACCTCCAGAAATGGATAGCACTTCTGTTGTCTTTATTTCAAACTTTCCTTCTACTTACTCCTTCCTTTCACTATTCAGGATGTGCTTAAAAGATAGAAAACTGTCTTTGGGTCTCTATTTTTCACTTAAGCTATGGATAACCACATTTCTGTGTGGTTTGTGCTTCACTTAAGAACTTCAATCTCTTCGGGATGAGAGATATTATGTAAATGTAAGGTCTTGGCACAGTATTATTATCATTAGTGCTATATATGAATAACTGTAATGCAAATCTATTCCTCACTTGTTGTTGAGTATTTGTAGCCTTATAAATTAAGTGGCATGAATATTCTGCTGCTCACTAATTACAGTGATCTTTATCTGAGTAGTATAGAATAAGCAGTAAGATTTTAAGTCTTACAGTGAATCATGCAGATGGTGGAAACTATTAAGTCTACACTTTATCATTATTACTTATGCACTACAGGGGCGATCAGGGTGCCATTGTGCAAAGAATTGTGCAAGCACACAGTAAAAAGCAAATCTTATTCTGAAAAATAACAGTCTAGTTAGATAGTCTTTCTTTCCTTTTTATCTGTCATTATTTCCATTTTAACAGAGGAACGAAGTCACAGCATGAAAGCAAGTTACTTGCGGATCAGAGAAATGTGCAAAAGGCAGAGATTGAATCTTGAACCACTAAGTCCAACTCTTTAACTGCAGTTCACCTGCACTATGTACAGTATCAGCAAAACAAAATTTAAAAGACCTCAGGCCCTCCATTTGACAATTTTATAACTGCCCTATCAAAGACCATCCCTAAACTAAGGTGAAGAGTGAAGAGCAAAGACAGAGTAAGAGTACAATAGAATATATTCCAATTATATTAAAGTACTACCAGTCCATCCAGACCTGGGAAATGTCTTTTCTCACAACAATGAGTTGTGAACAAAGCTTTGAACCAATGGATAAATGAATCTTTCTGTGGGATCAAATCTGCAGGAATCGCCTTTAGTGTCTGTGTTTGGTAACTTTTGTATCAGCAGTACTGAGTAATTTGAACAAAATTAAAACAAGTCAACAGCTTTTCAGAGTTTAACAGAGAAATAATTATGGAAATTAGATTGTATGGGAACAGACTAGGATGTGGAACTTGATAAAGCATATTTAAGTATAGCTACTACAGAACAGTTAGGTGGCTGGGAGTCTGCCCTGTCTACAGTTCATGGTTCGTGGGCTCTAGCCCATGTTTTCAGCTGAAGTCAGTGTTGAGATCTTCTGCAGTTTTTCCACACCAATTCATTCCCAGAAGATATATTCCTTGCCAAAATATCACACCTGGAGTACAGCCAGTTATGAAAGAGCTGTGTCCAGTTGACATCTGAGACTACTAAAAAATGGTGGGTATCCTCCAAGTAAAGTGCCTTCTTTTGACAAGCTGCCTTTTAGCTGCCTTTTGGCCCCTGAGAATTTGAAGGTTAGTGTTCAGGCTCAGGTGCAGATGTTGTTAGCTTTCCTGAGCAAGATTCAAGTCTGATGTCTTTTCCCACAGCATGGTTCTTCCCTTGAAGGAGATAGTGTCTGATTTCAAAATCCCAGAAATAAGTCTCTCCCAAAGGCACAGGTAATCCCAAAATCTGTCTCTTTCTGTGAGTTCACTCATGTTGGCTCCATCCCTCTGAACCAGCCACTATCTGTTGCGGTTTCAAAGGACCAGCAGCAGGGTCTCTGATTTGCTTTCTAGTTGTATAACAGACCCACACTAACTTAGACCAATTGAGGATGTCTGTAAACTGGTCTCAGGATCATCAGGTGGCGACTACGTGAGAGTAATAAGCACTGAGCAGAGTGGAAGGCAATAGGAGTGTGTCCGCATGAGCTGTCTTACTAGAAAACACCTCTCTTAGCAAAATGACTGTCTTACTGAGAAGATCCTGTGGATTCTCAGGCACTAAGGGACAGAAGCAAGAAAATTAACCTAAGTAATTTGCTCTACAGTTCTGTTTCCTCTCAGTTTTATTTTCCCATTTAGCACTGCTTACTCTGAATGCATATGGCCCTTATATATCCTCTATGTTTGTTCTTAAGGAGTGTGGATAACATGAGCTGGATCTCTGAGGGACAGAGGCAGCCCCACATTCCATGTTCTAGTATCTGACTTTCAGGTGTCATATACCAGCCCTGAGTTAGATGCCTGCAACATGGAGTTCAGAGACCCAAAGGACTCTGAGCAGGAAACCAGCAGTCAACAAAAAAAATAGCAAGAGAATGGAGACTAAGCACTATGAAGGATTTAAGTGCTTAATATCAGGCAATATCAAGAAACTTCTTTTCTCTTGGTGTTTACTACCTTGAATGATCAGCTGGGCTCACACTTTTCAAAGAGGGGCATAGCCAGAAGTTCAGTTTTATCCAATAGCTCAGTGGGTAGTTTGAGGACAGAAAAAGAGACATTAATTCCTCTTGTTGAAGCTGCTTTACTTCACTGAGAATAATTAAATATTCATTAGGCAAAAGAGAGAGCAATACTTTATTGCCTAGCATCTGAGGCACTCAGCTACAAGAGAAAAGGCCTCAGTGCCTGCATCAATGAAATTTTAAGTATCCCATATAAAGTAATCATGAGAGCAGGGACTGGGATTCGGTCCTCTCTTTACTTGGGTGAGAGAGCTAACCACTGAGATCTGAGATATATTATCAAGCTAGTTTTCATATTCCTTCTCTTCCTTCCCTGCAATATCTCTGTTCTAACAAATATTTTGCTACTCTCTGCACACTGGAGAAGCGTAAAAAGAATGGATGCTGAATGCCTTCACTCTGGAAAACAAACTACGCATAAAGTTAAAACCATCTTGGAAGGTGAGAAATATGTATTCAAAAGACAGGAGTATGAGCAAAAGAAATAGTATCTTTGATGTTTCAGCTGAACTCTTTAGCTGATGAATAAAAGGGCAGGGAGGGTGATGAGAGATCCCTGGCCATGTTTCCTATATGGCTGTCTTGGTTTGAGCTCAGAGGGCAATTGTGCACGATGCAGCCACTCATTTGCAGCTTTCCCCTCAGTGCTGGGAAGGGGAAAATAAGTAAAGATGCCACTCACCCCCCCCTTCCCCCCAGTGCTGAGAAGGAGGGAAGCAAAAGACCCAGGAACTTGAGATAAGGACAAAGAGGGATGATCTTATCCTTTAAGACACAGGCAAAAGACAGACTCATTAGGGGAAGAAAAAAGAGAACATAAATTTACAACAGACACTAACAACAACAACAGAGTTGGACCATGAGAAACATTACCACACCTTGAAAACACCTTCCCCCATCCCTCCCTTCTTCCTGGGCCCAGCTTTGCTCCTGATATCTCTGCCTCCCCCCCAGCAGGGAATGGGGGTGCAGTCAGTCCTGCTACTTCTTCCACCTTGGAGGGGGAACTTCTGGCATTCCTCCCCTGTTCCAGCATGATTCCCCTCTCACAGGAGACAGTCCTCCACAAACCAGCTCCGACATGAGTCACTCCCACGGGTGTGTGGGTCACCCCACATGTTGCAGTCCTCCCAGTGCTGAACTACAACAGCGGGACCGTCTTCCCATGGGGTCTGGCCTTCTTTGGGCGCAGTCACCTGGTGTGGCATGGGCCACCCCACCGGCTGCAAATCAGTATCTGCTACACCGTAGACCTCCAAGGGGGGGTGGTGTGGCCCTGCCGTCTCCCCACAGGATACAGGGGAGTCTCTGCTCTGGCACACCTTCCCCCCTTCTCCTTCTTTCTTCCACTGACCTCAGTGTTTGCACAGATATTCTCCTTGCAACTCCTCACAATTCCCACAACTCCTCCCAGGTTCCAATTCTTAAATACGTTATTGCAGAGGTGCAGCTAAGGCTCAGCCTTGGTGCAAAGGTGGGTCTGACTCAGAGCTGGGGGAGCTTCAAAAAGATTCTCACAGGGGCCACCACTGTAGCTCCCTCCCGTGCCACCAAAAAAACCCTGCCACTAACTCAAACCAGGACAATGGCCTAATTCAACATATCTGTACTCGGATTGTTTTCTGGACTGGATTTTGAATGCAAGCTAAGGGATGGAATATCTTCCTTGAGAAATACAATGCTCAGGCATCAACCCTCCCAGTTTCATTCATTTAGCCACTTCGTAAATATCACCTATGAGAACTTGGGAACTTACAAATTTTATACACCTCCAGGCAAAGAAGCATCTAAGTGAGGGCTTTGAATGCCTGTATTTGGGATTCAAACACCTAAATATTCTTGGAGGTCTGCTATATACACAATATTTGACTGGAAACATCTAGTGGGTATACAGGATGATTTGCTTTGTTTGACTTCAAAATAATTTATCTTTTGAAGCTACCCATTTTTCATCAGATTATCACTGGGAGCCAAGGACTGAGTAGCTGTTTTTAATTCAGTGACTAGGTAAGAAAATAGCTTGAGGAAAATGATATATTGTCTTGCTTAGCACTTGGAATGTTGACTTAGTAACAGTTATGTGATTTAACTTATTATTATTTTGACATTCCTTCCTGAGCTTTAGTAACGTGTATATCACCTTCTGTAATGGTCTCCCATCCTATGAATTTTGAGTTGGTGTGGTACTATATTTTACAAAAAAAAGAGGTGTTTTCAACTTGAACAGGGTGATTGTACAAGGTTGGAAGCACCGTAGAAAATCACTGTACTTCTAGTTTCATCAGTGCTGTTTTCATTGGGCTTTGAAAAAATGGTATTTTAAAGATGCGTTAGCACACATCTAGTGAGTCTGTACCCTAACTCTGTTTGGATTAGAAACAGATTTGGACAGTGCATAGGACTATCATTCAACTGTCCTTGGTTTTGCACCAATCAGCTCAGTTCTCGTACAAAGAACCCATCATCTGAGTGAGAAAATAGGGCAGCAGGGAAATTCACAGATACAAATTAAGCTGAAATAACCGGTTTTACATGAATATAAGAATCTGCCTACATGGTTAAGTGGAACCAAAATAACAAAATGGCTCATATATTATGCTTACAGTTATGGTAGTTCAGGTCTTCATGAGTGTTATAATTTTAGAACAGTGCTCAGTTGTGAAATAACACAGATTTTAAAAGTACATTATTTAGAAATAGGGCAACCTTTTTTTTTTTAAATAAAAGCGCTCACAGACAGTCAAAATCCTGCATTTAGACAAGGCCAAATTCCTTTCCTGGATATTTGGCATTAGCTGTTTATAGGAAGTATAACAGACATATTGAGTACAGTAATCAAAAAGGGCTGCTCCTGAAAGCTTACCAGCAGTCTTCTGCCTTTGGACTGTCTATGTCTACACTCTGAGGTCCAAGGTGTTCCTCTAATTGGAATGCCTGGAAAGAGAAATGGACCTAAGAAGAAAGTTCAGATAACACTAAAGATATCACTGATGGCAAAGTGGGGAGATCCAAGCAGGTCTTTCATAACAGAATATGATTTGTTGATGGGTAAGTGGAAAAAGAGGAAACATATTTAAGCCATTCTTCATTTTATTAGGAAATAAAAGCTTTACAAGTAACTATGTTTTAAAAACACTTTATTTCTGCTTACTGTGTACTTAGAGATCTCAAATAAATCTTTTCTGGTTTTGAAAGATTTCTTGGATGGCTTAGATGAATGGGTGTGGATAGGAAGATTTTGGCCATGAATCTTACAGTTCAATTTTTCACCAGAGCATCTTTTCATACAAATATTTGAGCTGAATAAGCATTTGAAGTAAAAAGAATTTGAAGTCGACTAAAATAATTTCCTCTTTCAATTAAGTATATTTCACTTGCCTGGTTGCTTGTATTACAAATGAATTGCTATTTTTTAGGGCAATTGAGATCAGTTACTCCTTTAAATATATAAAAAATATACATCCCAAATATACTTCTTTAAAATGTCCCTATTTTTGGGAAGGAAACCCTCACCCTGTATATGCCACAAAGCAGCAACCAATCCTCACCAGCCTCAAAAACATCTAAGCTTGCACCTGCAACCATATCAAGTTACACTTTGAGATTCTCAGGAAAGTACATGTTTAACTTTAAGAATATGCACTTTTTTCACTGCCTGCTTCAGAGTTTAAGCATATCTTAATAACCTCCTTTGCACAGGGACAACTTCCTGAAATGAGACTAAAGTCTGTTATCAGATATTACAAGTTCCACAAGATCCAACTTCCCCCAACCTTCAATATGAATATGTTGCAAGACACACCTGTGACAACCCTCAGGCAGTGCCGTCTCTAATGAATCAGACAGAGCCGATAGCCCAGAAGAGTGAGGAAACTCTACAGCTGGAGGAACTACCCTCTGGGGGCGGAGGGGAAGAGGCTGAATGCTTCAGATAATTCAAGGTATGACAGCATTTATTGTAAAAATGGTGTGCGTGGTTAACACAATACTATTTGCCAAATTCCAGTGTAGTTAATTACAAGCATTACAGCATACTCAAGACTCAACCAGTAATTTCTAACCTGTGCTTGGGTTTAGAAGCATTTGTGCCATCTTCTGTATTAGTGGGGACAGTCTTAGAGCAATGAGTGGTTTTAATCATTCAGAACAAAGCATCTTTGTAAATAGTATCTCCAAGGAAACAATGGGTTTGCTTCTTATTTGCACAGTATAACTTAGAGCTGAGTCTGTTTGGTGGCTGATAAAGGTTATCACAACTATCAGCTGTAGAGAGGGATTGGGACATCCTTTCTGCTCAACTTAACAGCTCAAGAGAATTCTGATGTTCCTGGGCTGCACTGCCAGATGTGGGGAGAACTACGGACGCTATGTTTGCCACTTTATAAGGAACTGTAATTACATACCTGCTACAAGTCCTGCTTGCTGAAAAGTCAGAGTGACCATTTGACTTTTAGTGTAATGAATAAAGACTCTGCAGTAATCTGCAGTCTTTGCCTGTAGACATGGAAAGGAGGAAGACCTTAGTAATGCTCTCACTTTCCTATCAAATAGTGCAAGAACACTAGAGAGGCATCTGCATGGGCTGTGCAAGCAAAGGTACAACTTGCTGATGTATGAGGAAGCTTTGTTACTACATTAGAACTTCATGACAAAACATCACAGACAAAATCCCTACACAGACCCTGGTAGATAAAAAGACCATGCAGAAATATCACTGAACTTACATGGTTTCTTCCATAGCAAGCATATTCTTTTGAATCGTGGGGTTTTTTTCACCTATGAATATTTTCCTTGGCACATTTTAAAACTATACATAAACAATCTTGAAACACAACACCAACATGCACTAATATGCTAAGTATTGTTTTCAGGTAACTTAGTAAACTATTGGTATCTCCTAGCTTTAATTTTTCTCTTCTTTTAGTAAATGCTGAGGTAGTTCTTTATACTGCCATGTTAATTTCCATTTTGGAGAGCAGAAAGCTGTGGTTCGTAATAATGTTTTGGGACTTTCAGTAAGATTTTCAGGTATAGCTAGATCTAGGGGTCAAATCAGGAAGAAGCATGTTTAAAAGTCCTCACAGCAGGATTAAAATACGTTGTGATAATTCATTTTTTTTTAAAAAAAAACAAACCTAACAAAATAGACCTAAATGTGTCTAATATACTAGAGAACTAAGTAGCATTAATTGCTGCCAGCGGAGAGACTCAAATATAAAAGTGATTTGAGACTGCAGGCCCTAAGCCACTGGAAGCTGAAAAGCTTTGCAGATGTGATGTGGTCATTCTCTGTTGACGTTGGTGGTCATGCTGTTATCACAGCACTGCTCCCACAGCTGTCATTGAAGTGATGTTGGCAGAGCCTCTGCTGGGAGGCATCTGCCTTGCTCTTCTAACTGGAGTTGAAATGCTATGATGACAGCTGCACAGAAAGTGAAGAAAAAGGGAAGACAATAGAAATCTGAAAGAAATATTGAAGCTATAAATGGAAGCAACTATGCTAACCACTATCAAGGTTCAGACCAGAATTTCACAGAAGTTAGAAAATGCAGCTATAGCAGCATCATTTTTATTTCAGTAACAGTGCTGTAAATCTGGGATTAGGTTAAGTGACTCTATATTTACACCAATACAGTCAGAATCTGTCTTGAATCCTTAAAGTAATTTTAATTCACCTTCCTTGTCTATTTATGCTATGATCACACAACATACACATGACATTTTATGGCAATACTATAAAAGAAGTTGACCACTGAACATAACAGCTTGCAGTCAACTTCTATGAACATCAAGAGAAGAGAGGTTGCTTTTTGTGTACTCTGTTCTCTTGTTTTTCATTGGAAGGATAGCAATGATGCATCAATTTTTATCTCTAAGCAACATCCACTGTTCTGGCAGTTAAAAAACCCTATTACAACATACAGAAAATGGTATTTTTGTTGAGAACGCCATGTCTAATTTTTTCTTTTGTTCTGTATATTAAATCTTTCCCCCATTTATGTGTAATTTAATCCCAGTGGAAAAGGTATTGTAACCAGTATGCATTTGTTACAAAGACTTGGAACATAGCAAATACTTTAAGAGCCCATATATAAACTAGATGAGTTCAGAGAAACACAGACCATTCTCCTAGTCTGCCTAAATCACGAACAGTCTGCAGCATTGTTCAAACACGACAACTGAACACCTCACATACTAAACTGAACAGCCACCCTCCACACCCATGCTTTTCAGGTGGAAGAGATTAAACCGTAGCCCAAAGCCTGGCTCTCTGCTGTAAGCGAGGCCTAACGCAAAAAAAAAAAAAAAAAAAAAAAAAAGCCCACACCTCACTCCATTGCACTTACAGTTCAAGTATTAAAGAATCTGTACACTGGGGCACTGCCTCTGTGTTTTCGACAGACTAGATGGTGCTGGAAAAGTGGACTTTTGAGGGACACACAACTTGAATCTGTATGACTTAGAACAGATGGAGGATAAGAACAGCCTGCTGTGCATGTGACATTACCTTACCTAACTGTATGTGGCAACGTGCCAAATGTGTGGGTGTCCTGGCCCTCAAATACATGAGGAGAATGAGTGTTACCTTTACAGGCATAATACCTTGCTGTATTTTCATGTAATGAAAGCATTTGGTTTCCTTCTTTTTTGGGGGCTGGGGCTTGAAAATATACACAATGGTACATGTGCCATGAAATATAGCAGTAGCACTCCTCCACAAAGTACTATTTTTTTCTAGGATGCCAAAGTAGCTGTGGTTGAATACTTGCACATAAGAAAAATATTTAGTCACAAAGTGAATGTATGTGAAAGTATGCAAAAGCACAGGGGAGACAATGAGAGAGGTTGCACAGACTTTCCTCTGTGCTAAAAGAGTATTTAGAGAGAGTTTCCTGCAACAAACATGAGTAATTAATAAATAAAATAGTGAAAAAAATTTCATAAAACTGTCTGTAATAATAACCACATTACCAAATTATGAAATGGTCAGTATTTATGGTTATCCTATTTTGTAGGCAAACATCTGTTAATAGTTCTTTTTTCTGTTTCTGAGCATCCATGTCTTCCTACTGAGATCTGGCTTGGATTATTTCCAGAAGCTTCTTTATAGTTTCTGTTCCCTAAACACAGTGGTTTTGTTGTGGTGTTGTTCCTCTGTTTTGTGAGGGTAAAGAGGGCCATGTCTGTGTTTTCTATCCCAGTTTCTCTCCAGACATCCAGGAGTTTGCTCCAGAGAACCACAATAACCAAACTTGGGTGATAGAAGAACTGGATCCTGTTCCCTAGATATGAAAGTTCTTGATGTTCTCTGGCTGCTCTTGACACAGAGACCTAATCTTCTGTGTCAGCAAATGTAACAGTGAAAATGCTGTTATTTTCTCAGGATAATGTAACTTGCTTTGTTGCTTTAAATGTGGATTATGCTTTTTTTTTTAGTTATGGAATTTGTGCATAGCTCCCCACAATAACTTCTTCGCATTCACCTATATACTTCCCAGGAACAGAGCCCCTGGGCTCCAGATCAGGCCATGGACCAGCTTGTGTCTGCCTTCAGTTTATCAGCATGGAACAGCAACAACGACAGCAATATCAGACAAGAAAAAAGCACAAATCCTCAGCAAAGGTGAGAAGTCTTGTCAGTATTAACTGAGAAAGGAAAATTAAATAAGAAACACTGTACTATAGCAGTGACTAAACATCAGAGACTGATTCTTGACCCTTTTGAATACAACAGAGTTGTTACTGGACCACTCAGATGTAGCATCAGCCATACACAGAAATGAAGAAACAAAGGAGTTAACTTGAGAGCAAAACGCTTTTGAGCAATGAGACTTTTTCTGTTTCAAAGGAAAATTCCGTGCCTTCCCTTCTGGTTGGCCTGCCGTAGCGGATATGCTTTTGGAGTACAGCATGTACAGTGCATAAGCAACTACTGGCATTCATGGTTGGCTTCCAGATCAGCAGTGCTTAAAAATATGAAGTACAAACTTGGCTCTCTCTTCTATCCTGTTTTTTTGTTGTTGTTGGTTTTTTTTTTAATTATTGTTTTTGTTGTTGTTGCTCTGAAACAGTATTTGCTCACTTTTTTTTTTTTTTTTTATAATTTTAACTCAATGGATGTATTTCTCCCTTATTCAATCAAAATGCTTGTCCTTCTGATGTTAGTGGTAGACAGTTGGCAGTATCCTGTAAAGAAACAGTGCTCTAGCTAACTGTAGAAATCAGGACTTCTCCTGAAGACATTAAATGTCATCTCAGACCACCCCTGGAGCAATACCAGAAGGAAGACATCCACTAGCACAAATACAGTAACTATTCTGCCCAGGTACTGGAAGCTCTGTGTGAAACCCGCTCTAGAAAATGTATCCAAACTGAGTGATGAGCTAGGATAAGCCTGAGAACCTCGGGTTCATCATGAGCAATCACCTCTCCTAATTAGCAATATACTTAATGTAATCCACGTTCTCTTCCCAAAACAGTGTATCTTGCTGGAATTAAAAGACATGGCTGTAGCCATTGTTTATATTATTCCAGTATCTACATGTGCTGGTGGCAGAATGACACACTCAAGATGGTTAGCAGAGAATCTTTCAGTGTGAATGAAGATGATTACTATTCAGAGCCACGCAGCAGGTCAGTATGTCCTTGGACGTGGATAATGTTAACAATGTGGAAATGTTCAGGAATGGATTGGTCAAGGCAGATGTGCAAGTGTGAGGAAACTGCTCTCACCAGAGCTGTAGAGAAAAGAAAACGCAGGGACAGGATGACAGCAGGGAGTAAATCTCAATGAAGGGACTTTTTCACATTCAAAACTAGCTTCTCTATGTAGCTGTAATCTCCTATGCCAACATATTCATATAGAACATGGCTGCAGTTTAGTTAAATTATACATACCAAACAAGTAGGGCAGACCAAGGTTTTTCAACCTTTATGCCTATGTATAATTATAAATATGTCTCCATACAGTAATATTTCAGATTGGTTTAGTTATCCAGCATTCAGAAAGAAGTATAGGAGAATTGAAGCAGGTATAAAAAAGCAAAGCAATATATCAGAAGAAAATGTGTGTGCCAAACTTACTTCATGAGCATATAAAAGCCCATATGGTCTCCTATTAGCAAGGAAGAAAGTACACAGTCCCAGTTCAGACCCACCTTCGTTTCACTTCAGGGCACACGTCCAGTGACACTATCCCTCAACCAGTCATTTTTGCAGAGATGACCTCTTGTTAGTAAAAATGACCACACCATGGAAACTTAACCATTCCCAGTATCTTCTCTTATGCAGTTAAGAAGGGTTAGGTGGACAGCCAATGTTCTCATAGACCTCCTCGGCTTTGTCATAAGGCTTTAGAAGAAAAAAATTACAGGATGCGTTGGCACAGATACCAACAAAAAGCTAGTTCACACCAGCCTGGCCTTCATTTTGGTGAGACCAGTGGAGACTTGCCAGAGAAATTCCTTTTCTACTCTATGGTTTGGGGAAAAGCATTATAATAGGAAATGTATCCAGTAACACCATGTTAAATACAGTTCACTCATACTGAGGACAGAACAGTAATGTTTAAAACTGTGTCTGCTGATCAGAGTTAGCCTGTGAACTGGTTGAAGAGAAACTTGAATAAAAGTACCATTCCTCTTTCAGTTCCTACTTGAAACTTCACTGTAGCATGGTTGAAAATACATATGCTCTTTCTCACAGCAGGGAAGAGCCTAAAATGCCTCATGTCTAAAATGTTCACACAACAGTCTCTTGTCTGTTCTGTACTTATTAGTTGCTTGATTTTAATAAGGTTGTTATTAAAACAACCCAGTTTAATGTCTTTCATGTTGTATTGACTTCATGTCAAATAATGTTTATATAAATAATCTTTGAGCCATGGGAAACTTGCAGGATGTTTTGTCAAAGTCCTTGCAGTGTTTGTCTCAGGAATTGTTAAGACATATGAAGACTATAAGAAACTCTAAATAAAATGCAAATTCATGAAAAAGAAAGTTTTTTCTTCAGCAATGTTTTGTACTTTATTTGTAATTGATTTAAACACACTTCATCCATTCCCACCTTTCATCAGAGATCCTGTGGTCTTGGAACCCAGGGTTTCTTCAGTTTTGCAGTCTTAACAACTCTACCCATCAGAGATTCTCCAATTTCTTCAGAATTTTTTCTTTTTCTTCCTCTCCAAAGTCCTTGTTGAAAGCCTTCAACAAATCAAATACTTGACAGCAACTTCTTTTATCTTCATTTTGAAAATCTGTCACCTATGTTTCTGTAGAATGATATTTTAAACTAGTTTGAGTGATTTATAAGCTTAGAGACTGCTTTATTTGACCTCCCTCACCTTGAAAGGACATGTGAAAGGAAACAGAGATTCATCTTCTGCCATCCATGGGCTCCCAAGCTCCTTTTCATTGAGAACAGGACAAGATCATTTATCCTGAGTAAAATATTGCAGGTTACACACACTTTACTATCTCTATAATATATCATGTTTTAATTTATATTTTTCTCACAATGCATTAATGTTAAATGCAGTAACAGGTAAAAACCTCCACTGCCTTCATTTTTTCCTTCACTGGTGACTTGCCAAAGTGTCAATACTTGGTTTGGCCTTCCTGACATTTTATTTTGATGCTCACATGGTCAAACAAGCTAAAAATAAAGGAACCTAAGTTTTTCTTTCTACTTGATAATCTAGATGGAAATTATGCAGTGGTGCAAAGGGGGGTTCGAAAGTTTTGAACAAACATAGCTGAAATAAAACATGGCATCAGCAGCAACAGCAGTCAGATGTAACAAGTCATGTTGTGTTAGTTTCAATAGAATAAGTGAGACTTCAGTCATAGGTGTTAATGTGATCTCACCAGTGTAAAGTGTTAAACCATATAACATGGTTTGTGGTTTTAAGTACAGAGAGCTTAGCCTGTTCAGTCACATGGCAGCTGCACTAGAGATTCATGCCAAAACTGGGAAGTGTATTGATTAGTATGTGCAAAACAAAACACAAAGCATTTGGAAATTGAAATCAAGTGGTTAAACGAGACTAACTTAATCAAAATCTGTCATAGTTCCTTTGCTAGACACGGGTTATTCATTTAGAATCCATTATGTTATCCAAAAGTCCTTCTTAGCACAAGAAAGGTTTAATTCTCTTATTCATCTCTCGGTTCATGACTATAGGAGTAAAGATTGATTTCCTGCTTTTCATAATAAATATAGACAGGGAAAGGAGAAAGGGTAGGAGAGTGGAAAACAGGGGAGGTGTAGCTGTTGCTGAGCTTTTCAGGTTACAGGACAACTGAGCAGCCATGGAAAACATTTTGGAGTAGCCAGTCACCCCTGGTAACTGCTGGCCTGGAGCCCGACTCCCTTGTCTCTGTGGGATATCCCCTGTCTGGCCAAGTCAGGTCTCCTTCCTTCCACTCATCATTCTGCATTTGGTAAAGCAGCACAAGCCAACTCAAAGTGAGGTTAAAAGCTGGGTGACAGAAAGAAAGACAGAAAAAGACGTTAACAATGGGAAAGAAAGAGACTCAGAGAACACGGAAAAGCAAGGCAGGACCTCACTTTTGTCAGGTTGCTGGTTTGTTGGGAACAGCAACCTGACAAATGGTTTGATGGCCTGGGTCTGGTGGAAGCTGCCCAGGGGAGGGAAGAATCGATCAATGGCCCTTCCTTCTACCATAATGGTCCTCACTATTTTGCTTTTTAAAGGTTCAACAGGTGATGTGAGATCAAACAGGCCATCCCTTCTTTATTTCATTCACCTATTTGGGTCCACTAATTTCTCACTTCACCCTTTCCTTATTTGTCACAGATCATCTTCATACCACCCTCAATGAGATCAGGAAGACCTCTCTGAATGAGTGATTGTTGTCTCAATTTCTTAGCCCTTATGCCATCTTTAACTCTTACAGCTAATTGCAGCTCTTTATGAACTCTTACCAACTTCTCAGAGATGATTTCACAATTACAGTAAACACACAGTTTCCAATTATCACAAAGGTAGGGAGAAGTCAACAAGTAAGTAACATTGTGTTTCACTTCAGCCAGGGATGCTTACTGGGATGTGAGGTTCTACTAGAGCAATTAAAGCCCCTAACAAGGCAGGGAGAAAACTAAAGATCCTGATCTAGCTGTCATGGCTAAATCTGGACATTCCAAGAACAGACTTCAGGATTTCCACCAACCACTATAAAGTTCAAAACAATCCATCCAACCCTTTAGGCTGGTGAGTCTTTCTCCACGGTAAACGTGCCCAATGTTTCACAACACATTCTCTCAGAAATGGCAGTTAGCCACCTGGCAGCCAGTCTTATGAAAGGTTTTCTTCCTTTTAATTATAAAAATATCCATACAAATGCCTCCCTTGCCTATCACACTGTTTCCACAACACAGTTCAAAGTGATTTATGAAGGAGTAAATTAACACATTCTTACTATGGTCATTATAGCTATAGTTGATTGGCCAGTATCAAGTACTGTAGTTTTGCAGTTCAGATACCAGAATCATTCATTTGATCTGATTTACACTGACGACATTCAGTGTTGTCACTCCTATGATACAGCAATTTGTCAATGCCAGCTCTTTAATTCTGTAAAGCCATTACCCCAAATTTATTAGTGTTGGGTCTTAAATGGCAATTCAGGCCTGAAGAGTCTTATATTTTGGGGGCAGTGAACATCCTTGAAACAGGCTTACATTAATGTCTTATATCTTGCAATTGGGCAGATTAGGAACACTCACACAGAGAGAGATAGCTGTTCAGCTGGGCTTTGCAGCTGCTCCCTCCTGCTACAACCAGCAGAATGAGATATTTGGATCGCCATAATATTAAAAAAAAAAAAAAAGAAAAGCACTGGATCTAGAACTAAGGCTGTTTTTTTCTCTTGTTTCAACACATGGTTATACATAGACACAGATCAGTGCCTGCCATTGCCTGCATTAATTTTATTATTGACTTCAATAGCTGTATGGCTGGTCCTCTCTACACTAGGGGGTGATTGACTAGTTATTTAATTAACTAGTTTAAGCAGCATTAACAATAATCTCAGCAGTACCCAGTGGATTTTCTGCTTTAAATATACTGTGCACTTCCCTATTTATAGTAAACACCAGCAGTGGGATTCATCTGTCCAAATATAGATTCTGCATTGTAGGTGTCTGTATCTGTGTTAACTGTCTAGGCTCCCTTTATAGTCAAGGGAATAGGCCTTCTGAGGGCAGAGCTCCTCTCATCCCATTTCCGATGTTTAAAATAGATTAAACGAATCAACTTCATTTAGGAGATAGAGTAGGAAGGCCTATTTCTGTCCATTCACTATGGAGGGAGTCTGGACAACTGGCAATGGTACAGATGCCTACACTGGAGAGGCTACAACAGAGAGAGATACTTCCTGCCCTAAAGCAATATCAAGAAGACTGTGGCCATCAAGCAGCCCCTGTTTCCTCAGATGAACAATCTACCACTTTGCTGCCTTGCAATAATGTTAGCCTACTCGTTTCATCTCCTACTCGTTTCATTTGGAAGCAGGGCATGTTTGAGAATGGTATTTCAGACCCACCCTTCTTACTGGCTTTCACTCTTCTCCCCATAGTTTCAAATCCATGGTCTCATTTTACTCGCCAAGGAGGTAACGAGCTATTGAAAAGAAACAGTACTGCTATGTAACTGGTCGAGGAGATCATTGTTGAGCAATGTAACATGCTCTTATCCTTTGTCCCCAGAGGACTGAGCAAACGTTTTGTGAGGCAATCCCATTTACTGCTGATGCCAATGCCAGGAAATGAACAATCTGTGTTAGCTTTTGACTTTTAGAAACAATGGGCTGGATGCAATGCCCTCTGAAGTTACCAGGAGTCTTGTTCTTCCTTTGTTTTCAAAGGGCACGAGGTCAGGCTCAACACTAGCAGTCTATTTTGCTTTGTTTTAATGAGAAATAAAAGTTAAAAGCAGGTGTAGCAGTTGATCTATATGGAGAAAGCAGAATGTGATTATTAAACAAATAACAATCAAGTTTTCTACTTAAAATGTTCTTGTACTAATTGCAGATGGAATTTTTTAGAACACGCGTCCTAGTTTAAGTTTTATATAGGAGACTATTGGCCTCTGCATTATAAAATCTAGACACACAACAATTTTATTATAAAATTCTTGCTATGCTTTTAAAGAGGAATTTCCCAGAGAATATGCATATTGCTGATGATTAATTTGTGTAGCAGTTCTTCCCTAGTTTGACAACCTTTTATGTAAATGTTGATAAGGCTTCTATCACTCATGTTCCCCTTTCCTCCATTTTCCCTCTGTCTATATGAAACCTCCCTCTGAGGACCATGCATAACCCACAGCATATGTATATATGGAGTACAATGCACAGGCTTCTGATCTCTAAACTTAGAGTCAGAAGAAACTGCTGTCCAAAACCAATTACCAACTTTTCTGAAACATTAGTTACCCTCAAAAAATGTTTATGTAGGACAGCAATGTTATTATTCTTACTTTAGAGGTAACAAATGGAATCACACAAGAAAATAATTGACTTATTCATGATCTTATGGACCCAAGAACAGTCTTTCCTGAGGCCATGCCACATTCCCTTAGGCAGAGAACTACATATCCTCAGTCCTAGACTAGGCATATGCATATTGATTCATGGTTATGTTCACTGACTACACTCTCTGTGATATGCCTGATTTGCAGGGACTGTAACCCATAGGGATGAGAAATGCTTCAGCCATTTAGATGATCATGGCACTACTGAGGCTGAGCACAAAGTTGCAGCTGTGCACTTTTTGTGCATATGGCACAACTGCCTAATAGGATGTGGACTGTGCCTGCCACACAACCCATGCATATCACCAAACAGCATCTCACAGAATCATAGAATTATAGAATGGGTTGGACTGGGAGAGACTTTAAAGATCATCCAGCTCCAGCCCCCCTGCCATGGGCAGGGACACCTTTCACTAGACCAGGTTGCTCCAAGCCCCATCCAACCTGGCCTTGAACACTGCCAGGGAGGGGGCAGCCACAGCTTCTCTGGGCAACCTGTTCCAGTGTCCTACCACCCTCACAGGAAATAATTTCTTTCTTATATCTAATCTATCCTCTTTCAGTTTAGACCTTTACCCTTTGTCCTATCACTACACCCCCTGATAAAGAGTCCCTCCCCACCTTTCCTGTAGGCCCCCTTTAAGTACTGGAAGACTGCTATAAGGTCTCCCTGGAGACCTTCTCTGGGCTGAGGGAGAATCACCCCCCTTGACCTGCTGGCCACACTTCTCTTGATGGAGAGATATGGTTGGCTTTCTGGGCTGCCTAGGCTATAGACAAGTCGATACGTATAACTGGCAGTAAGCTCTCTTTCAAGAGGCTTTCTCATGTATGGAAACATGTATAACATCTTCATAATCTAACACCTTTCTTAGTATCTTTTAACATCTTTATTGTAACCTAGAGGGGTGATCAAGTAAACTATCATCAAGTTTGCAGATGACACCAAACAGGGGGAACCAGCTGATGCACTTCAGGGCAGGGCTGCCATCCAGTGCCCTAGGTAGGCTGGAGGAATGGATCAAACACAATCTTATGAAATTCAGCAAGGGGAAATGGAAAGTCCTGCACCTGAGAAGGAATAATCCTGGTAGTGATATAGGCTGAGGACTAACAAGCCAGGGAGCAGCTCTATTCAGAAGGACCTGGGAATCACAGTGGGCATCAGCTGTGCATGACCCAGTAACCTGCCTGGCAGCAAGGGAAGCCAACAGCATACTGGCTGTTTCAGCAGAAGCACAGCCAGGAAAGTGATAATGTCCCTTTACTCAGTGTTTGTTAGACCACATCTAAATTACTCTGTACATTTTGGGATTCCCCAACACGAGAAATCCAGTGATACATTGGAGCACGTTCAGCAGAGGGTTACCAAGAGGCTCAAGGGTCTAGAGCACTTGTCCTGGAGTGAGAGCCTGGTGAAACAGTGCTTATTCAGCCTGGAGAAGAGACAGCTTTTGAGGGACCTAACAAGCAGCCTGCCAGTATGTATGAGGAGGTGGCACCAGGCTTTTCACAGCAGCACATGGTGGGAGGATGACAGACAATGGGCATAAACTGAAACAAGAGAGCTTCAGGGTGGATATAAAGAAAAACCTCTTGTGTCAAGCAGAAAAACAGGTTAGCAGAGAGGCAGTGCAATCCCAATCCTGTGAGCTTTTCAAGACCTGACCAGATAAATTCCAGAGTAACCTTGGTCTCATCTCATAGGTAACCTGCCTGAGGAGAAGGTAGGACTAGAGACCTCCTGAGGTTCCCTCCAACCTGATTTATCCTCCAATCTTATAAAGGAGTCATCAGCAAAATATTTTGCCTGGGAAGCATCAAATAATATTTTTAAGCTGCAAACTTCAGGAAGGAGTGTAAGTGCACACTAAATTCTTATGGTGGGCACATTATATGTTCTGCACAGAGCAGTTACTTCCTTTATATAATAGCCTTTGCATTGTTCTTATTTTTAATCCCTTTATTATCACCAGTCATCACTAATGCAAGGAATGAGACAGAAGGAGGGTGGACTGCCATGCTGCTTATGATGGCTTTTGGACACACTGCAGAACTCACACAAAATTGCTTACGTTTATGGAGAGACATTCTGGCCTCTGCCTCACTACAGAAACATGTGCTTTGCTTATGCAAAATCCTCACAAGTCTAAAGTAATTAAAGTTGCTGTATTTCTATCTAATATTTCACAGTCAGAAGTGTGTGAGCGTGCACTATGTGACACACCACAGTGAGTCTGACACACTGGAGAGGTATCTGAGCTGCAACTGAGTTATTGTGCAAGCACATACCATCTGTGCAATAAAAGAGATGGCTTGAATATGGCTATTTATCCATGCTCTACTATCAAGGCCAGAGGCCTGGAAATCTTGGCCAAATGGCCATATTTATCTTTTTCCACATGGACAATAAAATAGAATAATTGACAAAAAAAGAGGATGGGGCAATGCAGATGTGGAGCATCCCTAGAACAAATGTGTGTGGTCATCTCTTTCCCCGAGACCTTAAAATATTAAGACAGACCTCTTCTGCTTCCCATGCTGAGGAAGCGTCACCCCTTTCTCGTCCAAGGATAAAAGTAAGTCACAGAACTGCAGCTTTCATTTTCTGTTCTTTTCAGTCCTGGGATGGAATGACAGCGGAGAGAAATAAATCCCACATTGGTGGGATGTGCCAATTTGAAACACAGTCTCAGTAGTATTTCCTGCACTGGCTTTGCTGCCTTCTGCCAGGCATCGTCTTCTGTGTGAGGGTAGTTGTTCTTCAGGGCCGGTGGGAAGGATCACTGATTTCCAGGTTGCAGAGCAGATCCAATGTCTTATGCTTACAAGGCACCCAGACCACTCTTGGGCTTTCAGCACAGCTTCCTCCCACAGGGTCAGTATATTCTGTTTGTCCAAAAAGTGAAAAGGGCAGTGATAAAGCTGACGAGTGGTTTCCAGCTTGTTTTCTTTACTCAGGTCTTGTTTACACTCTAGTTCCCAGAAGCCCCTGTGACCAGTGGTGAACTAGTACCCTCATCTCACCAGAAGAACCAATGAAATAAACCAGGAGCAAAATGTGAGAGCAAGAAAATTTTCACTGAGTTCTCTAAAAGACTTCGGGCTTGTCTATGCATGGGTTTTTGTGCTGACCTAACAAAACTGAATTGGGGTTGCATCAATTTAATTAAATCACTGCAAAAGCTGTGTAATCTAATCCTTTGTTTTGGTTAACACCTATGCAACTCAAACATCTAAGCAATAGCTACATAAAGAGCTCAAAGGCATAAAAAAACCTCAAGCTCCAGTCCACCAATCTCAGTTTCAATTAAAGGCTAAAAAATCATGCACTTCATGCCCCTATACTTCACTGTGAAGCAGGGAGAAACAGAGAAAGTAGTAGATGTTCCTAAATTAAGGAAACTCACACCTGGTAGGGAAAGGCTAAACCAAAAACTTTCAGGTCTTCTTCCTCCCTCATAAAACTAGCACTAAATGCCAAAAGCTTTTTTTTTTTTTTTTTTTTTTTTAACAGAGGGAAAGAGTCTCCTTGACAATATCGTATGAGTCCCTCGAGGCTTTTCCAACACTTCATTTTAGTCATCTGGAACAACTTATTGATACACAGTCATCCCTTTCAGAAATTTCCAGAGAAATTAACCCACTATTACTCACACTGTAAATCCCTAGGGAGCAGTCCGGTCGATGCTTTTGTGTATCGTGACTCCTGCCACGCACTACAGTGCCAGACTCATGGAGACCATCAGAGCTTTCTGAATAATCAGCAAAAATGGATCACTTTCCCACTCAGCCAGTTGGCAGCTGACAGTGTCTCTAATGGTGAGCTGGCCACTCCTCCCCCTCCATTTGTCTGTGTGGATCCTGAAAGGGAAACCTCAGGGAACCCAGAAGGCATTAAATTAGCTGAGGTGGAGGTTATCTGCTGATTTCCGATTGCAGCAGAAACAGACTGAAAATTTGCATGGTTAACTCGATAAAGGTCAAGAAATGATGGCTTCTGTTGCTCTGCTGTGTAAATGAGGGGGCTTGGGAGTCTTTACCTCTTACACTTTTAAATACAGATTAACCAGAAACCGTTTTTGTGCTCCTCTAAGACTAACAGTGGAGCTGTGAATTACAGAATCTGGGACTGGCTCTAGAAGGAATATATTCTGCACTTCTTTACCATTACATAGCTATTGCCTTTTCTACACAAGCCCCAGCAGGGCTCCCTGGAGGCACGCTGACCACCTCTTCTCTTTGAAAGCTGTGAATTGCTGTGGTTGTGGGCATCCTTCCTTAGCATGCCACTGCCTTCTGCCACCACAGCCTAGGCTCAAGAAAACCAGCAGCCAGATGGGATATCTTTGCACCGCACTCACTAAATGCACAGCTGGTCAGCTAGCTGGGCTGTGGATGAATATCCTCCTCCTGGCCCAGCTGTGCTCCCAATGTTCTGCCAACTTAAAACAGTGGCATCAGCTACAACAGTTCATTCAACAGTGAACTACTCTACAACATGCAGTGCCTCCTCTGATAACTCAGCGGTTTGTAAGATAACATAGAATTCTTCTAAGCCTTTAAAAAAAAAAATCTTTACCACCACCACTGCTCTGATGTTCAGGAAAAAAAAATAAAAATCTCTTCCATTATGTCCAAATTTTTTGCTTGGTCACATCTGTGATATTCTTTTAGGTATGATGGAGTTATTAAGGGATAAGTGTACTCAGAACCGGACTCACTCTGTTCTCATTATTTTATCTGACATACATACATTAGTTAAAAGAGAGAGTTTTGTGCAGTTTCCTGATCCAGATCTCTTCTTCTGGTCCTGTTTTTATTGTTGTTGTGAGACGCAATGTATATATGAAAGTATCCTCGTTTCCACCAAAACCTATGCATTTTTTCCTTTGCCAAATAAGCCTCCCTTCAGTGTGTAACACCAATACTGCTTCAGCTACTTTAATTACTTGCACATTACAAGCATGCTTTTTGTTCTCTGGTGAACATATATACCTCTCCTTAAAGCTTTGCGCAAATACGTGCAAGCAGACACACATGCAGGCCTACACTACCCTTCCAGTGGAAAGAAATCATCTCTGTTCATAGAAATTTTCTGTGTTTACAGAACAGGCATCTTTAGGCTCAGTTATTACAACGCTCCATTATTTCTTTTGTTGCAGAATGGTAGGGCTGGCAGGGACTTAGGTAAGCCTCATTAAGCAACTCTTGCAGTATGCATAATCATTGTGATGGAAGTTATAGGAGTGTTTATGATAGTCTTACATGAATCAATTAAATATGGGACTTAAAATGACTCATCATGGTTCTGCAGCATTCACTTCCCATCTGTCTGACCTTTGTTCCCTACACAGGCACGCTGGATCTTCTTCCCACAAAAATCTGAACCTGGTATATAACTGACAAGAATGCTCTATGACTTACATCCATCACAGAATGAGAGTGCGCCTTAGGCTGCAAGGTTTGTTACTCTGCTTTCAAAAACATACTCACAAATCATCTCTCCAAACAGTACAGAATATCATATCTGGAGGTACTAGTGTTAGTTATTCATTGACACAGCTACCAAAAGGTTATGCGTCTTCACAGCTCACTGGCTTTATCTATTTATAGAGGAATATCTCATACAAAGCTTCACTGACATCCTACCCATCAGTGTATGTACCATTGCACACAATAATTTGCACAAACACTCCTCACTATATGGAGTTGTCATCTTTGTTTGTTTCTGGATGAACCATGTAGCATTCTTAGTCGCAACCGTAGAGACAGTAGGAGGGGCAGTGCTGCCAGCTCATTATGAATGCTCAAAATCCCTTCTCCCATTGACCATCAAGAAAAATATTATTCACAGCCTATACAAGCAGTATGGTGCACACTATTTTCATAGTACTCAACTGCAGGACCATTAATGCATTTCCTTTTCCTTCACTATCTGGAATGTGAAAAGTGGTGATCCATGGGGAGACAAATAAAGCCAGATTCAGCTGAGCAGGGTCAAATCAAAACACTTCAGGCTGTGACTAAGGGCTCGAAGAACCATCAGAAAAGTGTTACTGGCTGCACTTACACAACACAGCAGGTTCATGGCAGGAAGCCCTAAAGAGAATCTCTGTGCTGCCAGTGCAACAATTAACTCCCTAAACTGCACTGTAATTCGGAGACAAGTTGGGTGAGCACCTTAATATTTCCTACTGAAAGGAGAACAAATTTCCCAAGAACTTCTATGAGAAGTTTTCCCATTTCCAGCAGTTCTAAGGTATATTTAAAAAAAAAAAAAAATCATCAAAGTGTGGTTGAAAAACAAAACATGTGAGAACATTTTATATTACCATAGCACTGGTAATAATCACTACTTCATTGATAATCCACAGACCTACATTCGCAAACACCGTTTGCCTTATAAATTAGGTAAAAATTTATAGAGAATAACCTACAACCTACAGAAAAAAAACTACTTCTAAATAAAAGGGACGGCTAACTTAAGTGATGACTATGAACCCTCCATAATTCTCTATCATTATTTTGAGAGTGTACAAGCACAACATTGTTAATATCACCCCTTCACATTCTGATACTTGCACTCTCTACCTGCAGGGTAGTAACAGCAAGGACATTACAGACCTACCTCCCACTTCAAGAGAAATAAAGAATACTCAAACTTCATGTTGCTAAGGGTGAAGCACCACATTTGACAACAATATTGGCTAAAAGTAAAGAATTACTCAGAAAAGGTGCAAAGGGGTTTCAGTTGCACGAGTTCCCTCCTCTGGTTCATAGCACAGACCCCACATGCAGTTTTTCCAGCATAAATGAGAGATTAACAAGGGGATGGAAAAGAAGGCAGTGACAGAGATACAGGAGCTGTTTATAAAAGCGCTGCTGCTGGGAAAATGCATGTGCAACCACAGATAAATTCAGTTTGTATTATTTATATTTGAATTTGAGTTCTGGAAATGAAGTGGTTATGGACAACACATTGCCTAGCTCTTCTCTCACTAGTATGACACCAACAGTAGACAGCAACTCCACTTTAAGACAGACAACACCTTAGGCA
This sequence comes from Athene cunicularia, assembly GCF_003259725.1. NCBI lineage: Eukaryota > Metazoa > Chordata > Aves > Strigiformes > Strigidae > Athene > Athene cunicularia. Next base: position 62,201,856 of record NW_020799095.1, read on the forward strand.
TTGCTCATAAACCAAAGGAGAAAACAGATTGACTTGAAGGTCACACACTTTTGTCTACACCAATTCTTGCATGAGAAAGTCAATAGCAATGCAACGTATCTCCTATGGGCTGAACATTTCCTGGCTCCCTAAGAAAGAAGCACTCTGAAAACATGTACAGTATTCTCAGTGCTGGTACATGTTGTAGCTATCAACCAAGGAAGAAAACGCCTGCATGCTGTGTTATCAGTATGTTGTCTGTACGGCTGTGCAGCAGACTGTTGCTGCTTCCTTATTGCTTCTCCTGCAGATTTCATCATTGCTTTCAAGTGTACGATTAAAAATGCATTATATTGGGGCTGCAAATTAATCATTAAATTTGAACTGCCGTCAGACAACATCTCCTAGCTTACAGTCACCCGAAAGTTCATTCTACCAGGTATTTATTTCATATATGGTTAAAGCTGTCTTTCAATGTCATCTAGGAATGCCTTCAGAAAAAAAAATGGTAAGTATGCAGAGCCACTTGGAACTGCAGCACTGTGAACACATTATGAATAACAGTGTTTTGGTAGACATGAAGCCAAGACCACTTCTCCCAAAGGAAGCAAACATTGAAAACATGCACTTTGTCTGGCCTCCCTATGTATAAGTCAACAGCTTCCTAAAATGATTCACTAAGACATCATCATCACTGTTGTTATTTATACTGAGAGCTCTTCAGAGAAAGAATTATCTCTTGCTGTATATATGCACTGCATCTGCCATGGCTACCACCTCAGAACATGAAATTACATTAATTCTTAGTTAATATGCCTTTCCTATGGAGCATTTCTGTGCTTATATGGAAAAGAGAATAAGAGAACAGGCACATGAATTCCATCAACAGCTCTTGAGAAACCTGTGAAAATATTTCAAATGCTTCTTCAGCACACTGTAATTTCCATGCACACTTGCCTATCAGCAGGTCAGGAACTGTCTAATGCTGAAGTAGTGCCCAGCTGAGCACCATTGGTGGGACTGGCCAAAGTCTGTTTGGAATCTGCCAGCGATTAGTGCTCTCATCTTGGAGGTCTGGTATGATAACAAAATGTCTCCTTCCTCTTCCCAGGGAAAACATTCCCTGTGTAACTCACAAGTTGAAAACATGCCTGTCTGACCAGTCAGTGCTTTGAACCAGGCCAAAAAGCCACAGATGTCACCATCCTACAGAACCATACAGATCAGGCTATTTCTGAGCTGAGCTCACATGGGTCTAAGTGAATGCTTCCAGAATGCCCTACAGCAGTCTGATGTTCCAGCTGACAGTACAGAAACTCCAGCAGATACTTTTTGTTCCTCACCAAGCACAGAGTAAAAGCCGAGCATTTTCCCTGGCCTCCGTTGTAAGAACAGAAGTTGGCAATGGTTGATGAAAATTTTCCTAGCAACTCAGCAGGATATAATCTTTCTTCTCACAGTTCCACAAGGCTCTGAAGGGCCCTTCAAAATTTGCTATAGCTTCAGAGATAAGTGCCCAGGGAGCAAAATTCTGCAGTTCTGTGTAGCAGAAGGGCAGGCTGAGAACAGCAGTGAAGTGAAACTGTTAGAGTGGACATACTGCATCATTAACACTCACGCATGCGTTTTCCTGATCAGTCAGTTCCACAGAGTACAGAGATCAAGTGGATCATTAATTCTTCACAGTAGAATTAGAGGTCACTGGCATTTTAAAGCTCCATTTTAGTGAGAGAGGTCTAACAACAGGAGAGCAAAATAGATAGCATATTATTAGTGGATGCACTCTGCATTAGATTCATCAATTTAGTCATCTACTGAAGTATTCTCCCATCCTGTGTAGGCAAGAGTTGCAAACATAAATACTGGGACAGAAAGATATTGTAGATAAAATATAACTTACTGGCACTGTACTTAGAGAATAATATCATACAATAAATACAACCTAATGTATGTTATCACTGGCAACAGAAATTTGCAACTGTGGAAAATGTTCTGATTCCACAAATTTATGACATCTGTGTACCATAAAGTAGACCATGCCGCACCACCATTTTATAAGTTCCCATTTTTTTCTATTAAGGTTGTGCTTTCTCATACAGCTTTACTTCTACAGCAAGTTGCATAAATCAAGTTTCCAACCTCCTAGCATGTTCACAGCAGAAACCCTTCCATGGTACCAAAGGGAATCAGAATTGCCCTATTCATCTTAATGGTGTGCTAACTTGCCCAAGTATGTGTATTTCAGTGTTTAATTTTCTGTCCTGTTTGTCTATAGTAAGACAAACCAGCATGTATGAATAAAGAAAACATATAAAATACAGTATTTTGCTAGCTGTTAAATAACATAAAATACATGTGAAAATCACGATTAAGAAAGCCACAATTAAGCAGAGAAAACATGTCATACTCACAGCACACCAAGATCCCCTTTTCATTTAGGACAGGCATTTACACAGTTTTAACACATTTTGTACCAGGGAGCCTGAGTCCCTTAAGACAGGAAGATGTTTAATGATTCATTTTATTGCATAAAGAAAACCAAGTTTTCTTCTGCTATTAATAACTGTTATAGGCATTCCCACTAGACAGTGGATAAGGTTGTATGAGGTGTTCAGTGCTTCGCTCTCATCTATGATCAGACTCTCCCACAGGCTGGATCTAATTCACCTCAGACCAACAGCCACCTGTGGATTTTTGGAGGACAATTTAATTTCAACTTTGAAAGAGAGAATGAGAATGCATAGTTCAGAAAGAAGGGATCAAGATCTAGAGGAAGGTTATCGAGGACAATGTGCTAACTCAGATATGAAGAAAACACTTCAGCAAGCCATGGAGTATATAAACTTGGGGGTGTCTGCAGGAAGGTGCTGGCAGGGGCCGCAAGGCTGTCCCTTGTGCAGAGCGGCCGGGGCTGCCCGCACCAGACAGATGGGTCCCAGCCGGCTCCATCGGCCCCACTGCAGGGCATGGCTGAGCCCCTCAGCCCCGGGCTGTCTGAGAGGTGCCCCAGGTGCCAGAGCAGAGATTCTCTTGCAGTTTCTGGGGGACACCACGGTGGAGCAGGTATTTCCACATCAGAGCAGATCTCCACACCGTAGCCCGTGGAGCACCCCACGCCAGAGCAGGTCGATATGTCCTGAAGGAAGCTGCAGCCCATGGAGATCCCATGTTGGGCAGGCTCCTGGCATGACCTGCAGCCTGTGAAGAGGAGCCCACCCAGGAGAAGGTTTATTCTGCAGGACTGCAGTGTGTGGAGAGCCCACACTGGAGCAGAGGACAAGTGTGAGAAGGAAGGAGCAGCAGAGAGTTGCTGTTATGAACCGAGCATAGCCCCCAGTTCCCCATCCCCCTGCGTTGCCCAGCAGGCAGGAGGCAGAGAAGTCAGGACTGGGGGAGTGAAGTCAAGCTTGGGAAGGAGAGGGGTGAGGGTAAAGTGTGGTAGTTTTCATCTTTGTTTCGTACCATCCTGCTCTATAATTGCCAGTAAACTAAATAAATTTCCCTCAAGTCAAGTCTGTTTTGTCTGACAGTAATTGTAAGTGATCTCCCTGTCTTTATCTTGAACCACGAGTTTTTCCACCTTATTTTCTCCCTCTGTCCCATTAAGGAGATCACAGCGCCAGCAGCTGGGTGGGCGTCTGGCAGCTGGCCCAGGTCAACCCACCACAATGAATAAGAACTTTACGGTCCTGGAAGACACGACACAGATAAAGGCAGATATAGATAAAGACTGTAGGAGACACAGTGTTAAGTATATTAAACTCAGTGTTGAGCTACAGAAAGATGACCTTCTTTCTGCCCATGTCATATGAGGAGCTTTTCACATCAGTCTTGTCATTATCCTGTACAGTAGAAATCATTAAGCATTTCCAAGGGTTGATTTCTGCCAGCTTTACTTATGCTGAGTATTCCCACCCACTATGGATCATAAAGTTGGTAGAATCTGGCCTTGTTCTAAAAACCACTACTTCTAGGGGTTAATTGAGACTAGTATCTCAGTTGAGATTAGTAATTAACTGAATATTTGTCAGCAAAGTTTCTTGTACTGACTGTAAAAAGTTGACATACTACATGGTAAAACAGCATTTGCAGTTGTTCTACAGAATACTCCTTACAGCACATGCAGCACTGAACCTGATACTGCAGTTTCAGGTGATTTGATCTTGGTTGAAGAGCCAACCTGCAAAATGAAGTCGGGGAATGCAAATACAAGTGCAGTTTAGGTGTATGGCAGAATGCACTTACTATGACAGAAGATAAAAGATAGAAGATGGCATATAATTCATGTCAAAAATCAACTTTTGGCACAGTTGTCACAGTCTACATGTTGGTTAGATATGGCCAAAAACTTAAGATTAATATTCATTCTTACCTGTAATACTTCAAGGAATATCAAAATATGACAGATCATTGTCACAAAAAATAAAGCAAATGTTCAACCATTTTAAAATTTAAACTCAAGGTATTTAAACTAGTCTCATGATCTTTCACTGGCATAAATGTTAACAAGAAACAAATTTCAATATGTTGAATCCAATCTTGGGATCTTGGGAGTGGAATTTTTCACTCGGGCATTAGTATTATTGCTGAAATACTTCCATATTTATAAAACTGGAGAATGGAAACAATAGCATGGGCTTTTTTTAATCAGTTATACTCAGATATGAAAAAAATCCCTGGAGGACTGTTTGCACTCCAGCCTCAGAGTCAAAGACATCTGCACTAATATTCATCAAATACTCTAGAATAATGGGAACAAGCAGTGAAATCACAGTCTATTCACTGACAGCCATCAAGCATAAAGAAAGGCTAAATTTCTTGTCATTGTTGGTGAGTGCCAGCAAAATACATTTGGATAGCAGGGAAAAAATGTCCCATGATGCAACTGATCATGAACATTGAAGACAAAATGACATAGTTAAGGGTTTGAGAAGTAAAGGCAGCTGTCATGGCCCCAACTTCAGCACCATAGCTTGCAACATGTTGGGATGACATTTATAGTAATGACTAGTAAGTGTAGCATGACCTTTACTCATCAGCCAAGAGTAGAATAATAAACACTGTTAAGGACAGCAGAGTTATATCTCAATTATGTCCAGATCAAAAGTAAGATACTCATAATATAAAAGGTCATTTATTTCAAAGGAAGAGTTCTGAATGTCTTTTTTCTGTTGTTTTCCATCCTTAACCTGTATTTTGAAATCGAAACATTGTCATTACATGATAAAAGCATGAAATTTCCATTGGATGAAGCAGGAAGGCAATTCAGCCAGAAATAATTTTCTGTTTATGCAGCGGCCCTTTCTATTGTCTATGGTTGATTTTATTATCAATGTGAGAGTTATAAAAATACTGCAGAAGTGTAAGACCATGTTAAAAATCCTAGTCCAGTCTTAAGGGATCTGTTGTTTTCGCTATTATAACCTCTTTCTCTATGACTTCCTTCTGCTGGTATCTTGAAAAGCCTGTATATTTCAATGGCTCTGCAAACACTGGAAATTGGTGTCATTGGAAAAATCAAACACGCTACACTCCTATGACTTCAGTAGAGCTGCAACAGTGTAAAACTGGAAGCAAAATATGCAGCCTAAGCATCTGCATTTTATTTAGGAGAATTTTAAACAGCTACTCTAATACCCTGCTGCTACCACTAAGGTAGAGTTCAGACAACGCGTAAGACAAGCGGACAGTCAAATTAACCTAGAGACCCAATATTGTTGCATGAATAGTATAGTAGTTACGGATTGTTTCCTTCCAAACTCACATCCATGTACAGCCTACAGGCCTGAACCTTCATTCCTTATCTCCAGAAATGACTGTAGAATTTCCCTCAACAGTATGGCTGGAGTGCCAAACACAACCTTTTCTCTGCTCATGGTTTCTGATTTATTCTTTCACTCACAGCATTGCTTCAGTGGTTGCCTTAGGTTAATAAGTGAACCATGTAACTCTACTAAAGGATTCTAAAAGAAATAGCAGGAGACAACTGTCACCATGGTATCAAACTGCACCTTCTTTTTCTTGAAGAGAAACATTAATAAGATTGTACAGAAGAGGTGGGAGGGGTAGAGTTACCAACAGTCATAATGCATTGTGCAACATCCTGAACTTAAATGAAGGAAATTTTTTGAGAACCCAAGACTTAAAGCATCTAACAACCTATTCCCACTTGTGTTCACATATTGTCCACAAAGTCTTAAACACATTTACTGAAAGGAAAACAACTGAATGGCTAGCATAAGCTATTCAGCTGTTGACCTACAGTGAAAAGTAAGGAACAAATATATTTGATTCATGCAGTCATCTATTTTCCCTGTCCTATTACCAGTCTCCATGTTCTCACTTGGAACTTAAATGAGTTTATCCTGCTGTGTGTTAGCCCTAAAAAGGCATACTTTTCTTTCAGAGAAGATAGATACTCTTTGGTCAGGCAATCAAACTCCTGTCTTCAATCTCTTGCTGAACAAAGGGCTCTGAACAAGTGAACTTCTTAGCCTAATGTGGAAACACTTAGTATCTTCTCAGAACAAATACCAAAACTGTGAGGGAAACATCCAATGTTGCATTCTTTATGAACAGGTTTTGACTAAAAGCAAGCCTCTAACAGTAAAAATTCCCTAGCTGTAAGAAATTTAAAATACGAAAGAACATCTAGATTCATATGCTTCGATTTTTTCCATCTTTAACATATACAGAATATCATCCTTTATGAGACTGGTGAATATCTATGAATATACAAGTAGCTTTTATAGGTTTTACTCATGGTGTCTACCACTGTGGTATGTCAGGCAGCAATCCTATAAGGCAGGGACTCCTGCAGAACTGAGTCCATAAAAGAAGTGGAAAAATTACAAAAATAGACAAAAGTGGATAATTCTGTAAATATTATCTACTCAGCATATTCAGTCTTGCAGAACTTGCAGAACAGCTGCAGATATCCTGCAAGTTTGCAACGATACAGTGTTTTTTACTCTACAAACTCACGAACTGAGAGCACTTTGGTATCTAATATTTGGAACTGACTTTGTTCTGTGACTTCTCACAGCATTTTTCATCTGGCTTGATAGGATAAACACAGACTTTATAATTAGTTAGGGATAACTGAGGCTTTCAAATATTAACGTGGCAAGGTAGTGAGAAAAATGGAGAAAGGAGCCTCAGAATGAGGCAACAAAAAGCTTTGGCTTGAAAGTATTTATAATAGAAATTTACCTCATCTTCTTTAAATTCACTGTTGAAGATGTAAATATTTGTGCAGAAAACTGAATACTAAAAGGAAAAATCCAAAACTTCAAAATTTCCAATTTTTATTTGCAATTATGCTTAGGACGGATTTATCAGAAAATGCAAAAAGAAATTCCAGACAAGTTCTGAGGGACCAGAGATGACACCCTCAGTTCAGTCAATGCTGATTTTTCATGTCACACCTATGGTTGGTAGTAGGTGATGGGTACCACCCCAGTAGGGTGGGTCAGGTTGAACTCTGAAGTTATCTATCTACTAAGGGAGAGTGAATGGGTAGGTCAGACTAGGTGACTAGCTTTTTAACTCCTAGACCTGTAGAAAACAGTTCTCAAGAATGCTTCAGCAGTTCTGCTGGTGAAAATACTCTCCCATTCAGCCAGTCAGAGAATGTCCAAGAGATAAGAGACAACCCTTGCACTTTGAAAAGAAATGCTGCTCTGATGATCTGTTCAAGGTGATTTAAAGGTGCGATATGTGATATGATCATTGCCTTTTAGGTCTTTGTCATCTCATTCATGTATTTTTAAATAAACTGGATTGGTGAGAGCAAATGTAAATATACAACAGCCAAACCCAAGCTAAATGTTCTTAAAAGGCAATGTCTTGCCTTTGCCACTCCATCATTCTAAAACTATTCATATTTTTAATTTTTAGATCAGATCCATGTCAGTCAGAAGACTGTTAAATAAACCCATTTACTTCTGGGTTTGTTTGGTTTTTTGGTTTTGGGGTGTTTTGTGTTTTTTTGTATTTTTGTTTGTTTGTTTGGTTGGTTTTGGTTTTTTGTTTTTTTGGTTTTTTCCAGAGTATTATCATCTGCTTCAGTACTCTAGAAGAACTCCTGGTGCTTTGAAGATCTTTGTATATCTGATTTCCACAAATGGTTGATTTTAATAGTCATTGTTCTTTTAATAATAAATTAAAATGATTTTCTGTAATGCAAAAAGGACAATTTTGAAAACACCCTTAGTAGTCACCAGTGTCATTGGTGTAATATTTAGCATCTGAAGCGCCTGACTCTCAGTGCAGCTTAGCAGCTGTCTTCATAGACCTCTTATTTCAATGGTCCTTTACATCATGGAAAGATGGTAAAGCTCCCACATTTGCCATGTGGTGTTTCAAGTGAACTGTGTGTCATTTCAAAGCAAATCTCCTACAGAGGAGCCATTTGGTTTTAGTGCAATGAATTTTAGTGTTTCCTTTGAATTTACAGCAAATTAAGCCTTTATTATTGAACTCCTATTGGACTTTTCACTTTGGCGGACAACAGAGCTGTCATACAACTTCAGGATTTGACATTAGTCCACAACCACTGGGAATACAGTCCTGCAAAGGAGCAAAGACCTCCCTCTGTCTATCCTCAGGTTACAAATTAGTTTCCTGATCAGATCATCCAAGCAACTGCATAGAAGAACAATGAACTCAGCTGGTATACTTAAAGTTTTACCAAACAACCTGTTAAAAGATTTGGGACCACCTAAATTACAGGGACGCTGTGAACAAGCATCTGGAATGCACTGTACTTAAAAATACTCATGAGGAAAGAACAGCTTTCCAATCCAAACATTTACACGGGTAAAACATAGTCAGTACCAGGAAAAGGCATCGATTCAGTAAATTTTGCCTGAATCTAGTTCTCTGGGATTTGATGTCTCCCATATTCCTGTATTTCTCAGTCTTCCTCCAATTGCTTGGGAAGCGGGTACACAGTGCTTCTGCAGACCTCCTGACTACACAGTGCTGGAAATGGCTTCCTGGACTGCAGAAAAACTACGCTGTGGATCCTGTGTGGGGATGTGGAATAGAGCAGTCTTACTCTAAAAGAACAGCCATTTGGTGGTTCCTGGACAAAGGGTCTTTGGGGAAGAAGGTCTTCATGATCAGTTGTTAAATGGCTGCTTTAGGAGATGACAGATGTCCACTGTCTTCCAAATTCTGATTTTGGCTTTGGGTAGCACATGTTCTTCCAAACATTCTGGTTTTATCCCAGATGGGATTCTGTCAATCTTAGTGCATCTCCTGGGGCTGAAGCACATGCTCTGTTAACCTCACCCTTGACAATCAACACTCACTAAGGTCTCTAGGTGTGTATAGGAAACACTGTTTTATGAGATTATCCCTGTTCCATTTCAACACTTAATGTATTCTCCCTTTTTCTAGACACAACCATTGCATCATCTAAGCATTTATTGTGAATCCAAGGCAACTACACCAATTTTTTAAGATAGCCAAGAACATCTCATCAATTTAAGTGTGTCTGCCAATTATATGACATCATCTACACAAGCTAGGAATTTAACTCTCTATCAGAGAACCTCAAACAACAGAAAGTTTTGTGGACCAGATCTAGCCAGTGAGAGCAGATTTAATCTAGCAGTTCATTGCCTGCTACTTACTTATCATAGTCCCTTCAGAAACAATTTGGGTGAAGGATAGAGGCAAGATGTCTTGAGTTTGTTATTCTCTAACCTATTCTCTCAAATTCTTTTGAGACTGAAGCAACTGGTCTGTACTTGCCACATAAAAACATTGTAAGCTTTTTCGCATTCCGTAATCTGTGCCTGTGACAAAAGCACACATGAATGTTGGGGGAAAATGACAGGGACTATTCTATGACCAGCAATGCAACTAGAGACCCATAGGGACCAGACCCACAGGGACATCTCCATTTTGATCACATCACAGACACACTTTCAGATGTAGGACAGAGGAGGCATTGAAGTATGCAGTCCTGGTAGGATGGAATAAAGCTTTTTCCAACAGAATGTTTGAAGAACACTGTTTATCCAATGCTGCGCACTTCATCATGGCTAGTTAAAGAGAGTGATGAAGAGGAACAGCAGCTTTATGGCCTTTTCTGTTCTATCAGCCTCTGGAATTAATCCATTGCTCAGTTGCCCATCAGTTCTTATGAGACTGCAAGCCATTATACACACCTTTAAGCATTGTTGTCACCTTATCTATAGCCCTGATTATTCTGATTTAGTCACTTTTCGTAGTGCTCCCTTTTGAGCTGAACCTAATGTCATTATAAAATCAATGAAAAAAAATAATTAGGGTTTTTTTAATGAGGCTTTAAATGCTATTCTTACTTTTTTCCCAGTCCCCTGTTAAAACACAAATATTCAAGCAAAAACCATTTTGGCCGGGTCATGCTGCACTGTTTTTCAACTCCTCTTTCTTTTAAAAGTGGCCTTAATTTGTTCACAAGTACTTTAAAAATTACTTTTCCTAGTATTTACAATAAATTTTATCTATATTATTTGAATTGGCAAGACATTCTTTCCTCATGAATACTTGCTAAATACAGTGCATTCCAGATTCTTGTTCCAGATGCTTCTGCCACCTTAGTGATGATGTCATGTGTTCAGGCAGCTTTTGCACTTTTATTTGCCTCAGCATTGGCTCTGTTTCTTCTGTGGATGAAGATTCAGTGCTGAGATTCTTTGTTGTTCTGGGAGACATACCATTTTGCCTTGCTAGCTCTCCCATCTACATGTCTAGAATGCATGTGTCATCATCTACAGGGAATACATGTTTTCAGAACATCCTTCTTTATCAGCAGCACCTCTTTATTACTTGTCAATTTACTGTTAGCCTTCCTAGCACAAGTAATATTGGCCCAGTTTCTTTTCCCATACTATTTAACCACCGTGTACATTGCTTTTCTAGGTAGTCTGAGGTATTGTCTAGTTGCTGAGCTTCTTTCTCACAGATCTGTCTTTGCTTGTGCTGTCTTTGCGATCTCTTCACTGCTTTGATCATGCTCTTGCTTTGCCAGCAGACTTGGCCTGTTCATGCTTTTCTTGTAATATTCTATTTTGTTGCTTGTCCAGCTTGTCTGTCTTTGTTTATGACTTCCAGTAACTTCCTTTGAAGTATTTGGTATCACTTTCTCAAATATTTCCCATACAAGCTATAGTGAGATTTCTTCATCATCCCAAAGTAATGGCCTGAAATGCACTCACAGCTTCACCTTGCATGTCTCCTTTGCCAAGCTATCTTTGCACTTAGAAAGCAACAGAGAGACAGCAACACCCAATCATATTCCTGGGCTATATCTTACTCTTTCCCAGAACAGAAAAGAACAGAACAGAACAGAACAGAACAGAACAGAACAGAAGAGTTCATGCTCACATCCACATTCTGTACTTCTGTAGACGATAGCATCCCACCGTGACTGTCCATATCTTTGACTGAAAATAATGTGTTTAATGTGGTTTTTGGTCTGACCATTTAGGGAACATCAACATGACTTCATATACATATGTGTATGTGAGAGAGACAAAGAGACATTATGCATGACTTCCGTGACTTAGCTATTCACTGGCTTTGTGTTTTTTAATTCAGCCCTCACATTCATACCATTAATTATCAGATTCTGGAAGCTTGTCTAGAGTGAGGTTTCATCCATCCTTCTCTGTGTCTTCTGTTTGCTTTGGCTGGTGTCTGCAGCAGCATATCATATCTATGCACAGTTCAGTGTACCAGTTGTAAACATGCAGTACCAATTTGCCTAAGCAATAGTTGCCAGTGGATCACTGAGGAAACTGCAGTGCTGCCTACTGCTGTAGCAAAGCTACTGGCATGCTTTGCTTGCCGGCTTGTATATCTCAGGTTGGAAAAGTGTAATTTCTTATTGTCACCTCTCCTATGTTCTTTTCTAAGAATTCCTGAATTCTTTAAATTCTGTTACTATTGATATGCTATTGCAATATAAAGCAATGTGGCACAACTGGATGTAAGCATTTCAAGCTTTCTCTAAGCCAAATATTTTGACCCTCTCAAATTCTTTTGGTTTTTCTGTTCTAAATTTTATTTTGCAAAGAATGTTCTGTTTCCACTCTGATTCACACCAGAGCAAATTAGGAAATGTCAGAATCTCCCAAGAGAAACAAAATGCAGGGCTTTGACCAGCTCTAGTAAGTCACTGACACAGACCAAAGTATATCCTTGCAGTTCATAAATTTATATGCAAGATATACCTTGATGGTATAGTGAAGCTGGGATTGTGCTGCTGACTCACAGTGATTTTAATCTTTACGTTCAAGAAACTGTTGATGTATGCAACTTCCTGCAATGCTAGTCTAGTCACAGCAGGCTCAGTACTGCCAGATTTACTACACAAAAAGTCCCAATGAATTCCATGGGCTTACTCTCAAATGAGCATCTGAGGGAGAATGAAGACATAATGAATTTTCACCTTTTGAGGAGCCACCATGAGGTCTCCCAGACAAGATAATTCTACTTACTCTATTTTTTTCTTCTTCTTTTAGAAGAGACAAGAAGGGTATCATACTGCTGCATCCAATGAAGTGCAAGCTGAACTTCACAAATGAGTTTTTCAGCAGAAGCACTGCCTTTCTGTGCTAGGTAAATAAGCAGACATTTGCCTGTGTCTAGACTAAGCAGCAGAAGTGTGTTGGAACATGTGCTGGAGTCCTGATCCCCCCCATTTTTCACAGTGAAGACTTGGCTGGACGCAAATGCTCCATTCTGGCTGTTACAGTCACATTCCCTTCCCACTGTCATTGGGAAATCAATGGCTGGGAGAGATCATGTCTAGATAGACAGGTTAGGCTCTAAAGTGAGGCTGGGATGCAGCCAATGCACGTACATGGACTTGAGATTTATGATGTGCTTCAGCTCAGACTTTTCCCCAAAAATAAAGTGTCTAGAGCATTTTTGTCATCCTCAAAATGTGGAAGGACTCCTATTTATATTGGTTCAGTGTGTATCTCTCAGCACTCCCTGGAGGGCAGTGGAAAGACTGAGCTGTTTGTGCAAGACACGATCAACCAAGTGGGGCTCTTTGGGGAATAAGGTATTGAGCAGTCTGAAGGCAGAATCAACCTGACAGTAAGGAGTATTTGAAGAGCTGTCACTTACTTAAATATCAGAGAGTAAAGAGTTATGTATGAACCAGCAGAAGTTTGTATTCAGTCTAAGGATTTGATTCTCCTCTCACCTCAGTGAAAGTGTAAAGAAACCACTAAGGAGCCAATGGTGTATAAACAGTGTAAGATGAAAAACAGAGCAGGAAGTATTCTTTAGGTTTTGGGCCCTGATAATCAAATCCACAGTATTACAGCATGGCAACTCCACACAATTCAACAGATCAGCATGAACAAAACAACAGAGGACCAGATCGAGTAACAAGCAGACAGTGACCCTAAAACCATTCAGGACCAAACTGAATTGACAGCAGTGACAATCAAGCAGAACTGCATAGATTTCAGAGCAGAACTTGGCCATAAGTCACAGAACTAAGAGAGAGTGAGTCATTGTCGCATGCCAGATGCCATTCGCCATGTACGGAAACAGCACATGTGTTGGAGCTGTTCTTGCTGAAAAAGGCCACAGTAGCTCCAGGTACTGAGATAGAACAACAGTGTCTCTGCATCTGACATGTTCAGCGGTATTTATACGAACAGGAACTGAAGGTGCTTTCTTCCAGGAGTGGTCAAACTCTTTTTATTTAAATCTAGATGAAACAGAAGAAAAGTCAATTTTTTAAAAAATCAGAGTGAGTTTAGCCACTGGCACTCTTCAAAAGTGAAGTTATTTCATGACATTTGCATCACAGATTTGTGTTCTGCAGGTTTTGTTTTGTTTTTTTTTTTTTTTTTTTTTTGGGCCAAAGATGTTGGAGGATAATCACTTTAAATAAACTTGCCACAGAATCTGCGCCAATGCATCATGGCCAGGGCTATGACAGCTCTACTGCTGGTGGGTTTGCTGCTGGACAGTTGATGGGCAGAAATGCTGCCTAGAAAAATGCTCGCACTGTGTCTGAAAGGAAGTTCAAGGAGTAAAATAGTCTGTCCAAAAAAAAAAATGCTGTTGCTGCTGGAGAGCTTGACAACAAGTAGGTTTTCCTTAGAGAACACTTGATTTTGCAAGTCTGTAATAACAGGTCAGCACTATGCACAGCTTATCTTCAAGATAGACCTGGAAGACATTCTTTGGTGAAGGATAGGCATGGCAATCCAAATCATTCAGCAGTATTTACTTAGACTGGAAAATAATACCACTTAGGAACTTGTTTACTGATGCCTCTGTACCATGTAGTTTTGTAACTGTGTATTAAAACTAGATGACCCTCCAACGTGACAACTGACACTCTGAAATGCAGGTTTAGTCTACTCACCACATGGAGGGAAACACATCTTATAAACAAGCATATGAACAGCACTGTTACAGCAGGGCTTGCCAAGAGATAATATCATGCAACCTTGGGGTCATGGCATCTCTGTGACAGGGAAAAAGCACGCCAGACATGAACCATGGTGCTTGAGAGTAACATCAGCTGTGCTCCTGCACGTAGCTGGTGTATCTCCCAACATGAGCATTTCCGCTTAGGAAGAGTGAGATCAAGCTGTAAACTTGTTTTGTTCATAAGGTACACTTGGGATGACCACAGCGGTGAGCAAACTGTGGAAGAGTGGTGCAGGACTGCCCCATCAGCATAACAGATTCTTGCTCATTGAGAACAGGCTGCAAAGCAAGAAGCAGTACTGGGGGACGAAGCACGGGACTTGGTCTGCACCATCCTCAGAGAGGAATCCCAATAACTGGCATTTCTGAAGAGAATGTCCTGGGTTGTTTCATTTCTTACAATTGCTTTCTTTTCAACTTTATCTGGAACTTGAACAAAGCCACTTCATTATTTATTAATTTTACACTTCTGTTTCAGTACATGTTGGGAACCTTCCATCCCATATTTTACAACTGCCTCTTGAAATCTCCCTCAGTGCACTATTCTACAGTGATAAGCCACACTTTGGCTTCAGATGCAGGATAGAGATACTATATAATATAGCTACACAAGGAAAAAAATAGCTTCCATCCTTTTTTTCAGGCATCCCTCCTGTGATGTCTGTACAAACCACAGATTGAAAGCAGGCTCTGAATTCAGTCTGTTCTCTCTAAGTACCACATGTAGGTGAAATTATTACAACTTAATCGATTTATCATGACACCTAAGGGACTGGAAAAGAATAATACCTTTTTGTGGCCCTGCTGTCTGAAAGTATATGTAATAACAGAAACTGAGAGCACTGGGAGATGTTCTGTTTTATTCAGAAGCATTGCCCAGACTAGCCTCAGATAATATGCTCACAATGGAGACTTCCACTATTAGGAAGATACATTTGTGCAAAGTCCATTTTAAAAAAAAAAAAAAAAATCGTCTGATAATTTTCACAAAATCAACAATCTAATTTCACAACTATGCATAATTTTAATCATTGAAAGACGGATCCTCTGAGATTATGTTTCACCATAAAAGAAAGTCCAGAACTTTTTCCTGCCTTCCATGACCTTGGCAATGAAAACAATGACAGGGAGGATTCTTCCACGACAGTTTTATATTTTATGATTCATAAAGCAGATTTTTGTAGTTAATCACACGAAAAGCAATGGATTGCACAGGCTGCAAATCCAAACTCTTTGGCAAAAGTCAGAACAAGGAGTTTAGTTTATTTCTGTATTGGCCAACAATGAAAATATCTTGGTCTGGGGCAGGAAAGGGTGAGAAGATCTTTGTTTTCTCTAATTTTGATATTTGCCCTCTAATTTGGTAATTAAGATCTCTGCTATCCTTAAAACAAAATTGGTGACTCTTGCACCTAAAGACAACTGCTGTTTCAAGGCAAGTCAATACTCTTGGCAACTGTGAGAAGACTCCCAGCTACATCTAGCTAATTCAAGCTTTCCCTAGTTTTGAGTGCTAAGATATATTTTCCTTACAATATGAGTTTATGAAATAATTATTAACTAAAAACTAATTCTGATTTTGATGGTCTTACTGAACAGCCCTACTTCCTATAATAGGAAAAATGAATATTCCTACTGGGATATGACAACAAATTAATAAATTCAGAAAGGACACAGCATTCTTCTTAATGGATCAGTAAGAGCAATTGACTTGATCTCACATTTCTACTTCCAAATTCCAAAAATTAAGTAAACGGGGACATTTTAGCATTGAGTGACTTACAATTTAGTAGCAGTACCAATATTTATTTTCCAGGTATTTGCAAAGTTAATCTTTAACAACACCATAACATAGATATTAATTACTTATATTCTTAGTGGAGTTTTGTCACCAGCTCTGTGGGAGATGATGTTGGACTTCACCACTGCTAAGCAAAAAATACTCAGCTGGAATTAGGGAACTTGGACTTGACCCTTGGTTAAAATGGCTATTTTTTACATCTTATATGCTTTGCTATGCTTTTGAATTAGTGTTATGCACATCATTTATTAATGCTTATATAAAACACTGGAAAGAACTGGCATTTTTACGCACATTTGTGATAGATGAAGCACTGAAGACCTCTATGTATCAATTTTGCATTGATATGAAATCCCGTTCCACCTTATTGAAATCAGCTGGGATTGCACAGCTATAAATTATTACACAATTTTTGTGCATGAGTGTATTATTTCTAATTATCCCTCCTTATCCTAATTATCTTTAATCTGCCCTGTTTGGAGCAGTAGTTAAGAGGCACTACAAGTGGATTCCAAAGACATTAAGCAAGAATTTACAGTGATACTTAATATGGCTTAAGGCCCAATTGTATTTTTTTGTTCAGGTTTTTACATTGAATTACTACTAATGTTAAGTTATAATATGTTTCTACCTCATAATTTTTAAAAATTCCAGTGAGAAAAAAATGTTTTCTTGGACTAGGCTTGTTGCAACTGTAGGCCTATCCTGGCCAGGACAGGCTTAGGCACCAGAAACAAATCCATCGTGAAGCAGGAAGGAAAGGGAGCTTAGCAGACAGGCTCATGCTCGAAAGAGAGGAACGGAGAGTGTGTGGGTAGCTACAGCTGTCTGCCTTGGCCCTGGCAGGGAGCACAACCGGGGCGCTCCGAGCGACAAGGGGAACGTTTGGGTTCTTCCTTTTTCTGCCCTTGTGATCCACAGCATTTGCAATCGCTGCTCCCTCTCACGCAGAGCTGTTGGCTGAGGCCACTGCGGCAGAGCGGTGTGCGATTGCCCAACCTGTGCGTTTTACTGGCTGCTTCCCTTGCTGTTCTGTCTTATGTTCACCAGGTAGCCTCTTGCCTGACACTTGGGGGAGAAACACTCAGGCTGCAGGAGGGAAGGGTTTCCAGCAGGTACAAAAACAGAGCCTGCAGACATGGCGAAGGGTAGAAAAAAGCAGTGCACTTTTTTCTTCTCTCTCCCTGGGAAAAAGGGATGGGAAAAGTATGAAGCCTGGCTGGTTAGACAGCTGACCAGCATGATGGAAGTGCTTGAAAAAGGTGTTTGCTGACTGTTGTAGAAGGATACACACTTTTTACCCTCCAAAAGCATTGAATTTCAGTGTCACAAGGCTTATCCACATTTTCCTTCCAAAGCATTAAAAGATTCCATTATTAAAGGAAAGGTATATGAGACACCAGTTCATCTAAAAAATTATGGCAGGGGAGAAATCATCAATAGCTGTCAGCTCAAGCCGAAGGAACAGAGGCAACAGAAACAAACTGGCCAGGAAGAGAAACAACAATCCAGTAGTCTTCTTATGGAAAGCAGTGCAGAAAGAAGACTGAAACATGCCTGGGGGCAAGGATGTTATGGATGTTGAAAACGAGATTAATTTTATATCCCAGTGTTGTAGCTGACCAAAAAAAAAAAAAAAAAAAAAAAAAAAAAAGTACAGACTTGCTATGAAAAAGACACTATCTGCAGCACAAGTTTAATGCACCAGCATATCTGTACTGCAAATGGCATGCACTGAGCTGCTTCATTTGCAGCTGTGAGGTGAGATTATGGACCTGTTTGATTGTAGCAGAATTATGGGGGCAGCTGTGACATGGCTGTAGTAAGATGAACAAACTGTCCCCTCAACGTGTAGCAACGTTATCAGTTGTGGGTGAGGTGTTATGGACACAAGGAAAAGGGAGACTTTGCAGAAATACTTAGGACAAAAGATAAAAAATTACTTAACCTAGATGACCAACTGTGTTCCCCAGAGGAAACAATAACCTACCAGAAGGCAATGAAACTTTGCGACATTTATCAAGCAATGCTGAGCAATAGCAAAATGTAGCAAAAATGAGCTATTGAAAGTAAAAAGAGAATACAAGAGACACACTGTTTCTGAAGACTGATAGCCCTGCAAAGCTCTCAGGTCTCCAAGGAGACCTAGGGTCACATTATGCAAAGATAATGCCCAAATCAATTGCTAGTTTAACAGGGCTCTGCCATGGAAAGGGGAAGAGTGCCTGGCAGCAGCCACTGTCAGCTACTTGTGGAAAACTAAAAAAGATTATAAGGATTGTAAAGAATGATCTTCCCCTTATGGCAATCGCCAGCCTTCTGACTGTCAGCCATTTAGGAGCTCTCTGAGCCAAAGGCTGCATTCAGATCACAGCACTTAACATGTTCCTTGCCCTGTGAATTTGTCTGATCCTTTTTGAATCCAGTTCCACATTTGCACTGGTTGTGCTCTTTGGAGCAAGATGATTTCATCAGATTACCTTTGCATATGAGGCTGACATGTAATGTAATCACAAGCAATTAGAAAGCATCAGGAACTGAATTCAGCTCCAGCTCAAGATACTGAAACTACAGGATGGTGATGTGAGACTGTTGTAGCATTTCTTTGTAGCTGGAGATGATGACAGCCAGCAAATTCATTCTTCTCATTTGAGTTGAACGAGAGCTCATAATCAAAATTAGCATTGTGTTTTTCTCAGGAAGCCCCCCAACAACAACAACAACAACAACAAAGGAGGATAAAACCCTGTCTAGGAAAATCATTACATGTATTGGATTATTTGAGTAAGACATACTCTTCAGAGAAGGACAACAATGGTTCTGCATAATCAATGATAGACTCCATCCGCATGTCACACTACGTTCATATTTGTAATGGAAAGCTCTGGCCAGTTCAGTGAAGCACTGACAAAGATGACAAATATTGCAGAAAATTTCTTCGGAATCTTTTTTCAAAGAGCAAATGATGGAGAAGGCTGCCTCCTGCTAACAGGGAGTGCAATGTATTTGCAAGCTGAGATTTTGTTTAAAGAAAACCAAGCTCTAATCCTGGTTAATCAAAGGAGTACATCTTCAGACCAGACTGCTCTTAAGGACACATTTAGAAGGGTATTTAGCTGTTTAATAATGTAAATAGGCATCCAGTTTATTTTGCAACAGAGTTTAAGCACCTAAAGCACGTTGGCTTTAGGCATTTCTGGGAGGAGAAATACCTTTGCAAGTCTGGTCTAAAAGGATAGTTCACATCACTCCCCTGGCAAGCAGAAAGCCTCTATAGCAAATACCAGTAAGTTAGTTGGTCAGCTGTAATAAATATCTGGCCACAATACTAAATGTATTACAAAGAGGAAGTAAAACTTTAAGTGACCATAGGTAACACAGGAGGAATTCTTACTCCTATATACACACTTACACCTGCAGTATATACTGAATATCTAACTTTGAAATTATGGCTGTTCGTAAGTAACATTTTTTTAAACTTCTGGCTTCTAGTGCAGTCCCATTTTTAACCTTGGCTGTTACTTTGAGAAAGGCTTTCTGGATCGTACCATCTGTCTGTCACCAGTTACTGCTCAGTCATATGCAGTTGTGAGAATATGTCCTAGAACAGCAGAATATTCTACTCCATCTAGTTTCAAAGATCATGCTTCATAATACTGTAATATCTGATAATCTCTTCCTGTTTTCTCTGTAAGTTTAGCAATAATTTTGGCAAACTGTTTGATTTAAAACTGTTCTTACAATTCTTTACCTGTAAATTATATATTTTTGCCCATTTTTTGTCTCTTCATCTGTTAAAAACAACGAGATACATTCTATGTGACTGACTTCATTCTGAGTTTCGGTTGTCATGAGTGGTACAGTCTCAAAATATACTGAGTAATAGTATACATAAATCCCCTTAATATGCCAACAGTCTATTTCTAGCATTACCCATGGATGAACATCAGTAGTTCATAAATCCTGAGTAGTTCTTTTCTCCTTGCAGAAGCAAATGTGTATCATAATACAAAAATAATAGTTTTATGAAGACTGCATGGTTTTACCTGTATATTACTTTTTCTCTAGATGACCCCAGTTAATACAAACTTATTAGCACTATCATTTATGAAAATCAGATGGTCACATTTGTTAGCCTGGTCTCTCCCTGAAATGCATTAAATTCAGTGGCATGGCTCTACCTTCACTTTACATATGTACTTTCAGGCTTACTGCACAATATTATGGTATTTATTTAAATTTACTGTTGCCCATAGGTTTGATCTGAACTGAATCACATTTTTCACTAAAGGAGTTTACAAAAATACACAGGTGGGTTAGCAGACTGGCTGATTTCATCTTTTCCTACCAAACTACACAGGTCTGGACCAGTATTTCAACATATCTGTATTTTACTGAGGCTTGGACTTGGATCTACAATTGGCAGCTCAGGCTGATCAATAAATGAGAGCTTTCCCCTACATAATTGTTGGACCAACTGAACCACAATCAATGGTTTAATTTAGTGACAGTGGTGCAAACGCCGTTGTGCACGTGGCTGAAAACCTCAAATGCTTCAAGGAACTGACTTAATTCTAATCATTTTAAGCCAGATTAAAATCTAATCAAGAATAGCCACATGGGATTTTGTAAGAATTTAACTAAATTTGAAAATATATATCTGGATAAACAGATGCATCTTCGTGTATAAGTGGGCCTAATATTGCAAAATTATACTGAAATAATTTTTCAAGTCTTCCAGCTTATATTCAAGAAATGCAATTTTATCCTTAGATTCAGTGTAATTCTGATGAAATCCTTTTTGCTACATGCTGATCAGCTGTTTGCATCAGACAGAGTAGAGGAAGGAGCATGAATAAGATTTATAACAATTTAGAATCTATCAGCCATTATGCTTTTTGTTTCTCGTAAGTTTTAATAATTAATGTCCTGAGAATAGCAGATGGCCCCAATTCTTTTTTAAATTACTCTAGTTAAAAATATGTATTTTTTTTGTCCCCCAATATGGCACCAAATGTTACTGCTTCTGGCTCCAGCACTTCCTCCTTTCTGACTTACACTCTCTGATTTATTTCTATTCCTCTGCTTCAGCTGAGAGACAAGTTGAAAGCAATTGTCACTCCAGACAGAAGCACAGATATGTAATTTCTGGTTTGTTTTAATCATGCAGACAAAGTACTACTGAGTTAATTTTGAATCCATAGTTTGAACCTTATAGTTTGGAAACTGCACTGATCCAAATGCTACCGGGGTATTGCCTACACAAGAATACTTCACAGCGTACCATTTCTTGCTGGTATACCAGTTCCTCTAGTTTTACTCCCTGTGTAAACATTCTTGTTCCCATATCAGAGTACCATCCAGGAACAAGAATTTAGGAGTCATCAGTCACAGTCACCTGTAGTTACTAGTAACCATACTGTGTGTATCTGTTTTTTAAAAGTTTGACAGTAGTAGAACTCTGTTAACTACAATACATTACAAACACTTCCCAAAACCTGGTGACAAATGCAAAACTTGGGGGAATCTACAGCTACAATGTACAGCAGGACAAACTGTGCTATGACCCTGCAATAGCAGAGTAGTTCCTAAACAAAACTCCCAGAGCATGTTGGGAGGCAGAGAAGGGCCCTCACAAAAGAGAATGGCAAGAGACTCAAAAGAGACATGCCAAACTGTCTTAAGTGAAATGTTTTATTTTCACCCTAAACCTGACCACTGGTTTATCTCTGAGCACATGAGCAGCACAATTTTCTGACCTCTACAGGCAACTGGGAGATGCCAGAAACCATGAGATTTTCAGTGTGTAAGGATAGTGCATACAAATAGTGACTCAGCCTCTGTCAGACCAGCGATTTTTGGACACGCCAGTATCTTGGGTACTCAAAGGATCTTAATTTTCCATGTCCAGAAATTTTCTCATTCTGTCATATAGTCCTGCACTTAAGTTTATAAAGTTCAATTTTGAAGGCACTATTGGCTTCTAATCCTTACTACTGTTTGGAGGATCACTCCAAGCCATGTACTAGAAATCTACTAGGACTTTTTTTTCCAAATTTTTTATCTGAAGTTCTTTGATTTTGTGACGCTATTCGTGAGGTTTTCTCTCTTCTTAGTAACTATCATATCTTTTCATTCTCTTTTGGTCTTCCTTCCTCTGCAGCTCTTCCATTTTCAGCTCCTCTTCTTGAACATAGCTAAAAATTTGCGTGTAATACTGCAGAAAAGGTCTTATTGGTGCTCTGTACAATGCAGCTCCTGCATCCCTATCTCTACTACAAGTACCTCAGCCAACGTGTCCTAATGCTGCATTTCACAGATGCTCTGAAATGGCAGTCAGCTGTCACCCTCCAATAACCAATACATTGAGAACTTCTTCTTCCACCGGGTTCCCTGTGATGGTTGGTATTTTTAGCAGTTTGTGCTGGCATGTCATATTCCTTTAAGAAGGGAAGAGACTGAGTCACGCTGGCCCTGTGGAGAAGGGAAGACTACTCCTACCCTGGAGCAACCGCCTGGAGGAGAGACACTTCCCTGACAGCAGGGTGGGGCTGGCAGAGGAAGAGACAAAAAAATCCTGCAGAGCAGCAGAGGGACGAGAGGCTGCTCTCTAAGGAGCGGGCAGCAGAGCCAAGACTGGAGCTCTATACCTTCTTCTTACCATGCAAGAGAGGACCACACTGAGTTTCTGCAACCCAGAAAGCCACTCAGTGGGCCGAAATCACAACTAGAAGGAAGGATCCAGCCAACAAAGTTAGCATTGGCAGGAGGGGAGTTGTTTATAAATTCATTTTTATTTCTGTTGCATCTCACCTCGCCACTGAGCTGTCTTTGTTTAAATGCAAACCGTTCCGGTGTATGTGCAAGTAAAATCTGGTCTTTTGAGATTAAGCACATTTGTTTGTTTGTTTGTTTGGGTTTTTTTTTGGCTGCTTTGGAGAGCTCACTATAAGAAGGATGCCTAGGCAGATCCACTGCAAAGTTCTGGCTGGCTTAATATCCCATGCATGCAAACTGTGCTATTGAACCCACTACCCTTTCTGCCACTTGTCCTTAAGATGAAAATTATTAAATAGGGTAGGATAAGTCTCAAGACTGTTCTGTGAGGAAGTGTCAACAGATTGCCTTCTTTGTCTTGAGAACCTCTCTTTTCATACATTGCAGTCTCACGCTAGTCAGTGCCTTATCGACCTAATCAGTTCTTGTGGTAATCCTCATCATTTCCACTTCAGTAATAATTTGCCTTCACATTACAAATGCTGCTCTAACATGTGTGAAAATTCAGGCTATCACATTGTCCCTGTGTAAAAGGTCAATTATCTTATCCATAAAGATTTTAGTCTAACACTATCCACATTTGATAAAACCAGGATTATCCCGTTTTGCATTTCCCCCCCGGGGCTTTAATTATTCTTTCCTCAAATATTTTCTAACACTTTATACAGTGTTGCATTCAGACTAAAAGACTCAGAGTTATCTGGGTGATTTCTCTTTTCTCATTTTTTAGAATGCAAAAATGAAGGGAGATAGAGAGTATATTGACATGAATACATTTATTGTGTCGATAAGGCCTGAATTTGTATTCAGTTGAGAAGAGCCATATTTTACCAAATTTTTGGCCTCTTTATAGGTATAATACAACGTGATCAAGGTTTCCAAGGTTGCCAAATCTTCAGCTTTGCAAGAGCAGCCCGCCTACATGTCAGGTTCCTAACAAATATAAAAGACTTTACAAAGAACCTAATTTCAGCAAAGCCTCATTTTTCAACAGAATACTTTGTCAAAAATTTTAATCAGACCTAGCCGTAGATTTCTTTTACTATGTAGTCTTTCCCATCATCTCTGTAGTCTTTATAACAAGCTTAACTGACTGAATTTATGTTGTTTGGGTTCTCATACTGTGACCATAACCTTGCTGTCTAAGTCATTGCTTAATCATTTAAGTTTTGGGTAAACATAGGTTAATGTCACTGGTGTATTTTCTAAGTGCTTTTATGGGGTAGTATTTCACTAGGAGACAAATATTTAAGAATCTTTCCTTGTATAAATTATCTTAATTTCAATAACTTTCACAGTGATTGATGGGTAATTTAAGATGTATTGTCATAATTTTTAAAACATGTTTTCAAAGCACTTTTCAATATACTCAAACTTATGGACAATTAATGGTGAATGCAGAAAAGTGGTTAGAGACCTCTTACTTTTTCATTTCAATGAATACTTGGTGATGTATTTATCAGGCTATTCAAAACATTTATCACATTGTGAGTAGATCCATCTACAAACAACATAGCTTCATAGATTTTAAACACAGAAGGGAATACTGTAAGACACAATATTGCAGTAATGATTCCCTTTACCACAGAAGGCTACAAGTCTTGTAATTAATTCCTACTTCAAATCCAAGAGCAATCTTGTTTTGAAAATTTCTAGTGATACATCTCTTACAATTCTTGCTTAGATGTTCCGGT
Source organism: Athene cunicularia (assembly GCF_003259725.1). Lineage (NCBI taxonomy): Eukaryota > Metazoa > Chordata > Aves > Strigiformes > Strigidae > Athene > Athene cunicularia. The sequence continues at coordinate 62,226,570 of NW_020799095.1, forward strand.
GCTGATTTTTCTTATCCCAAGACATTTTAATTTTATTTCTAGCTATGACTTTCAACATCAGATCATCTTACATTTTGCTTTTTAGTTATAAGAGCTGCCTTCTAGTGCATGTTCCTCACAGACAGCAATCCAATCACCACTGTACCTCTGAATCAGTGAGCATTTTGCACCTTTCACTGTAAGTCATGCTTCTCTTTCTGTAAATATCTGTGTCTCTTCCAAAGCAACTGTTTAACATCTTTCTCAAGTGCATTTTTTGGATAGGCTGCATTTTGGTAGACAGTCTACCAATGGTTACATCAGTGCTAACTCCAGTGATAACATAACCTTATTTTACTTGCTGTTGCCCAAAGATCACATTAACCACTGCATTATACTATGGAGATTTGTTCAGTTCATTATTACTCACAACACTCAATTTTTCCAGTCATTACTTTCCATACTATTGTTCCACCTTCTCTAAGGATAGCCTATATCCTTTAAGATGTCTGTGCTGAAATATATTTTGCTTGCTTGCAGCTGGCTTAACGAATAATTCATGTCACTGCCTTGATGTTCTGTCTTTATTATAATTCAGCACTCCCCCACAGTTTGTGAAATGTGCAGATTTTATCAGTAACTGCTTGATGATGATTTGCCTTTTATAGTAAATATTTTTAAATCAGTTTATAACCTATCATATTGAATCTTACTTGGGTTACTTTTGCAGTTGATGAGCAATGACAGTCCATACAATGAATCATCAAGATTGATCAGAAGAGCAGCCTGTATGAAAATGTGTTTTGAGTGAACTTGTACTTTGCTTAACAAAAATTTGGCAGGCTGTGACCAAATCCTTCAGTGCACTGCTTCTGATCTGTGATTCAGGGCTGAGTTTTTAAATTGGAGATTAATATTATGCTTTAAAAAATTATCTGTATTTTTAGAGAAAACAATCACTGCGCTAAAAGATTAGGCTATTTTGAGAATGTGAACATTTTTGCAGGTAGCAATAGTTGTCTAAATAATCCTTAATTTCCCAGTAACAGGGTCCAGTGACTTGAAAGACCAAAATCCAGTGTTTTTGAAAATATTTCAGCAGATGAAATCTCACATGCTCTGTTTGTATTTCAGAGGTGCAGGGAGCCTGGAATGGGTGTGGTGGAGGCACAAGAGCTGTGAGCACCAGCCACAGGAACCAGTAGAACCAGTTCTTCTCTGTACAGCCTGGGAAATCCTGCCTTCAAAGACATGACTTGACTGCTTTTGCTAAAATATCCAGCTTGCATTCAGGTAAAATTCAGACTATAAATCACTGTCTACTGAGGCCTACCTGGATGTAGGCCATTTTCATAAGAGCACACATTTTCGGACCATATGACAACAGAATTTGACTGGCATGTTTTGGATATTTCTCCAAGTGTGAAGCCAAAGAGAGCCATGGCAAACTTTTTTTTCTTAAAACTGTAGGATTCATTTTTCCTGGGAATCAGCACTTGCCAACATGTATTTCATCCCAATCACAAGCCCATTTAAAATGCACTGCTTAAAATGCACTGTCCAGGTCTTCCACTAACTGCAGATGTTGGAACCTCTGGCATTTATCCTTCTATTTAGGTTCTCTCCATCTGTCCTTCAGAGGGAGAGTGATTTCATAATGTGTACGCTTTTTATAAATAATGGAAGAAATGTCCCTTTTCAAAAATCAAATCTAGTTAAACGATGCTTAAAAACAATAGCAAGTAGCGCCTCCTTTTGTAGAATGTTAAATAAATACAAATATGTGTTCTTCTCATTTGACTGGACTACACAAGCCACAGGCAGGCTCCTATATTTGTTGCTCGTGAAGGAAATATGAAAAGAAATTGTGTCCATCTTTGCAATTTGAATTTCAATGACCAGTCTTTTCTTTGTGTAAATCTACATGTATAAATCAGTTTGATATTGATAACATAGTCATTACACAATTCATTTCATGTTTCAATGGGATTATTCTTTTCTCCGTGTAACTCATAATAATAATTGCTGTGTTTAAAGAAGGTTGTTGTAAGGCAAAGAAAGAGAGCATTGGGATTAAGACCTGTGATGGTGTATAAAAGGAAGGGAAGAGTCAGTCAGTCATTATATATGATACACAGGTCAGGACAGACTGACCTGAAGAGCTAACCACTTATTAATAATGTATTCATTTCCAGCAGCCTTTGGATTGTTTGTGGATTCTCTCTTCACACCTAAGTTTTTATGTTTACATATTGTATTCATCCACAGTGATGACATTCATTCGAGAATCATTTCAATCTGAAAGAGTATGGGTTTCCAGATGAGTGAATCTGTCCTACACAAATGGCCTCCCGGGGCTTCTTTAGATTGCTATGCTCTTCAAAAAGGGACATTTTGTTTTAAATGGTGGAGACAGTTTGTCAGGGGAATCCCTAAATACTGGGTAATTCACAAAGCAATCAAATTAATCTGATCCTGTATTATAAGAAGGGAAAATTTACTAAAAGGCTAAAGTTCAGATTGTGGGAAAACTTGGCTTTATTATTTAGGACCTCAAAAAAAAAATTGCTGAAGGAAAATATTCTCCACCTGAGATTGAAAAAGAAGAAATAGGTCAGCTATAGAGTGTAGGTTTGAAACAGATGAGCTACAAAAGAAATTTAGGACAAGAGGCTATTACATCAGACAATTAGAGGAAGGAAAGGGCAGCTGATAAGCAGAGACTGCAATTGCTCAGCAGAAATATTAAGGACTATGAAAAATCCTTTGCTCTTTTTTCATCAGTTTGCTCCACACTTATGTCAACTTTTACTTCATAGCTGGGAGTGCAGGGGTGTGAGCTTACTTTGCTCTAAATTGTCAACAGACAAGAGATTTAAGGGATGAATCTAAGTCCTCCTTTAAGACACATGAAAAACAGACCCATTATAGCTTGATTCATATGGAACAACTCACTAGGCTGACACCCACTCATTTCCTTTCAATCACAATGCAGGGGAGTTTCCTGTTTAATCACTTCTCAGATGGTCATAATTTTGTTAGGTTCATCCTTTCATCTCCATGATCGCTATGAATTCAACTTTAGAAAACATATACTAATTAGGAATTGCTGTATGGTGTGTACAGTAAATAGCTGGATCAACAAGAAGGCAGAAATGATAAACACATATTGAGAGGTGGAGAAACTGCTCAGGTAAAAGCTAACAAAAAAATCCCACCTTTATTGAATTAATGGGAACAGAGATAGCATACACACTATAAGTTCACACAGAAAATTTAAAGGCAGAAGAAGATTTAGGGTAAAGAAACTCAATACAATCATCATCTGCTGTTGATGATACCATGAATATATGTAGCCAATTGGGAAAACTAAAAAAAAAAAAAAAAAAAAAAAAAAAGAAAAACACTTTGCACTACCAGTCCCTGTGATTCAGTAGCAGTTCTGGTTCCATGTAAGGATATAGCCATTTATTTATAAACAAAAGAGATAGAAAAGAAATGTAAATTTATAGGCTTGTTTAAAATGATTGATGTCAATTATCACTAAATCACGGAAGTGTCTAACACAGGTGGCAACACGTAGGATGACAGTTTTATCCATAATAAGGCACATCCTGTACAGGGCTCCTCACAGAACAAAATCATTTTTCCAGACAGTTTTCTATGCCACATACAAGATATTTTCCATGAGTCATTATGTTTAAGTGTAAAAGAGAATTAACTTTGATTGTTCTTGTGTCCTTTTATGTTTGCTGTCTAAGAACATTTAGGTGATACAATGTCTGCAGAAAGTGAATTTTAAAGGCAGTTTCCTCACGTGCTGTTCTATGCTGTACACTGAACTCTCCAGTATTCTCCGTGCTCACCTAGTTATTGCATCAAAAATTAACATGATTCTCAGGCATCACATAGTAATTTGATAGAAAGCAGACAGTAATTGCAGAGTTCCAGACCTCCCTTCCCTGCCTTCTAAAATCTGTACAAATCCATATAGTTGAATCATATATTCTTCATCTTTTACCAATGAAAATTCTTCTCTGCAGCCCTTCCCTTTTCTGTTAAGAGTATTAAGGGACTTCCTTACTTGCCAGATTCACCACAAATAAAAGAGGCTTTTATCCAGTCCCTTGTAATCGAGACAGCTGAACAAGGAGCATCTGACCCTCCCGTGTTACTTCATGACAGAAATTACTTTAAGAAAATATCTGAGGATGTTGCTGAGGTAAAAAGTGTTAAATAAAGTGAGTATGCATGGTTGGTCACTGAGAACAAGGGAAGCTGAAAATAGAACCTCCTTGTGAAGAGAAGCATCACAGACTTCAGAAACAGCACCAGAAAGAGTACTAGTGAGACAAAATGAGATTGGGGGAAGATCAGGGAGAAACAGCTTCAGAATTGTGATCTTTCAGAGGACATGCAAAAAAAAAAAAAAAAAATTAGCTGGTGAATTGGGACAGCATGGTAACAACACTAGTGAATCTTTAACAGAACATGTAGCCTGACACATTCTAGTAGAAGGAGCTAGTAAAGGAGGACAGGAGATTAAGCCTTTTTTAGTCAGGCTTCTCATCAGCTAATGCTACCAGCAACTAGCTTCAATCAAAATGTTCCACAAGCCTTACGCTTCATCCCAAGCCTATTAAAGGACTAATTGCTTACATGGAGAGAGGCTGAATGAGTTTTATCTACCAGCAACATTTGCTGTCTCTTTCCACCAGAACTCAGCGTTAAAGTTGCACCATGCTGGTTGAACAGATCTAATGGTTCATTACACATCCACTGCCCATCTCTGGAGCTGTGTCCGGCTGTCTTCTGACCTCGCACTCAGCTCATTCACCTCATTAAAATGGGATAAAATGAAGCTATCAAAAACAAAACCAAAATTTTTGCTTATTTAGGAAGATGAATTGGTTCAGTCTGCAGCTGGAGGAATGCCAAAGCCAGCGCAAATGAGGGGATGGGACATGCAGTGGAGAATGTGTTGGAAAGAAAGGTGCAAGTGGAACTGATCCATTTTGTGACAGCTGTACTATGAAAATTCACCTTTAGAAAAGAGGACAGCCACTGTTCCTTTGCATCAAATATCTTGATTTGGTTTTAAGATTCTAAGAAGCAGTAAGAGAATTTAATCCTTTAAAAAACCTGCAAGATTTCATTATGACATAGAAAAGTGATGGTGATTTTCTGTGTTGGGTTTTAAGGAAATGGTGGAAAAGAGGACAAAATTCAACACCTGAAAAGCCATCACTGAAGTCAGGAACTGGTTTACACTATTCTCTTTCCTAAAACTTCTAAACCTAAAAAGGAGAGGAGGATGCTTTGTTTTATGAAAAGGTTTGAAAGAGATCCAGTATTACCACAACCGATGACCCCTCCCCCCAAAGATAATGAAGACAAGATGACACGAAGAATTTTAAAAGACAGTTACTACTGCACTGAAATCCAGTTTTTAGTTCATCATCAAACTGTAAAGGGCAACCCCACCATTTTGTCTTCCTTTATAACTCTCATTTTCCTTTCTTTAGGTCTCCTTGACTTTACCAGCAGAGGGAGCAGGGGGAAGAGCAAATCGGTAGGGAAAAGGAGCTGATTTCGAATAAACTTTGATCTTTGCTCTTTGTTCTAGACAGAGAAAACAAGGACCACCAGCTGCTGCTAGTGGGTCAGAGTAACCACTGCACGAATACACTTAATTTGCCCGAGTTCTCCCTTCTTCCTCTTACAGTTCCTGGCACCAAAGTGGTACTAGAAAGCCTGACTCTTCCGCCAGTCCTGCCTTATTTTCATCCCTGTGCACTGGCAATATTTAGCAGAATATTGAGGCAGAATTCTCTAGTTGATGACATTTTCAATTCAGCTACACACTGCTTTTGACTCTTCCTGTAGCCTTCCTCATGTGATTTCACTGTGTCTCAGACATTTTTCTAGCACTGGGCTTTACTGTAAATCTGGAAACATGCAGCCTATTTGTGTAAAATGAAAACTCATTAAAAAAAATCATGTCTGTATAATGCAGTTGCTGGTTTCAATCTATTGGAGAAGCTTTTCAGTTCACCTGCCTCTCAGAGGGGATTTGATAAACCAAAGTCTCATTCAAAACAATATTTATAAGCCATTAAATGTTTTATCTGACAATGTTCTCTTAAAAACACCTGGTTTTCTTCCTGCCTCTCATTTCTACCTGTTCACAGATAAATTCCTCAGCACCATTCCTGAATATGAAAGGGTCTCAATACCTAATAATGAAATTAAGCCAATTACAATCTCTTATTGTGCATCAAAGATCCTGCAATTTTTTTATTTTTCAGAAAAACTCAGCATGTAGGAAGATGGAGACTAGCACTCGTTCTTTTTGAAAGATAAAACTTTTGTCAATATGGGCTTATTTTCCTTTAAATAAATGTCAATGTATGGGACATGTAAAAAATGGTTTATAATGATTAGGTACTAATCTGTCCTCAATAAAGAGGGGGAGGACCAGTGAGATCAGGTCAGAGATTTAGGGAAATGCTTGATATCAACTACTCAGACAGACATTTCCAATAAAATCTTACACAAGCAGGTTAGTACTATCATGAAGTAAATAGGCCTCTCTCAGTCCAACCTGAAGTTGCCTCCTTTTTTTTTATTAACTCAGTCATGTGGGGCTTTGAGGAAGACAGACCTATTCCATACAGAGTAAAGGTGAGAACCCAATAGATCTGAAAACAATGTCGTTTGCATTAGATCAAAAGTAAGTAATTACTAAGCAAAAACCAATCACTGACCAGGTTCTGAAATTCTGACTAGCACTTTACAAAAAAGATTTATCACATAGTATAGAGGAAATGGGTGTCTTTGTAACAAATGGAGACTCTCACAGCAGAGCTATAGGTGTGGCTTATCTATCCTTCTCAACCAGCAGAGGTAAACAAGGCTTTGAAGGAAAAGAGAAGAGCCAAAGTCCTTAGCTCTGTTGCTGTCCTGGAGAAGTCCACTAAATCTTCAAGAAAACTCCCAGCTTTGAGCTCATAAGCAGTTATTTAGAGAAAGTACAGAAGGATTACAATCAACTGGAAGAAAAGCTTTTAAATCTGTCCTAAAAGTGGAAAAAGCTGTGCAGAACCACAGCAGATATTTGCCTGTCTTCCTCATATAAAACTATTTCAGACTGTATTTGATGAGAGGTTTGATGAGGTCATGAGTGATAGGGCTCAGGCCAATCAGGTCAGATTTATTTTCTAAAAAGTTAAAACAACCATCAACTGATTCATATTAGTATCCCATCCTCATTATAGAGTCCCTATGCAGCCATTTTTCTCTAAACAGGTTTTGATTGACTGACCTAGCCACACACTGAATATATTACATAGACCTGTAGTTGGCAAGTTTTGTCCAGTTTTGGACTCATCAATATTTTCCCATGGAAGTGCATATTCCTGAAGAGTGAATTCAAACTGACTGACAACAGCCTTGTGATTCTTAGTTATCTTCTTGGACCACTCAGAAATACCTGACCATGGGCTGAAAATCCCTGAGATATATGTGACCATGTATGAAATAGTTCCAAGTATAATACCCTGATAAACATTTCTTTCCTATCCTACCATGTTTTAACCTCTTTCAAGGAACTATTCAGGAGTGTCTCCTTTCACCTCAATCTGACAGGACTGTATTCTTAAGGAATAAGTGGACTCAAGACAGGAGTTTAGAAGATGAAATTCCTTTTACATGCAAATGATATCCTCTTACTTGATACAATCCCAGATCAGTCTAGTCTGTACTGTAGTCTCTGTTTATAAAATAAATTAGAATAAATTGAAAGGACTGATCATCTCATTAAATAAATTGGAAGCACTCCCTCTACAGGGCCATTCAGATGGGAACAAAGGAACTTCAAACACATTGGCATCCAGTTTCCAAAGGAAATTCACAGTCAAGGTTAACCTAGCCCTATTAATTATGCAGTTAGTAAGTGACTTAAATAGATGGTGAGTGCTACCTCTTTCTGTATGGGGAAAAGTAAACATAAATAAATGAATGCTGGCCCTGGTATTTTGTTTACTTTCAACTCTCTCGCTATCCATATTCCTGACATTTATTTTAACAAAACTAACATGATGAGATTCTCCTTGTGGGACACTGGTAACCAGATCAGAAATGCTCTACAAGCCTTATAGAGGGCATTTAACCTCTCAGTGGGTGGTCACCAAGAGGACACAGATAAAGCTGGGATTACTTGTGCACTCCCTAAGTCATGGCTGAAGAACCCATCTAATTAGTCCATATGTTAATATTGCATACATTAATACACAAGAATGTATCTTGTTGAGTAGATTAGACAAAACAGGCAAGGACTCAAAAACAGCTACCCCTGCAAGGCAATTCCTGAAATATCTTGGTCCTTGAACTCAGACCCAGGTTGCTAAATACAGGATGACCAGCCTGTAAAACCCAGGTAGTATCTATGCCACACAGGTAGGTAATTACCATGCTGGAACACTGCTTGTTGTTTGCTACAAAGCATGAGGATATCTCATCCTTCAATGGATCTTGTCAACGATATGCGTCTTTCTCGTTGCAGAACCAGATGTTTTTCACCATGATTGCAGTATGTATGCTCAAGTTCTTCCACTGACAGTCCACAGTGAAAACTAATGAAAAAGGTAAAGTGCAATACTGTCCTGCATCTGACTTTCACATACAAACAAGGCACGGCTCACTGATTCTCTAGTGAAACTGCCTAAAATAGTTCACTTAAATCTGGGGCTTATTTTTTCAACCACTGCTCAGAAGTCTTCATGAATGGCACTCAGCAAATCTTAACTCAAAGGACTACCTCTAGGCTCTGAAATAGTGCCAACTCTTTTAAACATGTACGTCAATGATCGGCCTGAAACTTGAGCTTGTAAATAATCTGATTTGATGACATCTGTTTGGGCATTAATTCTTAGGACTTCTCTGACCTTGAAAATAACTTGAAACCTGATTCAGCAGTACTACTGTCATAACTGGCATTTGCAGTTGAATGTTTTGCTACTGTAATTTCTCCCATAATTCAAGTTTAGGTTCTCAATGGAATACAGTCCGTATCTGGTCTATCTCATAGTTCCTCTTGGTAGATGTCTGACTTACCCTGTCCATCTGATAACACGGGCTGTCAATGACAAGACCTGTAACAACCTATTGACAAAGCTGTTGGACCTACCATGCACAATCTTCAAACATTTGCTATCACTTTGCTACTCAGGAAGGAGTGTGGTCTTCCGATTTTGACCTCCTCACCTCATGCTACATTAGCCAACATGCAGCTCCATGGCACTACATCCAGTATTTTGCCTTACCCATGCTGACTAACAATGTCCTACCACACTTCTATTCTGGAGATGCTGGAGCCAAAAGGGGCATGAATATCAAACCCTTGCCTGACCTTCTGCTGTATTTGAAACTCTCTATTTAGCCCTTGTTCAACTCACCTAATATTCTGACATCTCATATGGTCAGCCCTGTTACACTGTGTCATTTTGACAACAGAAAACACAGACTCTGCTGGCAGCAAACTGCTGAAAATCCTACCATTTGACAGACATGTTTTATGCTGTGTTCTTCCTAAAATACTTCCAGATTGCTCAAAGCTAGAATGCTGCAACCAGATTCTGTTACAGAATGAGAATCTGAAGTGCAGGTGATGCGCAACATAGAACATAAATTTCCCAAGTAGATGAGGTCAAAGGGCACAAGATTCTGTCTGTGAAAATGCTGAGGTTTCATATGACCAGATTTGTGTAGACTTATCACTAGTAATATTATTTACATGACCACTCTATCGCTGAGCATGTTAAATGACCAGAAGCAGCCAGCTCTTTGAAAAGAGACCTAGCATATGTATTAGTATTAAGAAATTGTTATGGTTTAAAGATGAAAGTTACTGTCCGGTTGGTCAACATCTCAGTCTCATTTGTCAGTAGCATTCAGATCATGCACCCTGACCTCTGACCAACAGTCAGGGTATTCTGTCGGGTGGTTACATTGTCTCACTCCACATTTTCAGTTAGATTTTCAGGTCCACAGGTATTGAGCATATCTATCTCTTCAGGGAGCCACAGGAGTCATATCAGGGATGGTGCTGTAAAATAAAGCTGGCTTTTCAATTTACAGTGTGCTAACTACTTCATACTATGTCCCCCATCAATGCTCATTTAAAATCACACAGACATCAATTGCAGAGGCGGAAAGTGGAAAAACGAGGCCTCTGTACTGATATGGTGAGCTAAAACAAGAAACACACAGACCTTTCATATGAATCATTTGTTTTCACATTACTGCAATACTATTTACAGTTCATGTGTAAAAATAACTACAAGTTGTAATTTACCCTCAAAGGACTACAATAGAGCTACAGATGTGCTGAAAATTGCACACATCTTTAACCTCAGCTGGACTGAGGCCAGCAGTGCCATGAGGAAATAAGATAATGAATAAAGGCTTATATTTACATTACTGAACTTGTCTGATCACATCAGGTGTTTGTAGCAATGCACATGTGCATTTGCAATATGGTAGAGGGAGTGTTCACTGTAGAACCAGAAACTAAATGTCTACATATTTCTGCTGTTCATTATCTCCAATTATGTCACTTATAGTTAGGAAGAATTTCTGTGGAGTCAGTGTTCAGCTGATAACTTCTTCCTCATGAATCATGATAATGTCTGTTGCTATTTGCATAGTACTGGAAATTATCAAGATGAATAGAGAGTAGGAATGACCCTTTTACTCATCCGAATGTAGTTTGTTCTGTTATTTTTTTTTCTGCTGGTAATTGGTACACACTGGTAATTGTTGAAGCTGGTAACTATTCCAAAGGAAGCAGAATTCTGAGGAATAGAGATATTTCTTGAAGTAGGTGGATTTTGCTAGTTCTTCACATTATTGAAAATGACACTGTCCAAAATAAAGTACAGACAAATCCCAGCACCACTTATCAAAGCAGCAATCAGTAAGTGCTAGCCAGCTTTATTAACTAGTTTCTTTCAGAGGGGGTTTCAAGAGTTGTTTTAATGTAACATCTAATTTGGTCGGGAAAAAAAAAAAGGAGGGTTTCATAGAGGGACATTTTTTCTCTTCACATCTGCCAGAACTGTATATAAACTCGGTTTTTACTATGCAAATCTTTTATACTTGAGATTTTCTAGGGCCTTGCAACTGTAAATATAAATTTTAAATACTTTGGACCAGATGCTTAAACTCTTACTATGTTTAAATAGCACCTTGTTCTTCAAGTGACTCCACTGGAGTGAGATACTGTATAGTTTAGCAGAATCTGGCAGCGAGTGGTTTGCTTCGTTATTAACACCAATATCTTTCAGTTCTGCCACCAGATGCTAAACAGTTACAGGAGATTTGTTTAAAACCAATTACAGCAAAATCAAAGCAGAATCCACTGATACGGTTTTGTTTACAAAGGCTGAAGTCTGATATCGTTATTCATGTGACAACTGGCTCGTATTCAAGTCACAAGCCTTTCTACATGTAATCTATCTCACAAGCCCTGAAACAGACCTGAAGACATACTAACAGTGCTCACTTTTTCTCTGTTATCTGAATATTCATTTAAGAAAAGGCTATAGATGGCTTTATTATGTGACATTAATGGTTAAGCTGGGAGTTGTGTGTGCAATATCTTTAAGTCTGCAATGAATGATTTCTGACAGGGCAGATCTACGTGTGAGGATATGGAGGAGGGGCAAAACAAATACTCTTGACTGTAATTGACTATTAAAATGATTGAAAGTCAGTGGGCTTCTAGCCTGTAGGCGGGGATAGTTTTATTTCATTCTTTCCCTTTCCTAAAGGCAGCAAGAAACAGAAAATGTGATAACAGTGAGGAGACTACAGCTCTTTGGAAAGCTTAAGAATGCATTATATGTGGAGTGATTTCAGTGAGCTTGGGATGTCAGCTCACATGCAATAGCAGATTAAATGAGGATGGCTGAAGTACTTACAGCTCCTGGCTGCCTGCTTGCTCTTTGCTGAAGGCTGCTGCCTCAAATGCAAGGAGAGCTGCAAAGGCTGTGTAATATTTCCTACACCCCATATTTATAATGGTTTATAGGTGAAAGTTGGGGTAAATTGAAATCAGAGCTGCTTTGTTGCAACGGACAAGATTATTACCCTCAGAGGTTCTTTTGCTGCCTATTCTCTCCACTTATTTCTTCTGTATCTATGTCAACAGGACCCTCTGATAAAGGCTGGTACAGACAAAGGGAGGTGGCAACAGCTTCTGCTCTTTCAACTTAGTTTGTCACCATTGCTGAATCCACATGAGGAGTTGACAAGCATCCCTATTAACAATTGACTCCTGCTGGCATTAGTGAACAGCATGGATCAGTCTAGATTTGGCTAAGTCCTGAGGGACCTGAGAGCTTTGTGAAATGTCTGTGTCCCATGGAAGCAGAAGAAAACGACAGCCTTAGGACAGTGAAGGAACTCCTATCTATTGTTCATTGCCTAACATCCTGAAGCAAAGATGTCTTACATGCAACCAGTATGGCAGATATAGATCATGACATCATTTTACATAGCCCACCACCATTTTATACATCTATATGTACACACACACATACATACACACACACACACATTGCATTATTCCTGTGTAAAACTAAAGTCTGTGTTAGTGGGAGGCTTGTTAAATGTGTTTGAAAGGATCTATTCAACTCTCTGCAAGTAAAAATTTCCTTTGCCCTGTCATAGAAGATTGCTTTATTTTCCTTTTGCCATTTAAATATTTATTCTGCATTTTGGAATGGATAAAACTGGCTGGAAGAAGGAAAATACAGCTCCAGAAATGAAGAGTATAAGAAACTGGTAATGGGAACGAGGCTAAGGACAGTAAGGCAGCACAGTGAAAATCTTCACGAAGAACTTTTAAGTGAAAGGGTTTGTATCTGAAGAGCACAGTGGATCAAAAACACTGACCACACACAACAAAGAACAAAGGCCACACATTTCCAAATTGTCTGACTCAGATGAACATGAATGTTGGGTCAAAAGGCCACTTGGTTCAATAGCTGTGACAGTAGCCAGTAGCAGATATTCCACAAAGGATAAAAGAAACAGAGCAAACAAAGAATGATATTTCTGCTGATATATTCAGCAGAATATATTCTGATATTCAGCTACTATAAACTGGTAATGTGATATTGCAAGGTATTCTATGAGCATTTTTTTCTGACTGTTTACCTTCTTTCCCAGATCATTCCAGAACCTGAGTGGTCCCAACACAGATGCATGAGAAACTCCATTGGAAACGTCAGCCCATTCCAAATATCTGCTTTGATTTCCTAGCGGTCAGCTCTTAATAGAGAAAAAGGCCTTCCCTTCTATCCAGTGGGAGCTTGATTTCCATAGGAGTCTTCTGCAAGTTTCTGTTGAACAACTTCTGAAAATGCAACACACTTTGCTGATAACCAGAGAATCTTAAAACATGACCTTACGGACTCCTTCAGAGCGTTTTAACAGATTTACGAGATGTGACACCCCTCTACAAAAGCCCTAGTATTTATCTAAGTATCCTCTAGCATAAATTCCACAAATTTGCATGGTATGGAGGTCAGACATACAGGTTCTTGAATCACAATGGAAGTCTTTCCTTCTCAGTGAAGGTAGTTTTAAGCAAAAGGACTATAGAGAAGCCAGCAACTATAATGTCTAAATAGCTTTAAATCAAGTTAAGTACTTTGGGACTAGTCAGGCAATAGTATCAACAATGAGAACACTTCGGCACCTACAGGGTGATTGAGAATGTGTCATACCAGAAATTAATGAGTTTGATGAAGACACATTTTTTCAGCAGAAAGCTTTTCTGCAGAGGAAATATTTTTCAGCAACACAAAATACAACCCTGCCAGGAATCCCATCAGTACTTTGGCTCAGGGATGGCATCTCTTTTTCCACCCCATCCCTACCTGGCCATTGCCATCCTTTGGCCCTCCCAGGAGGGAAGGGCCTTTTCAAAGAGCAAAGAGGACAGAGGCCAAGTGAAGAGCTCACCCTTTCCTTGTTTTGGGAAATCAGACATCCAAGTCCAGCATTTATTCTCACCGGGGACTATTTTAAAGCTCAAAAATCCTCACTGACAAAAAGCTTTCCTAACACGCAGCCTAAATTTTCCTTTTTTAGCATGACTCAGTTGCTCCTGGTTATACAATCATCTGCTCTGCAACCCTGTGGAATTTCTTTCCTTTTGTATCCCCAAGATACATGTAGATATTGATGCTCTCCCTTTAATTCCTTTTTATGATGTATTCAAAATGTATTATCTACACAGAGATGACATTTCAAGTCATGCTGTGGTTTGATTTTGTTCTGCAAGCACTTTAAGAGTGTAAGAAATCAGAGATAAAGGCAGATGACAGGTCTTCATATTGGTAAGATTCAGGGAGAGTTTGAGGGGGGTTAGATATTAGTGCAGGTTTCCTTTCTCATTATTATTTTTATCTCTCCAGTAGCCCACAAATGCCTAGGGGTTTGGGAAACCACTGCGTGAGGCTCAGCCCAAGCCTTACAGATGTAGTCTTTCTCTAAGGATCTCAGTCAAGGATTTAGACGATGTTAATTACATGATGACAAAGGTAAATAGTGCCATGAGAGGGCAAAGTCTGGCAAAAAGTGATTGTTTAATTTAATAGTCACTATGACAGTAGTGACAAGTGCACATTCTAATCCTCAGTTCAGAAACCTAGATGGATGTTTTGGAACAACCTTGCAGGTGCATATGCATGCACAGGCACATGTGCACAAACACATTTCTGACTCCTTTCATAATACAATCCTTCTAACTCTCCCATGCTAATAGCTGTGTTTTAACCCCTCCTCCTGCTTTTCAATCATTGCTGTGATGTTGTTCATAGTGCAAAGTTTGCTACCTTGACCAGTGAGGGGTGAAAATATAAATCCAAAAACTCTAGGACATTTCATTACCACTATGCAAAGCAAGACTTTAGTATTTCTTTTCCATGAGTTTGTGATTTTTATATATAGACCCTGTATAGCTTTGACTTTCACTCCTGGTGTACTTTGCTGAAAAAACGTACATAGGTTTTTTTATCCATTATCACCATCTTTTCTTTTCTTTTGGTACCAGTGCTTTTTTTTTTTTTTTTTTTTTTTTTTTTTTTCATCCACATTTGGTGGCTTATTTGTCTCTGTATTTATTCAGCTCTACAAGCAACTTCTTTCTTTTGCTAGCTCTATCCTAATATTCTCTCCTTTCTCCTCTCTTTTTACCCCCAAGGCTGGTTAAAGGTTTTTTCCTTTTTTTTTAAGCACAAGTGTTCTGGAGAGCAGACAGCCATTCTTAGACAGGCTGTATGCATTCAATCCAACAGCATGTTATTTCATTAAGATGACTGCTACTGATGATGGGATATTTGGATGGTGCTCCCTCCTTGACCTTGCTTGCTGGAGTTCACAGCTTGATTATGTGATTCAGGGGGGTGCTAGAGGGGACAGGGAAGAGGAAATAATTGTCCCCTGCAAATATTAGGGAGGTTGACAATGGTAAAGAGAGCTACAAACAATTCAACCTGAGACAGAAAATTTACAGATGAATGTAATTTTACTATTTTTGTGGCTGCCAGAGTGTATGACCTTAACCATAAACAAAGAGAATGGAAATTAGGTTTAAAATGGAAAGCTGTGTACATGGTTCCTGTTATGTCACTCCCTTTGGCAGAAAAAGCAGGAAGACTGTGCTCAGATTTCTCAAGATATTAAACATGTGGTAGTTGTCTCAAATGCTGTTAATACAGCTATAAATATGACTTCTGAAGAGTAATTATGCCATCTTTTAGGTTTTTTTCTGTGTGTTGAAAGTACAACTTAGCCATTTTGCATTTTCCTATCCAAAACGTTTTTAGTTTGAACACATTTTCTAGGCTCACCTTTTAAAATAATTTATTCAGAGTAGTCTGAGTATCAGCACTGATAACTGTATGGGAGAACTGGTCACAGTCACTTATGTCAAGCTGCTTGTAAGATTAAATATTTGCTGGATCAGGTCCTATATTTGCTAAATTTAGTATGATGAAATGAATAAAGAATACTAAAACTTATCATAAAAACTGCAAAACATTTCACTTTAACAAAGAACATTTTAACCTGCAACGATATTGTGCAAAGCAAGTGCCATTTAAAATTGAGGACATGCTTTATGGTCTAAAAGAAGGTCATTAAAAGGTCCCACTGATCTCAATGATAAAACATGACAATGCTACCACCATTCTAATTTTCCTTCAATAACTATTCTTTTCCTGTTCACTTTTCAGCTTTGGAGATGCTTGCAATTTCTAAACCACAGTTTCTAAAACCAGTCTCCCACATCTGTTCACTGTGGCTACAACTCTATCTTTGAAAAACTGATATCAGACCTTCTGTCTTGGTTTAATCAAGCAGGAGGTAAGGGCTGTTTTGAAAAGGAGTTGATTTAGCAAGAGTAGCAAACAAAATGCAGGAAAATACCAAGAAAGGGTTTAAATACATGTACTTCTTTGGCTCACAAATAGCTGTGAGCACTCCCATAGGGTGTCATACATCTGTTCCAGCTCTATTTTCTCATATCCCGGAATATCTGTTCTCTCTCAGGGTTGTGACTCTTGGATCTGTAATGCAACACTTGACATCAGTTTGGCTCTTGGGATATTATCTTTCCCATTATAAACTAATTAATCTTTTGAAAAAGTAGTATCCTACTTTCAAATTAAATCATTTTAGGAAAAAACACACTTCCAAACATCAAATACATATCCTTTTGTCCACCTTCACAAAGAATTAAATATCCGTTTTCCTGAAATAATTTTAGACAGTCATCATATCACACTAAATTGTCTGCTTCAAGAGCTCTATTAAGGAGAGCAAACTTATTTGAATAACACAAGAACTGGCCTAGCCCCTAACATTAACCTCAAAACACAACCAGACTGAAGTTCAAAGAAATTCAGCCAGCACTTGCATGTTCCCCTCACCCACAAATATTTTCACCTACCTCAGTACATCTTCATTTTAGAGAGAACTGGGAACCAATGTAAGAAATCATTGCTATTTTCTTTCACCTGAATTCAACAGCACAATAATTCCCATAAGGCAGCCCAGTTACCATATTTTTTATCCCAGTTGCTGGAAGAGGTGAAGATACAACTTCTATGGAATGTGAAAAACTATAGATAATTCTTTTAAAAAAACAAAGAGCAAAATTCAAACTTCACTAGGTTCACCATCACTGTGTGATAGATGAGAAGACATTACCTTTAAAAAAATTTCAGATCAACAAGAACAAAAGAGAAAACAATTCAGCCAGCAGACTGAAAACGAAAGATTGATGACTTTTCCTAGCCATATTAGAGACTGTTATGTGAAAGACCTTATGCAAATACTTAGTGGAAATTTATGTATAATATTGTCCTCCGGCAGAACTCTTTTTTTGCCTTTCTGTGTGTAGCAGTCAATTAGAGATTATTTGACATGCTCATCTATGAGCAGAAATGGAAAATAAAGGGAGTTTCCCTGCATGATTCTTTTTTTAACTGGAAATACATTTGCTTTTCTTCAGGTTTTATAAGCACTAAATCATATTTTAGCATTGAAGACAGTGGGAGTCTTGCCTGCATTCTCTGTCAGGACTGGGCCTATTGAAATTTCTGACTGGAAAATAAAAAGCCCAACACAACAGGCTGCAAAATAGAGAACTTATATTTGGCCATAAAACCACAAAACTGACTTTGCATTTTTGTCTACGGATATGAGAAAAGCATCAGATGAAAACTTTGTAGGTTTCTTGATGGGAGGATTCCTGATAACTTCAAGCATCTGTCATTAAACTAGGGGTCAAATCCCACCTGACTCCTGGGCATGATGGCTACTGATGCTCACAGGACATTTCTTAATAGGGAAGGCAGCATTAATGCTTATTATCCCTAATCTGACTTTGTAAATTTGTTTTTCACACAGCACCTCAAGTCTATCCAATGGAGTTCATAGAAGTTTTTCTGTACACTCTAAACACTTGGTATATGTTTCACATCTGTCGTACAAGCAGTAGAGCATACATGGAGATTCATGCAAGCAGTGTGGTTAAGCTGCATACCAGAGAATGAGTGTTTAATTTTAGTTGTGTGAGTTGTTCTCTCAGTTTTGTTTTTTTCTCTTCCAGATGACTATTTCTAGTGAGCAAGACACACATAACAGTAGGTAGGTCTCCTACTCTTGACTGCTGAATCAGCTTTTCCTGAATCCTTCACTTTCTTCATAATTTTTGATGGTTGAGGTGAGTCAGCGCTGCTCAGCCATGAGTGCCTCCCAGAACTCAGATCTTATGAGCCAAGTTCAAGATTTAAACAAAAAAGGAATGAATACCCCAAAAGAGACCAAGGAAGGCTGGTTTTGAAGCTTGTGTTTTGAGGCTGCTTGTTTTCAAGGTGATTGATGCTTCCTTTTTAAATCTTCTCTATCTAAGTGAACAACTTGAAGGCCTTAACCCTTGGCAGCATGGCTGGATGTCTGAACTCGGTCACTTTGCTGCATTTCATATTCACTCATATGTGCAAAAGTGTTATTATCTTCAGCCTTCAAGAGACACATACCTGATTGTGGTGAAATGGAGCTCGAGGGGCTGACACAGCTGATGAATGTATCTGGAGATGTGGACAGACTGGGACACAGCAGGTTCCAGCATGCTGGTTGAGAATATCAGAATTTCTTATTTTCTCGATTTCTGCATTTGCTACTATAGCTCACCTGCCAGTGAGACTGTTTTGGAGACTGGTTTTGATTTTCCTCTGTATCTCAGTGTAATACGCAAGCCGGAACGCTGAGCTCTTGAGAGCGCTTTACAGCACAATGGCATATTTTAAAGATGACAGCATTGTGAACTGTTCCAGAGGAGCTATTTGGCTTTTAGGATGACTGCTCTAGAAAGAATTCTCTGGCTTAACAGCACCAGGAAAAGAGCAAGGGAAATACAGATGCTGCAATCTGGTTAAGGAAATGACAAGCTCCTGTGCTGTAGTACTTAAGCACAGTCTCTAGCCGACACCATTTATGAGCTGTTAAATACGGCTGCAATAATACACAGGCTCAGCGAGGCTTTCCATGGGGCTCACATTTGTTTTCACATTCACTTTGTAAATGAGTTTGTTATGTGGTGCAAATGGTAGCAAATGGACACTAAATGAGGCTTGTATGTAGACTGATCCTTTGTAAATATATAGGCTATTATAAAAGCAAATAATAAGAAGACAAGCTAAACAACAGCAGCCTCTGCCACAGAAACCAGTGAAAAAGCAGTTGTTTTACATATACAGCATTTTGAAATGTGGGTTTCCTGTTTAAACTGTCTTCACTCCAGCCTCAACTTCTCTCTCCATACTAAACCTACAACATATTTTATATTGCCATGGATACTTTGGATGGAAGACAGTGTGCACTAGCAATCAAATTTTCCGTAGGAAACTATTCCAAGAACCTGTCCCACACTGCAGTGCTCATACAGAGTTTTTGCTCAACAGTATACAATTTTTTTCTATAGGGTATGACTAGCTGGGTCTTCAGCTGCCTGACTGCAAGTTTGGAACAGGCCCAAGGCATTACCACTCTCTAGGATAATTACTGCTAACTGCATTTTGCTATCACTTGCCATTGCTAGCTATTTACACACTCCTAGGAAGGGTCTGATAGACTGAAGGAGGAAACTCTCTTTAGGGTGCAAAGAAGAAATGCAAGTTGACATTTTAAAAAATCATTGGGAGACTAAAATACAAGCAAACCACAATGGTGGCCAAACAGAAGTGAGTGCACAAGAATTACATAGAGTAGAAGTTATTAGAGATTTAAAAGGGGAATAGTAAGGATCTCATGCAGTAAAAACCCTTACCTTTCCTTTTCTTAAAAAAATAATCAAAGAAAATGGCTAAATTAGGCAAACTGCACAATGAACTTTTACTTGCCTCAGGGGTCAGCACTGTGATCTGTTACTTCTCTGTATCTGTTCCTCTTCTTCTTAGCTTCTCCCCTAGCAATATGACCTGACATCTTTTATTGCATCCAGTAGTGGTCTTCCCTCAGGAAAACATTCAGTTATTTGAATGCATAATGCTTCTCTCCGTAAACAATATTATAGTTCTGTCAGGTTTTTTGAATAGGAAGTCAGTGGGGTACTAGAGATGGTGGGAAGGGATCTTCTCCTCTTTTCTCAGTAACCTTCACGCTCAGGTAGTCCGAGCTCAGTGGGCGATGGACAAGCATCTCCTCAAGCTACAGGAGCACGCAGCAACTTCCCCTTTCTTTTCCCCTGGCTGGGGCACAGAACAATCCTTTCCCTAGAACAGCCTTTTCCCTCTGCCTGCTCCTTCTGGTATGTAGTGCCTATGCACATGAAAGCTCTGCTCTGTGATGATGCTTTCCTAGGAGAATCAGGAAAGCCACAAGTCAGGAGAGTGAAGGGGAAGTGCAGCCTGGCCCAGCCAGTGTCCTTCCCCACTGTTGGAGCAGACAGGTGACGCGTAGCAACATCCCAGCCCTCAGGAGGACAACAGGTGGATGATCATGGCAAATTCAAGGTTGTGCAAGGCTGTGAACAACAGGGCACAAAATTAGATTCACATATACTATAGTACTGAAGTGGTATTATATGTTTAATGATTGTTTATTATTGTCGTCAGTTTGAATACCTCCAACTCAACAAAATTTAACACTCCAGATTCATCTTCCTGGATGTACATATCCTGCATTTATGCCTCACCACAATTATATCTACTCCCTTTGAGGGCAAAACCTGATCCTGTATGGAAAGTACAATAGCAGCAATGCATACCTTGGTACAAATTGTCTTATGTGATTCCTCTTATTAAATTAATCTGAGGTAAGACCCATTCGCTTTTCTGAAGTTACAGAGTTCTTGCATAAAACAGAAAACTTCAACTTATTTCCTAAGCCATTTTAAAAAAATGTCTTCCATATATTCCCTTCTATTTAATCAAATGATTTTTTGGGTGCGGAGAGATATGTTGGGTTTATGCAACATGATACAGCTATGAGACATTCCTTTTGCTGTACACAATTCATCTAAAACAACCTTAACAAATAAGATTACAAATACTTGGTACTATATACTTACTTGTAGTAGACTCATTTCTCAATCTGCCAATGTCTTGACACAAATTTTCATTTTACTATTTATTAAAGATACAGATCTATACAACAAGTAGTTGCCATACTCTCTCTTACCTTTACATGCTATATTTCTCCCTGCTTCCTTTCTAGGCAAAGCATCATCTCCTTCTGGCTTGATCACATTAAATGCCTATTAATATAGGAGTGAAAATTCTTTTTAAAGCCTTTGTAAATCTCAGCCTTTAAACCCTCATGGAGTGCTTCCTTACTTATCTTAGATTTTTAAAGACATACTGACTCCTTTCTTTAAAATTAAGTTCTCCATAATAGGCCTTTATTAAATATTTTTCATTTTGGATTCTGGACTTCTAAAGAGTGGAAGCTTTATGAACAACTCCTCTTTTGGTCTTGCCAGCACACACTTCGTTTTTTATATGGCTTTTAGTATTGTCTCCTAAACAGTTTTAAGAATGGCTCCTTAGTTCTTGTACTCTTAAGTGGTCACATAAAGGAACTCCCTTCTGTCTCTTGTGAATGTCAGTTGGTTGAATTCAAACTGCTTCCCAGATCAGACCTGTTAGGGAGTGTTCAGACCATCTGATCACTGCTATGGATTTAGGAGTAAATTGATATAGCAAGACACTGAAGGATATGTATTGTCCTTCAAGACATTATAGGATATGTATCATGTGCTGTGTAATAGTAAATGGAGTTTCTAAATCATGATGCATCACCACCCAAACATTACTCAGAACCAGTGCTTTTAACAAATTTATAATCTTTCTAAATATCCTTCTCTGGACAGTATTCATCTGTCCTGATCTCTCAACAGCTAAACCTAGGACTTCACTAAAATTGCCTCCAGGAAGGTAACTTCCTCTTCCCTGAATGCTATAAGAAATGTAAAAGCTACACAAAGAAAATCAAAAAGAAAGAGGAAATATTTAAGATGGGAATTTTTGATCATTTTCACTTTTGGTAACTTTTGGTCATAAGCATCTGCCTCCTTCATCTAGCAACTCTATTTTTAGCACAAGCAATATATTGAGCCAGTAAAATTGCCACAAAAGAGCAATGGCTCAGCTTCCATGCTTTTTTAGTATTTTTTTCTTGTAATGGCACAACGGCAGGTGTACCACTCTAGTCTTTGTAAAGTCCTCTTTCAATCGGGTCTTTAAAAATTTATAAAAGTAATTTTTATTGGTTCTATCATTCTACCATTATTATTTTTTTTTAATTTATTTTCAAAGCATATCCGTTCTCTCTACTTCAGTGTTAAAAATATGTATAAATCATTAAATATGAAAAATAAGGATTTTATTTTAATACTAATTTCATTCTTTAAAAGAGCCACTGAAGATCTGGATTTCTTCTAGGTCTTGTCAATGTTTTGAGATTTAATATTTTGGTCCCAAAGCGTTTCCTAATATATATTAGAGCCCTAAAATTGCTGATGGAAGTCACAATTTGCCAGAATTTACTTCTCTATCAGCGTTCCCTGACTGTTTAATCCTTTACCCTTGTCACCTCTCTAGAAGCACAAATATTCCTTACTGCAGAAAAAAAGTAACAATTAATGTCCCTAGTCCTCTTCTACAGAGGGGTGGTTAGCGTCTCCTCAGGGGAGCAGTGGAAGATTCTTGCCTGGGAACCTGGGTGAAGCTGTGGCCCTGTGATATATTTGCCAAAGACTGGCGTCGTGGTTTACTTTTCCTCTGCTACAATTGCACCTTCTCCTTCCCAGTGCTTTCCTTTCAGCCTCAGAAAGCCCCTTTCCCCACATCCATTTCCTGGGGTTCAGTTGCACCTCTATTATTTCCTGTGATGTTCTACCCTCCATTTCTTATTCTCTCTTTCATTTTTTTCTTCATTCTTAATCAAATCTTCTTATTCAAGGATTCATGCTTGGGATTTTTTTTTTTTTCTTTGTGGTCTTCTTACCCCTGTACCTTAATTTGACTTTTATTTTGGTTTTGTTTGCTATGCAGTATCATGGTGCTGTCTCTTGATGTCTACATCAGATTCAGATTGTATTTCTAGACTGTTTTTCAACCACATTCAGTTCTTCAGGGATTTAATATCTTCCTTTTTATTTTTTATGATGTGTCCTTGATATACAATAAGGTATTTGAAAGGAAAACTCTGTATTTCTATGTGCTGTTCTAAAGCAGGCCATAATATTGCTCACTTCTTCCTTCTCCCTTAAAGCAGCCAGTGATGGACCCTGAAACATTTCTGGTTTACGTCCTCCCTGCAAAAAGGTTATAGCCTTCTTTAGAATCTTATCCGTCTGTTTAGAAGAGCACAATCTTCATACTATGAGTTTGTTGGCAGGGGTACAGAGAACTTTCTGGGCTCACTCAACGATGATTGCTGGATTTGTTTCCAGTTGCACAAAGAAGTGAAGATCTTGCCTGAAGTATTTAAAAGGAACTCCCTTCTTCACACCTCCTGTGAACTTCCTCTCCTCACTCTTATATTACTTTTTCTTTTATGACTTTTCTCTACAGACTCCTTCTGGTTTTATTCTTGATCAAATCTTGATTTATTTTGCAGCTTTGTTCCTCACTGCAAGATTTTCCACCCCTCTTACTTTTTTAGGCCAATGAACCCTGCACAATAAATCCTTCCATCAGATTTAACCACAAAAATCCACACCTCTATGGAGGATTTTGAGAGATCTGCTTTTTTGATATCACCTCACAGTCTCTCTGGTAACTGGGCTTGGTTTTGTCATTTTCCTTTTCTGGTCTCTATGTTTTCTTTCCCCCTGAAGCAACCATCTCTGGTAGTACCGGCACTGAGTACTGTTCTGTGCTAAGATATCCCAGTATTTTTTTTTTGGTCAAGGGGTAAGAGAGTAGGAGGAGAGATAGTAAAGTTTTTCATAGTGGTCCCCTGAACAGAGGAAGACACGGAGCAATGATATTTGCAAATCATACCGTCTCCTTAAAGCTCCAGTTTGAGCAGCCATCTGCTCCCGCAACCCCTGGTGGTCCCCTAACAAACCATTTCTAATGCATTCATGAGGTCAAAATTACTTCAGCTGAAGTCAGTGGCATGGTTTAGCCATCCAGGGAATGTAAAAATGCATAATTCAGGCGTTTTGTTGTGGGACTAAGCAAATGGCAGTTGCAGAAGCACACACAGAGGCAGTGACAAGCTAAGTTTGACTTCTGCATAGAACAATTTGTATCACATTCCATTCTTGTTCACAGCTATTTCACGCCCCTAAACAGCTATAATTCCTCTAAAGTGAAGGAGCACTTAAGTGGCAGCTCTCTGTGTGAAGGACACACAACAGGGACAGGGTGTAGTTTTTTTGCTCTCTACGTATCCCAGGCTGCACAGCTCAAACCTATTTTGGAGAATTAAGCAGCAATCTGAGTGTCTCCCCATGCCCTGCACCCAGTACCAGTAACGGTGTCTTTTTATTAAAAGAAAAGAAATGCTTATTAACGTAGCTTGATGGGCATCTTCAGACTTAAGTTTTTAATTTTAAAACAGTGTATCTGAAACACACTCTGAAACCACTTTCACTGACCTCACTGTGACAACTGAGACTATGCTCCTAGTTTTGCCAAGGATGACATCTCTGGTTGAAAGAAGAAGCACTGATTCATTTACCCTAGGCTAGCATATGGTCCAGTGATTGGTCTTACCGGCATGGGATGTGAGATATAAAAGTTACGACTTGATGCTACAGCTCATTTACATCAGGACAACACCTGTCAAGAGTATACTGCTTAACTGTCTGTGCTATATGGTCAGGGCACCTCAGTCACACTGCTAAATAGTGCCTGAAAGACAGTGAGTAGAGTAGGGGTAGACCATAAATGGTCTAACCCTGAAGGTTACAGAAAAGCAACAGAAAGAGGAAAGAGGCCAGGTTTTCTTGGTGAAACTCTTTTACTTCATACAAGTCATTAAAAATCCAGTATGCCAGAAGAGAGGCTTTTACTGGCTTTTTCTTTAAAAATTCCAAAAGCTTTTGGCTTGTATGGAATGGGAAACATTTTGAAGTCTCAGAAAATTAAACAAAAGTGGATATTTTCTCAACTAAGAAGGAAAGATGAACCCCTGGGCTGGCATTCAGAATGCCTGTGTGCATTTCCTGGTTCTCCTGTGGGCTTCCTATATAAATTCCTAGTCTTCTGCATTCATCCATTGGCAAAAATGGGAATATTTCTTTTATCCTACCAGACATCCAATTCACCTCTTTGTCTGAACACTTCTTTTTGTGTTTCTGTTATGGTGTCTTCCTTAAAAGGTTTTAAATTCAGACAAATCCTTTATCCTTTCTTAGAAGTATGTTGTGACCTTAAGGAATTTTAGACAGTATTAAGAAAAAAATCTGTCATGTTCAGGCCATATTTCAAACAACATACTGGAACAGAAGCATCGCACGAGATCATAAATCCAGCAGATCTGCTGAGCTAGACATATTTGGAAGGACCCAGATCTTTTCAATGTTCCCAATTATTTTGCATTTTAAAAACTAGGAAACTTGGATCATTTAAAAAATATCCATTCTCAGAGCCATTCTGACTCACTGATCACAGATGAATCAGAGAAGCCAGGCAAATCATATTTCTGGAACAGCAAGTAATCTTGCTACAGCAGGATTTGATTCTAAAACCTGATTCAAGAAAACACTTAAGCTTGTGTTTCAGTCCCCTTTTTGGGATAAAGAGTATGATAACAAGCCCTCTCATGTAAGAATGTTCTCTGGAATCAAAGCAGCATGTAGTAGCCTGATGTGGAAATGTGTTGAAAAGACTATAAAATTGACCTTAAACTTGAATATAATGGAGCTTTTTCTGATGTCATCTAATGACAGCTACTGACTGTGGTATAGCTGCAAGATGGGTATGAACATGATTCATCCCTAACTGGCAGATCTGGTATGTTATCTGGGACCACTTCACACAGCCCCCTGGCCCAGCTGTGGGTTCCCACCCCTACATTTACACTGGCTCCTGTAGTCACACAGCTGCAAGTGAAGTTGGTTTGGTTTGCTGCTCTGACAAATATCCATCCTCCACAGGAAAGAAGAAAAAAAAAAAAGCAAAAAAAAAAAAAAGCAGAAAAAAAGAGCAAGAAGGATAAAGATTTGTTTTTCCTCAGATCAGAAAGCTGAACCATTTTGCCCTACGGCCACACAATCACTAGACTGAGAGGAAGGAAGAGTGTGGGAAGTTACAGCTGTGGGTAATGGATGGGGACTGCTCATATTCTTAGCAGCCTGCAGTCACACTGTATTAGGTGTAATGTGAAACTGCACCCTTGGTTGCTAAGAGAGATCTTTGCTAGCTTTCTTAGAAATAGCACGTTAGCTAAACTACTCAACAATACTAATGTACACCACACATGGGTGCTATTACAGGCGATCTCTGCCACTCAGACTTCACCAAGCTGAGCAACTCAGCCAAATGTTAACTGCTGCTTCTTTTTGCTTTGCCACCATGATATTTTTTGTGTTTAGGTCATACCACTTTAAGTAATCTTTCTCTACCTTATGGAAAAATGCTAGTGCTTCAGCTATCCCCCTTGGGAATATGTCTGAAAGAAATCTACTTAAACTAGCAATGACCACATTACAGTGTTATGACTTTTCACTAAATCTGAACAGCGAATGGTCCCAAAAAGGGGTACCTTACCCAGTTGGTAAGGGTTCCCTATTGCTATTACAGGAGTCATAGACATACATTGAAAGACACACATAGGAAATAAGATGTGAGAGCACACTGTAACTATAAATGCTACCTAATAGCTTTTTAGGATATATTTTTTCTTCACAATTGGTTGACATGCATGTTCTCAGAGTGTGAATACTTTTTATAGACAAAGAATGCTTATATCATTTCAGGTTTATTTAGTTGATCTATTTCAACGTCAACATTTATGTATTTTCTTTCCAGATGCTCATTTGTTCTTCTATGTTCTTCAAATCAAATTGGCGAGTCATTAGTCTTTAATAAAGGATATGACTTTGCAGACACAAATGGGATTTTAAAACATGCTTCAGTGCATCAGTTTTGTAATATTGAGATCATCATGAAAACAAAATGCAAAGTTATTTTGCCTACTTGATTTGATGCTTATGTCAGGTTTTGTGAAATGTCCAAGTGAAGAAGCACTTCAACTCACTTTGCTAAGTTAATTATAGCAGGTAACATCAGTGACCACAGTGGTTCAGATTGCAAGATAGTTTCCATGTTATGACACTACCTTAATGTGTTCACAGCTTTCTGAAAACACTCACCTCTTGACATGGAACTTCTTAATTTCTGTCTGATGGTGCTCTATTTTTGTAGAGAAGAGCTATGAGGGAGTGTTCAAATGTGTGGAAAAAGAAAGCTACAGGAAAACATTTTAGTATTTGTCAGTTATTTTACTCACCCATTACTGAACAGAGCGTTTCCTAAAACTCACAGAGCCTACAACTTAATCCGAAACCAGGGGAATTAATGGAAATACCCACAATAACTGCAATAGGGTTTAGGTCAGGTGCACTCTACTTAACAGAATGAGTTATCCTTGTTTGTTTTAAATATAACACTTAGTTTTGCATCAGAGACCTGCTAGCCTAAAAATCTGCTGCTGTGGAGGTAAGACAGAAAACTACAGTAGACCTGTTGTTTGCTAAACCTGGATATGTGGTTTGCAAAAGACTTGTCTAGACACAAAATATTGCTATTTGCATCAGTAAATGTCAAATCAGTTTATTTATATCAGAAGAAACAAATGCACAATAAGGTCTTTCCCAAACCTGGCACCATTTTAAACTAATTGGTACAAAAATTACATGTTCAACTCAGAAGCATGGAACAGATAAAAATCCTTACTGACAATGAATTAAAATTTCTCTCGTTGAAGTTACTAGGCACTCTTCTTCAGTAGGAGTATGGCAAAACTAACAACTAGTGTGTTTGAAAAAAGCCTTTTCCTTAGCCCATATTTGAACCGAAAGTATAACACTTCTTAGCTGAATAGCTATTAAGCTTTCAAAGTCTCTGGAAAAGAGAAAGCACCAGACCAAAGAGTTCATTGAGCTGAAGAACTTTTGGATAAGTCATTATCCAAACATTCCAACATTAAGCAGAAAAACAAATCTATGTGCCCTTCTCCCCCACACACATGTGGTTAGTCTATTATTAAATCCTCAATGAAATTTGCATAGTTACAACCACAGACAGTCTCAGGAAATGCTAAAATCAGTGACAGGAACATCATTTAAGGTGGCTATCCTTAAGATGGATCATAGCATCCAAGGGGGAGAAAATGAGCTTCTAGGAGACAAGATCCAGCACCACAGAACTTTCTCTTCAACCTTAGATCAGTGATTTCAGAAGGATTCTTCTCAACTGATTTAAACACTTTGAAAATTCCAGTATTTGGTATATAAAGTAATCCAGATGCTCTTTAAGGTCAGGGAAGAGAGACCAGCATCTACACTAAGTTTATTCCTGCCTGTCACAGCGTGAGATGAGTGCCTAATCTATTGAAGCATGGTACAAGCCTAGATGACAAGCCCACAGAAATAGCCAATTTTCAGATGTAAGATGAATTCTCCTTCTTCCCCTCCTAAAGACTCCCTGTTTCTTAGGTTTTCAACTGTAAGCTTATCCCTGACTACAGGGATAATAGCATCTCTCTACTACATAGGCTTGATTTAAAGATTAATATGTGTAAAGATGGAAATAAGATATAGGTAATTACCTAGAGAAGACAGACAAACTCCAAGGGTGTATACTGATAGAGAAAGCCTCTCTGTAAGTCACTGTATAGCTCCATTTAAGTGAGCAGGAATAACTGCTTATGCAGTCAAGCATAAGTATCTGGCAGCAGGACTAGGTCATGTCACCAGCTATTTTCTCTCTCTGTCTTTTGGGTTAAATGTTCCTGCTCTCTACTGTTGTTAATCTATTCCATAAGACATACAGCTACTGTATCATGAATTTAGCATATGCTGATATTATGTGAAACACTAATTTTTGCATGTACCAACTAAATTATTTCAGCCTGAATGTTGTATTAACATAGATCTTTCCATATAATACTACTATGTATCTAAAACACACATTTTAAATTAAAGAAACCTTAAAATGCATGTTCGGTACTTGGCAAATAAACCTTCTGAAACACATGGAGACCAGCCTTTTAATGTGAATCATTCTTTCTAGAAGTAGATACTCAATAAAACATACTTTGTTCAACATTTTTGTTCTGAAAATATTTGCCTTGACTCTTCAATATTTAGGAAGCAGGTACAGATATTTTTAAAAGTTTGTATTTAAATTGTGATGAAGAACAACATCTTGGGACATTAATGCTATATTCACAGGCCTCCAGAGCAGTGTCTGCATTGTATAAACCTGTTCTCTTTCAATTTATTTTCAAATATGTTGATACTTTCAAACTTCCATGAAATATGTTGTGCCTTGGAAAGTATCCCTGATATTTTTTTGTCATATTTTGTATAAATCAACACATGCACCTGTTTAAAATGCTGCAGGATCATGACTTAAAGTCCTCAGAAAGAAATATTCAAGACACACATGAAACAATCCAGGATAACCCAGTTTCTCCGGTTTTACTTCAGCTTTAAAAAAAGCATTTGTATTCAAGAGCCCAAGTCAAATTTTCAAACTAGAGATCTTTAAGTTAGTGGCTTAGCTTCAATTAGTAGCTAAATAAAAAAGGCCAGATTTTCAGACATGAAATCAATAGAAACTCCAGATATTCAGTATCATACGTCTGTAAATCAGTCCTGTGTGTTTAGATGGCTAAAGATAATGACTAATTTTCAGAAGAGCTAAATGGTCTCAATTAGAAATAAACATAGTTACCAGCTCTGGAAGGTAGGCCCTGAGGTTATAAAGTATTGATATATATTCCTTTATATTTGCCATCCTTTAAGATTTTATTTAGGATAAAAATAAACAAAAAAAATCCTTTTTTTTCAGCAGAACAGCTCTAGCCAGCATGAACCGAACATTTCTAAACAGAGCTGAATTTTGCCTTTTGTACTTTGATACAAGGCAGGAATATCTTTGTTGAAGTTAATGAAAATTACTTTCATATTTTTTTCAGAAAAAAATCCTCCAATTTAGTAAGTTATACATTTTAGTTAATTTTCAATTCGAATGTAAATATGCAGTTCTAGAAACAGGATTGTTGCAACTTTTCTGAAACTCAAAAGGAAGAGAAGAGTTTGCAGCAGGGAAGGCTTCAGCTGCAGTGAAAATTTTGGAGTTTCTGCAGCAACATCTCTATAAATAATTCTCATAATAAAGAGGTCAAGGTGGTTTTACAGGCACTGAGTTCTTTCATGTTGTTACCAAGAAGTTCATACATGAAATAAGGCTAAAGAAATTTCACTCCCTATTTAAAAGAATATCAACAGGAAAGGAAGTTCCACCTAAATGATCATTAAGTTTAGAAGAACACAACACTTCATTGATTCTGAGTATCAGAGACAGATTTAGCAACAGTTTTAGGAAAAAAACCAACCACTCATTCTTCATGCAAAATATTAGACTTTCTACAATTTTACTGCAAAGCAGAAATGCAATGCCTTTTGTCAATAAACGAAGTGGTGCTACTATGTTCAAGACACCAAAAATTTTGCTTCTTACAGAAAAAGGTTCCATGGAAACCAGTGAACACTGATGAACATTTGACAATCATCTATTTTTAATCCTAACAGTTCTAAACACCACAAAGATCATTTTACCTTGCTTTTTCTGAAATTTGTTTCCTTACCTTTTGTAATAAAATGAGGTATTTCCAATTTATCAAATGGATTTTCTCTGCAAGTGTTAAAAATGAATAAACAAAGTTTATTAAAAATTAAGTTTATTAATTTATTATTAAGTTTATTAAAAAAAAAATATTTGGCATGGAGATCTAGGATTTCTTTCAGTTCTGGAAACACAGGACTACTGTCAGAATTATATAAATAAGTAACTGTAAACTATGCAATTAAAATATGAAAATACATATTCAGAAACAAAAGGATTTCTTATCCTTCAAACATTTCTGAAGGATTTTTATTGTAATGTCAGTGAGATTAACTCACCCCAACACCGAAAGTTAACCACTTCTAATGTGAGGAATATAGCATGTACCTACTTCTCACTCCCTTGTATGGGACCCCATAGAAGTTGTCTCCCTTATTTTTTATTGAGCATTATATCTCTGTAGAATAGCAGTGTGTCAGCTATATTGCAGTGCCATGGCCAGCATAAAAGTCCTTCTGAGTTTTATACTGGATCTATGTAAAATAAGAAACTTCCCTGAAATTTTAATAGATCAAACAGATAGGTGCAGAGAAAGGA
Source organism: Athene cunicularia (assembly GCF_003259725.1). Taxonomy (NCBI): domain Eukaryota; kingdom Metazoa; phylum Chordata; class Aves; order Strigiformes; family Strigidae; genus Athene; species Athene cunicularia. The sequence continues at coordinate 62,258,036 of NW_020799095.1, forward strand.
AATCTTAGGTTCTTATAGATGTTTTTAAAAAAGTGCAGCTGATGCACAGAAATTAAAGTGTTTTCAGTAACTGATAATTGAAATCTAATAAATATAATGAAAACTTACCTTTCTTGCAATCCTTAAAGTCTCTTAAAATCCTAACCGAGCCACCAGTGAAGACAATGAAAATCTTTCAATTTACTTGAAAATGCTCTGGATTCAGCACCAACTCAGTTGGGTTCACAGCCCCAATTCAGCCTGCTCACTACATGCTAAAATTTATCTGGGAATTATGTATTTTATATAATACTTAGGTTGCTTTCCCTTTTTATTTACAAATTAAAACATGATGTCTTCAGAAGTCTTCAGTCTTGGATTATTTTTCACAGTTATCTGTCTTTGACATAGGGCACTACAACTACTGGATGTAGGAGAGGTTCATCCTCTTTAATATTGCCTGTACTAAGTAATAACTTCAAAGGGTTCCATACTTATCAAACTAAACCAGCTCTTTATTAAAAGAACTATAAATAGAGATATCATAACTGCATTTATTTTATGCACATTTAATCCACATGCATAAAACTAACTTTACATTGCTTCTCCCAGGTTATTCCTTCATGCAACCTGTGCTCCACCTTGGGAGTTCTGTGCTAGTTCTGACTTGTTTGTGCTATTCCAGGGAGCAATGGTTCATGAGTTCTTGTGGACGAGGAGCCAGACCATTTGCTTTTTTATTTATTTTTATTTTTTAATTAAAATATGTTTAAAACATTGCATCATTTTAACTCAGATAATTCACAATGGCATGGGGTTGATGGGTTTATGTGTTTTTCCCTCTGTTGTCTTGGTCCAACACCATCTTCATACCTTTTTTTTTTTTTTTTTCCCAATATTAAATTTGGCTTCCCAGGTCATAAATTCTTCATGATACATGTGCTTTTTTCCCAGAGAGATGCACTCCTGTACATACATGCACCATCGCCCAGCATGTAATATTAGTGCTTCTATAATACAGAAGTGTTAACAAGATCTAATCAGCCTAATCGGTGACAAAAGCAGAAGACATACAAGTTAGTCACGTTGTTTGAGAGGTTTTCACAATAGATTTGTTCACCACCACTTGCATGTTTTTAAGTAACCATGACATTCATTCTTCATGCAGGTTTGTAAGCCTCTACAACCAAATCAAATCCAAGATATTACCAAGTCTTAGCTGCCCCTTCTCTTTCTATTCAGTTAATTGATAAGCTGTGATAAGCAAGTAAGAGATCATCCTAACATAAGGTTATATTTTTCCAATAGAACAGAAAAGGTGACAGTAGAGATATTTCACTGTTTTGCATCCAGTAGCATATATTATTAAAGCACCAACTCATATCTGTCACATGAAGTCATATTTCTTTTTAATAAATTAAATAACTTCAAGTAGTGTTATTGTGCCACGGCTTTCAGAAGAAGATTTGTCAAGAAAGAGGCATCTTTGATTATTCACTTAGAAAAGGAGTTATGCTGTTATATTCCTGACAGTTTTGGAACAGGGAAATAAAACAAACCTCCCTCTTTTAAATCATACCCAGTAAAGCCCAAACCCTCTTCGGGCAGCTACAGAGCTCAGACAACACAGCTTTGAAAGAGCAGAGGAAGCAATCTGCGTATTGAAATGTAAATATTCACTACAGTGTACTGTACATAAGAATTCTGAAGGGAAGCAGGATGCTGAGCATATTTATTCATCCATCATTACCCAGAATTCTCTGTCTGCTGTTTCACAGAAATGCTTTTCAGTTTGTTTGAGCTCTGGAAGAAACAGAGCTTGGGCATTGCTTTGGAATAGGCAAAGTTCTTTCTTGGCACTTACAGAGCACTAAAATGCATTTGAAGGCTTGATTCAAGAACAGATGAGTCAGTACCTTCATTAACAGATTTTAGACCTTCACACAAAAGTTGCAGGTTTGGCTTTATGGGGAGAAGTAACAGGGCTGTAGGCCCATTCCCTCCTCCTTTCCATTAGCACACTCTCACATGCTACAGCTGTGGTTGTGTAAAGGATTAAATCAGTTCCATTTGTGTGTTCAGGCAATGCATCTGAAGATGAAAGATGACTAAGTGCGTGCCAAGCATTGAACGAGCTGCTGCTAACTGGGAGGGAAAAAAAAAAAAAAAAAAAAAGATCTATACAGGACAGTCACTTTCATTTTTAAGGAGTCCATTTGAGATGACATTGGCAATCCAAAGAGTAGAATTCCACCAAGAGCTTATTTTCTCATGTTACCGGTACTTTTGAAAAGGAAAACCAAGCAAACAAAAAAATCTAAGAAATTTAATAATGAGTTAGCCCAAAAGGACTTTTAAAACATTATTTCATTCAGTCAAAAACAAAGATTCTTTTTGGGCAAATAAGATTTTGTTTCAGCATTAAGCATATTTTTTAAGCAGTATTGCTCAAAAAATTTACTAAAATTCCAAGAGAAAAATTAAAATATCCTGTTTTAAGGATGTTGAAATAAAACATTGCCTTATTTTCAATTAAGAGTGTGGCAGATTTGTGAAACATGTTGGTGTTACTCTTACTGTCTTCTCTGAACAGGGTCTTAGCTACAGTAATTCACTCTGTTCTAGTGAAGCGGTAATGTAGTTTACAATCTTGTAATTTTTCTGCCAAAGGGAGACAAGTGTAAATATAATAACATTCCGAATACTATGTGCACTTGTGAAAATGAGTAATTCTTTTTCTTTATGAAGTGTTTCAGAAACATAAATACCTGTGAAATAAAAAAGTATCTTAACAAATCTGAAAATTGTAACAGGATAGTTGAATTGAGAAAATAATGGGCACATTATCTATTATTATAATATCATGAAAAATCCAAACCAGACTATTTCAATATATCTGAAGTAGGTTATATTACTGTTTCTGAAGCTGACTTGTTGATTTCTTTCTTTCAAAACGATGGTGGTTACCTTCCTCAGGAAACTCTATGTAAATCCTTTTTTCTCAACAGATTTGCCGTTTCCGTGTATTCAGAATCCATTTAATGACAAGAAAGTTTTCACTACAACTAATAGTTAAGCTTCCACATCTGATACAGATAACAGAGCTCAGTTGAACTGGATTCCTTCTTTTGAATAATCAACATCATTTTTTACAAAATTCAAGAGATGGAAGAGATGGAATTCAGCAGAAGTATGAAGATATCCCATTTGACATTCACTTGCCAATAGGGACAGCACTAAAAATCATCTGTCTACTTTTAAACTAAAGACAGTTACCTCTTGGTCCTGTTCTTTGAGGTAGAATCTGTACCTCTGCTAGTCAAGAGTGAAGAGGCAATGGTAAAGTAAACAAAACCAGTGGAAAAATAAATTCTTTGTGCTGCAACTCAGCATCTTTACACTTCTTGGTCCAGTGACTAGAATTCAGCTGAGCAAACTGAAAAAGCAAAGAGGATCCTGAAGAGCATGGAAGAAAATAAAATGTTGAAGAGTGGGGACAGAGTGGATTAAAAAAAAAAAAAAAAGTGTATGGGAAAGATCTCCAAATACCTTTCAAAGAAGAGAATGTTTTATAAAAAACAAAACAAAACACCTCTTTGTAACTATGATAATCAAGTCATGAATTAAATTAATCTGGAGTAAAATTTGTGATGATCAGTTTCACTATAAAACTGAGTTGTCAAGAATTTCAATCTGGAATGCAGCAAAACACAGGAAGTGTAAGAAGTTTTAAGAGAGTCAGAATTTTAAAAACCTATTCCTGCTCTAATGGGATGATTATATGCTGACTTTTGATATGGGATGAAAAGCTGCTACTCCATCTAAGAACAAATCCAGAAATTTAACCTGATGCTTGGAGATTTCAGAAGAGTTGGTGGTGGACTTGGAAAATGTTATGGTGATTGAGGATGTACATGCACATAACAAGCACATTGACAAAAATCTAAAAACAGTTAAGAGAGAAAAAAACCTACCAAACATGAACAACAACAAAAAAATATCCCTTACTTCTGTGAAAATAATATACGGTGATTTATGAAGAAGAGGCTAACCCAGCTGTAAGCTTTAATGTTCAGAAGAATTAAATCCTCAGCTTTGAATAACATTCACAGTAAATTAAACCACCAGTTATGCAATGTCTGGAGTACATCGTAACCACCCCATGATTACCATAGCCAGCCAAACCCTGTCCCCAAGCAGGCAAAACTCCTAACTGGAATCAAGGGTTTTATCCAGTGTTTAGTCTCCTTTGACCTGATTCATTTCATCACCCTTACTTTGGAAGTAAGGGGAAAGTTTTGTTGCTGTGAAAGCCAGTGCAGATATCAGGGCCAAAATTAAGCCTGATGTAACTTAAATGAAACAGCAGGGATGGATTTGGTCCACAGTGTCTGGGGAGGTTAATTCTCTTCCTGAACTGGAGATCAGTGTTAATTCACCTCAGTTCTTCAGCTTTGCTGCAGCTACAACTGCAGGTCGTGCTCAAGGGGCCAAGGGGCTAGATGACCTGGTTGCAGTAAAGAAGGGAGTGCGAATTTCCCGCTGCTGGTCTTTTTGTACCTTTACAATTGTGACAGACTGTTCATTTCTTTACAAAGATACACTCTTACAATCTGACAAAACCTCTCCTACCAGCCACTCTCTTTTTAGGTCCCTTCTGCTCCAGACACTGCCAGTGAACCTCTTTTGTTGGTAGCGTTTCAAGCTAGCAGGAGCTGCGGCAGTTCACAAACTGCACCTCAACATTCCTTAGCAATGGTTGCTGCCATATCTCCTGCACTGATCACCTTTGTAGAAACAGAGCTATCATATGCTATTTTAAGGGCTGGATTCTGCTCATCTCAATTCATGAGATGGAAATGGTGTGGCACCATTATAACTAAGAGTGGAATTTAGAGCTCGTGCTAAAAATGCCGTCTGGCCGGGCGTGCTTGCCTCCTGCATTTCAAACGTTCCTTGTGTGAGCCCGCATCCCAGTTGAACAGCTCCACACACATACAGATGAGCAATAATGACTTCTCATTTAATGTCCTTTTTCCCCAAGACAGTTATTAATGGTGAAAAGAATTGTAGATTTACTGCAAGTTTGTTGCATAAATTACAGGAGAGCTATGGAGAGAGTCTGAATGTCCTGATGCCAATGCTGCCACACCTTGCAAGAAAGCTCAGGCAGCAGCATTACGTGACTCTTTTCATAAGGCAGACAGGGGAAGCTGCTGACTGTTGTCTACAGTCCTTGCTAAAGAAAATAAAAGGGTATTGACAAACTTTCAGGAAGAAACCTCTGGTCCTCCTCTAGCACAGCCCCCTTCTCCCCCAAAACAGAAATCCATAGGACAGAACAGGAAAATGAAGATGGCTTTACACTGCCTATCTGCTTCCATTGCCCTGGGCTGGCTGATGAGCTGCTTTATCCTGAGGCAAAGATGAAGCATGGGCTGCCCTAACCCTGCCACCTCTGGCTCACAGCGGGGTGTTCTGGGTACACTGCAGCAGTTTGTCCCGTACTTCTAAGTGTGGTCTCCTTCTACTGGAGGACTTCTAAGGACACTAGAAGAGAGGTAATGATGTGATCTACACTCCAGCTGAAGAAGTCCTGCTTCATGATCACCTTCTGATAGCAAGGTCAATGATCTGCACAGCCATGAATGACAATGAATGAGTCTCATGTTGCTGTTAGCCTGGGAAACAGCTGTTAAGAAAGCCCCACTTTTAAATTATAGTAGGACAGGGACACCAGGTTAACTCACAAATCCCATCAGTATTGATAAATTCAAAGCACCAGAATCCTATCCAGTATTTCAATTGTATTTTAATAGTATGGTTAATAAGATAAGCTTCCAGTCCCCTGTAAATGCGAACCTTCTGTTTGCCACGGGATAATTTCCCAATTCTTGTTCACAATCACTGTCAGATAAACCATCAATACACCTGCCCTTCCTTTTGCAATACCACAGCCCTGTAATTTACTCAGTCCCTACCTGATCTCACCACGTAAAATGCTGTGACCTAAGCCAGTTGCTTCTCCTTCCAAGTGAGACAAAGAACTGTTCTTGTGCTCCTGTCTTCCTACTCCACATTAATTTTCTTCCTATTCTCAACCTTCAAGTGTAATTCTTGGGCTGTAATGCCATTAATCCCATCTGCTTTTCCCATGTGTGACTTTCCTGATCTGCAATATCCCTCACTCCATGATGCTCCTCCCATTCTTGGGATGAAGGGAGGGTTAGCTTGCTTCAGCCAGCAGTGAGAGGGCTAAAGCCATGAAAAACATACTGATGTTTTCTTCCCATGTTAAAATGAGTTTGGTTTGTCTTTAGGGGGTACAGATCACGGGAAGCCTTCTTCATCCTTCGTCTGTGAATGTTTCTCAGAAAATATCATGTGAACACCTAGTGTTAGTCAGAAGGATAAACAGAAAGTAAAGAGTTACCAGAAGGAGAGTGAAGAATATAACAGAAAGCAGATTTATGTCACTATATGAATCCATGGTGCACTCATAGCCTGAATAGTCAATGTACTTCTGATCATTCTAAACCATAAATATATCAGAACTAGAACAGGAACAGTGGAGGGCAGAAAGGAAGAAAGGTTTCACTCAGACAGAGATGGAGGCCCTTCAGTCCAGAGAAAACACAACCGAGGGGGATTTTCAGATAACTAAAATATCTGGAGTGGCAAGCAGAACAACTATTCATTGTTTCTCAGAAAAAGAAGGAAGCGAGATGCTCGCAGTGGAAATTATCAAGTCTCGGGATTAAAAAATCACGAAGGGAAGTGTTTTTTCATGGACTGCAAAATGAAGCAGTGGGACTCATTGACACAGGATGTTGTGATGGTCAAAAGGAAAAACTGATTAAAAAAGGACTAGACCAATTCATAGAAAGGTCTACTGAGCCCTGTTAAATGTGGCGGTCTGGATGTAAGATACAAATCTAAAAATCCCTCATCACCTATTGTTAGAAGCTGGAAAGGTATACCACAGGAAGAGCGTATCCACCCTGTTTATTATGTTTCCCTAAACAGCCATTACCAGTCCCTCTAACAGGCTAAAAGCTGGCCTTTCAGTCTCATCTAGTAGGGCCATCTTTGTGGCTTTTTGTTTCTTTCTCCCAGTAAGACTGGAAGATGTGGCCAAAGCATCCCATCTCCTTTACTGAACTTCCCAGATGAAGGAATGCCAGTGGGACACTTTGCACCAGACCCCTTGCTCCGAGATGCTAGCAAACGCTCTGGCTCATTACATGCGAGTGATGAATCTCAGAATATATAGGTCGCTGTCTCAGCTTTGCCCTTGGCTTGCTGCATGCCTCGTTTGGTGATTATCCCAAAGCTTAGTATAGTCTGTGCAACAGAGATTTACAAAGGAAAAAAGCCACCTATGTTACCAAGAAAATACAGCTTTTCCTATCAGGGGTGTCAGTACCTTGGGAGAGACTGGCATAGAGGGTAATCCAAAGATTATGGTGATACCATAGCCACAAATATTTTTCTGACTTTGGATTCACCCATTTCTGTGCCTTGCTTCTCAGCCTAGAAGATAAAGAGAGTCATGGGGTATTTTTTTGTTTTGTTTTGCTTTTTAATCTTGCAAAGATTTTATGTGCCAAATATGTCAGATGTTTTAATAACAAGTAAAATGGGAGCTGTAAAAACACCTGAACTTGCACTACATGACTACAAATGGAGCTGAAGTTAAATCCAGTTCTGACATTTCCAAATCGCTTTTGCTCTCCCCAATTTAAAGCATATAGTCTTTTTAAAAATAAAAGGGAAAACTAGCATGGTTCACTAAGAGTACTTCTTTAGAAGCTAGAGGGTGGATTTGCCCCACTTCATATCAAACCGTTTGCACCAGATGGTTGCAATGTCAATGTAAGGACAAAGCCAATGCAGATTTTAGAAAATAGCAATGTTGTGGAAAAAGTGCTCCCTCTGGTTATTTTGCTGGCGAATTAATTGCTTACAGCAGAGGAGAAGTAGGACAGAGGGCAGTTGGGTTTACCTGCATTGTTTTCACCATTACAGTCAGGATGACGGTTGTTTGTCAAATGTGGGTTTTTGCTTCCCCCCCAACAAGAGCACATGTTCCTGACACGCTATGTTAGTTTTCTGCAGAGGTGACGGCTCTTTCTTAGAGGCCGTGCATTTTCTGGATGCAGTAGGGAGTGAAAGAATATAGTTTCATACCCAGTATGGGAGTCATTCGTTTTACCTGCTACGTCAGCCATGTTGTAAGGAGCAGAGACCCAAAATGACAGACGTGACTGAGGCAGCTGCTGGAGCTAGCACAGCTTCCTTCAAACCCCCTTGATCTGACACAACAACAGTGCAGCATGCTGGCAGTCCTGGAGGATTACAGCATCACCGCTGACTTTCTGTTAACCCTTCTGAGCTCACAACCTGCTAAACGATGTAACGAGCTGTTGGATAAAAAATAATGACAGCACTCAGAGGAAAAGCGGCTCTCCAGAGACAGTACCTTAAATAACAACACACCTGTATAGTATCTGTTGCTAGTGTGGCACAGTCAACACTACCTGAATTAAAATGGTAATAAAAAGAAAACTGTCTTCCAAAATTTTGCAAACGGAAAGAAAAAACCCAAACAGGTCATGCCAAGAAACAGGTCATGCCAAGATATTGAGTAGTGATAAGAGCAGTAACTTAAAAGGTTATCACTTCAGAAGGAGAGTTAACATAAATCATTTGTGCATCCATACAGTGAAGTAACGGGGCCAGGTTCTGGGCAACGTCATTTAGAGCTGCTCAGCAGGTACAAGATAGTCAAGTGCAGTGTGTTTGATTGCTGAGAACATATCTTCACAAACCATCGACTGCCACGTTAAAAAATAAAATATAAAAAAAAAAAGTAGTAATGCCCAAGAGAAGTGCTGAACTGAAAACCCCAGAGTTGAAGTATAAATCTCAAAATACATCTTTGGAAAGTCAGCTGGCGCTTCTGCTCCACAGGGACCCACCAAGGCTAATTTCAAATCTACCTCACATAGCAGCAGCAGAGAAGTTTTGTCATCTCAGTACAATTGTCTAAGACCATGAACACTCATTTTGGGTGTCCAAACCATGTCGTGATTCCAGAGTGCCCTCCCAAGCTAGGTAGTCACCAATGGTATTGTTATGATAGCTCCTAGTTAATGGCAATCACACCTCTGACTGAAATACTTTTGTGTTCCAGAGCAAACACAGATTGGCGGTGCTACATCTACGTTTTGCAGGGGGTTACCACTCCTCCCTGTAATGGTCACTTCTTACAGGAATACTCTATTGATGGCCTGAGGAAGGACCAGGAAGATGGCCTTTTGCCTGTACCACCTCTGAGCTGCTTTTGACCTTGACAGTATGGGTTGTTTTTCTTTTAATACATGTTAATCATTGTGTCACTTATGTTAGGTGGCACAACAGAAAAATCACAGACTTTTGTTAGAGGCTGTACCTATAATAATCTGCAATTCATTATCAGGAAAAAAATGGCTGTTTTCTGTAATAATCTGTAAAGGGCTTACAGATAACAAACATGAAATGCCAAGACTATCCTACTGTCAGTCCTAAAACCAGTTTGGTTTCAGAAAGTGACATTTTCTGGAACATGTGATTTAACTGATACCTTTATTATTGCATATTTTGCTCTTCATCCTCTTTCTTCCTCCTTCAACACCTTACATATTTATTTATCAGTAGATTCTTTTAAGTGTCTGTCATTCAAATTTCTTACCCCTCTTCTCCCTTCTTAAGGAATTGCCTCCTCTTCCCTTTTCATAGGGACAAGAATACAGTCTATTCCCCATGCCAACTCTTTTTTTTTTTTTTTTTTTTCCTCCTCTCTTCTGGAACTACCAGTAAGGATAACATAAGTGACACTGGATAATACTGGTTGGACAACACTACACAGAGCTGCTGACGTCTAACCCTCTTTTATTCTTCTCTTTTTCTTACATTTTCCTTTGAAAAAGAAGACCTTTTTCCCAAACTCTCAAATACACTAATCCATGAAGCATTCCAACAATAACAAAATGAATATTTAATTACTTTAATTCTACTATGTTATTGAAAGCACAGTTTCAAGCAAGTTCATTTTACATGTGGTGATATTAAGGCAGTCAGTTTCAGTCCCCAGGTCTCATCACAAGTGCTGAAGTCATGAATAGATTTGGGTATAAGTTGCATTGTTTCAGCACATTGAAATTCTGACTGTGTGTCTAGTTAGCATTGTTCATTACCAGTGAAAACCAAAGCTCCTCCTGTCCTTCCCAATTTGCAAAAAAAAGGCTCTGCACCTCTTTGTTGCAAATAAATGACATCGCAGCTCACGCAGAGCACAGCTACTGATTCTATATTTTGTCCAACCAAAATAGTTCAGTTAGGAAGCACTCCAAAGTTGCACAGAAGTTGGCATTTCCAATTACTCGGGCTGAACAATTCCTACGGGCCAGTTGTCAAGCACAATTTGCAAAGGCTCCTGGCACTCTGACCAAGGGGGAATTCCCCAATTTATGTTATAACACAGAGAGCAGCAGTAACATTTTAATCAGATGGTGGAGCCTGCTGGGAAGCTCCATTATAAAGCATTGTTATGCCCAACAGGGCTGCAGTTCAGTATGGCTGCGAAGTCTACAGTGGGCTGTGTTTCCTTAGTACAGCCACCATGGATGTCAATGCAAAATTAAACAAAAGATGTTTCCCCTCTCCCTTGACACTTACACACTATAGTAAGTGACTGTAGTAAATTATTTCCTCTGCATAATAGTATAAGCTATTTTAAGAGCTATCTGCTCCAAAGTTAGATCAGGGAATACCTTGTATGTTAACAGGGGAAGTTGCAGTTAGGAAGCAGAGACAGAGGTCCTCACCTGGAGGATTCACAAAACGTGGGTGAAAGATGGATCCTGACAGCTCACTTCAGGCACTTAAATGCATGTTAAGCATGAGTTCTCCACCTATACTAAACTTCTAAGTTATGTTAGTGTATTTTTGCAATCAGGCCTTTAAAATCAGAAGTAGATTCTCTGATTTGCTTTCATGTCAAAACCATTCTATCTTTTAAAGACACTGAGGAATGGAAGTGCAACAATACAAGCCTTCATCTCATTCTCTAGCTGAGGGGGTCTTAGTATAAAATCAAAAATACTTCAAGGAAAGGGGACGAGGAACAAGAAGAAAGGAACATAAAACTATGGATTCAGTAGAAAAAGAAGTAGTGTATTGAAAAAAAACCCCAGTTCAAATAGGATAAAAAATATATAACCTTGAAATTTATATTCTTGAAGTACAATAGTTCCTAAGTTCATGTTTTAAATACATGAACTAGAATCTTTCTTGAAACAATTACAGTATCCCTAATGAAATTGTGGCTCTTGTACAGTGATATCAATTAGCACTTTAAAAACCACATTATTAATTTATCAAGGAGACAACTTGATAACATGGTGAAGGCAATAAAACAGATCAGTCTGTAACGCCCACTGCTAGAGGGAACAGACTTCATTCAGAAGTACATGGGCAGTGAATCTCCACTAACTCCTGTAGAGCTGCACTGAATCACCCTTCTCATGATGGGATCTGCCTTATTAACATTAAAACTTCATGTGTTCTGTTGCCTGTTTTCTTTATACACAGCCATGAAAAAAGTCATATTGTCATAGAGTATGATCTGTAATGAGGTTGTGTTATAACGGGTTCTCCTCTGCTGTAAAAATGCATGTTAGTATGAGGGGAAAGAAGATAAGGGCAAAAAATAAGTTTGAAGGGAGAATGAGAACTGAAATTTAAAAAAAAAAAAAAAAAACCAAAACCCAAAACCAATCCAAAAAACAACAAAGCAACAACTTCTTCATTGAAAGGTATTTTAGCTACTGATAATGAAGTTTCCAGATGAACCAGAAAAGAAAGGAGGATTGGGAAGCACCTCTGGAAGCTATTTCTGAACAGCAGACAGATGGTTGGGATGGCTTGCATGTGCTTGACAGCAGCTACTCTGTGGAGTAATAAAGGAACAATAGACAACTAGTTGATCTGCTGGTGGGTTTGGATGAGAGAACCATCTGCCCTCAAAGTGGCACTACTTTATGGGAAGGCAAATGTACAAATCTTCTGGAGAAGAGTAATGCAAATAAACAAGTGCAGAGGGAGAAAGAAGTAGGACAAGCTTCCCCTGCTGCCACAGAAGTACGTATGCCTCAATCTCACTCATATGAGTGTTATAGGAAAAGTTCTTTGAAGCTCCTTGTTACTGGGCTATTACGCTGGCAACAGTATTGATATATATCTATATCTATATATATATATACATGCTGGCAACAGTATTGAGATATATATATATATATATATAAAAAAATCAAATGTTTTGTGAGTATTTATCTCAGTTCTGTTTGTTACATCTCACCAATTTCATTAACTCCTGTTTTTTCTTTTGACTGTATTTCTAACATAGTTTCCATTAAGCATTCTTCTAGAGACAATTTCTTCAGCAGAGACCCACAAACATCTTCCTGATTTGCAGAAATGTAATCTGTATTTACATGCATGTTTGTGGGTCAAAAATCAAGCTTGTGGGTCAAAAATCAAGCTCTGAATCACTTCAAGCATTTTCCTGCAATGACTTGGTGATGTCAACATGCACCCACTTTGGGCCACGCACCTAAAGCATTAATGTACAGCTCCACCTGCTGATGGAGGTGCCTCCTTCTTGGATCATCACCACACTATTGCCTGCAAATGCATTTAGGGAGGATACAAATTTTGTGCCACTGAATGGTCTTTTGGAATTTTTGGTAGTCTGCCATTTATGTAGGCCTCCAGGTGAGCCTGTCTGCTTTGCTCCCATGCTCAGTTATAGGGCTGGCTCTCAGCACCAGACTTAGATTACCAGCAAACACCAGGCCCCAGTGCCCTGCCTAAGCTTCACAGATGCTCTGTTGAAGGCCTCTTGCTAATCCCTTCACTTGCAAAGCAGAAGTATATAGAGGAAATATCTTTTTTAAAAACACTAAAGCCCACTTTCGAAACTGGAATATATTTTCTTGCAGCTGCTCTGTCGATCCAGAAACACCAGCAAAGAAATGAGTGCAAAAGTCAATTTCACACTTTGGAAAACTGTTTGTAAGCATTTGTGAAAAAAAAAAAAAAAAAAAAAAAAAAAGGTTTGCATTTAAACCTTTTCTTAAGAAAGGAAGGAGTGGGGAGAAAAAAAAAAAAAAGGAAAATAATTAAAAGGTAGAACAAAGAGATGTTTCCGTCGAATGAGAACATATCACTTTTTCACAGCTTGGCATAATAACAATGATCCAGTTCTCAAGAAGACTGGAAGAGGCTTCATGCTGCTCCATAGCTCATTACCACAGCTGGAGGCCTCCAAACCCAGCCAGGTCTTCAGCACAGCAGTGCCCCAGCAGGAGCACTCCCGGCTCAGCCCACCATGGGAAAGACCCTGCAGAGCTCCAGGGGCTGAGGCCAGGGCTTCAGGGTCCATGAGCAATGAACGTCTGTCTGATAAACACTGTCTTGGGTACATCAAAAATATGGTTGATGAACTCAGCCTCTACCAAATGAAATGTCTAGAGTCACAGAAATGTCATTCTTCACAGGAAAATTTCCAATACATTTTAACCAAAAATCCAGGGTGTTTTGGTGACAAATATCACCTGAATACTCTGGAATGTGATGTAGGAAAATGGTTCCCACTCTTCCAATTTTCTTTTCAAGACGGAGATATGCAGGAAAAAGCTAAATGGGTAACTAGATATTAGAGACCCACAAAATATTCCAGCAGGAGCATGAATAATACTGTGAGAAGAAGTCAGCCAGAAATTTAAAGTATAATTTTGTTTCGTTAAAAATTTCTTCCAGGAAAATTGTTTTTCTTTACAAGGAATCAATTACCTGGAAAGACTATTCCCATTGTGTTACAGATACTTAAAGTGAAGTAAAATTAAATAAAGCTATTAAAGTTGAGAGTACAGATTTGGGAGCAAGATTTTTGTAGTCTAACTGGTCAAAGCAACATTAATGAGAGGACTAGGTAAAAGTTTTCAAGAAGTGGCTTTTTGAAAGACTTATTAAGAACTGTACTTTCTAAATTACAGTAATAATAAAGATATACACCATGCCTAGGCATAAAGTTGTTTTCTTACTTTAAATCTGGAGATAATCACAATATGGCACAATGATTTCAGTATGGCTGAAACAATATGTTGTTCCCTGTGACAGCATTGCATATAAACACGTAAATTTCAAATAGTTTCAGGTTTGGACAAAACCCAGTATTTCTGGCAGGTTTCACCTGATACAGAACGTATAAAACTCTGCATCTTGAGTCCATATTTTAAAAAAATCTACATTTAAGCTATATCCTTTTGCAGTTAAGTCCCAAAACATCAGTTCTCACATAACAGGATCAGGAGGTAATAAGATTGTGAAAGACCTCTTCTGTAGCACACAGACAATCACTATCACAATGCAGGGCTCTGCAAGAGAAACTTCTGCAATTTGGCAAAGAGAAGGTGAGAAAAAGAGGAGAAAAACCTACTAAGCTGAAATGAATGGGATAAGTGCGCAAACCAAATGCTCATTGCCAAACATGTATGACCAAATTCAGGAAAGATGGAAACAGTTTCACAAATGGCAAAGCTCCAAAACAGTGATGCCTTACATAAGGTTCAGGGAATGTTTCCTTTGAAGATAAAAGGTACCCAAGTGTGAAATCTGTGATTAATATAGAAAGCAGAATGAAAAAGCAAACCAGCCACAAACAAAAATTCCTGATGGCATTTTAATTCCACATGCATTAGACAGCACCCAGGGAGAAGACCGATGGCTGCATATACTTTAAATAAACTGCATGTAAAATATACAAAGTGTTCATGTTTGATAGTATACATGTTTCCCTTATCAGTTAGGGACTCCTTCAGTTGCATTTTCTTTTTATTCTCTGAAGTATTGAAAGAATGAGATTTTATAAAATTAAATGTCTACTCTTATTTGCTAAGGAGTGCTGATGATTTTTTTTATGAACATTCAGGAGCTTCGTGTAGCTATAAATATTTGCTCTTGAAGCATTGAGCAACTTCAGGAAGTATCATCAGCAATTAGAAGAAAAAAGCATTAAATTTGTAATTAGATTGGCTAAAATCTTGCACTATTCCCACTGAAATTTCTCAGGGTGAAATGTTTGCTGTGTGATTTCAGGAAGGTCTGGCTTCCACCAATACAAATAATCCAGTTAAGGAAAGCCTAGTGAATTGTCTGAAACAGCTTAAAACTGATTTTCCCACTGCTATATCTTTCAGAAATTAAATATTACCAGTCAGTCTCTTGGCTAGGGACAGACCTAAGGAACAAAGCCTGGCTCCAAAGAGCAATTTTCCTCAAAACCTGGTGAACATTTGAGTTGGGTTTTCTAATTTTTTTTTCTGACGCCTGGAAATGAGATACAAAATTAGACATTTGAATATGATATATTTTAGCTCATGCCTGTTTTCTTGCCAGTTAGAAATGAGGGTGCTTCAGCACCTCAGCTGAACACATATTTAATACCCTGTCTTATTTTAAGCATGTGAAAGGTCTGGTTGATTTTAATAGGACTACAGTCAAAATAGTATCTCATGTGTCTTCTAACAAGACAGAGAACAAAAGAACGGCTGACGTCCCAGGGCAAACTCAAAATATAGAAAACAGTCCTTTCTGATGTTCATTAAGTCGAGTAGGCATGGCAGGAAGTTGTTTTGACAAATGTCATTCTCATTTGATGAAGAAAGATCTGGGAAGCTATGGACCGGTCAGTCTTATTTCAATCCCTGAGAAAAAAAATGACGCAAATCTTCCTGAACACATTTCCAGACACATGAAAGAGATGAAGGTGATGACATGACTGGTTCAGTAAACAAGGGGATGAAACTGGATGTCATTTACCTGGACTTTAGCAAGGCTTTTGCCACGGTCTCCCAAAGCATCTTTTCAGCCTATCACGGAAGGTATGGCTTGTATGAGTAGAAAACTAGCTGGACTGCCAGCCTCAAAAGCTCAATATCCAAAGGGCAGTCAGCTACTAAAAATGTTTCTGAAGTGTTTATCTTGGTACTGGTATTGCTTAACATCTGCATTAACAAACAGCACACAACCAATCATTGTCTGTTACCTACACACTACTAGCGACAGGATGTGGTCTTGGTCATAGAGCGTCAAGGCTAGAGATGGACATAGTCCTGGTTTAGTGCTATTACCTGGTGCCACTAGGAAGCATATAATAATTGCATAAACAACATAACAATGCACATCCAATATGTAAAAAAATAATTTACTTGATAGTAACATCACTTTATTTGCTGTTCATCTGCCTAGACACTTCAGAGCAGGGAAAAAAATCTACTACTTAGTTTTTTTGAGAACCGGCACCAAGAGTCAGTTGTGACTGGGATCTCAGGGAACTATCACGCAGAAGTACTCACAGCCACAAATTAAGAATCCTTGCTGATTTCCAGAAAATGGTCTCCTTGGATATAATCTTAGAAATCCAAGATGGGATTTTTGATGGGTAGGTGAACTCATCAGAAATGTCTCTGACCTCTCAGATTTTTACTATGCAATTTAGGTGCCTAATTCACATTGATTTCATGCACTGTTTTGATGTGCTTCTGTTCTAGAAGTAATTCCCGAATTACCTAGATGAAACTTGTTGCTTTCCCTTTGTCTTTCTTACTTGTCAGAATATTCTCTGTGCCAAACTTTTTGGTCACTACAGATGTCCTGAAACTTTTTGAAATATGAGTTAGCACTGTGCTGTGCAAGTCAGGGCATCATGTTCCGTTCTTTTTAACTTCTCTATTCCCAGCTCAAGTGACTATGAATATTTGTCTAAGAATGTATACAACATATACAAATATGAAGGATTTATTGCCATTTTTCCATTTATTTAAATATGTGAATAGTATTCTTAGAGATCCTATCAAATGTTAATATAAATGTTGGGAAGAAAATCTCTTTATCAGAATTCTTTTTTTAAAAACTAGGAAATAGTTTGTCTCTTTATTATTCCTAGGGGAGTATAAAGCATTTATAAAAACACCCAAACAACCAACCTGAAAAGATACTTCATGCCTCCTGTTAGTCACTGCCATGACTGAATAGAAGTTGTATGAGAGATTCCTGCATGATAGATGGCATTGGGCACACCTCTTGGCACATACCTCTTCATCTTCTGTCCACTGTAAGAGACCTGAACATACAAGGGCTTGTAGTCTATTCAGTTGTGCAAGTCTGTTTGATGGTACTGGGCCATGGCAAGTTTTGCTTGTTCACTGTGTTTCTGCCCTAAGGCTACATGAAAAAACACATTGTGTGCATCAGATTAGCAACTCCTCTATGCTACATGCATCTGGAAAGCCTTGAGGTGTATGCAACTCATCCCAGAGACACCCTTCAAGCCAAATACAGTCATCTACAATAAGACTTACAACAAATACCTTTTGATGATTTGAGGCTGATGGAAGGCTACTGTGGAGGGCACTTTGGATTAGAAGTATTGCATTCATATCCAATTTTAGGTCTGCTTGCTGACTTTGTATCTCAGGTATGTACTAATGCTCTTATAGGTGAGATAAACCTTGGACACAAAACACTACCTGACTGAAACCATCTCTTTGATGCTGGATTCTACTGGAATTCAGTTCCCTTAAACTAGAAAATAACATCCCTCCTACTTTTCCTATCTTGTCTGTAATTTGAACTCATTCATTCAGGAAGACATTGGGTCTGATAATAGTAAATGCAAATAAGACTCCTGCAACTTTCCACTAATAGCAAAACCAAAACAACTGCCCAGAAAAAGCAATGATAACAATCTTGTGGTGCACTGAGTAATACATATACTGTAAACTACAGATTACCAAGCTTGTGCAAAAAATTTTAAGTCTATTTGAAGGACTGTGAAAAGCAGTTGCTGATCCCACCAACATCTATTGATTTCAACACAAGTGTAATCAATCAGGACAAAGTGAAGAACATCTAAGCAAGTATACATTATCTATCAGGAGCATGACTAGATCAAGACTAGAAATAACACACTGAGATTTTGTTCTAATCCAAAGAAAAATGTATCATTTGTTACTGGTTTGCTCTTTTATAAGTAAATACTAAGTAGAACGACAGTCAAACAACACATATACTAAACACAATAGCTGCCAGGAGGTTGGGTTTTTTTAAAAAAAAACTCCAACAGGAGAGGTTTGGACTGGACATTAGGAAAAAATTTTTCACAGAAAGAGTGGTTGGACAGTGGAGTGGGCTGCCCAGGGAGGTGGTAGAGTCACCACCTCTGGATGTGTTTAAGGGTCGTTTGGATGATATGCTGGGGGATATGGTGTAGGGGAGAACTTTGTAGAGTAGGGCTGATGGTTGGACTCGATGATCCCAGGGGTCTTTTCTAACATGAATGGATGATTCTGAGTTCCCCTTAAAATGTAACTACATTTTTATCCATACAACAATATCTTATTATCAAACTTGCTAATTTAAGTGATATTCCATCAAAAAGAACACTTAAACTTCAGCTAGCAGAGTAAAATTTCCAGTAAAACTGAAGAGTATTGAGTTTTGGATACTATATGAGGCTATGGATTTATCTTTAAAAATACTCAAGGACTGACTAAAGTCATCTCATTACTGAACATCAGGTTTTGTAATTATAGGTAGGAGATCTGTTCCAGCCTGTGGAGTTTGTTTTCAGAACAATGCCCTCTCAAATTAGTCCTGCAGTTTACAAAACATTAGTATACTTGACTTTTAATAACTGAAGTTCATAATATCTTTGTTAAAGGCATTCACTGCCAACTAATGGTTGGGGAGACAAAACAACATGCATTTGAAAAAGTAGTCGCGTTTACCATACTTTAAATATATCTGAAATTGACTTAAAGGAAGGCACAAATACCTTAACTTTTCAATATTCTGTTTTTCACTTGTTCAAAAGCTTGGAAGGGCAGAAATTGGTCTATGATTTGTTCATAAAACTATTCATATAAAATATCATTATTACAGATTTCAATAGCTGAGTACAAGCCAAGTTCTATTTAGCTGCATTTATCTAATACTCCTGGAGTTAAGGGCAAGTCAAATAACTGGGGAAGTCAAAGAATTGGGCCTTAAATTTATCCAAAATATTAATAGTCCTGGAAAGCCAAACAACAAAGTAATCTGATTGAAACTATGGGATCATTTATAATAAAGTCTGCTGGCTCTACAGATCTTGGCCCTGATTATGCTTATACCAGCATCAGCAATGTGTAGTTCAACTGGAGGCCCTGTAAAATGAGTAGGCGAGACTACAGTCATGCCTTTTGAGTCTAGTATCAACTTCTTCACAACTTTTTATGTAAAACAAAAGTTTTTTTCCCTTGATTCATATTGCACTTTTCTTCCTAGAAATCCTGACAGAAAAACAGTCTCTCTTATTCTTTCTCTTTTCGTCTTTTTCCTCTGAGGTACATAGAAATTACACAGCACTTAGAGAAGCTGCCAAGGACAGCTCAGCTATAAGTGTCATAACAGGCATCACATTTCACGCATTTCTTAGCCAGCCTTGATGTAATGCAGGAAAGATCAGATGATCTTTGGCATGTGCAAGTGGAGGACAAACCAATCTACCAGGTCAAAGCTACAGCAGGAGGAAGCTGGTATGAATGCAAGGAGTTTACTTCCCTGGAAATATTCCAGCCTTGAAACTCAGAGAAAGCCCTCAGGAAAAAATTTAAAGCTTAGAAAGCTAGGCAGGGAGCTGAATACTTGCATCATTTGCACCTCCTGAATCTTTCTGTGGGCATTTACTGCCAAACTTGCACCGATTGCTTTACTACACATCAGGCTGACTCCTCACTTCTGTCTCCTGCCTTCTCACGTACAGGCTATAGAGTAGAACAAGGGTCGCCAGGAACTGGTAGGCCTGCAAAGAGGACAAGTCTATCAAAGGCCAGGCTGCTGGGAATCTTGGCAGGAACAGCAGAGAACCATGGTCAGTAACAAAAGGGAAACAGCAAAATGTCTGTGACCTCTGTTACAACTCGGATCACCTTCAACCTCTGCAATGCTGCGTTACTGACAGCCAAAAGTGAGCATCTGGAGGAATCCCGATTAAAATAAAATACAAACTAGCTGAGCCCAGTCATATGCCTCATCACTCAGAAGGCTGGTCTGGATCCCTTACCCCATCGCTTCCTTTGTGCCTGTCAGACACAGTTCCATCATCAGGCTGTACTTGCTGTAAAAGCCGCTAAATCCCACATTTAAGAACAGCATCAGTTTGCATTAGTGTGTTTAGGAGATTTCCTCGTTGTTTCAGGAAGTGGCAACTACTAGCGCCATGGGAACAACCGCAACAATTTTGCAGAAAATTTGGAAGCCGAGTAGATAAGTTAAGAGAGGACAGTTTTTAAACTTTGGTCTGTAAGAACCTGAGCCAAAGCCCACCAAAGACAGTAGAAAAACCTGGTGCAAAAGCTCTGCTGGTGCCACTACATTGTTTTCAGATCTCAGCTAACATTTGTAATCCAGACTGAGCTACAGCCTACAAACAGAGTGGCTCAGGGGACTAGTCTGTAGGTTGCTATGTTGTTATCTGTGATATAGGCAAGCTATGGGCACTGTTCTGAGATCGTACAGATAGATTTCGAAGCAACATTTGTCCACCACAGTGGTAGTCAGTTCAGCAGTTTTTTTTCCAGGAACCTTTATGAGAATTCAGGAGAAAAATAAGACTGTCTCTATATAGGTCTATTTGCAACACAAGTCCCACAGATTTTTTAGCATCTCCTTACACTACAGATCTTAATTATTCATGTACCCAGCCTCATTTTACTGCATCTCAGACCCCTATAAAGGCTTTTGTACTCTTCTTAACTCATACTTGTAATAACAGTTTTCATGAAAAAATAAGATTTTTGTCTGCTTACAAGGGTGTTCCTATGTGGAATAAGATTTTTAAAGCACTAAAAGTCATGCAAATTTTAAGTCAAATGTTGAGCCACTCACAATGAGTTCAGAGGTAGCCAGTTTCTGTTGTGACTCGCTCCTTTACAATCATTGAGATAGATTGAGACAGGAAGGGCAAATTCTTACTGCACCAGGTAGAGCAGCACAGAGGATCCAGGGCACGTATGAAATGATGGAGGGAAGAAAGGAAATGAAGACAGGGAGCACCTTTTTTCAAGGCAGAAAAAGGACAATAACCTCTCATCTCCTTTAGGAGAGAAACAGAGGTCTAGATGGAACATCATAAGTGTTGAAGTGTTCTGCTAAAGGCATTCCTGCTAATCTCAAGCTTATTCTATTGATGGCCAATTTATATCCATTTGTTCTTGGGACAAGACTGGGAAGAGGCATATACCATTCCCTTACTTAAAACTCAGTGCTTGCTTGTTGATAATATAGGCAGATAAAACAAGACGTCTGTTTCATTCTTATTTAAGCAACCTTTTTATCTAATCAAATCCAGTTTTTATGCTTCTCTTCTTCCTTCCCCAAAAATCTTAAGATAAAACCAAATAGTCAAGACCTTTTTTTCACTTTGATTTTTTTAAAAAACCCACAATTTTCTTCAAATGTCACTGAAAGCTAAAAATAGGAAGGTACCAGAAAAGCCTTTTATAGTGCAGTCATAACAGTACCACACCATTGTTGAGCACCACAATTAAAATGATACATTATGACAGTGATGTGATACATCTCTGCATTTGGTCTTTCAGGATGCAGCAAAAAATTAGTACAACTGTTTTTCAGTCTGCCAACCATTTTTCAAATGGTGTATTCATATACTCTGAGATGGTTAAGTATTCTTTCCTTTAGATGCTGTGATATGGGTATTTTTTTAACACATTTCTGAGGTGTTAAAGTAACATTATTGTACAGCCACCAAACCTGCTAAAACAAGAAAAGGAAGACTAAGAAAAACTCTCGGATACGTAGTACTTTTAGCTGGACCCAAGAGCCACAGTTTGGAAGACTGTGGCCAGGATAGTTATGTTGCCTTTTGTGAATTAGATAACAGTTTCAGGTGTGAAATTACTTTTGATATTTAGATAATTAAATTAATTTTGGAGACAAATTCATGTTGACATTTATAAATGTGGATGCTGCTACAGTTCAGATTGAAAATCAAATGTGAAAATCCTTTAAAGCTGAAGCCATATTTCTAAAGAGGTGTTTGTGAACTACATGAATACTGTTTTCTTTACAGAGAAGGACTGTCACAACAGAACTGTTTTCCTCAAAACCCAATCCTGTTCTATAGTGCATAAATGATGGTAAGTGCCTATGGTACACTAAAATTTAAATCAATCTTAATTTATAACCAGTCTTATTAAGATATTAATGAATACTTTTTTCCTTTTTACTGTGTCAATTAAGATCAAACTGCAAAGTGAAATTAATTTTCAGATGCATTTATGAAGTAAATAAAAGGCAAAAAATTCACCATTGCACCAAATCTTGCATATGCAATAAATCACATCAGTGAATATAAATCTAAGTTTAAGCACTCCTCAATATTTGCAGTATTGTGTTAAAAATCCATGAGAACCCCAGTGGCCAGCTGTCCTGGTTTCAGCTG
The DNA here is from genome assembly GCF_003259725.1 of Athene cunicularia. Classification (NCBI taxonomy): domain Eukaryota; kingdom Metazoa; phylum Chordata; class Aves; order Strigiformes; family Strigidae; genus Athene; species Athene cunicularia. The sequence continues at coordinate 62,280,624 of NW_020799095.1, forward strand.
GGATAGAGTTAGTTTTCTTCCTGGTAACTGGTACAGTGCTGTGTTTTAGATTTAGTGTGAGAACAATGTTGGTAACACAGTGATGTTTTAGTTGTTGCTAAGTCACACTTACCCTAAATTAAGGATTTTTCAGTTTCTCATGCTCTGCCAGTGAGCAGGTGCACAAGAAGCTGGGAGGGAGCATGGCCAGGACAGCTGACCTGAACTAGCCAAAGGGATATTCCATACCATAGAATGCTGTGCTTGGTATATAAACTGGGGGGGGTTCATAAGAAGGAGCAGATCACCTCTCAGACATTGCTCAGTGGGTGGTGAGCAATTGCGCTGTGCATCACTTGTCTTCTCTTGGGTAACTTTCATTAAAATTCCTGGGTATTATTATTATTGTTATTATATTATTATTATTATTATTATTATTATTATTATTATTATTATTATTATTATTATTATTATTATTATTATTATTATTATATTTTATCTTACATTATGTTAACACAACTATCTATCCTAATTGAGGCCAGGAGTGAGGAGGGATGACTTGTTCTCCAGGACAGAGTAAGGTATTTCATAACATTATATCTGAAAAGGTACATTTATAGAAAAAAATATTTCCTGATGTTAATTGTAGCGGTAGGAACAGCTGAAATATGGGACACTGAAATATAAAGGCCATTTGTAGAAGCTGCACTAGTGGAAACACCCAAAAGTCAACTGAAGAATAAAATGAAACTATTAGAATTGGCAGTTTTTCTATGACTTAGACTGTAACACCCCAGCCTAGGAAGAAGGACACTGTGCAAGACCTTCTCATCCTCCTAAAGTCAAAGTAGACAACATCCGCTGGTCCTTCCTCATCCATAGACCTAGTCATTTCATTATAACATGAATCAGGTTAGTCAAACATATTACCCTTGGCAAATCCAAGCTATCTGTTCTCAGTGACCTTCTCCTTCATGTGCTGATAATTGACTTCCAAGAGGACTTGCACCATGACTTTCTAGGAACATAAATGAGGTTGACCCATCTGATCCCATGAATTTGTATGGGTTGAGATTTCTCAAGTGAACCCTGACTTGATCCTCCTCCACTACCAGTAGTTCCTCTCCTGTTTGAACCTGCTTCCAGGCACAAAGGCCTGGGAGATGCTTGTAAAGACAGAAGTAAAGAAGGTGTTGAGTACCTCAGTCATATTTCTATCTGCTACCACTAATTCACCCAGCACATTGAGCCATAGGCCTACATTTTCCTCATTTGTTCTTTTGTTGCTAATGAGGTGGTAAGCGTGCCCTTGATATTTATTCTCAGTTTCAGCTCTAGCTGAACTTCTGCTTTCCTACTACCACCTAAGCCATCCTGGGCAACTTCTATATTCCTTCTTTGTAGTCTGCTCCTTCTTCTGCCTGTTCTATAAGTTCTTTTTGCATTGGAGCTCAGACACACGTTCCCTGTTTGGTCAAGCCAGTATTGTGATACATATACTCATTTTCCTGAGTCCTGGCATGGACAACTCTTTATTCCTTAAGAACAATATCTTATAAATGAGTCAGCTCTCGAGCTCCTTTGCTCTTCTGTGCTACCTTCTACAGGAGCTCCCTGAATAAGCCAAAGTCTGTTGTTCTGAAGTCCAGAGTCTGTCCCCCACCTACTTCAGCCGCCTCAGGATCTTGAACATCTCCGTTCCATGGTCACTAGGGACAAAATGTGCCATTGATCCCATCAACAAACCACATAATCTCAGATTACAGCATTCAAAGGGCTGAGGTACTCAGACCTGTAATACATGTAGTAGACATCATTCCTCTAAGGCTGAAGTCCCAGGACTCAAAACACTTGAAGTACAGGACAAAATGTGTTTATTTTCTTTTCCTTCCTAAAAAAAAAATTTAAGAAGTGGCAAAGGCTGTACTGCGATATGATAAGATTTCATTATTTAGGGGAATTTATATCAGCTTTTACAGGATACAGTAATAAATTCCAAGATGTCACATAAATACATTTATTTATTTATAGAATAGGGCACTGGGGGATTTTGAAGCTGTGCTCTTAGCCACTTTCCTTTAAATGCCCAGCAATGACAACTGTACCAGTCTCCTATGAATTCAGAGGCAGCTGTTTATTTCTTTATGCTTCACTGTCTTTCTCCACCCTGTTGCCTCTTAAATTGTAAGCTCTTTGTGGCAGAAAAGCCTTTTGTTCATTGTTTTGTGGTGGATTTTTTTGGGCAGCACCCAGCACAATGAGGAATGAGGTTCCTAAGGATTACCATAATACTAAGCAACACATGTTCATCCTTTTTTTTTCCCTTTTTTTTTTTTTTCTTTCTGTTTTTATATCTATATAGGTGATATTTTAGACCCTTTTTACCCAGCTCAGCCAAACTCCAGAAAGTGCTCCATACACATCTTCCCAAAGATAGTGGTTTCAGTTGCAGCAAGCAGAAGATTGTTCCAAATACTCTTCTTCAAATATGTGTAATGTAAATACTGCCCAATATATCACCTACAGGTATAATCAGCTTTCTGAAGAGAGAGACAGAGGCACAAAAAGATGACCAAGTTATGAGTTGCTACTGCCAGAGAGAGAAAAACAATCTTTGTTACAGTGAGTGGTTTTGTTCAAAAATAACTGAAAGACAAACTGGAAATAACATTACATTGTTCTTCATGAGAGAGGAAGCGAGTTCTTATTAACTGTCACTGAAGAACTGGCCTATTTGTACTTAAGTTTTTACAGTATGCACTTAGGCACAGAGGAAGGTTACTTTTTATTTCTGAAAGCTTTGGAACACCAGAACACCAGTGTTTCATCATGCCTTCAGTGACACACAGTCATGCAGAATAAACTTCACCTTTAAAAAAATTACACACTCCTCACAATCATAGGTGCACATTTCACGAATTATGAAGAAAGTAAAAAAAATTTGTCTATAAAGGATTAATTTTCTCTTTTCACAGGTATACACACTGCTCCTTCTACAATTAGTTGGTAAACTGAGTGTCTTCCAAAGTTTAGCAAGTGCTACCTAAAACCTGCTGGAGAGAGGCAACAAAATATATACGTCTTGCCTCTGGTCAACAGAGAGGTGGTCCAGCTACCTGACACCTGACCCATGTTTTTTCAGGCAGTTCAGTACTGACAGTGACTCTCATCCCAACAGCTGCAGTGTTTAAGAACAAAGTCTACAGTTAAATAGTCTATTCAACCATAATCAGAATAGCACAGGATTTCAGTAATACTGATGAATGACTCTATAGTCTCATTTGTATCTGTATGTCAGAACCGTTTCATTCTGGTGGTACTTTGGGTAGAAGACCTTTTTGTTTAACAGTTAATATCTATTCTGAGCAAGATTTGAATAAATTAGTCTCTCCTTTCACCTACTTGAATAAATTTCCTAACACTTTTAAGAAATGTAAAACAAACAAACAAAAAATTTTACCTTTCTTGAAGCCTGACTTGCATAATAATTTGTACTTTGTGTGTATTTTTCTTGAGATAGTCTCCCATGTTCTGAAACCCAGCTTTATGCCACATGAATCTGTTGAAATTTCAACTATTTAGGTCTGTAAACTCTATTTAATATGTCTGTAATAAACTCCTGAAGCAAATTCACCACATTTACCATACACCATTGCAATTCTATCAAAGGTCGAGGAACTAAGAAACAAGCCTTATGTCTGAAGTGCAGCTGTGAAGAAAGGTCTTGCAGCCTGCACATGCAAAACATTTAAGGTGTGCTGTTCAGAATTTGTTTCTTTTATCATTTAATATTTTGTTCCCAAGTCTATGAGTTTTTCTGAAATGTTCATAATAATCACTTTAAGACATGACTTCCTTTTACTGCATGTGAAAAAGAAACAGCTAGATAATTTGAGCTCAATTTTAAGTGATTCTGCAAATTTCAAAGGATTCTCATATATTATCTTACAAAGCTGACTTTTCTCATTTGTTTTACACTGAATATAGAGCCCTTCACATCTCTACTACCTTGCAGTACTCCAGGTATTTCAGCTGAGGACTCACAAGGGAAAAGAGACTAATGAAGAGACAGTTTTCTACCTCACCCCATCAGTACTGGCCATACCGGGACATCACAGAAGACTGCTGCCTTTTCCCAGCCAACATCAATTCCCTTAGAGTCACAAAAATGCAATGAACCACCAGTGGTGCCAAGTATATTTATAGGGATTATCAGGGTCTTATGGTATACAGGGTGGCTTTTCCATATGAGTAGCTTTTCTGAGATGATCCCTGAAATCAGTGCTGAATGCAGCAAACTCAGTGTTGTTCCTGCACCTATTGGTACTGCAATTATTTCCATAATGCTAGCAAGTAACTGATGCTGTTTACAATAATATTGAATGCATGTTTGAAGGACAAGTGCCAAAGGTATGGAAGTAGCAATAAAGGAGGATCTAGTGCATGCAATTCTAAATAAGAACATATAACATAAAATTCACACAGCTTCAGAAGATCCAGGTGTCCACCTAGTGTTACTCCAAAGCATTAATTTGTGGGATACTCTCCTAAAAACTCCCCAGTTTCAGTCATGTTGTAATTCCACATGTTGCTGGAACACCTGGACTAGACTTAAAACAGATTCAATAAAGTGCTGCACTCCCATTCTCAGTGAAAAAGTGTTCAAATATCATTGTGTCAAAAGAGCAAGGCAGCTATAATTCCAGCTAGGAATAAATTTCTAGGAAGTGACGAATAAATTTCTAGGAAGTGACGAATAAATTTCTAGGAAGTGATGAATAAATGTCATGTGAAACAACAATACAGAGGGAGAATGTTGCTTCTATCAGACAAGAAACAAATGCTTCAAGGCACAAAGGAATCATGAAGGATTAATTACTTCACTGATATTGTCTACTTGAAGTGGGCACTTCAACCAATCAGCAGTACTTATGATGGCATCTACCAAGAAAAATTTAACACCATCTTTCAAACATATTCATTTTCACAAATCATACATTTACTGAAGCATTCTTTGCCTCCCCATGAGACTGTAGTAATGGAAACCTAATAGGGTTGGGTTTTTTTTTATGTTTCTCCTCAGTATAATGCCCATCACGTCCATATGAGTAGAGGCATCTAATAAAAGGAACTGGATGCTACAAGTGTAATTATTAAGGGGTCAGAGATTCAAGGCACAGAGGGCCAGACAAACTGAACTATCCATAATATCTGGTTGTCTACAATGTATATACAATACCTTTGTCAGCTAGCCATGTGGTTGCATACAAGCATATTGAAACAGAACATTTTTGTTCAGACTGCATTTCAAAGCCCTTTTGAAAGTACTCCTTTAATCCAGGTGGTAAATAATGCTTCTCAGACTTTAGGGGTTTTAAAAGGATTTAGTTTTATGAGAGGACTAGGTATCAGAATTGCTGACCGCCAGAGCACTTGTATACAGACATTTGGATAAACACAGTACAATTAAGTAATTAATCTGAACTCTTGCAGATGACAAAGGCCTGGGATTCAAAGAGATCAAGAGGATGTTTCGATCTTGCTCAAAATACTCAAGAACAACTGGATGGATCTAGCAAGCAGCGATCAGACGGCTATTAGCCTGTGACACTAGGCCTGCCAGAAGTTTCTTTGGCTCAAAGAGAAGAGAGCTTCCAGATATGCCTTGAATAAAAACCCCAGAAATGTCATAGTGACATGTCGACTAGAAATGTATATGGGTTTGGATCTCATCTGAAAGGAAAGGGTGCAGAGCTCTCTGGAAACGATGTTATAGTCAAACAAGACAGCTTTATTTGGACCAAGTTAAGGCTGCTCTAATGTCCTATTTTTGCTCTGAGAACTGCCCTCCTCCTCCCATAGTAGGCTGAGTTTCTATAGATCACGATTCAAAAAAACCAGAACGAAGCAATTTCATGAAAAGGAGCAGCAAAGAATGCAAGTCATGCTAAAACCAGTCCCAGGCTGGGTTGGTATTATTGCTGGCGTAAGTCTGAGCCAAAAAACAAACACTGCTAATAGTAATCTGCAGAGTTTGTGGAAAGTGCCTGGTCACTGGCAAAGCAAAACAGTGCAAAAACCTAGAACTGATGTGGTAATCCATACATGCTGGGGCATAGCAATAAAATGTGCTGACATGTACAACAGAAACTTAACAAAAATGTTTGAAGAACACAGCTGCAGACCACAATATGATAGATTAATACTTTTTTGCATAGCTTCATCAATGAACTACCACTTATCAAATGCTTAACCAAAAGGACATTTAAAAATATATTACAAGCATAAGCATGATAAAGGTATCTACAATACTTCTATAATATTTAAAGTAGTTCGTCTCCTTTAAGATAGCCAAAGATCACTGCGTAGGAGCCTAATTCCTCAAATTATCTGTGGAGGAGAGATTCACTCCTGTTATTTCGCTCTCAGTAGGTATAAATAAATCAGTCATTTCTGAAGACACAGATGCCTCTGTACTCCAGCCAGGGGAGTACAGCAAAGAAATCCTGCACAACATATCAGAAAAGGGGGGAGAAAGGGGAAAACCAAACCAAAGTTTACTAAGAGAGTATGGTCCCTTGAAATCAATACCTGCAAATCAGTGACCAGCCTTTGCAGGATTCCCGTTTACAACCTGATCAGCAGTGCAAGGGAAAAATGAAAACACCGTATTTTTTGTAAACGGGTGAATTTACCAGCAGACCTCTTTTGGGCTTGAGCAAGTCTGGAGTTTTCCCAGCTCTGTTTCAGAATTTGCAGGAATCCATATGGCATCTATACGTTCCTAAAAGTACAGCAACTGATATTAGTGAAAACCATTAGCAAGGCTTTTGCCTCAGAATGTTTCTATTCACTCCAGACAGCTCCTGCTATGCACAGACACCTCTACCAGCTTGTACTCTATGTAAAAGTAAAGCTGGATTTGGGAGACTTCTGTAATATTGGCCCACAGTATCAGTTTCAGAAAACTAACTGGCTGGCTTGCAGGAAATGACCTAGAACACATTGCTGCATTACCTATAAACTTACACTGTTCAAAAGACCAGTGAAGTAAAGGGTGCTTAAGATCATTTTGAGGTGGACTGGTGGGAGGAGAATTATTAGGTTGTCTCAAGTTTACATTTAAGTCCTTATAATTAACTTACAGTACATCTAGTGATATTTCTCCATGAAGAAATATACTGTGTTTATTTATAAAACAATGGGTATGTCTCATATTACCTAGACTGTGTTAAGAAACTTTAATTACTAAAGCAGCATGGCTTAGGCATTTACAATTTGTGTTTGCTAGAAGAGAGGGTAATGTCATCAAAAATACACATCAATGCTGCTATGATCCAGGTTACCAAAGACTACTAAACCCTGGAGTAGAAATATATTTTTTTTTAAAAAAATCATTAAAATTTATATTCCAAATGTAACAGATTGCAAATATTTCTGATCTTACTTCATTTACTTATTGGAGTTTCATTCAGCCCTGCATTTTCTATTCTTTGCAACTTGCAATCTGAAAGCTATTCTACAAGAAAGCAAGCATAAACAACACTCCTATTTCTCCACTCTCAGTTACTTTAAGGATTTTACATATTATGAATAATTTAATCAGCGGGGCTTTTGTAATATTGTATTCGATTATCTGTGCTCTTCCAGTGCGAAGGATACTGTCTTAACATCTATCTCGTCCTTATTTTGCAATGCTTTACCACCAGGAGGAGCTGTAAGGTGCCTTGTAACGAGGTAGAAAACGAAAATTTAGTTTTGAACACACACGTAGCAAGCGTTTGCTCCACACTCAGCCGTTACTGGAACAAGTATTTCACCCAGCTGCTTACAACAACATTTATAATCAGATTACTTAGCATGGCTGAAAATCAAAGGCTCTTGCCTCCTAAAATTATCCAATGTAATTCCTATTCTTAAAACTAAACAAAACAAAAAAAACCAAAAAACCAACCAACCTAACAACAAAAACCAAAAGAACCAAAACAACCCCCCCACCAACCTTTTAAGTTACTAATAAAAAGTTAGCTATTATTCTTAGATTCCACTTCTCCCAAATGCAGGACGAGTGGAACCAACTGTTAGCACCAGGATTCATCCACTGTCACCTGTGTGTGTCTGTGCAAAGGACCCTTCTGTATAGGAGGTGTTTTTTTTTCAAGCAGGCAAGTCTACCACAAGCTGAAGCCTATATTAAACTGGCTGAGTTGTCTCCAGAGAAGAAGGGAAGATGGATTAGCATATATTACATTCTAATGTCTAAAAATTTAATGTACACCTTATTTTTAAATCCTGGAGAATAAATTAATAAAGAATTTTGTTTGAAGCCTATGGAATTTTATGTTATTTCCCACTCAGTTTTACAGCAGCTTTATTATTTCATTACTGAGATGTAAAACACCAATAGCATACTCTGAACATGCTATTCAAGGCAATAGTCATAACAAATATTTTATAGGCCAACCACATCTTGAAATGTTTTAACTTTTTTCCTAACTCAGATTAATGACACATTTCTTTATGAAGCAGAAAAGGATGAGAAAATTACCACAATCTTTTCCACCAAATAAAAGGAAATAAGTATATAAATGAAATAATAACACTATATCCCTCTTTTTTTTAACCTATTTTATGTGTTTCAGCATCTAGCCTTCTCTATCCTGAATCAGATACTTCAGTCATTTGCTGGTATTTCTTCTGTCCCAACCTTTCCTTCACGTTCTCTTTCTCCCCGTGTATAAGCAGTACAAATCTGTTCACTCTTCAGGTCTGTTCATGCATTTGCTTCTCTAGTGCATGCTGTTGCCTACCAGCATGACAACTGGTGCTAGCGATTTGTATAATCTGGACACCTATTTGCTAGGATTTACAAGCAAGTTTGATCCAATTTCATCGTATGCCTCTTTAGGACTGCATTAAAGAAATCCCTAATTCGAAACTTGATGTGTTGTTCAAATACATCATCCCAAGACATTCAGTCAATAATTTCATTTTAATTGCAGGAACTTTACAATTTTGCTTCAGTGATATAATGAACAGGATAATTTGGAGCACTGAGATGTTTTACTAATAGCTTTCATCATTTATGCTGAGGGTCTCTAGGCCCTCATATGAATTGGAGCTATACATAAAAAAGCTGCTGTCATGAATATAACTGCATACACCATGTACTCTTTCAATAAAATAACGCTGCATTTTCTTTGTGTATTGCAAAAACAAATCCAAAATCCACAACAAATATATTTAGGGTCTCCAAAGATAAATCAGATCAAATCTTCTGAGAGGCATGCTATGGCTCTGCACCTTCCAAATAAATTATAGTTCAATGTTAAGGCAAATAGCTGGAAAACATTCTCCACACATGACTAAAAGCACATTTTAGGGCTGGGCAATGAAAGGGTATCCACTTTACATTGGAGGAAGAATGCTATTATCCTTTCCTCAACCAAGTGTTTCCACCATGACAAAGAGAGTAAGATTCTACTGACTTATTTCAACAACACTAAATTCTTTGTCAGGCATGGTTTGCTCCTTTAAGAATGAGGCAACACTTATGGCTCACAGTGTTTATAGCACTGGTGGGATGCACAGATTGAGTGCATATGTGCAGGAAGGAGGCATTGTGTTTTTCAGCAAACTTTACCTAGTTGTTTGAGAAACAGTCTTACTTATTGGAACAAAACGGGTGATGTTAGACTGAAAGATGCTAACAACTTCTACTCACAGCTATGCTAAATCCATTTCATGCAGCTTGGGCTTCCTTTCTGAGCAGAAGCAGTCTTGCCTTTCATTTCACCTACAATTCAAGGCCATTTACTGGTGATGCTCAGGTTCTCTCAGTGGGAAGTACAGTGCCCCAGGACTGCCCCAGTTCATTCGGTAAACAAGCTGGAGCCCAAGTTCTCACTTCATTCACAGTCATGAGATCCCCGATTTCATTAGTGGTGCTTCCATTCAATGGAAAGGAAAGTAGCAATGGAGGGTCAGATTATTGCCAAATGGATAAATGCAGGTAAATGCCTTGGTCTCCATTAGAACTACATGACTTAAAGGTTTTCTCCGTGATCTTAGCAGCCAGAGATTTGCACCAAACCCAAAATATTCTAAAACATAACTGAAAAAAGGCATTTTCATAAACAGTCCCCTCTAAGAAAAGCATCTTCATCATGTGGTTTACCAGTCTTAGATTATTATTGACTGCATTGATTTAAGCTACGCAGGGGCAAGTCTGAGGTTGGAAGTGGTGTGGGGGGGAAAGTGGAGCACAAGAGAATAAAGACTGAGGGGATAATTTGAGAAAAGGAAACAAGATAAAAGGAAGAAAAAGCTACAGGAAGAAAAGAGAGAAATTACTTAAGAGAAAGCAAAGGGAGACTAGTAAGTATTGAGATTTGAAAATTTTGACCAAGTATGGTAAGTTTTTACTTGAATTGACTCTGTGGTTACAGGATTCTTTAAAGGGGGGGGAGGGGGAGGTAGATTTCCCCTAAGAAAGTAGTGCCATTATTCTAATGATTAATAGAGTCTTTTATACAAACTGCTTATCAACCCGACTTAAAACATCAATAGTTTTAAAACAAATTTTAAAAATCCATAAGATTAGTTACACAACAGTTCAGAGTAACATATCCCTAGTATCAAAGCATCTAGGTAGCAGGTATATTTCCTTAACCTCATAAGATGCATATGATGTAGAGGCATTTTGATCCATTCATACAGATGTGGAACAAAGATGCATAGTGAACTCAGTGTTTTAATCACTGTTCAGCACAACACTGGTTATCATGGAAGTATCTATTATAACTATGATTCAGATTTTGACCCTGAGTAGAAATAAATACATTTGCATCTCTCTATTCAAACAAACTATTTTCTTCCTCACAGCTATATCACTTAACATTTATCTGGACTGAATTCACCTGCCTTTTTATCATCCAGTAACTCAATATCACGATGTCCTTCTGCACATCTTTGCCATTGGCACGCATTGTTCCTACTGTAACTCCATCAGGAGTTATCAGGTCAGTGGATGAGGAAAGAGCAGGGCATGTTTTTTATCTGGACTACAGTAAGACTTTTGACACTCCTCTAACATCCTCATACACAAACTGATAAAGTACAGACTATATCAGTGAACAGTGGACTGAAAACTGTCTGAACCACTGGGCTTAAATGGTTGTGATGAGCTGCTTGAAGCTCACCTGGCATCCACTAGTGGTGTATCCCTAAGATCAATACTGAGAACTGTACTATTTAACCTGGATGACAGGACTGAGCGAACCCTCAGCAGTTTTGCAGATAATACAAAACTATGAGGAATGGCTGATACACCAGACAGTTGTGCTGCCACTCAACGGACATGGGGCACCGGGGCTGGGACACTGGGCAGACAGGACTCTTATGAAGTCCAACTAGGTTCTGCACCTGGGACCATGCATCAAAGGAGACTGGAGGCTAAGTTTTGCAGAATAGGACTTGGGGGTTCCTGGTGGACAAGTTGTCCATGAACCATGGATGTGCCCTTGTGGCAAAGGTGGCCAACAACAATCTGGGCTGCATTAGAAAAAGTGTTGCCAGTAAGTTGAAGGAGATGATTCTTGCCCTCTGCTCAGCACTGGTGAGACACAGCTGGAGCTTGTGCCCAATTCTGGACTCCCCAGTACAAGAAAGACATGGACATGCTGGAGAGGGTCCACCATCCAAGATGATTAAGGGATTGGGACATCAGATGTACAAGGAGACCCTGGGAGAATAGGAAGAAGAGAAACCTCAGGGAGATCTTACCAAGGTGTGTAAATACCTGATGGAGAATGTAGAGATGATGGAGCCAGACTCTTCTCAGTGCTGGCCAGTGAGTGGACAAGTGGCAATGGACACAAATTGAAATACAGGAAAATCCATTTAAACATATGAAAAAACTTTTTTGCTATGATAATGGTCAAACACTGGCATAGGTTGCCCAAACATGGAGTCTCCATGCTTGTAGATATTCAAAAGCCAGTTTGACATGGTGCTCAGCAACCTACTCTAAATTTACCCTGCTTTATGCAGTGCAATTGGACTAGATGATCTCCAGAGGACCCTTCCAAACTTAACAAATTCTGTGACTCCTTAGAAAAAGATATGCCAAAATAATATATCATATTTATCTGTGTCATTACAAATTCTATTATTTTTAAAAGATTTCTATCAATCTCACATAATTAAGAGATCTTTGTAATGTATACTGACTAAAATTGCATTTCAAACCTAAACTTGACTTAAAGCAGAGACAATGCAAAGAATTACAAGGGGAAAATGTTACGTATTAGGGTAGCTTCCAAGAACATTTTCAACACCCCAAAAAAATCACGAGTTTAAAGAGGGGTGACCAGCCTCTGACCCTTCAACTTTGCAATCAGTTCAAGCACAGCTGCTGTCAGGGACCTACATCAAACCCTTGTCAACAGGCTCGTGGTGGCTTGGAGTCTGCTAAGTCATCTAAGCCCTGGGCTGTGGGAGGAAATAAATGAGCAGGAGTCTGTCTCCAAATTACACTGGGTCCTAGCCAAATGCCCTGCCATGCTCACCTCCAACCCAGTTGTGATTTACTGCTAAAATTCCTTCTTTCCCTTGCTTGCTGATACCTGTCTTCTAGCTTTTAGCTATATGAAGATTTTGATACGTGACTATAATCATGGGAAGATCAATTATCTCTATACTAGAAGGTGATTTTTACACTTTTGGATAACTATATAGAAAATATTAATTATTAAATATTTATATATTACGGTATTAATAGAAACAATAAGAATGAGAGAACATCATTACAAAACAGCACTTAAATAAACCTATACCAAGGTTGCTATGCTGCCAGCACACATGTATTTTATTTTGCTCATCTGGACAGTCCCACTGAGATTAGCAAAAATTAGAAAGCATGTTACAGTTCCATACCTTACAGGATTGATGATTTAGGAAAATTAATCAGTTGGAAATTATGAGCTATACAGCACAATTACAATCAAAAGAAAAAAATGGTAACCTTCAATAAAAAAGGTTCAACCAAAATCTGAGGGCATTTTTGATTTTTTAAATGAATGCAGAAATCCTTACCTGGAAGGAAAACAAATAACAGTTGTCTTCTCTTGAGCTTGCAATCCAGGCCAAATCTGAACCAGCTATTACTGCCTGACAACTTGTTGCCATGGCCTCCAGCCAGCCCAGCTGTGGCTAATTTAATTTGTCACAGGTGCAGCAGAAATCAGCCAGCAGGAGCCAGGGCAGTAGCCACAGGCATCCTGCAAAAACCAGCCACTCACTGCAGGCAGGGAGCCTGAGGAAGTCAAGGCTGAAAGGACAGCTCAAAATGAATTTGCAGCTACCTCAAGGTACAAAGTTCTCTTTTCCATCTGCCCTATGCTAATTTTATTGCCATGAAAATTAGTGTAAGAGGACAGCCTGTACATGACTTAAGTGCTGTGCAAACTGCAGAACACTAGTAAAGCAATACTTAAATACTTTTAAGATTCTTTTGTAAGACATTTAGGCTTGAACCTAAGCCTCTCAAGGCCTGACTAGGTGCTTTCATCTGTAGGTATTGTGCAAGAGATGGGCAAAACCTACATATTCTGTTCCATCCCTTTCTCTGCTATTTTCTTTATTCCTATGTTAAAATAAGAACAAGCTCTTTAAAATTGTCTCAGGAAATGAAGATAGGTACGTACCCTTTCTTCATTGGAGGGTCATCCTGTCTGCAGCTTTAGAGAGAAATGAGACAGAAAGCATTCCCCTAAACTTAGCAATTCATGCTGGTGAGTTTTAGAAAGCTCCCTAAACAGCAGATAAATTTTAATCTCATCCTTCTGAGGTCTTTTTCTCTTGTATGAGTGCATGGGAAATTACAACATGGGCAACAGTAGGAGGCACTTCAATCCTTTTGAGATATATATCTGTTAAATAAAATGAAAGCATGTTATTATATATGTCACTTTTGGATGCTGAACATATCAGCAGGTACATAGACCTGTATGTCACTGTGGATATAGAGACTGAGAAAAGTGAGAATGTTTTAGCAGATCAGGACCTACAATTTATTTTGTTGGGTTTTTTATTTTTCCATCTAGTTAAAAATTTGTGACAGTTCAGGTGTATCTACAACCACTTCCTCAGAACCTTTGTTTCATTAACCTCTCCTAGTACCATCATGAGTACCCTTCAGAATGGATCTAGTTCTCAATGTAAAATAAATTGAGGCTACAAAAATAACAAAATGTACGTATTTTAATATTTGCTTTTGTACTTGACAAATATGAAGTACCTGACATGCCAAGACCATTGCCTGATCCTTTGACCAGTGTTTCGCTGCTATGTCTTGTCTCACTCATGCATATCTGTATGTTACCTCTTGATTTACAGTCTTACAAGACACTGTAAACCTTACTCCTTTTGATATGGAAAGCCTTCTTGTTTTGTGTCTGTACAAAACCTGTCACTATGGGGAGCAGGCCTTTAACTTGTGTTACCACAAGGCAAGTGTTAAAAAATAAAACTTGGGCTTAACAACCCTACAGAAGAGATGAATGCTCCACATAGTCCCCTTGAGAAATTCAGAGCTGTTCTGCACTAAACGCAAACTAAGTCATGAATCTGTATTGACCATATGTATTGACTGATTCAAGCATGCACCTGAATAAATCCAGAAGTAATTAAAAATCACCTAAATCCAAATAAGTAAAAGAACTATGAGTGCTCATACTGTGTCATCTGGAAATGCCAGTTGGAATGCCAGTCGTCCTTTAAAAAAACAATGAATTCCTTAACCTGAAATTCACTATTATTCAAGACCATTGCTAAGTAATAAATATGAAATTGGCTGGATTCCAATAAAGTGCACTGCACTGGATAAGCACAAAACATTCTGACAGACATCCTTTCTGAAAAAAATCCAAAATAACTCACACTAATAATATTATTTTTCACAGATGTTGTTTGTGATTACTTTGGTTATCTAATTTAACCAAAAATATTTCTACAAGAAAGCGTGAAAGATGCTATCAAGGAAAGTGAATATCCCGGTGTAAACAAAAGCAGAGAGATTAAGGGTTGTGGAAGTGCAATGTAGATATCAACAAATAATCATCAGAGCACAGTATGAAACCTGTTTACTGAAGTGACATTATTTTATAGTCTGTTTAAAACATCTGTTTTTTTCACCATAGATTAACTGACTGAATGTATTATCCAAGCCTTATGTCAGGAAAGGTGAAAAACTGCAGGAAGGCATTGTAACAGATCTAGATGGGTCAATCAGATTTGGTGGGAGAAAAGGGGATAGTGGCATACACTAAAAGTCAAAGTGACACAGATGCATTTTGCTAGAATACAAAGTTACAGCTTAAAAGAACACCAACAGTTAAACTTTGTTAGGAGACAATGTGATTACCTATGACCTCCTAAAAGATAATACAGGGAGAGATGGAAAAGGGTCCGCCCTCCCTCAAAAGAGAAGGACCTTACTGTCTTAAAGAGATCCACAAGGAAAATTTTGAGGTGATTTTTGCCTTTACTGGAACAGAATTGCCCTAGATGAAGAAAATCAGATCAGAAATCCTCCCTTAACAAAAGGATATATTAAGTACATGCTGAAGTATTTTGGGAACATGCAGACAAAAACCATGTTGAAGTACTTAGCAATCTAATTGAGACCATCCGGAAAAAAACCTCTGTCCTTGATAAGTAAACCAGTCCTGCACAACAGGCAGCCTGCAAAGCAAATTACACACTGAGCAGCCAAAAGGCAGCACATACATCCTGAAGTCTGGATGCTCACTGAGCCAAACTGGGATTGCTGAAGTGCTGGAGTTGTAGGAGGTGCAGTCCAACACTGGTAAACCCAAGTCATAAATGAGTTAACTGCTCTAGGTTTATGCTGCCCTGAATTCAGCAGCTTGGTAGGAGTCATTAGGTAGTTCATAAGTTTTTCATTAATGTTCATGTTAACAAAGCCAGGCAGAGATTTACCCCAGTTAGACCATGGACATCATATGGAAAATGATATACTAACCTAGTAAAGGAACTAAGTCTTACTAGACATAGTAACGTAGTCCAAGTACAAATGTTTCAGCAGCTGTGCCATCTTGAATAGTGCCTATGCTCTGAGCTGTGTCAGCTTCATTGTTTTTATGGAGAGAGAGTAAATCAAAATGGGAAACTGGTTCAGCTGATGGGTTTTCTTTGGTGGGTTATTTTTTAACTGGATCGATTCTCTGCTATGGTTCACTGCCCACACAAATACTGGTGGCAGCACAGCACAACATGCTATGCAAGGGTGAACACAAGCAGAGGTAGAGACTGTTGCCACTTAGGATACATCAAGGCCCAGAGAATCCCACATGTAAGAAAAGTGTTTACTATGACATTTGATAGAGGGTGAAGCTCATGATGCAGTCTTTTGCTTACTAGGACCATTAATAATTTCACTTTCCTCTGTCAACCAAAAAAATGCGTAGGGACCTAATCTTCCACTAACCCTCTGTCAACTTTCGTTTCAAAGTGCTAATAGATGCACATTACTATTGCTTTATAACTCACTTCCTAGAGGAGCAAGCTAACAGCCCCATTTATACCTACCTGCAGAGATACTTTCTGCGATATAAGAGTAAAGCATTTTAGCAATATAAACAGCCCAAGACAGAAAGCGTACAAATCCTTCAGAGGCTATGACAGAAAGCGAAACAAATCCCTTGGAGGCAATGCATTGATGCTTTAATGTCTTAAGCTGATATAACAAAGCACTGCTGCTGAAGGAAGCAATCTTACTGCCTGTCAGGCTCCCTTACATCTCCCTCCTTGGCACGAGCCTGCATTCAGCTGTGTGATGAAAAGGATCAGGGGTTTGATCTGGGTCACAATTAACCTTTATTCACTTACTTACTTGGTTAATTGTAACTCAGATCAAACCCCTGAACCAGTTCAATGCTTGGCCATGAAAACATCTGTGTCAGCAGAAAAGAAGGCATGGGAGTGAACCAGGGGGGGACTGAGGAAAATAGACTGCTCCTTTCAGGAGCAGTGTTTGCTTATCCTGGCTTAAAGTTTAAACCGTGAAATGATGGCCCAAAATACTTTTTTTTTTCTTTTTTTTTTCTTTTTTTTTTTTTTTTTAAAGTGCAAGTACAAAAAGTAGGAGTGCCAGCTCTTTGGCAAAAGGGTCTGACAAGCCCACAGCCAACACCTGCATTATTTAATGGTTCAGGAAACTAAAAAGCACTCCAGCTTAGGAAGATTTCTATTCCTTTATTTAACAACAATTCTGTTGTAAGTTGATTCATATGTAGAATAAGATTCCTGTAACCAGGTCTCCTGACTGAACTTCTGCCAATAATGTTTTCATTCCCAGGTGCTTTTGGTGTGAAAAACTGATCCAACCCAACATAACACTTTAGATATGCTCAAACAGTACCTTCTCATTTCCTGCATTTTGCAGATTATTTTTAAGTGGATATATTGCCTGTCCTGGCAAACATGATATGACATGTAACCTTTCACAAATAATTGTAGCACTTCAAAACAGCAGGATGAGAATGTACACATTCCATAAACTGTTGATAGGAATTGCAAATCTACAACATATTTTAAAACATGCAGGTCTTTCGAAAGTTAAATATATAGATTTGCTGGTTACCAGGTAAACCTCCACAAAATCTCTTTGAGAATGTTTTGTATGCTATTTCCTAAAACAAACAAACAAACAAACAAACCTACCCAACTTTTTGTAATTGCACTTTGGTTTCTATTCTGGTTAAATATCTTAAGAATAATATTCCTATGCAGTTTAAATGTTCAGTAAACACACTGAGCAACCTGCTGAGGAAAGCATAGCAGTTTCTGAACACCAACACTAGTTACACAAGGAAGCATCAAAACAAGATTATCAAAAGTTTATTTAAACACACAACAGTGACCTGTAAGAGCAGCTAAGTGCGGATGATAAGAAGCCCAAAAGTTATTATGATTACAGAGTATACAGCTTTCTCCTGTTTCTGAATACTGGAAGCAAATGGTGAATGACCAAAGTAAAAAGGAATCTGCCCAGGTTCTACCTAAGGAAAATTGTACTAGACTCTGCACAACACAGACACCTCCTGTAGCTGTATGGTAAAGGGATCTGAAAGACTGTACAGTGAAACACTGAGAGAAAATATTGAGACACACTACAGCACACAGAGAGCACGACTGAGCAATAAAACCACAATGTGACAGCTAACTTCATGACACAAGTGAGGCAAGTCCTTCAGGAGCGTCAAAGTGCCTAAATAATTACAGTACTTTTCAGACATGAGGCTTAGCCCTTCAAATCCTAATTTGTGAAAATATTTCAGTGAGGTGGTCTAAACTTGTAGGACAGCACATATGATCTTCATAAAAATGATGTATGTTGTCCAGCTTCACTGAATGCTGAAAGTTTTGGAAGGTTTCATAATTCAAAAAAGAAGAGATGATGGGTTTTATTAGATGAGGATAATCTGCAGGTAGATGGGGTGAGTTAATTTGCACTCATGGTAAAAGAACTGCAATGATTTGGAGTAGCAAGGATGTTTTTGGATGGAACATTATTGCGGAGTATGAAAAGAGAGAGACAACTCAAGGCATACACCAGGTGGTCAGTGGAGGTGATTATGGAGAACCGTGTGCTAGGAACTTGGTATTTTAGATCCAGACTAAAGACAATGCTGCAAAAAGGCTATTCCTCCAGAATTACACTTAGCCTGAGAATTAAACAGCAATACAGCCAAGAAAAGTGGAGTAGAGCACTGTATAATTACTTAGCTCCAGATTAGAGCTCATGTTTATATTTGTCAATAAAAATCTCTGCTTAAGTAAATAGGTCCATCTCTAATTTCTTCTTGGGCGTCTGGAACTGAGCATACCTTTCATGCCAAGGTAAGAACATAGCCCACATAAACAGGGGTTTCCAAACCAGACTTACAAAGACATGATTAATGCCCTTTACTAACACTGTAGTTTGCTACATTGTAGCAGCAGAACTATGAGAACCTCTCTCCCACACATTGGAAATGGCTTGTCATCATCAATGCAAAAACCACGATAATATCATGACACAAGTAAGTCCTGCAGGATTTAGTGGACTGATTTTCAAGGGGAAGGTGAATAAATCATCAAGATAACTTTCTGTTAAATATGCATTAAAGTTCCCTGTAGTGATAATGCAAAACTATTTGCGATGGAAATCAAATTCTGCATAATAAAGTACCCGACACATCTGCTTCCCAGATAAACAATTTCTATCAAAGAGAGAACAGCTGCCTTGTCATGGTAAAGGATGACAAATATTCAACTCCTTAATACTGAGTTCAGTTCAGTGACATTACAGAAAATATATTTTAGAAAATCTATGGGAAAACAATGTCAAACACTCAACATAAAGATTGCAGAAATTATTGTGAAGATGCCAGAATTATCATTACAGCAAAAAAGAAGATCATGCTGGTCAGATTGTAGAATACTTTGCAATCCTGAAGAAACTGGAGATGAAGATGATACAGTCATCACCTTGATGTATCGGAATCGGCTCCCATGATGTCAGCACCATTCCCCCCTTTTATGCAAAACCACTTTTTGCGTAAAAAGTGTTTGTTATGCTAAATAGTTTTTGTTCAGGCTTGTATCAACACTCAGCCTGATGGCGGAACTCAAAGAAGAGGTTGAGAGATTAAGAAGTATTAGGGAGTGTGAACAGGACATTGACTGGTGGAGTAACACCCTAGCACCCCTGAAGAAACAGGAGCTAATGGAAACTCCAAACGAGGCAGGTAATCCCTCACCCTCTTGCTATCAGGCAGAAGGAGGGGCACTAAGAAACGTGGGAGGCTCGAACAGTTCCCTGCTCGGAGAGGCAGGAAAATCCTCTCCCCACCTCCCTCACCCCCATGGTGCCCCTTCACAATAGATTTGGGGCCCTGGAACTTTTGAACAAGGAAGAGAAGGAGGAAGAAAATGAGACAAATGAAGAAGACCAAGGTCCACCAAGGCCAGGTCACTTCAGACCAGGTATTAAAACCAGCTCTGAGAAGAACCCCAGAAGAGTCATTGTAGTGGGTGACTCCATCTAAGGGGTGTCGAAGGCCCCATATGCAGACCAGACCCGCTTCATAGGGAATTCTGCTGCCTCCCTGGGGCCTGCATCAACGACCTCACAGCAACACTCCCTACCCTAGTGAGACCGAAGGGTTACTACCCTCTCCTGTTTTTTCAGGTAGGTAGTGATGACATCACCAGGAGAAGGCCCAAAGCAATGAAGAGAGATTTTAGGTCCTTGGGAAAACTGCTTAAGGGGTCAGGGGCACAAATTGTGTTCTCCTCCATCCCTATGGTTGGGGGATGGATAAGGAAAATTACAGGAGAATTCAGCAGATGAATGGGTGGCTCCAAGACTGGTGTTACCATCAGGGCTTTGGATTCTTCAATTATGGGTTGGTATACAGGGCACCTGATCTTTTGACATTAGACGGGATGCACCTGTCCTGGAGAGGGAAGGGGATTTCGGGGCAGGAGTTAGCTGGGCTCATAGACAGAGCTTTAAACTAGATTTGAACGGGGAAGAGGGCAAAACATCGGCCCATCTGAAGTGCATGCATACCAATGCACACAGCATGGGTAACAAACAGAAGGAGCTTGTAGCCATGATGAAACAGGAAAATTATGATGTTGTTGCTATTACAGAAACATGGTGGGATGTCTCCCATGACTGGAGTGTGCCAGCTGATGGGTACAAGCTCTTTAAGAGGGACAGACAGGGAAGGAGAGGTGGTGGGGTGGCACTGTATGTTAAGGACTGTTATGATTGCTTCGAGCACAGGCGTAGTGAAGACAGGGTTGAGTGTCTTTGCATTAGAATCAGGGGGAAGGCCAACAGGGCAGATGTTGTAGTAGGAGTCTACTATAGGTCACCCAATCAGGACAGAGAGATGGATGAGATATTTTATAGGCACTTAGGTGAAATTTCACAATCGATTGCCCTTGTTCTTTTGGGTGACTTTAACTTCCCAGACATCTGCTGGAAATACAACACAGCAGAATGAGACCAGTCCCAGAGATTCCTAGAATGTGTGGGAGACAACTTCCTGAGCAGCTGGTGAGTAAACTGACCAGAGATGGTGCCCTGCTGGATCTCCTCTTTGTGAACAGAGAAGGGCTGGTGGACAATGTGGAGGTTGGAGGTCAACTAGGGGGAACAGCGATCATGAAATCATCGAGTTCTCTATTCTTAGAGATGTCAGGAGAGAGCTAAGCAGGACTGACATCCTGGACTTCCAAAGGGCTGACTTTGTCTTGTTTAGGCACCTGCTTGAAAGGATTCCTGGGAGACTGTCCTGAAGGGTACAGGGGTCCAGGAGGGCTGGGCGCTCTTTAAGAAGGAAGTGTTAATGGCACAGGAGCAGGCTGTCCCCAGGTGCTCTAAGAGAAGCCAATGCCAGAGAAGACCACCCTGGCTGAACAGGGAGCTTTGGCTGCAACTCAGGGAGCAAAGGAAAGTTTACAGCCTTTGGAAGAAGGGGCTAGACACTCAGAGTGATTACAAAGAGGCTGTGAGGCTATGCAGGGTGGAAATCAGAAGGGCTAAAGCCCAACTGGAAATTAATTTGGCCTCTACAATCAAGGATAACAAGAAAAGTTTCTATAAGTATGTCAGTAGCAAAAGAAAGTCCAGGGATAGTCTCCATCCCCGACTAGACGCAGGAGGAAATTCGGTAACAAATGATGAGGAGAAGGCTGAGGTGCTTAATGCCTTCTTTGCCTCAGTCTTTAATAGCAAGGTTAGTTGTATTGATGAAATCCAGCCTTCACAGCCAGAATACAGAGACTGGGAGAACGACCCCCCTGCAATCCAGGAGACAGTCAGTGACCTACTGCATCACACAGACACACACAAGCCTACGGGACCAGATGGGATACACCTGAGAGTGCTGAAGGAGCTGGCTGGGGTGCTCACCAGGCCACTTTCCATCATTTACTAGCAGTCCTGGCTAACCGGGGAGGTCCCGACTGATTGGAAATTGGCCAATGTGACGCCCATCTATAAGAAGGGTCAGAAGGATGATCCGGGAAATTACAGGCCTGTTCAGCTTGACTTTGGTGCCCAGGAAGCTGATGGAGTAGCTCATCCTAAACACCATCATGCAACACATAAGGGACAACCAGATGCTCAGGCCCAGTCGGCATGGGTTTATGAAAGGCAGGTCCTGCCTGACAAACCTGATCTCCTTCTATGACAGAGCGACCTGCTTATTGGATGAGGGAAAGGCTGTGGATGTAATTTACCTTGACTTTAGCAAGGCTTTTGACACCATTTCCCACAGCATTCTTCTGGCAAAATTGGCTGCTCGAGGTTTGGACCATCGCACACTTCGCTGGGTAAAAAACTGGCTGGGTGGCTGGGCCCAAAGAGTTGTGGTAAATGGAGTTAAATTCAGCTGGCGGCCGGTCACGAGTGGTGTCCCCTAGGGCTCGGTGTTGGGGCCACTCCTGTTTAACATCTTTATTGATGATCTAGACAAGGGGATCAAGTGCACCCTCAGTCAGTTTGCAGGTGACACCCAGTTGGGTGGGAGTGTTGATCTGCTCGAGGGTAGGGAGGTTCTGCAGAGAGACCTGGACAGGCTGGAGCCATGGGCTGAGGCCAGCTGGAGGAGTTTCCATAAGGCCAAATGCCGGGGGCTGCCCTTGGGCCACAACAACCCCCAGCAGCGCTACAGGCTTGGGGAGGAATGGCTGGAGAGCTGCCAGTCAGAGAGGGACCTGGGGTGTTGATTGACAGCCGGCTGAATATGAGTCAGCAGTGTGCCCAGGTGGCCAAGAAGGCCAATGGCATCCTGGGTTGTATCAGGATTAGTGTGGCCCGCAGGGACAGGGAAAGGATCTTGCCCCTGTACTTGGCGCTGGTGAGGCTGCACCTTGAATACTGTGTTCAGTTTTGGGCTCCTCACTACAAAAAGGACAGAGAGTTACTCGAACATTTCCAGAGAAGGGCTACAAAGCTGGTCAAGGGTCTGGAGCACAGGTCGTATGAGGAGAGGCTGAGGGAACTGGGATTGTTTAGTCTGGAGAAGAGGAGGCTGAGGGGAGACCTCATCACCCTCTACAGCTACCTGAAAGGAAGCTGCAGAGAGATGGGTTTGAGCCTCTTTAGCCTAGTAGAAAGCGACAGGACAAGAGGGAATGGCCTCAGGTTGCACCAGAGAAAGTTTAGACTAGATATTAGGAAGCATTTCTTTACAGAACGAGTTGTTGGGCGTTGGAATGGGCTGCCCAGGGAGGTGGTGGAGTCCCTATCCCTGGAGGTGTTCCAAAGTAGGGTCAATTTGGAGCTTAAGGATATGCTGTAGGTGGGAATTGTGCTAGGTGAAAGGTTGGACTAGATGATCTCCAGGGTCCTTTCCAACCTAGATGATTCTGTGAAATTCTGTGAAACATGTCAAAGAACCTGTAATTATGTTGAAACACACAGCACGTGGGTATACATTACAACAGCCAAACCCCTCATTCTGCAACCAAAACATCAGGGTCCAGTGGTCTGAAAACCTACTGTGTGATTTTGTGTTTCGTAATAAGGGCACAATAGTTTCTCTGGAATATACATAGCTTATAGTTATTATGACAGGACATATACAGTAAAATGCACTTATTCACATATACAGCACCCCAGAACAAAAGTATGTAACATTATGCCATATTTAAATCCCATCCTGTGAGGTATGTGACACTGCTCCCCCAAGATCCCATTTCCAGGAGTAAAAATACATTGCAAAGAAGAAACAGTTGAAAGCATGCTAAGGAAATAAATAATATCATGTATGTAAACAAAAGATAATACCACCAATAGAATAGAAAAATGCTGATATGACATGCTATTCACAAAATGCTTTTTTAATATTTTAGCTCACCTGAGCAGTCAAATGAATGCTAAGTGACTAAGTAGTTGAAAGGAAGACAAGAAAAAATAGAGAAGAAAAAAGGAACATCTGGAGGTATAGGTTTCCAGAGGCAGACACACACAGCAGATTGCACTCTGCTAGACACAATACCTGGAATGTGACATGTATCTTACAGAGGTGATGAGAAAAAGAAGTCACTGCAGTTACCATTTCTCTATGCCCCTTTCTGGTGAGCACTGCATACAGCTGGTGTCTGTATTTAATTTCTAAAGCATACAATCCATCTTTGACTGAATGCAGAGATGCTTTTTTGCTGTCTGCAAACTTCTGCTGTCTGCAGAGTCCTACTTCAGGTAGGACTGGAAACCATTCATTCTCAGAAGTATCATGTGACTTTATTAAAAAGGCAGGCCTATTTAAACTGAAGTACATTCAACAGAAAGAAATTAAGACAAATAAAATCTAAGATATTAATCTCAGGTATTTAACATCAAAAGCTTTCTGCAAGTGGTATTGGGTGAGAAGGAGGCTCCCAAAAAAAGCACAGCTGCTGTGATTTGTATTCACCTGCAGAAAGGCATCAGAAAACATACGGCAAGAGACTCTTTTTCTCTTGGGATTGAAATGGGTGAGCTGGGTCTAATGGGTGTCTTTCATTACTGTTAGTTATCTTCAGCTAAGCAAATATATAAAAGGTTCTTATGTTTTTAAGAGGGTAATACTTCAAAGGCAAGGAGAATTCAGAAATGTGCTTTTTTTCCTCCTCTTGTAGCTTCTAGACAGTAGCACAAAATGAGAAACTGTACTATTTCGAACTAAAGGAAAGAATATAAGAATTTTACACAGGGATTAAAATGCAGCCAAGAAAAACCCTTCATCTTACCATTAACAATAAAACGCTAGAGAGGGCATTGTCATTAGGGACTTGTTTGTCAAACAATAAATCTGAAGCAACTTACTAAATGAGTTCTCTAGGGAGTCCTCTCTAGAATCACTGAATTAGTGCTAACAATACTACTACAGTAAACTTTCTACTGATGTTCATTATATTACATTTCTGTAATGATTCTGGCCTTTTCAAATTATAAGACTGTCGTGTGCATAAAGCTTTCTGTATAAAAAAAAAAAAAAAAAAGGTGTTATTATTTGACAAAAAAATGCTAGCATTTTAGAGCCAAATTCTCATTTCTTATTTGCAGAGACCCTCATTCCTGTACCTCAGAGCAAAATTTACCCGTAGTTTAGTTTCATGCATTTGAAATACTGTCTCTACCTAACAAGGTACAATACTTAAAAGCCATGAGTTTTGCTTGATTAGGGCTAAGTAAGGATCAACAATAGTATTTACTACAACACCTTCGTGAGGGCACTTTCTGTGTTCTACAAACGTGAAATAATTTCACCTCACAGCCCTGTGTAGCAGAGAAGGAAATTTCCACTGAGAGGCTAAAATGAAATAAATATCTATTCCAAGGTCAGCCAGGGTACAAACCAGTAAAGATTATCTGAAATTGAGAAATACTAAGCTTTTGGATCTGTAATCATAAGTAAAATTCAAGGTGTATCAAGTCCAAAAAACTCCCACCTGTACTGGAAATCCAAGGCTATGTTAGAAAAAGTTAGCTATGTGTGATTTGACCAGGGTCACACATCACGACCTTTGCAGTATGAGGAAAAAAAAAAAAAGTGCTGTCTCTAATGGCTATGTAAACTTTTAGAAAACTGTAATCAAATATTTAAAGAGAACCCCACAGTTCATTAACAGCTTTGAAACATCTATCCTTGAGAGAGATCTCAAAGTCTTATTTTTTTTTTTTTTTTTTTTTTGGCGGGGGAGGAACCCAAAACCCCCACCCCTGCCCAAAGCAAACCAGGACTGAAAGGTGATTTTATAGGATGTGTTTTGAAAGGAGACTGACAGAGCTGAGTATCAGAATGGTGAAGACCTTGCTAGCACCTAAACACAGAAACGTCTTTCAAAGAGCAGATAACATGGGCAAGGAAAAATTAAATATACCCTCAGGAGCTGAAGCTGAAAGAGCAAAAGCTCAGCAGTAAGTAGTAGTACCTTTTACGTTGGATGGGGCAGACGTTAGCGTTTAGTCCACCCTTACGAAGCGCCAACCCTACGGAGATACAGACAGGAGGCTGTTCAGCAGCCCGCCAGGTGATTCGCGTGGAAAAACGACAACGCAAACATTTTGAAGAGTTACCTAACATGCAGAACTATAAAGATAGTACAAGTAACCTCCGTGATTAATAACGCGATGTCCATTACAAGGCACTTTTGGGGGTCTGGGCCGAGTCCATGACTTCTGCCCGTGGAGGGGCTCTGGTTTCAGGCCCGCTCACCCCCCGTGCCCGCCCTGGCGGCCTCCGTGCACCGCAGCCCGGCTGGCTTCTGACCCCGAAGCGCTTTTGCCGGGGCGCGGCTCCAGGGCGCTGCCCCGCGCGTGGGGCGGCTTGTGGAGGCGGCTGAGG